>NW_027490093.1:1312062-1968093 GCF_050948175.1 Xylocopa sonorina | reverse complement strand
TATACCTCGCATACACTTCAAATGAATGTAAATGCGACACTTCCTTGCTAGGAAATAGCGTTTGCAGTTGTCTACGTGTCGAAGCAATAGAGACCTAATGCTTCTTAAATCGCTATATCGCATCTCATTTCTATGTTTCATGATAAGATATAATATTCATTGCGAAGTATCTTGTATACCTCGCATACACTTCAAATGAATGTAAATGCGACACTTCCTTGCTAGGAAATAGCGTCGGCGGATGTCTACGTTTCGAAGCAATAGAGATCTACTGCTTCTTAAATCCCATCTCATTTCTATGTTTCATGATAAGATATAATATTCATTGCGGAGTGTTATCATAACCTCGTATTCACTTCAATAGAATTTAAATGCGACACTCCCTTGCTAGGAAATAGCGTTTGCAGATGTTTTCATATCGTAGCATTAGTGTTCTAATGCTTCTCAAAATGCGATACCGCATCTCATTTCTATGTTTCACGATAATATATAATAATCATTGCGAAGTGTCATGTATACCTCGCATAGACTACAAATGAATGTAAATGCGACGCTCGCTTGCTAGGAAATAGCGTTTGCAGATGTCTACGTATCGAAGCAATAGAATCCTAATGCTTCTTAAATCGTGATATCGCACCTCATTTCTATGTTTCATGATAAGATATATAATTCATTGCGAAGTGTTTTGTATTCCTCGTGTACACTTCAAATGAATGTGAATGCGACACTTCCTTGCTAGGAAACAGCGCTTGCAGATTTCTACGTATCGAAGCAGTAAATTTCTAATGCTTCTTGAAACGCGATATCGAAGCACATTTCTATGTTTCGTGATAAGAAACAATATTCATTGTGGAGTGTTATGTATACCTCGTATTCACTTCAAAGTATTGTATATGCGACACTTCCTTCCTAGGAAATATCGTTGGCAGATGTCTACGTATCGTAGCATTAGAGTTCTAAAGCATCTCAAGACGCGATATCGCATCACATTTCTATGTTTCATGATAAGATATAATAGGCATTGCGAAGCGTCATGTATACCTCGCATACGCTTCAAATGACTGTAAATGCGACACTTCCTTGCTAGGAAGTAGCGTTTGCAGATGTCTACGTATCGAAGCAATAGAATTCTAATCCTTCTTAAATCGCGATATCGCATCTCATTTCTATGTTTCATGATAAGATATAATATTCATTGCAGAGTCTCATGTATACCTCGTATTCGCTTCAAAAGAATGTACATGCGACACTTCCTTGCTAGGAAGTAGAGTTTGCAGATGTCTAGGTACGAAGCAATAGAGTTCCAACGCTGCTTAAATCGCGGTATCGCATCTCATTTCTATGTATCATGATAAGATATAATATTCATTGTGCAGTGTTATGAATACCTCGTATTCATTTCAAAGGAATGATAATGCGTCACTTCCTTGCTAGGAAATAGCGTTTGCAGATGTCTACGTATCGTAGCATTAGAGTTCTAATTCTTCTTAAAACGCGATATCGCATCTCATTTCCATGTTTCATGATAAGATACAATATTAATTGCCAAGTGTCATGTATTCCTCGTATTCACTTAAAAAGAATGTAAATGCTACAACTTCCTTGCTAGGAAATAGCGCTTGCAGATGTCTATGTATCGTAGCAATAGAGTCCTAATGCTTCTCAAAACGCGATATCGCTTCTCATTTCTATGTTTCATGATAAGATATAATATTCATTCTGGAGTGTTATGTATACCTCGTATTCACTTCAGCAGATTGTAAAGGCGACACTTCCTTCCTAGGTAATAGCGTCTGCAGATGTTTACGTATCGAAGCAATAGAGTTCTGATGCTTCTTAAATCGCGATACCGCTTCTCATTTATGTGCTTCATGATAAGATATAATATTCATTGTGGAGTGTTGTGCATACCTCGTATTCACTTCAAAAGTATGTAAATGCGACACTTCCTTGCTAGGTAATAACGTCTGCAGATGTTTACGTATCGAAGCAATAGAGTTCTAATGCTTCTTAAAACGCGAAATCGCTCCTCATTTCTATGCTTCATGATAAGATATAATATTCATTGTGGAGTGTTATGTATACCTCGTCTACACTTCCTAAGAATGTAAATGCGACACTTCCTTGCTTGGAAATAGCGTTTGCAGATGTCTGCGTATCGAAGCAATAGAGTTCTAATGCTTCTTAAATATTCATATCGCATCTCATTCCTATGTTTCATGATAAGATATAATATTCATTTTGGAGTGTTATGTATACCTCGTATTCGCTTCAAAAGAATGTAAATGCGAATCTTCCTTGCTAGGAAATAGTGAATGCAAATGTCTCAGTACCGAAGAAATAGGGTTCTAAAGCTTCTTAAATCGCGATGTCGCATCTCATTTCTATGTTTCGTGATAAGATATAATATTCATTGTGTAGTGTCATGTATACCTTGTATTCACTTCAAAGGAATGTAATTGCGACACTTCCTTGCTACGAAATAGCGTTTCCAGATATCTACGTATCGCAGCAATAGCGTTCTAATGCCTCTTAAAACGCGATATGGTATCTCATTTCTATGTCTCATGATAAGATATAATATTCACTGCGAAGTGTCTTGTATACTTCGTATTCACTTCAAATGAATGTAAATGCGTCACTTCCTTGCTAGGAAATAGCGTTTGTAGATGTGTACGCATCGAGGCAATAGAGTTCTAATGCTTCTTATAACGCGATATCGCATCTCATTTCTATGTCTCATGATAAGATATAATACTCAATGCGAAGTGTCATGTATACTTCGTATTCACTTGAAAGGAATGTAATTGCGACACTTCCTTGCTACGAAATAGCGTTTCCAGATATCTACGTATCGCAGCAATAGCGTTCTAATGCCTCTTAAAACGCGATATGGTATCTCATTTCTATGTTTTATGATAAGATATAATACTTACTGTGCAGTGTTATGTATACCTCGTATTCACTTCAAATGTAGGAAAGTGGGACACTTCTTTGCTAGGAAATAGCGTTTGCAGATATCTACGTATCGAAGCAATAGAGTTCTAATGCTTCTTAAAACGGGATATCGCATCTCATTTCTGTGCTTCGTGATAAGATATAATATTCATTGTGGAGTGATATGTATACCTCGTATTCACTACAAAAGAATGTAAATCCGACACTTCCCTGCTATTAAATAACGTTTGCAGAAGTCTACGTATCGTAGCAATAGGGTTCTAATGCTTCTTAAGAAGCGATATCGCAACTCACTTCTATGTTTCATTATAATATATAATAATCATTGCGAAGTGTCATGTATTGCTAGCATACACTACAAATGAATGTAAAAGCGACTCTTCCTTGCTAGGTTATAGCGTTTGCAGATGTCTACGTACCGGCGAAGTAGAGTTCTAATGCTTCTTAAAACGAGATATCGCATCTCATTTCTATGCTTCTTGATAAGGTATTAATTTCATTGCGAAGTGTCATGTATACCTCGTATTCACTTCAAAAGAATGCAAATGCGACACTTCCCTGCTACTAAATAGTGTTAGCATATGTATACGTATCGAAGCAATAGAGTTCCAATGCTTCTTACATCGTCATATCGCATCTCATTTCTATGTTTTGTGATAAGATATAATATTCATTGCGAAGTGTCATGTATACTTCGTATTCACTTCAAACGAATGTAAATGCGACACTTCCTTGCTAGGAAGTAGCGATTGCAGATGTTTGCGTATCGAAGCAATTGAGTTCCATGCTTCTTAAAACGTGAAATCGCATCTCTTTAGTATGTTTCGTGATAAGATATAATATACATTGTGCAGTCTCATGTATACCTCGTATTAACCTCAAAAGAATGTAAATGCGACACTTCCTTGTTTTGAAATTGCGTTTGCAGATGTCTACGTATCGCACAAATAGAGTTCTAATGCTTTTTAAATTGCGATATCGCATCTCATTTCTATGTTTCATGATAAGATATAATATTCATTGTGGAGTGTTATGTATAAAGCGTATTTACTTCAAAAGAATGTAAATGCGGCACTTCCTTGCTAGGAAATAGCGTTTGCAGATGTCTACGTATCGTAGCAGTAGAGTTCTAATGCTTCTTAAAACGCGATATCGCATCTCATTTCTATTTCTAATGATAAGATACAATATTCATTGGGAAGTGTTATGTGTTCTTCGTCTACACTTCAAATAAATGTAAATGCGACACTTCCTTTCTAGGAAATTACGTTCCCAGATATCTCTACATCGAAGCTATAGGGTTCCAATGCTCCTTAAAACGCGAAATCGATCCTCATTTCTTGGTTTCATGATAAGATATAATATTCATTATAGAGTGTTATGCATACCTCGTATTCACTTCAAAGGAATGTAAATGCGATACTTCCTTGCTTGGAAATAGCGGTTTCAGATGTCTACGTATCGTAGCAACAGAGTTCTAATGCTACTTAATACGAGATATCTCATCTCATTTCTATGTTTTATGATAAGATATAATATTCATTGCGGAGTGTCATGTATACCTCGTATTCACTTCAAAAGAATGTAAATGCGACACTTCCTGGCTAGGGAATAGCGTTTGCAGAAGCCTACGTATCGTAGCAATAGTGTTCTAATGTTTCCCAAAACGCAATATCGCATCACATTTCTATATTTCATGGTAAGATAAAATAATCATTGCGAAGTGTCACTTATACCTCGCATACACTTCTAATGAATGTAAATGCGACACTTCATTGCTAGGAAATAGCGTTTGCAGATGTCTACGTATCGCAGAAGTAGTGTTCTAATGCTTCTTAAAACGGGCTATAGCATCTCATTCCTATGTTTCATGATAAGATATAATATTCATTGCGAAGTGTCATGTATACCTTGTATTCACTTCAAAAGATTGTAATGCGATACTTCCTTGCTAGGAAATAGCGTCTGCAGATGTCTACGTATCGAAGCAGTAGAGTTCTAGTGCTTCTTAAAGCGCGAACCGATCCTCATTTCTATATTTCACGATAAAATATAATATTCATTGTGGAGTGTTATGAATACATCGTCTACACTTCCTAAGAATGTAAATGTGACACTTCCTTGCTAGGAAATAGCGACTGCAGATGTCTACGTATCGTAGCAATAGAGTTCAAATGCTTCTTATAACGCGATATCGCATCTCATTTCTATGTCTCATGATAAGATATAATACTCAATGCGAAGTGTTATGTATTCCTCGTCTACACTTCAAATGAATGTAAATGCGACACTTCCTTTCTAGGAAATAACGATTCCAGATATCTACGTATCGAAGCAATAGAGTACTAATGCTCCTTAATTTGCGATATCGCATCTCATTTCTATGTTTCATGATATGATATAATACTCATTTCGAAGTGTCATGTATACCTCGTATTCACTTCAAAAGAATGTAAATGCGACACTTCCTTGCTAGGAAATAGCGTTTGCAGATGCTTACGTATCGTAGCAATACAGACCTAATGTTTCTTAAAACGCGATAACGCATCTCATTTCTATGTTTCATGATAAGATATAACATTTACTGCGAAGTGTTATGTATACCTCGTATTCACTTCAAAAGAATGTAAATGCGACACTTCCTTGTTAGGAAATAGCGTTTGCAGATGTTTACGTATCGTAGCAATACAGTCCTAATGTTTCTTAAAACGCGATAACGCATCTCATTCCTATGTTTCATGATTAGATATAATAATCATTGTGGAGTATTAGGTATACCTCGTATTCACTTCGAAGGAATGTAAATGCGACACTTCCTTGCTGGGAAATAGCGTTTGCAGATGTCTACGTATCGAAGCAATAGAGTTCTAATGCTTCATAGAGCGCGATATCGCATCTCATTTCTATGTTTCATGATAAGATATAATATTCATTGCGAAGTGTCATGTATACCTCGCATACACTTCAAATGAATGTAAATGCGACACTTCCTTGCAGGGAAATAGCGCTTGCAGATGTCTACGTATCGATGCAATAGAGTTCTAATGCTTCTTAAATCGCGAAATCGTATCTCAGTCCTATGTTTCATGATAAGATATAATATTCATTGTGGAGTGTTATGTATACCTCGTATTCACTTCAAAAGAATGTAAATGCGACACTTCCTTGCTAGGAAATAGCGAATGCAGATATCTACGTATCGTAGCAATAGTGTTCTAATGCTTCTTAAAACACGATATCGCACATCATTTCTATGTTTCATGATAAGATATAATATTCATTGCGAAGTATCATTTATACCTCGCATACATTTCGAATGAAAGTAAATGCGACACTTACTTGCTAGGAAATAGCGTTTGCAGATGTCTACGTATCGTATCATTAGGGTTCTAACGCTTCTCAAAACGCGATATTGCATCTCATTTCTACGTTTCATGATAAGATATAATATTCATTGTGGAGGGTTATGTATACCTCGTATTCACCTCAAGAGAATGTAAGTTCGACACTTCCTTGCTAGGAAGTTGCGTCTGCAGATGTCTACGTATCGTAGCATTAGAGTTCTAATGCTTCTCAAAACGGGATATCGCATCTCATTTATATGTTTCATGATAAGATATAATATTCATTGTGGTGTGTTATGTACACCACGCTTACACTTCATATGAATGTAAATGCGACACTTCCTTTCTAGGAAATAGCGTTTGCAGATGTCTACGACTCGTAGCATTAGTGTCCTAATGCTTCTCAAAACGCGATATCGCATCTCATTTCTATGTTTCATGATAAGATGTAACATTCATTGTGGATTGTTATGCATACTTCGTATTCACTTCAAAGGAATGTAAATGCGACACTTCCATGCTAGGAAATAGCGTTTCCAGATGTCTACGTATCGAAACAATGTAGTTCTAATGCTTCGCAAAACGCGATGTCGCATCTCATATCTAAGTTTCGTGATAAGATATAATATTAATTGCGAAGTGTCACTTATACCTCGCTTACGCTTTAAAAGAATGTAAGTGCGAGGCTTCCATGCTATGAAATAGCGTTTGCAGAAGTCTCCGTATCGAAGCAATACATTTCTAATTCTACTTAAATCGCGATATCGCATCTCACTTCTATGTTTCGTGATAAGGTATAATTTCCATTGTGGAGTGTTATGTATACCTCGTATTCACTTTAAAAGAATGTAAATGCGACACTTCCCTGCTAGGAAATACCGTTTGCTGATGTCTAGGTATCGAAGCAATAGAGTTCTAATTCTGCTTAAATCGCGATACAGCTTCTCATTTCTATGTTTAATTATAAGATATAATGTTCTACGTATCGAAGCAATAGAGATCTACTGCTTCCTAAATAGCGATATCGCATCTCATTTCTATGTTTCATGATAAGATACAATATTCATTGCGGAGTGTCATGTATACCTCGTATTCACTTCAAAAGAATGTAAATGCGATACTACCTTGCTAGGAAATAGCGTTCGCAGATGTCCACGTATCGAAGCAACAGAGTTCTAGTGCTTCCTAAAACGCGATATCGCATCTCATTTCCATGTTTCATGATAAGATAAAATATTCATTGCGAAGTGTCACTTGTATCTCGCGTACACTAAAGAAGAAAGTAAATGCGATACTTACTTGCTAGGAAATAGCGTTGGCAGATGTCTACGTATAGAAGCAATAGAGATCTACTGCTTCTTAAATCGCCATATCGCATCTCATTTCTATGTTTCATGATAAGATATAATATTCATTGTGCAGTGTTATTATAACCTCGTATTCACTTCAAAAGAATGTAAATGCGACACTTCCTTGCTCTTAGATAGCGTTTGCAGATGTCTACGTATCGTAGGAATAGAGTTCTAATGCTTTTTAAATCACCATATCGCATCTCATTTCTATTTTTCATGATAAGATATATTATTCATTGCGAAGTGTCGTGTATAGATCGCATACACTTCCAATGAATGTAAATGCGACACTTCCTTGCAGGGAAATAGCGCTTGCAGATGTCTACGTATCGATGCAATAGAGTTCTAATGCTTCTTAAATCGCGATATCGCATCTCAATTCTATGTTTCATGATAAAATATAATGTTCATTGTGCAGGGTTATTTATACCTCGTATTCACATTAAGAGAATGTAAATGCGACACTTCCCTGTTAGGAAATAGCGTTTGCAGATTTCTACGTATCGAAGCAATAGAGTTCTAATGCTTCTTACATCGCGATATCGTATGTCATTTCTATGTTTCATTACAAGATATAATATTCATTGTGCAGTGTTATGTACACCTCCTCTTCACTTCAATAGAATGAAAATGTGACACTTCCTTGCTAGGAAATAGCGTTTGCATATGTCTGCGTGTCATAGCAATAGGGTTCTAATCTTTCTCAAAACGCGATATCGCATCACATTTATATGCTTCATGATAAAACAAAATATTCATTGCGAAAGTGTCATGTATACCTCGCACACACTTCAAAAGAATGTAAATGCGATACTTCCTTGCTAGGAAATAGCGTTTGCAGATGTCTACGTATAGAAGCAATAGAGTTCTAATGCTTCTTAAAACGCGATATCACATCACATTTCTGTGTTTCATGATATGATATAACATTCAATGCGAAGTTTCATGTATTCCTCGTATTCACTTCAAATGAATGTAAATGCGACACTTCCTTGCTAGGAAATAGCGTTTGCAGATCTCTACGTATCGAAGCAATAGAGTTATAATGCATCTTAAAGCGCGATATCGCATCTCATTTCTATGTTTCATGATAATATATAATATTCATTGCGAAGTGTCGAATATACCTTGCATTCACTTCAGAAGAATGTAAATGCCACACTTCCTTGCTAGGAAGTAGCGTTTGCAGATATCTGCGTATGGTAGCAATAGAGTTCTGATGCTTCTTAAAACGTTATATCGCATCCCATTTCTATGTCTCATGATAAGATATAATATTCATTGCGAAGTGTTACGTATTCCTCGTCTACACTTCAAATGAATCTAAATGCGACACTTCCTCGCTAGGAAGTAGCGTTGGCAGATGCCTACGTATCGAAGCAATAGGTTTCTAATGCTTCATAAGACGAGATATCGCATCTCTCTCCTATGTTTCATGATGAGATATAATATTCATTGCGAAATGTTATGAATACCTCGTATTCGCATCAAAAGAACGTAAATGCGACACTTCCTTACTAGGCAACTACGCTTCCAGATGCCTACGTTTCGAAGCAATAGAGTTATAATGCTTCTTAAAACGCGATATCGCATCTCATTTCTATGTTTCATGATAATATATAATATTCATTGTGCAATGTTATGTACACCTCGTATTCACCTCAAAAGAATGTAAATGCGACACTTCCTTCCTAGGAAATAGCGTTTGCAGATGTCTACGTATCGAAGCAATAGGGTTCTAATGCTACTTAAAACGCGATATCACATCACATTTCTATGTTTCATGATAAGAAATAATATTCAATGCGAAGTTTCATGTACTCTTCGTATTCACTTCAAATGAATGTAAATACGACACTTCCTCGCTAGGAAATAGCGTTTGCAGAGGTCTACGTATCTTAGCAAGCGTGCTATAATGCTTCCTAAAACAAGATATCGCATCCCATTTCTATGTTTCATGATAACATATAATATTCATTGCGAAGTGTTATGTATACCTCGCATACACTTAAAATGAATGTAAATGCGACACTTCCTTGCTAGGAAATAGCAATTGCAGATGTCTACGTATCGAAGCAATAGAGTTCTAATGCTTCCTAAAACGAGATATCGCATCTCATTACTATGTGCCATGATTAGATATATTATACATTGCGGCGTGTCATGCGTACCTCGCATACACTTCAAGTGAATGTAAATGCGACACTTCCTTGCTAGGAAATAGCAATTGCAGATGTCTACGTATCGAAGCAATAGAGTTCTAATGCTTCCTAAAACGAGATATCGCATCTCATTACTATGTGCCATGATTAGATATATTATTCATTGCGGCGTGTCATGTATACCTCGTATTCACTTCAAAAGAATGTAAATCCGACACTTCCTTGCTATTAAATAGCGTTTGCAGATGTCTACGTATCGAAGCAATAGAGTTATAATGCTTCTTAAAGCGCGATATCGATTCTCATTTCTATGATTCATGATAAGATATAATATCCATTGCGAAGTGTCATGTATACCTCGTATTCACTTCAAACGAATGTAAATGCGACACTTCCTTGCTATGAAATAGCGTCTGCAGATATCTACGTATCGTAGCAATAGAGACCTAATGCTTCTTGAATCGCCATATCGCATCTCATTTCTATGTTTTATGGTAAGATATACTATTCATTGCGGAGTGTCATGTATACCTCGTATTCTCTTCAGAAGAATGTAAATACGACACTTCCTTGCTAGTAAATAGCGTTTGCAGATGTCTACGTATCGTAGCAATAGAGTTCCAATGCTTCTCGAAACGCGATATCGCATCTCATTTCTATGTTTCATGATAAGTTATAATATTCACTGTGGAGTGTTATGTACACCTTGTATTCACTTCAAAAGAATGTAAATGCGACACTTCCTTCCTAGGAAATAGCGTCAGCAGATATCTACGTATCGTAGCTATATAGTTCTAATGCTTCTTAAAACGCGATATCGCATCTCATTTATATGTTTCATGATAATATATAATATTCATTACGAAGTGTCATGTATACCTCGCATACACTTCAAATGATTGTAAATGCGACACTTCCTTGCTTGGAAATAGTGTTTGCAGATGTCTACGTATCGAAGCAATAGAGTTCTAATGCTTCTTAAATCGTCATATCGCATCTCATTTCTATGTTTCATGCTAAGATATAATATTCATTGTGCAGTGTTATGTATACTCCGTATTCACATCAAAAGAATGTAAATACGACACTTCCTTGCTAGGAAATAGCGTTTGCATATATCTACGTATCGTAGCAAGTGGGTTCTAGTGCTCCTCAAAACGCGATATCGCATCTCAATTCTATGTTTCATGTTAAGATATAATATTCATTGTGGAGTGTTATGTATACCTCGCACTCACTTCAAAAGAATGTAAATGCGACACTTTCTTGCTAGGAATTAGCGTTTGCAGATGTCTACGTATCGTGGCAATAGAGTTCTAATGCTTCTTAAAACGCGAAATCGCACCTCATTTCTATGTTTTATGATAAGATATAATATTCATTGCGGAGTGTCATGTATACTTCGTATTCACTTCGAAGGAATGTAAATGCGACACTTCCTTGCTAGGAAGTAGCGTTTGCAGATGTTTACGTATCGAGGCAATAGTGTTCTAGTCCTTCTTAAATCGTGATATCGCACCTCACTTCTATGTTTCATGATAAGATATAATATTCATTTTGCAGTGTTATGTATATCTCGTCTACACTTCAAATGAATGTAAATGCGACACTTCCTTGCTAGGAAATAGCGTTTGCAGATGTCTACGTATCGATACAATAGGTTTCTAATGCTTCTAAAATCGCGATATCGCATCTCATTTGTTTGTTTCATGATAAGATATAATATTCATTGCGAAGTGTCTTGTATACCTCGCATACTCTTCAAATGAATGTAGATGCGACACTACCTTGTAAGGAAATAACGTTGGCAGATGTCTAGGTATCGAAGCAATAGAGATCTACTGCTTCTTAAATCGTCATATCGCATCTCATTTCTATGTTTCATGATAAGATATAATATTCATTGTGGAGTGTTATCATAACCTCGTATTCACTTAAAAAGAATGTAAATGCGACACTCCCTTGCTAGGAAATAGCGTTTGCAGATGTCTACGTAGAGAAGCATTAGAGTTCTAATGCTTCTCAAAACGCGATATCGCATCTCATTTCTATGTTTCATGATAATATATAATTATCATTGCGAAGTGTCATGTATACCTCGCATACACTTCAAATGAATGTAAATGCGACACTCCCTTGCGAGGAAATAGCGTTTGCAGATGTCTACGTATCGTAGCAATAGAGTTCTAATTCTTCTTAAACCGCGATATCGTACCTCATTTCTATGTTTCACGATAAGATACAACAATATTAATTGCCAAGTGTCATGTATACCTCGTATTCACTTCAAAAGAATGTAAAAGCTACACTTCCTTGCTAGGAAATAGCGTTTGCAGATGTCTACGTATCGAAGCAATAGAGTTCCAATGCTGCTTAAATCGCGATATTGCATCTCATTTCTATGTTTCATGACAAGATATAATATTCATTGTGCAGTGTTATGTATACCTCGTATTCACTTCAAAAGAATGTAAATGCGACACTTCCTTGCTAGGAAATAGCGTCTGCAGATGTCTATGTATCGTAGCAATAGAGTTCTAATGCTTCTTAGAACGCGAATCGATCCTCATTTCTATGTTTCACTATAAAATATAATGTACAGTTTGGAGTGTTATGTATACCTCGTCTACACTTCCTAAGAATGTAAATGCGACACTTCCTTGCTAGGAAATAGCGTCTGCAAATGTCTACGTATCGTAGAAATAGAGTTCTAATGCTTCTTAAAACGCGATATCGCATCTCATTTCTATGTTCCATGATAAGATATAATATTCATTGCGAATTGTCTTGTATACCACGCATACACTTCAAACGAATTAAAAGGCGACACTTCATTGCTAGGAAATAGCATTGGCAGATGTCTACGTATCGAAGCAATAGGATTCTAACGTTTCTTAAAACGAGATATCGCACCTCATTTCTGTTTTAGGATAAGATATAATATTCATTGCGAAGTGTCATGTATACCTCGTATTCACTTCAAAAGAATGTAAATGCCACACTTCCTTGCTAGGAAGTAGCGTTTGCAGATGTCTAGGTAATGAAGCAATAGATTTCTAATGCTGCTTAAATCGCGTTATCGCATCTCATTTCTATGTTTCATGATAAGATATAATATTCATTGCGAATTGTCATGTATACCTCGTATACAGTTCAAGAGAATGTAAATGCGACACTTCCTTGCTAGGAAATAGCGTTTGCAGATGTCTACGTATCGAAGCAATAGAGTCCTAATGCTCCTTATATCGCGATATCGTATCTCATTTCTATGTTTCATGATAAGATATAGTATTCATTGCGGAGTGTCATGTATACCTCGTATTCGCTTCAAAACAATGTACATGCGACACTTCCTTGCTAGGAAATAGCGTTTGCAGATGTCTACGTATTGAAGCAATAGAGTTCCAATGCTTCCTATATCGCGAAATCGCATCTCATTTCTATGTTTCATGATAAGATACAATATTAATTGCCAAGTGTCATGTATACCTCGTATTCGCTTCAAATGAATGTAAATGTGACACTTCCTTGCTAGGAAATAGCGTTGGCAGATGTCTACGTATTGAAGCAATAGAGATCTATTGCTTCTTAAATAGCGATATCGCATCTCATTTCTATGTTTCATGATAAGATATAATATTCATTGCGAAGTGTCATGTATACCTCGTATTCACTTGAAAACAATGTAAATGCGACACTTGCTTGCTAGGAAACCGCGTTTGCAGATGTCTACGTATCGAAGCAATAGATTTCTAATGCTTCTAAAATCGCGATATCGCATCTCTTTTCTATGTATCATGATAAGATATAATATTCATTGTGCAGTGTTATGTATACCTCGTATTCGCTTCAAAAGAATGTAAATGCGACACTTCCTTGCTAGGAAATAGCGTTTGCCGATTTCTGCGTATCGTAGCATTAGATTTCTGTTGCATCTCAAAACGCGATATCGCATTACATTTCTATGTTTCATGATAAGATATAATATTTATTGCGAAGTGTCACGTATACATCGCATACACTTCAAATGAATGTAAATGCGACACTTCCTTGCTAGGAAATAGCATTTGCAGATGTCTACGTATCGAAGCAAAAGGGTTCTAATGCTTCTTAGAACGAGATACCGCATCTCATTCCTATGTTTCATGGTACGATATATTATTCATTGCGAAGTATCACGTATACCTCGCATACACTTCAAATAAATGTAAAGGCGACACTTCCTTGCTAGGAAATAGAGTTTGCAGATGTCTACGTATCGAAGCAATAGTGTTCTAATGCTTCTTGAACCAGGATATCGCATCTCATTTCTATGTTTCATGATAAGATATAATATTCATTGCGAAGTGTCATGTATACCTGGAATACACATCAAATGAATGTAAATGCGACACTTCCTTGCTAGGAAATAGCGTTGGCAGATGTCTGCGTATCGAAGCAGTAGACTTCTAATGCTTCTTAAACAAAATATCGCATCTCATTTCTATGTTTCATAATAAGATATCATATTCATTGCGAAGTGTCTTGTATACCTCGCATACACTTCAAATGAATGCAAATGCAACACTTCCTTGCTAGGAAATGGCGTTTGCAGATGTCTACGTATCGAAGCAATAGAGTCCTAATGCTCCTTATATCGCGATATCGTATCTCATTTCTATGTTTCATGATAAGATATAATATTCATTGCGGAGTGTCATGTATACCTCGTATTCGCTTCAAAAGAATGTACATGCGACACTTCCTTGCTAGGAAGTAGCGTTTGCAGATGTCTAGGTATCGAAGCAATAGAGTTCCAATGCTGCTTAAATCGCGATATCGCATCTCATTTCTATGTATCATGATAAGATATAATATTCATTGTGCAGTGTTATGAATACCTCGTATTCATTTCAAAAGAATGATAATGCGTCACTTCCTTTCTAGGAAATAGCTTTTGCAGATGTCCATGTATCGTAGCAATAGAGTTCTAATTCTTGTTAAAACGCGATATCGCTTCTCATTGCTATGTTTCATGATAAGATACAATATTCATTGCGAAGTGTCATGTATACCTCGTATTCACTTGAAAACAATGTATATGCGACACTTGCTTGCTAGGAAACCGCGTTTGCAGATGTCTACGTATCGAAGCAATAGATTTCTAATGCTTCTAAAATCGCGATATCGCATCTCATTTCTATGTATCATGATAAGATATAATATTCATTGTGCAGTGTTATGTATACCTCGTATTCGCTTCAAAAGAATGTAAATGCGACAATTCCTTGCTAGGAAATAGCGTTTGCCGATTTCTGCGTATCGTAGCATTAGATTTCTGTTGCATCTCAAAACGCGATATCGCATTACATTTCTATGTTTCATGATAAGATATAATATTTATTGCGAAGTGTCACGTATACATCGCATACACTTCAAATGATTGTAAATGCGACACTTCCTTGCTAGGAAATAGCGTTTGCAGATGTCTACGTATCGAAGCAAAAGGGTTCTAATGCTTCTTAGAACGAGATACCGCATCTCATTCCTATGTTTCATGGTACGATATATTATTCATTGCGAAGTATCACGTATACCTCGCATACACTTCAAATAAATGTAAAGGCGACACTTCCTTGCTAGGAAATAGAGTTTGCAGATGTCTACGTATCGAAGCAATAGTGTTCTAATGCTTCTTGAACCAGGATATCGCATCTCATTTCTATGTTTCATGATAAGATATAATATTCATTGCGAAGTGACATGTATACCTCGCATACACTTCAAAAGCATGTAAATGCGACACTTCCATGCTACGAAATAGCGTTTCCAGGTGGCTACGTATCGTAGCAATAGGGTTCTAATGCTTCTTAAATCGCGATATCGCATCTCATTTCTATGTTCCATGATAAGATATAATATTCATTGCGAATTGTCTTGTATACCACGCATACACTTCAAACGAATTAAAAGGCGACACTTCATTGCTAGGAAATAGCATTGGCAGATGTCTACGTATCGAAGCAATAGGATTCTAACGTTTCTTAAAACGAGATATCGCACCTCATTTCTGTTTTAGGATAAGATATGATATTCATTGCGAAGTGTCTTGTATACCTCGTATTCACTTCAAAAGATTGTAAATGCGTCACTTCCTTGCTAGGAAATAGCGTCTGCAGATATCTACGTAGCAATAGATTACTAATGCTTCTTAAAACGCGATATCGCATCTTATTTCTATGTTTCATGATAAGGTACAATATTCATTGCGAAGTGTCATGTATACCTCGTATACACTTCAAATGAATGTAAATGCGACACTTCCTTGCTAGGATATAGCGTTTGCAGATGTGTACTTACCGAGGCAATAGAGTTCTAATGCTTCTTAACACATTGAGGACGGGGCGCTGCGCGTTCAACACGCCCTCACGGATCGCAGATTTTCGAACGCTCCAAAAACATGCTTGGCATGTGACAGGAAGTGGATACGCATTTTACTTAATTTGCATTTAGTATTTATGAATAATTGTATACATATAGTTCATATATCTGTATATCTGTATTCATTACATCTATGCGTCATTTCGCTGCTTTTATAGAGGGCTAATTCATAAAATAAATTTTTGTTATCAAGTATCAGTAACAGGTTGATTGGAAATATAGATAGTACTCAAAAAACTGTTACCTTCCAATTTTAAAACACGAAGTTTGAAATTCTAAAATGCAGATCAATGAAACACTTTATAAGATGCGATACGTACGACGATCTGCACAGATCAGCTGGCAATGGCTATTGTCACGTCACGGGTCGTGAAATCTTATCGTTTACCGGGAGCGACACGCAGCCTCGAACGGTTCGGCTTGCGGAATTAAGACGAAGACCGGGTTCTTTCTGGCTCGCGAAACACGTATCAAAAGGCACGAACGCGGATAAGAAAATATGACCTTACCTTTGATGTCTTGACAGCTGCTAATATTTAGTACCCTTGTTGCAGGTATCGTCGTCGGCACGGATCGCCCTCAGGTATAATCCCTGCGTACGCACGGTGAGGCGTGATTGTCAGCGGGACGAGTACCCAGGTGGGCTGACCTCGGGGATGGATCGGCTCGGTCAAGCGGATCGGCGATGGATGCGGCTGTGCGGGACGGCTGTCCGATCGGCGTGCGGCGGAAGATGAGACGTTGCAGTGGTATATGCACACGGCTGTACCAACGTATCCGCGCACAAATGAACGCAAGAAGTTCTTCCTTCCCGCGCGACGAGTTCGTTTAGTTGTACCGGAATGACGCATTCGAGTCGGTTTCTAAAAGTCCAGATACGGGTCCACTAAGCGTCGGTCCGCTCTAGTTTACCGGTCCAGAAATATGGAAAATCGACGAGTGTCCTTGCTCTAGCCTCGCTGTGGGTCGATGCAGCTAAGCGGCGGTCGGATATAACTGATCGATTACCAAGTTTGACTAAAGTTCGGAGCTTGTGAATGTTCTTGAAGACGCGTGAACTCGTGGAAGACTTCGCAATGAATGAATTTATAATAATAATAAGGCAAGGAATATTTAGAATGATGAGAATTGTAGTACTGGTAAAAATAAAGTATATTCTAAATAAAACTAAGCTTACACTGATACTTCCCTATGCTAAAGTTGACTAAGCACTAGGATACGATAATTAGAGTTTAGAATAAGGACTTGAATTGAATTAGAGTTTAAGTTGAAATAGTAAGATTGGATTATGATAAAGGAGTGCTCGCTTGGAGCGAATGGCTCGAACTAGAGATTGGATTTGAGGGAGGTACGCTCGCTTGGAGCGGATGACTCGTATTGACTATCAGCTCGCGGGCCCGCGACCTCCTCGGATCGCGGGGCGCGCGAGTCGCAGGTCCCCAGAGTGGGGCGGACGCTCGGCCCACGGAGTGGTATGGACGATCGTAGTAGGGCGCGCGCGTTCGGCGTGAGCCGCGCGCGTCGGGCGCTTCGCTTACTTCTTATTACGATTAATTATGATCTTAAAAATTAGAATAACACATGAAACGCCTTATGCTAGGTTGTGTGTGTTGTGTCGTGTGCGTACATGGAGTGTCGTGTGCTTAAGTTCTAGGATTCGCTTAATTATAATTATAATGGTATGCAAAGTATGGGTACGGGAGCGTAACGGCGGGCGACCCTTCCTGATACGTGGAATGGTCCTCGTGCGGAGGCTGTGGCTCGGTCGTGCTCCAGCTGTCTGGAAGGCACGCGTCGTAGCGCGGTCGTGTGGCCCAACTCCTGGTTGCGGGGGTGGCTGCCTTAGCTCGGCGATCGTATACTCGGTAAGCTCGTCTTTGTGGTGGCGACAGGCGATGGGTGTGGCTCTGCCGGGCGGTGAAGGAGGTACCGCGAGGTTCGGCGGACGTTACACAATAATGACAGTTTTTTCTTAAATTTAAGGAATGATTCAGTTGTTTCGCTTTGGTTTCGGAATGCGAGAGACTTCGATACCATCGTAAAGTAACAGAAACATTTGCAGCTCCTTGCTCAGTTGCCGACTGAATAAAAAGAACGTGAAAACGAGATATATCGTGTCCCGTTCGCAACGTTTAGTTTTCTAAAAACGAGATAACTCGTCACCCGTCCGCAATGTGTTAAAACGCAATATCGCATCTCATTTCTATTTTTCATGTTAAGATATAATTTTCATTGCGTAGTGTCATGTATATCTCGCATACACTTCAAAAGAACGAAAATGAGACACTTCCTTGCTAGGAAGTAGCGTTTCCAGAAATCTACGTATCGAAGCAATAGTGTTCTAATGCTTCTTAGAACGCGATATCGCTATTCATTTCTATGTTTCATGATAAAATACAAATTTCATTGCGAAGTGTTATGTATACCTCGTCTGCACTTCAAAAGAATGGAAATGTCAGACTTCCTCGCTAAGAAATAGCGTCTCCAGATGTCTACGTATCAAAGGAATAGAGTTCTAATGCTTCTGAAAACGCAATAACGCATCACATTTCTATCTTTCCTGATAAGATATAATATTCGTAGCGAAGTGTTATGTATACCTCGTCTACACTTCAAAAGAATGTAAATGACACCCTTCCTCGCTAGGAAATAGCGCGTCCAGATGTCTACGTATCGAAGCAAGAGAGTTCTAATGCTTCTTAAAACGCGATATCCCATCCCCTTTCTATGTTTTGTGACATGACATAATATTCATTGCGAAGTGTTATGTATACCTCGTCTGCAGTACAAAAGATTGTAAATACCACACTTCCTTGCTAGGAAATAGCGTTTCCAGATTTCCACGTATCGAAGCAATAGAGTTCTAATGCCTCTTAAAACGCGAAATCTAATCTCGTTTATATGTTTCATGATCGGATACAATATTCGTTGCGAAGTGTTATGTATTCCTCGTCTACACATCAAGAGAATGTTAATGCGACACTTCCTTGCTAGGAAGTAGCGTTTGCAGATGTCTACATATCGGAGCAATAGATTTCTAATGCTTCTTAAAACGGGATATCGCATCTCATTTCTATGTTTCACGATAAGATATAATATTCATTGCGCAGTGTTATGTATACCTCGCATACACTTCAAATGAATGTAAATGCGATACTTCCTTGCTAGGAAATAACGTTTGCAGATGTCTACCTATCGTAGCAATAGAGTTCTAATGCTTCTTAAAACGCGATATCACATCACATTTATATGTTTCATGATAAGATATAATATTCATTGCGAAGTTTCATGTATTCCTGGTATTCACTTCAAATGAATGTAAATGCGACACTTCCCTGCTAGGAAATAGCGTTTGCAGATTTCTGCGTATCGTAGCATTAGATTTCTATTGCATCTCAAAACGCGATATCGCACCTCATTTCTATGCTTCATGATAAGATATAATATTCATTGAGAAGTTTCGTGTATTCCTCGTATTTACTTCAAATGAATGCAGACGCGACACTTCCTTGCTAGGATGTAGCGTTTGCAAATGTCTACGTATCGCAGCAATAGAGTTCTAATGCTTCTTAAAACGAAATATCGCATCTCATTCCTATGTTTCATGGCAATATATAATATTCATTGTGCACTATTATGTGTACCTCGCATTCACTTCAAAAGAATATAAATGCGACAACTGCTTGCTGGGAAATAGCTATTGCAGATGTCTACGTATCGTAGCAAGCGTGTTATAATGCTTCTTAAAACGAGATATCGCATCTCATTTCTATGCTTCATGATAACATATAATATTCATTGCGAAGTGTTATGTATACCTCGCATACACTTCAAATGAATGTAAATGCGACACTTCCTAGCTAGGAAATTGCGATTGCAGATGTCTACGTATCGAAGCAATAAAGTTCTAATGCTCCGTAAAACGGGATATCGCATCTCATTTCTATGTTTCATGATAAGATATAATATTAACTGCGGAGTATCATGTATACCTCGTATTCACTTCAAATGAATGTAAATGCGACAATTACTTCCTAGGAAATAGCGTTTCCAGATTTCTACATATCGCAGCAATAGGGTTCTAATGCTTCTTAAATCGTGATATCGCATCTCATTTCTATGTTTCATGATAAGATATAATATGCATCGTGCAGTGTTATGTATACCTCGTATTCACATCAAAAGAATGTAAATGCGACACTTCCTTGCTATTAAATAGCGTTTGCAGATGTCTACGTATCACAGCAATAGGGTTCTAATGCTTCTTAAAGCGAGATATCGCATCTCATTTCTATGTTTCATGATAAGATATAATATGCATCGTGCAGTGTTATGTATACTTCATATTCACATCAAAAGAATGTAAATGCGACAGTACCTTCCTAGGGAATAGCGATGGCAGATGTCTACGTGTCGAAGCAAGTTCTATTGCTACATAAAACGAGATATCGCTACTTATTTCTATGTTTTATGCTAAGATATAATATTCATTATGAAGTGTCTTGTATTCCTCGAATTTACATCAAAAGAATGTAAATACAACACTCCCTTGCTAGGAAATAGCGTTGGCACATGTATACGTATCGAAGCAATAGGGTTCTAATGCTTCTTAAAACGGGATACCGCATCTCCTATCTATGTTTCACGATAAGATATAATATTCATTGCGAATTGTCATGTATACCTCGTATTCACTTCAGAAGAATGTAAATGCGACACTTCATTGCTAGGAAATAGCGTTGGCAGATGTCTACGTATCGAAGCAATAGGGTTCTAATGTTCCTTAAAACGGGATACAGCATCTTTTTTCTATGTTTCATCATAAGATATAATATTCATTGTGCAGTGTCTTGTATACCTCGTACTCTCTTCAAAAGAATGTAAATGCGACTCTTCCTTGCTAGGAAATAGCGTTTGCAGATGTCTACGTATCGAAGCAATAGGTTTCTATTGCTTCTTAAAACGAGAAATCGCATCTCATTTCTATGTTTCATGATAAGATATTATATTCATTGCGAAGTGTTATATATACCTCGTATTCACTTCAAAAGAATGTTAATGCGACACTTCCTTGTTAGGAGCAAGCGTTGGCAGATGTCTTCGTGTAGAAGCAATAGATTTCTATTGCTTCTTAAAACGCGATATCGCATCTCATTTCTATTCTTCATGATAAGATATAATATTCATTGTGGAGTGTTATGTATACATCGTATTCACCTCAAAAGAATGTAAATGCGACACTTCCTTGCCAGGAAATAGCGTTTGCAGATGTCTCCGTATCGAAGCAATAGGCTTCTAATGCCTCTTAAAACGAGATGTCGCATCTCATTTCCATGATTCGTGATAAGATATAGTATTCATTATGGAGCGTCATGTATTCCTCGCATACGCATCAAATGAATGTAAATGCGACACTTCCTTGCTAGGAAATAGCGTTTACAGATGTCTACGTATAGAAGCAATAGGTTTCTAATGCTTTTTAAAACGCGATATCGCATCACATCTCTATGTGTCATGATAAGATATAATATTTACTGCGAAGGGTTATCTATACCTCGTATGCACTCGAAAAGAATGTAAATGAGACACATCCTTGCTAGGAAATAGCGATTCCAGATGTCTATATATCGAAGCAATAGAGTTCTAATGCTTCTCAAAACGTGATATCGCATCTCGTTTCTATGTTTCACGATAAGATATAATATTCATTGCGAAGTTACATGTATACCTCGTATTCACTTCAAACGATTGTAAATGCGACACTTCCTTGCCAGGAAATAGCGTTTGCAGATGTCTACGTATCGTGGCAATAGAGTTCTAACGCTTCTTTGAACGCGATGTCTCATCTCATTTCTATGTTTCATGATTAGATATAAAATTCATTGCGAAGTGTCACTTATACCTCGCTTACGCTTTAAAAGAATGTAAGTGCGAGGCTTCCATGCTATGAAATAGCGTTTGCAGAAGTCTCCGTATCGAAGCAATGCAGTTCTAATTCTACTTAAATCGCGATATCGCATCTCACTTCTACGTTTCGTGATAAGGTATAATTTTCATTGTAGAGTGTTATGTATACCTCGTATTCACTTTAAAAGAATGTAAATGCGACACTTCCCTGCTAGGAAATAATACCGTTTGCAGATGTCTAGGTATCGAAGCAATAGAGTTCTAATGCTGCTTAAAACGCTATATCGCATCCCATTTCTATGTTTCATGATAAGATATAATATTCATTGTGGTGTGTTATGTATACCTCGCATTCACTTCAAATGAATGTAAATGCGTCTCATCCTTCCTAGGTAATCGCGATTGCAGATGTGTACGTATCGAAGCAATACTGTTCTAATGCATTTTAAACCCCATATCGCATCACATTTCTATGTCTCATGACAAGACATAATATTCATTGCGAAGTGTCATGTATACATCGCATACACTTCAAATGTATGTAAATGCGACACTTCCTTTCTAGGAAATAGCGTTTCCAGAAGTCTACGTATCGAAGCAACGGAGTTCTTATGCTTCTTCAAACGGGATGTCGCATCTCATTTCTATGTTTCATGATAAGATATAATATTCATTGCGAAGTGTCATGTATACCTCGTATTCACTTAAATTGAATGTAAATGCGACACTTCCATGTTAGGAAATAACGTTTGCAGATGTCTACATATCGAAGCAATAGAGTTCTAATGCTTCTTATAACGCGATATCGCACATCATTTTTATGTATCATGATAAGATATAATATTCATTGCAAAGTGTTATGTATTCCTCGTCTACAATTCAAATGAATGTAAATGCAACAATCCCTTTCTAGGAAATTACGTTTCCAGATGTCTACGTGTCGTAGCAATAGAGTTCTATTGCTTCTTAAATTGCGATATCGCATCTCATTTCTATGTTCCATGATAGGATATAGTATTCATTGCGAAGTGTCACGTATGTCTCGTATTCACTTCAAAAGAATGTAAATGCGACACTTCCTTGCTAGGAAGCAGCGTTTGCAGATGTCTTCGTATGGACGAAGTAGAGTCCTAATGCTTCTTAAAACGCGATATAGCTTCTCATTTCTATGTTTCATGATAAGATATAATATTCATAGCGAAGTGTCACGAATACCTCGTATTCACTTCAAATGAATGTAAATGCGGCACTTCCTTGATTGGCAGTAGCGTTTGCAGATGTCTACGTATCGAAGCAACTGAGTTCCTATGCTTCTTAAACCGCGAAACGCATCTCATTTCTATGTCTCATAATAAGATATAATATTCACTGTGCAGTGTTATGTATACCTCGTATTCACTTCAAAAGAATGTAAGTGCGACATTTCCTTGCTATTAGATAGCGATTGCAGATGTCTACGTATCGTAGCAATTGAATTCTAATACTTCTTAAATCGCGATATCGCATCTCCTTCTTGTGTTTCATGATAGGATATAATATTCATTGTGGAGTGTTGTGTATACCTCGCATACACATCAAATGAATGTAAATTCGACATATACTTTCTAGGAAATAGCGTTTCCAGATGTCTACGTATCGAAGAAATAGAGTTCTAATGCTTCTTAAAACGCGATATCGCATCTCATTTCTATGTTTCGTGATAAGATATTATATTCATTGCGAAGTGTCATGTATACCTCGCATACACATCAAATGAATGTAAATGCGACACTTCCCTGCTAGGAAATAGCGTTTGCAGATGTCCGCGTATCGTAGCAATAGAGTTCTGGTGCTTCTTAAATCGCGATATCGCATCTCATTTCTATGTTTCACTATAGGATACAATAGTCATTGCGAAGTGTCATGCATACCTCGTATTCACTTCAAAAGAACGTAAGTGCGACACTTCCTAGCTAGGAAATAGCGTTTGCAGTTGTCTACGTATCGTAGCAATGGTGTTCCAAAGCTTCTTAAAACGGGATATCGCATCTCATTTCTATGTTTCATTATAAGATATAATATTCATTGCGAGGTATCACTTATACCTCGCATACACTTCAAATGAATTTAAATACGACACTTCCTTCCTAGGAAATAGCGTTTGCAGATATCTACGTATCGAAGCAATAGGGTTCTAATGCTTCTTAAAACGAGATGTCGCATCTCATTTCTATGTTTCACGATAAGATATAATATTCACTGCGATGTGTCATGAATACCTCGTATTCACTTCAAATGAATGTAAATGCGACACTTCCTTTCTAGGAAATAGCGATTGCAAATGTCTACGTATCGAAGCAATAAAGTTCTAATGCTTCTTGAAACGGGATATCGCATCTCATTTCTATGTTTCATGATAAGATATAATATTCATTGTGCAGTGTTATGTATACCTCGCATTCACTTCAAAAGAATGTAAATGCGACACTTCCTTGCTAGGAAATAGCGTTTGCAGACGTCTACGTATCGAAGCAATAGAGTTCTAATGCTTCTTGAAACGGGATATCGCATCTCATTTCTATGCTTCATGATAAGATGTAATATTCATTGCGAAGTTTCATGTATTCCACGTATTCACCACAAATGAATGTAAATGCGACACTTCCTTGCTAGGAAATAGACTTTGCAGATGTCTACGTATCGCACCAAGCGTGTTATAATGCTTCTTAAAACGAGATATCGCATCTCATTTCTACGTTTCACGACAACATATAATATTCATTGCGAAGTGTTATGTATACCTCGCATACACTTCAAATGAATGTAAATGCGACACTTCCTTGCTAGGAAATAGCGATTGCAGATGTCTACGTATCGAAGCAATAGAGTTCTAGTGCTTCTTGAAACGGGATATCGCATCCCATTTCTATGTTTCATGATAAGATATAATATTCATTGCAAAGTTTCATGTATTCCTCGTATTCACTTCAAATGAATGTAAATGCGACACTTCCTTGCTAGGAAACAGAGTTTGCGGATGTCTACGTATCGTAGCAAGCGTGTTATAATGCTCCTTAAAAAACGAGATATCGCATCTCATTTCTATGTTTCATGACAACATATAATATTCATTGCGAAGTGTTATGTATACCTCGCATACACTTCAAATGAATGTAAATGCGACACTTCCTTGCTAGGAAATAGCGATTGCAGATGTCTACGTATCGAAGCAATAGGGTTCTAATGCTTCTTGAAACGGGATATCGCATCTCATTTCTATGTTTCATGATAAGATATAATATTCATTGCGAAGTATCATGTATTCCTCGTATTCACTTGAAATGAATGTAAATGCAACACTTCCTTGCTAGGAGATAGAGTTTGCAGATGTCTACGTGTCGAAGCAATAATGTTCTAATGCATCTTACATCGCGATATCGCATCTCATTTTTATGTCTGAAGATAATATATAATATTCATTGTGCAATGTTATTTATACCTCGCATTCACTTCATAAGAATGTAAATGCGAAACTTCCTTGCTAGGAGAAAGCGTTTGCAGATTTCTGCGTATCGTAGCATTAGATTTCTATTGCATCTCAAAACGCGATATCGCATCACATTTGTATGTTTCATGATAAGATATAATATTTATTGCGAAGTGTCACGTATACATCGCATACGCTTCAAATGAATGTAAATGCGACACTTCCTTGCTAGGAAATAGCGTTTGCAGATGTCTACGTATTGAAGCAATAGAGTTCTAATGCTTCTTGAAACGCGATATCATATCACATTTCTATGTTTCATGATAGGATATAATATTCATTGCGAAGTTTCATATATACCTTGTATTCACTTCAGAGGAATGTAAATGTTACTCTTCCCTGCAAGGAAATAGCTTTTGCAGATGTCTACGTATAGTAGCAAGCGTGTCATAATGATTCATAAAACGAGATATCGCATCTCATTTCTATGTTTCATGATAAGATATAATATTAATTGCGAAGTGTCATGTATACCTCGCATTCACTTCAAAAGGATGTAAATGTGACACTTCCTTGCTAGGAAATAGCTTTTGCAGATGTCTACGTATCGTAGCAATAGAGTTCTAATGCTTCTTATATCGCAAGATCGAATCTCATATCTATGTTTCACGATAAGATATAATATTCGTTGTGGAGTGTTATGTATACCTCGTATTCACCTCAAAAGAATGTAAATGCGACACTTCCTTGCTAGGAAATAGCGTTTGCAGATTTCTGCGTATCGTAGCATTAGATTTCTGTTGCATCTCAAAACGCGATATCGCATTACATTTCTATGTTTCATGATAAGATATAATATTTATTGCGAAGTGTCACGTATACATCGCATACACTTCAAATGAATGTAAATGCGACACTTCCTTGCTAGGAAATAGCGTTTGCAGATGTCTACGTATCGAAGCAATAGAGTTCTAATGCTTCTTGAAACGCGATATCGCATCTCATTTCTATGTTTCATGATAAGCTATAATATTCATTGCGAAGTTTCATGTATACCTCGTACTCGCTTCAAAAGAATGTAAATGCGACACTTCCTAGCCAGAAAATAGCGTTGGCAGGTGTCTACGTATCGAGGCAATAGAGATCTACTGCTTCTTTAATAGCGATATCGCACCTCACTTCTATGTTTCATGATAAGATATAATATTCATTGTGGAGTGTTATGTATACCTCGCACTCACTTCAAAAGAATGCTAATGCATCACTTCCTTGCTAGGAAATAGCATTTGCAGATGTCTATGTACCGTAGCAATAGAGTTCTGGTGTTTCTTAAAACGCGATATCGCATCTCATTTCTATGTTTCATGATAAGATATAATATTCATTGCGAAGTGTCATGTATACCTCGTATTCACTTCAAAAGAATGTAAATGCGACTCTTCCTTGCTAGGAAATAGCGATGGCAGGTGTCCACGTATCGAAGCCACAGAGTTCTAATGCTTCTTAAAACGAGATATCGCATCACATTTCTATGTTTTTTGATAAGATATAATATTCATTGCGAAGTGCCATGTATACCTCGTATTCACTTCAAAAGAGTGTAAATGCGACACTTCCTTGCGACTAAATAGCGTTTGCAGATGTCTACGTATCGTAGCAATAGTGTTCTGATGCTTCTTAAAACACGATATCGCATCTCATTTCTATGTTTCATGATAAGATATAATATTCATTGCGAGGTGTCACTTATACCTCGCATACACTTCAAATGAATGTAAATGCGACACTTCCTTGCTAGGAAATAACGTTTGCAGATGTCTACCTATCGTAGCAATAGAGTTCTAATGCTTCTTAAAACGCGATATCACATCACATTTATATGTTTCATGATAAGATATAATATTCATTGCGAAGTTTCATGTATTCCTGGTATTCACTTCAAATGAATGTAAATGCGACACTTCCTTGCTAGGAAATAGCGTTTGCAGATTTCTGCGTATCGTAGCATTAGATTTTTATTGCATCTCAAAACGCGATATCGCACCTCATTTCTATGCTTCATGATAAGATATAATATTCATTGAGAAGTTTCGTGTATTCCTCGTATTTACTTCAAATGAATGCAGACGCGACACTTCCTTGCTAGGATGTAGCGTTTGCAAATGTCTACGTATCGCAGCAATAGAGTTCTAATGCTTCTTAAAACGAAATATCGCATCTCATTCCTATGTTTCATGGTAATATATAATATTCATTGTGCACTATTAAGTGTACCTCGCATTCACTTCAAAAGAATATAAATGCGACAATTGCTTGCTGGGAAATAGCTATTGCAGATGTCTACGTATCGTAGCAAGCGTGTTATAATGCTTCTTAAAACGAGATATCGCATCCCATTTCTATGTTTCATGATAACATATAATATTCATTGCGAAGTGTTATGTATACCTCGCATACACTTCAAATGAATGTAAATGCGACACTTCCTAGCTAGGAAATTGCGATTGCAGATGTCTACGTATCGAAGCAATAAAGTTCTAATGCTTCTTGGAACGGGATATCGCATCTCATTTCTACGTTTCATGATAAGATATAATATTAATTGCAAAGTGTCATGTATACCTCTTATTCACTTCAGAAGAATGTGAATGCGACACTTCCTTGCTAGGAATTATAGTTTGCAGATGTCTACGTATCGTAGCAATGGAGTTCCAATGCTTCTTAAAACGCGATATCACATCACATTTCTATGTTTCACTATAAGATATAATATTCATTGTGGAGTGTTATTTATACCTCGTATTCACTTCAAGAGAACGTAAATGCGACACTTCCATGCTAGGAAATAGCGTTAGCAGATGTCTACGTATCGTAGCAATGGTGTTCCAAAGCTTCTTAGAACGGGATATCGCATCTCATTTCTATGTTTCATTATAAGATATAATATTCATTGCGAGGTATCACTTATACCTCGCATACACTTCAAATGAATTTAAATACGACACTTCCTTCCTAGGAAATATAGTCTCCAGATGTCTACGTATCGAAGCAATAGAGTGCTAATGCTTCTTAAATAGCGATATCGCTTTTCATTTCTATGTTTCGTGATAAGGTATAATATTCATTGTGGAGTGTCACTTATACCTCGCATACACTTCAAATGAATGTAAATGCGTCACTTCCTTTCTAGGAAATAGCGTTTGCAGATATCTACGTATCGAAGCAATAGGGTTCTAATGCTTCTTAAAACGAGATGTCGCATCTCATTTCTATGTTTCACGATAAGATATAATATTCACTGCGAAGTGTCATGAATACCTCGTATTCACTTCAAATGAATGTAAATGCGACACTTCCTGGCTAGGAAATAGCGATTGCAAATGTCTACGTACCGAAGCAATAAAGTTCTAATGCATCTTGAAACGGGATATCGCATCTCATTTCTATGTTTCATGATAAGATATAATATTCATTGTGCAATGTTATGTATAGCTCGCATTCACTTCAAAAGAATGTAAATGCGACACTTCCTTGCTAGGAAATAGCGTTTGCAGACGTTTACGTATCGAAGCAATAGAGTTCTAATGCTTCTTGAAACGGGATATCGCATCTCATTTCTATGCTTCATGATAAGATGTAATATTCATTGCGAAGTTTCATGTATTCCACGTATTCACTACAAATGAACGAAAATGCGACACTTCCTTGCTAGGAAAATACTTTGCAGATGTCTAGGTATCGTACCAAGCGTGTTATAATGCTTCTTAAAACGAGATATCGCATCTCATTTCTATGTTTCATGACAACATATAATATTCATTGCGAACAGTTATGTATACCTCGCATACACTTCAAATGAATGTAAATGCGACACTTCCCTGCTAGGAAATAGAGTTTGCAGATGTCTACGTATCGTAGCAAGCGTGTTATAATGCTTCTTAAAACGAGATATCGCATCTCATTTCTACGCTTCACGACAACATATAATATTCATTGCGAAGTGTTATGTATACCTCGCATACACTTCAAATGAATGTAAATGCGACACTTCCTTGCTAGGAAATAGCGTCTGCAGATATCTACGTATCGTAGCAATAGAGTTCTAATGCATCTTAAAACGCGATATCGCATTTCATTTCTATGTTTCATGATAAGATATAATATTCATTGTGCACTGTTATGTATACCTCGTATTCATTTCAAAGGAATGCAAATGCGAAACTTCCTTGCTAGGAACCAGCGTTTGCAGATGCCTTCGTATCGTAGCAATTGAGTTCTAATGCTTCTAAGAACGACACATCGCATGTCATTCTTATGTTCCATGATAAGATATAATATTCATTGTGTAGTGTTATGTATTCCTCGTCTACACTTCAAAAGAATGTAATTGCTACACCTCGTTGCTAGGAAATAGCATTTGCAAATGTCTACGTATCGTGCAATTGATTTCCACTGCTTCTCAAAACGCGATAGCGCATCTCAGTTCTATGTTTCATGATAAGATATATTATTAATTATAAGTGACATGTATACCTCGTATTCGCTTCAAATGAATGTAAATGCGACACTTCCTTGCTAGGAAATGGCGTTTGCAGATGTCTACGTATCGTATCATTAGAGTTCTAATGCATCTCAAAACGCGATATCGCATCTCATTTCTATGTTTCATGATAAGATATAATATTCATTGCCAAGTGTCTTGTATACCTCGCATACACTTCAACTGAATGTAAATGCGACACTTCCTTGCGAGGAAATAGCGTTGGCAGATGTCTACGTATCAAAGCAATAGTGTACTAATGCTTCTTAAATCGCCGTATCGCATCTCATTTCTATGTTTCATGATAAGATACAATATTCATTGCGAAGTTACATGTATACCTCGTATTCACTTCAAAAGAATGTAAATGCGACACTTCCCTGCTATTAAATAGCGTCTGCAGGTGTCTACGTATCGTAGCAATAGATTTCCAATGCATCTTAAATAGCGATATCGCATCTCATTTCTATGTTTCATGATAAGATATAATATACATTGCGAAGTGTTATGTATACCTCGTCTAAGCTACAAGTAAGTGTAAATGCGGCACCTCCTTGCTAGGAAATAGCGTTTGCAGATGCCTTCGCATCGTAGCAATTGAGTTCTAATGCTTCTAAGAACGCCACATCGCATCTCATTTCTATGTTTCATGATAAGATATAATATTCATTGTGTAGTGTTATGTATTCCTCGTCTACACTTCAAAAGAATGTAATTGCTATACCTCGCTTCTAGGAAATAGCGTTTGCAAATGTCTACGTATCGTAGCAATTGATTTCCACTGCTTCTCAAAACGCGATAGCGCATCTCAGTTCTATGTTTCATGATAAGATATATAATTAATTGCAAGTGACATGTATACCTCATATTCGCTTCAGAGGAATGTAAATGCGACACTTCCTTGCTAGGAAATAGCGTCTGCAGATGTCTACGTATCGTAGCAATAGAGTTCTAGTGCTTTTTAAATCGCGACATCGCATCTCATTTCTAAGTTTCATGATAAGATATAATATTCATTGTGGATTGTTATGTATACCTCGTATTCACCTCAACAGAATGTAAATGCGACACTTCACTGGTAAGTGGCGTTTGCAGATGTCTACGTATCGAAGCAATAGAGTTCTAATGCTTCTCAAAACGCGATACCGCATCTCATTTCTATGTTTCACGATAAGATATAATATTCATTGCGTAGTGTCATGTATACCATGTATTCAATTCAAAAGAATGTAAATGCGACACATCCTTGCTATTAAATAGCTTTTGCAGATGTCTACGTATCTTAGCAATAGAGTTTCAATCCTTTTTAAATCGCGATATCGCATCTCATTTCTATGTTTCATGATAAGATGTAATACTCATTGTGGACTGTTATGTATACCTTGTGTTCCCTTCAAAGGAATGTAAATGCGACACTTCCTTGCTAGGAAATTGCGATTCCAGATGTCTACGTATCGAAACAATAGTGTTCTAATGCTTCGTAAAACGCGATATCACATCTCATTTCTAGGTCTCATGATAAGATATAATATTCATTGTGCAGTGATATGTATACCTCGTACTCACTTCAAAAGAATGTAAGTGCGACACTTCCTTGCTAGGAAATAGCGATTGCAGATGTCTACTTATCGAAGCAATAGATTTCTAATGCTTCTTAAAACGCGAAATCGCATCTTATTTCTATGTTTCATGATAAGGTACAATATTCATTGCGAAGTGTCATGTATACCTCGTATACACTTCAAATGAATGTAAATGCGACACTTCCTTGCTAGGATATAGCGTTTACAGATGTGTACTTATCGAGGCAATAGAGTTCTAATGCTTCTTGAAACGGGATATCGCATCTCGTTTCTATGTTTCATGATTAGATTTAGTATTCATTGCGAAGTATCACTTATACCTCGTTTACACTTCAGAAGAATGTAAATGCGACTCTTCTTTGCTAAGAAACAGCGTCTGCAAATGTCTACGTATCGTAGCAATAGAGTTCTAATGCTTCTTAAAACGCGCTATCATATCACATTTCTATGTTTCATGATAAGATATAACATTAATTGCGAATGGTTATGTATACCCCCCATACACTTCAAATGAATGTAAATGAGACACTTCCTTGCTAGGAAATAGCGTTTGCAGGTGTCTACGTAAGAAGCAATAGAGTTCTAGTGCTTATCAAAACGCGATATCGCATCCCATTTCTATGTTTCATGACAAGATATAATATCCATTGCGAAGTGTCATGTATACCTCGGATTCACATCAGAAGAATGTAAATGCGACACTTCCTTGCTAGGAAGTAGCGTTTGCAGATGTCTGCGTATCGAAGCAATAGAGTTCTAGTTCATCTTAAAACACGATATCGCATCTCATTCCTATGTCTCATGATAAGATATAATATTCATTATGGAGTGTTATGTATACCTCGTATTCACCTCAAAAGAATGTAAAGGCGACACTTCCTTGCTAGGAAATAGCTTTTGCAGATGTCTACGTATCGTAGCAATAGGGTTCTAATGCTTCTCAAAACGCGATATCGCATCCCATTTCGATGTTTCATGATAAGATATAATATTCATTGTGCAGTGTCATGTACACCTCGTATTCACCTCAAAAGAATGTAAATGCGACACTTCTTTCTAGAAAATTACGTTACCAGATGTCTACGTATCGAAGCCATGGAATACTAATGCTTCTTAAATCGCGATATCGCATCTCATTTCTATGTTTCATGATAAGATATAATATTCATTTCAAAGTGTCATGTATACCTCGGATACACTTCATATGAATGTAAATGCGACACTTCCATGCTAGGAAGTAGCGTTTGCAGATGTCTACGTATCGATGCAATAGGGTTCTAATGCTTCTTAAGAAGAGATATCGCATCACATTCCTATGTACCATGATAAGATATAATATTCACTGCGAAGTGCCATGTATTCCTCGCATACACTTCAAATGAATGTAAATGCGGCACATCCTTGCTAGGAAATAGCGTCTGCAGATGTCTACGTATCGAAGCAATAGAGTTGTAATGCTTCTTAAATCGCCATATCGCATTTCATTTCTATGTTTCATGGTAAGATATAATATTCATTCCGAAGTGTCATGTATACCTCGTATTCACTTCAAAAGAATATAAATGCGACACTTCCTTTGTAGGAAGTAGCGTTTGCAGATGTCTACGTATCGAAGCAATAGAGTTCTAATGCTTCTTAAATCGCCATATCGCATCTCATTTCTATGTTTCATGATAAGATATAATATTCATTGCGGAGTGTCATGTATACCTCGTATTCACTTCAAAGGAATGTAGATGCGACACTTCCTTGCTAGGAAGCAGCGTTTGCAGATATCTAGGTATTGAAGCAATAGTGTTCTAATGCCGCTTAAATCGCGATGTCGCATCTCATTTATATGTATCATGATAAGATAAAATATTCATTGTGCAGTGTTATGTATACCTCGTATTCACTTCAGAAGAATGATAATGTGTCACTTCCTTGCTAGGAAATAGCGTATGCAGATGTCTTTGTATCGTTGCAATATAGTTCTAATTTTTCTTAAAACGCGATATCGCATCCCATTTCTATGTTTCATGATAAAATATAATATTCATTGCGAAGTGTCGTGTATACCTCGTATTCACTTCAAAAGAATATAAATCCGACACTTCTATGCTTGGAAATAGCATTTGCAGATGTCTACGTATCGTAGCAATTGAGTTCTAATGCTCCGTAAAACGCGATATCGCATCTCACTTCTATGTTTCGCGATAAGATATAATATTCATTGCGAAGTGTCACGTATACCACGTATTCACTTGAATAGAACATAAATGCGACACTTCCATGCTATTAAATATCGTTTAAAGATGTCTCCGTATCGAAGCAATAGATTTGTAACGCTTCTTAGAACGCGATATGGCGTCTCATTTCTATGTCTCATGACAAGATATAATATTCATTGCGAAGTGTTATGTATTCCTCGCCTACACTTCAATTGTTTGTAAATGCGACACCTCCTTTCTAGGAAATTACGTTTGCAGATGTCTACGTATCGAAGCAATAGAGTTCTAATGCTTCTCAAAACGGGATATCGCATCTCATTTCTATGTTTCATGGTGAGATAAAATAATCATTGCGATGTGTCACTTATACCTCACATACATTTCAAATGAATGTAAATGCGACACTTCCTTGCTAGGAAATAGCGTTCGCAGATGTCTAAGTATCGAAGCAATCCAGTTCCAATGCTTCTTAAATCTGGAAATCGCATCTCATTACAACGTTTCATGATATGATATAATATTCATTGCGAAGTGTTACGCATTCTTCGCATACACTTCAAGTTAATGTAAATGCGACACTATCTTGCTAGGAAACAGGGCTGGCAGATGTCTGCGTATCGTAGCAACTGATTTCTAATGCTTCTCAACACCCGACATCGCATTTCATTTCTATGTTTCATGATAAGATATAATATTCATTGCGAAGTGTCACTTATACCTCCCATACACTTCAAGTGAATGTAAATGCGACCCTTCCTTGCTAGGAAATAGCGTTTGCAGATTTCTCCGTAACGGAGCAATAGAGTTCTAATGCTTCTTAAATATCGATATCGCATCTCATTTCAATGTTTCGTGGTAAGGTATAATATTCATTGTGGAGTGTTATGTCTACATCGTATTCACATCAAAAGAATGTAAATGCGACACTTCCTTGCTAGGTAATAGCCTTTCCAGATATCTACGTATCGTAGCAATTGAGTTCAAATGTTTCTTAAAACGCGATATCGCATATCGCTTCTATGTTTCATGATAAGATATAATATTCATTGTGGAGTGTTATGTATACCACGTATTCACTTCAAAAGAATGTAAGTGCGACACTTCCTTGCTGGGAAATAGCTTTTGCAGATGTCTACGTACCGTGGCAATAGAGTTCTAACGCTTCTTAGAACGCGATATCGCCTCTCATTTCTATGTTTCATGATAAGATATAAAATTCATTGCGAAGTGTCATGTATACCTCGTATTCACTTCAAAAGAATGTAAATGCGACACTTCCTTGCTAGGAAATAGCGTTTACAGATGTATCTGTAACGAAGCAATAGAGCTCTAATGCTTCTTAAATCGCGATATCGCATCTCATTTCTATGTTTCGCGGTAAGGTATAATATTCACTATGGAGTGTTATGTACACCCCGGATTCACTTCAAAAGAATGTAAATGCGACACTTCCTTGCTAGGAAATAGCGTTTGCAGATGTCTACGTATCGAAGCAATAGAGTTCTATTGCTTCTTAAAACGTGATGTCGCATCTCATTTCTATGTTTCTTGATAAGATATAATATTCATTGCAAAGTGTCATGTATACCTCGTATTCACTTCAAAAGAATGTGTATGCGACACTTCCTTGCTAGGAAATAGCGTTTGCAGATGTCTCCGTATCGAAGCAATAGCGTCTAATGCTTCTTAAAACGGGATGTCGCATCTGATTTCTATGTTTCATGATAAGATATAATATTAATTGCGAAGTATCATGTATTCTTCGTTTTCACTTCGAAAGAATGTAAATGCGACTCTTCCCTGCTATTAAATAGCGTTTGAAAATGTCTACGCTCCGTAGAAATAGAGTTCTAATGCTTCTTAGAACGAGATGTCGCATCTGCTTTCTATGTTTCATGATAAGATATAATATTCATTGCGAAGAGTCATGAATACCTCGTATTCACTTCAAAACAATGTAAATGCGACACTTCCATGCCAGGAAATAGCGTTTGCAGATGTCTACGTATCGTAGCAATAAAGTTCTAATGCTTCTTAAATCGTGATATCGCACCTCACTTCAATGTTTCATGACAAGATATAATATTAATTGCGGAGTGTCATGTTTACCTCGTATTCACTTAAAAGAATGTAAATGCGATACTTCCTTGCCTGGAAATAGCGGTTTCAGATGTCTACGTATCGTAGCAACAGAGTATTAATGCTACTTAATACGAGATATCTCATCTCATTTCTATGTTTTATGATAAGATATAATATTCATTGCGGAGTGTCATGTATACCTCGTATTTTCTTCAAAAGAATGTAAATGCGACATTTCCTTGCTAGGAAGTCGCGTTTGCAAATATCTACGAATCGAAGCAATAGTGTTCCAATGCTTCTTAAAACGCGATATCGCATCTCATTTCTATGTTTCATGATAAGATATAATATTCATTGCGAAGTGTCATGTATACCTCGCATACACTTCAATTGAATGTAAGTGCGATACTACCTTGCTAGGAAGTAGCGTTAGCAGTTGTCTACGTATCGAAGCAATAGAGTTATAATGTTTCTTAAAACGAGATGTCGCATCTCATTTCTATGTTTCATGATGAGATATAATATTCATTACGAAGTGTTGTGTATTCCTCGTCTACACTTCAAATGAATGTAAATGTGACACTTCCTTACTAGGAAAAAGCGATTCCAGATGTCTACGCAACGAAGCAATAGAGTTCTAATGCTTCTTGAAACGCGATATCGCATCACATTTCTATGTTTCATGATAACCTATAACACTCATTGCGAAGTGTTATGTATTCCCCGTCTACACTTCAAATGAATGTAAATACGACACTTCTTTGCTAGGAAATAGTGCTTCCAGATATCTACGTACCGAAGGAGTAGAGTTCTAATGCTTCTTAAAACGAGATATCGCATCTCATTTCTATGTTTCATGTCAAGATAAAATATTCATTGCGAATTGTCATGTATTCTTCGTATTCACTTCAAACGAATATACATGCGACACTTCCTTGCTATTAAATAGCGTTTGCAGATGTGTACGTATCGAAGCAATAGAGTTCTAATGCTTCTTAACTCGCGATATCGCATCTCATTTCTATGTTTCGTGATAAGACATAATATTCATTGCGAAGTGTATTGTATACCTCGTATTCACTTCAAAAGAACGTAAATGCGGCACTTCCATGCTAGGAAGTAGCGTCTGCAGATGTCTACGTATCGATGCAATAGAGTTCTAATGCTTCTTAAATCGTGATATCGCACCTCACTTCAATGTTTCATGACAAGATATAATATTAATTGCGGAGTGTCATGTTTACCTCGTATTCACTTAAAAGAATGTAAATGCGATACTTCCTTGCCTGGAAATAGCGGTTTCAGATGTCTACGTATCGTAGCAACAGAGTATTAATGCTACTTAATACGAGATATCTCATCTCATTTCTATGTTTTATGATAAGATATAATATTCATTGCGGAGTGTCATGTATACCTCGTATTTTCTTCAAAAGAATGTAAATGCGACATTTCCTTGCTAGGAAGTCGCGTTTGCAAATATCTACGAATCGAAGCAATAGTGTTCCAATGCTTCTTAAAACGCGATATCGCATCTCATTTCTATGTTTCATGATAAGATATAATATTCATTGCGAAGTGTCATGTATACCTCGCATACACTTCAATTGAATGTAAGTGCGATACTACCTTGCTAGGAAGTAGCGTTAGCAGTTGTCTACGTATCGAAGCAATAGAGTTATAATGTTTCTTAAAACGAGATGTCGCATCTCATTTCTATGTTTCATGATGAGATATAATATTCATTACGAAGTGTTGTGTATTCCTCGTCTACACTTCAAATGAATGTAAATGTGACACTTCCTTACTAGGAAAAAGCGATTCCAGATGTCTACGCAACGAAGCAATAGAGTTCTAATGCTTCTTGAAACGCGATATCGCATCACATTTCTATGTTTCATGATAACATATAACACTCATTGCGAAGTGTTATGTATTCCCCGTCTACACTTCAAATGAATGTAAATACGACACTTCTTTGCTAGGAAATAGTGCTTCCAGATATCTACGTACCGAAGGAGTAGAGTTCTAATGCTTCTTAAAACGAGATATCGCATCTCATTTCTATGTTTCATGTCAAGATAAAATATTCATTGCGAATTGTCATGTATTCTTCGTATTCACTTCAAACGAATATACATGCGACACTTCCTTGCTATTAAATAGCGTTTGCAGATGTGTACGTATCGAAGCAATAGAGTTCTAATGCTTCTTAACTCGCGATATCGCATCTCATTTCTATGTTTCGTGATAAGACATAATATTCATTGCGAAGTGTATTGTATACATCGTATTCACTTCAAAAGAACGTAAATGCGGCACTTCCATGCTAGGAAGTAGCGTCTGCAGATGTCTACGTATCGATGCAATAGAGTTCTAATGCTTCTTAAATTACGATATCGCATCCCATTTCTATGTTTCACGATAAGATATAATACTTATTGTGCAGTGTTATGTATACCTCGTATTCACTTCAAATGTAGGAAAATGGGACACTTCTTTGCTAGGAAATAGCGTTTGCAGATATCTACGCATCGAAGCTACAGAGTTCTAATGCTTCATGAAACTCGATATCGCATCCCATTTCTACGTTTCATGATAAGATATAATACTCATTGCGAAGAGATATGCATACCTCGTATACACTTCAAATGAATGTAAGTGCGATACTTCCTTGCTAGGAAGTAGCGTTTGCAATTGTCTACGTATCGAAGCAATAGAGTTCTAATGCTTCTTAAAACGCGATATCGCATCTCATTTCTATGTTTCATAATAAGATATAATATTAAGTGCGAAGTGTGATCCGAAGTGTATACCTCGCACACACTTCAAACGAATGAAAATGCGGCAATTCCGAGCTAGGAAGTAGGGTTTCCAGATGTCTACGTATCGTAGCAATCGTGTTCTAATGCTACTTAAAACGCGATATCGCATCTCATATCTATGTTTCATGATAGGATATAGTATACATTGCCAAGTGTCAAATATATCTCGCAAACACTACAAATGAATGTAAATGCAACACTTCCTTGCTAGGAAATAGCGTTTGCAGGTGTCTACGTATCGATGCAATAGAGTTCAAATGCTTCTTAAAACGGGATATCGCATCTCATGTCTACGTTTCATGATAATATATAATCCTCATTGCGAAGTGACATGTATACCTCGCATGCACTTCAAATGAATGTAGGTGTGACACTTCCTTGCTAGGAAATAGCGATGGCAGATGTCTACGTATTGAAGCAATAGAGATCTATTGCTTCTTAAATAGGGATATCGCATCTCATTTCTATGTTTCACAATAAGATATAATATTCATTGCGGAGTGTCATGTATACCTCGCATACACTTTAAACGAATATAACTGCGACACTTCCTTGCCAGGAAGTAGCGTTTCCAGATGTCTACGTATCGAAGCAGTTGTTCTAATGCTTCATAAACCGGGATATGGCATCCCATTTCTATGTTTCATGACAAGATTTAATATTAATTGCGGAGTGTCATGTTTACCTCGTATTCACTTAAAAGAATGTAAATGCGATACTTCCTTGCTTGGAAATAGCGGTTTCAGATGTCTACATATCGTAGCAACAGAGTATTAATGCTACTTAATACGAGATTTCTCATCTCATTTCTATGTTTTATGATAAGATATAATATTCATTGCGGAGTGTCATGTATACCTCGTATTTCCTTCAAAAGAATGTAAATGCGACATTTCCTTGCTAGGAAGTCGCGTTTGCAAATATCTACGAATCGAAGCAATAGTGTTCCAATGCTTCTTAAAACGCGATATCGCACCTCATTTCTATGTTTCATGAGAAGATATAATATTCATTGCGAAGTGTCATGTATACCTCGCATACACTTCAATTGAATGTAAATGCAACACTTCCTTGCTGGGAAACAGCGTTTGCAGATGTCTGCGTATCGAAGCAATAGAGTTCTAGCGCTTCTTAAATCGCGATATCGTATCTCATTTCTATGACTCATGATAAGATATAATATTCATTGTAGTGTGTACCTCGGATTCACTTCAAAAGAATGTAAATGCGATACTTCCTTGCTAGGAAATAGCGTTTGCAGATGCCTACGTATCGAAGCAATAGATTTCTAATGCGTCGTAAAACGCGAAATAGCATCACATTTCTATGTTTCGTGATAAGATATAATATTCATTGCGAAGTGTCATGTATACCTTGCATACACTTCAAATGAATGTAAATGAGACACTTCCTTCCTAGGAAATAGCGTTGGCAGATGTCTACGTTTCGAAGCAATAGGGTTCTAATCCTTCTTAAATCGCGATATCGCATCGCATATGTGTTTCATGATAAGATATAATATTCATTGTGGAGTGTTATGTATACTTCCTATGCGCTCCAAAAGAATGTAAATGCGACACTTCCTTGCTAGGAAGTAGCGTTTGCAGATGTTTACGTATCGAACCAATAGACTTCTAATGCGCCTTAAATCGTCATATCACATCTCATTTCTATGTTTCATGATAAGATATAATATTCATTGTGCAGTGTTATGTATACCTTGTATTCACTTCAAAAAAATGTAAATGCGACTCTTCCTAGCTAGGAAATAGCGTTTGCAGAATTCTACGTATCGTAGGAATAGAGTTCTAATGCTTCTCAAAACGCGATATCGCATCTCATTTCTGTGTTTCATGATAGGAAATAATATTCATTGTGGAGTGTTAAGTATACCTCGTAATCAGTTCAGAAGAATGTAAATGCGACACTTCCTTGCTAGGAAATAGGGTCTGCATATGTCTACGTATCGTAGCAATGGAGTTCTAATGCTTCTTAAAACGCGATGTCGCACCTCTTTCATATGTTTCATGATAAGATATAATATTCATTGCGGAGTGTCATGTATATCTCCTTTTCACTTCAAAAGAATGTAAATGCGACACTTCCTTGCTAAGAAGTAGCGTTTGCAGATGTCTACGTATCGATGCAATAGAGTTCTAACGCTTCTTAAGTCGCTATTTCGCATATCATTTCAATGTTTCATGATAAGATATGATATTCATTGCGAAGTGTCTTGTATACCTCGCATACACATCAAATGAATTTAAATGCGACAATTCATTGCTAGGAAATAGCATTGGCAGATGTCTACGTATCAGAGCAATAGAGTTCTAATGCTTCTTAAAATGCCATATCGCATCTCATTTCTATGTTTCATGATAAGATATAATATTCATTGTGGAGTGTCATGTATACCTCGCATTCACATCAAATGAATGTAAATGCGGCACTTCTTTGCTGGGAAATAGAGTTTGCAGATGTCTACGTATCGCAGCAACAGAATTCTAATGCTTCTTAAAACGCGATATCGCATCTCATTTCTATGTCTTGTTATAAGATATAGTATTCATTGCGAAGGGTTATGTACTCCACGTCAACACTTCAATTGAATGTAAATGCGACACTTCCTTTCTTGGAAATCGCGTTTCCAGATGTCTACGTATCGAAGCAATACAGTTCTAATGCTTCATAAATCGCGATATCGCATATGATTTCTATGTTCCGTGATAAGATATAATATTCATTGCGAAGTGCTATGTATACCTCGTCTACACTTCAAATGGATGTGAATGCGACACTTCCTTGCTAGGAAATAGCGTTGCCAGATGTCTACGAATCGAAGCAATGGAGATCTAATGCTTCTTCTAACGATATATCGCATCTCAATTCTACGTTTCATGATATGATGTAATATTCATTGTGGAGTGTTATGTATACCTCGTATTCACTTCAGATGAATGTATATGCGACACTTCCTTGCTAGGAAATAGCGTTTGCAGATGTCTACGTATCGTAGCAAGCGTGTTATAATGATTCTTAAAGCGAGATATCGCATCTCATTTCTATGTTTCATGAAAAGATATAATATTAATTGCGAAGTGTCATGTATACCTTGTATTCACTTCAGAAGAATGTAAATGCGACACTTCCTTGCTAGGAAATAGAGTTTGCAGATGTCTACGTATCGTAGCAATAGAGTTGTAATGCTCCTTGAAATGGGATATCGCATCTCATATCTATGTTTCATGATAAGAAATATTATTCATTGCGAAGATTCACGTATACCTTGTATTCACTTCAGAGGAATGTAAATGCTACTCTTCCCTGCTAGGAAATAGCGTCTGCAGATGTCTACGAATCGTAGCATAGGAATTCTAATGCTGCTTAAAACGCAAAATCGATCCTCATTTCTATGTTTCATGATAACATATAATATTAATTGTGGAGTGTTATGAATACCTCGTATTCACTTCAAAGGAATGTAAATGCCAAACTTCCTTGCTAGAAAATAGCGTCTGCAGATGTTTACGTATCGAAGCAATGGAGTTCTAATGCTTCTAGAAAGGCGATATCGCATCTCATTTCTATGTTTCATGATAAGATATAATATTCGTTGTGGAGTGTTATGTATACCTCGTATTCTCTTCAATAGAATTTAAATGCGACACATCCTTGCTAGGAAATAGTGTTTGCAGATGTCTACGTATCGAAGCAATGGAGTTCTAATGCTTCTTAAAACGGGATACCGCATCTCATTTCTATGTTTCATGGCAAGCTACAATATTCATTGCGTAGAGTCATTTATACCTCGTATTCACTTCAAAGGAATGTAAATGCGACACTTCCTCGCTAGGAAATAGCGTTTGCAGATGTCTACGTATCGTAGCAATAGAGTTCGAATGCTTCTTAAAACGGGATACCGCATCTCATTTCTATGTTTAATGATAAGATATAATATTCATTGCGAAGCGTCATGTATACCTCATATTCACAACAAAGGAGTGTAAAGCGACACTTCTATGGCAGGAAAGAGCGTTTGCAGATGTTTACGTATCCTAGCAATAGATTTCTAATGCTACTTAAAACTCGATATCGCATCTCACTTCTATGTTTCATGATAGGATATAATATTCATTACGAAGTGTCATCTATACCTCCTATTCACTTCAAAGGAATGTAAATTCTACACTTCCTTGCGAGGAAATAGCGTTTGCAGATGTCCACGTATCGTAACAATAGAGTTCTGATGCTTCTTAAAACGCGATATCGCATCTCTTTCCTACGTTTCATGATAAGATATAATATTCATTGCGATGTGACACGTATACCTCGTATTCACTTCAAAAGAATGTAAATGCGACACTTCCTTGCTAGGAAATAGCGTGTGCAGATGTCTACGAATCATAGCAATAGAGTTCTAATGCTTCTTAAAACGCGATAATGCATCTCAATTCTACGATTCATTATAAGATATAATATTCATTGTGCAGTGTTATGTATATCTCGTCTACACTTCAAATGAATGTAAATGCGACACTTCCTTGTTACGAAATAGCGTCTGCAGATGTCTACGTATCGTAGCAATAGTGTTCTAATGCTTCTTAAACCGCGAAATCGCATTTCATTTCCATGTTTTATGATAAGATATAATATTCATTGCGGAATGTCATGTATACTTCGGATTCACTTCTAAAGAATGTAAATGCGACACTTCCTTCCTAGGAAATAGAGATGGCAGATGTCTACGTATCGAAGCAACAAAGTTCTAGTGCATCTTAAAACGAGATATCGCATCTCATTTCTGTGTTTTATGAGAAGATATAATATTGATTGCGGAGTGTCTTGTATACTTCGTGTTCACTTCAAAAGAATGTAAATGCGACACTTCCTTGCCTGGAAATAGCGTTTACAGATGTCTACGTATCGAAGCAATAGAGTTCTAATGCTTCTTAAAACGCGATATTGCATTTCATTTCTATGTTTCATTATAAGATATAATATTCATTGCGAAGTGTCATGTATACCACCATACACTTCAAATGAATGTAAATGCGACACTTCCTTGCTGGAGGTGGCGTTTGCAGGTGTCTACGAATCGAAGCAGTAGGGTTCTAATGCTTTTTACATCGCCATATCGCATCTCACTTCTATGTTTCATGATAAGATATAATATTCATTGTGGAGTGTCATGTATACCTCGCATACACTACAGAAGAATGTAAATGCGACACTTCCTTGCTAGGAAATACCGTTTCTAGATGTCTACGTATCGTAGCATTAGGGTTCTAATGCTTCTCAAAACGCGATATCGCATCTCATTTCTATGTTTAATGATAAGATGTAATATTCGAATGTATATGCTTCCTTGCTAGGAAATAGCGATTGCAGATTTCTACGTATCGAAGCAACAGAGTTCTAATGCTTCTTAAATCGCCGTATCGCATCTCATTTCTATGTTTCTTGATAAGATATAATATTCATTGCGAAGTGTTATGTATTCCTCGTGTACACTTCAAATGAATGTAAATGCGACACTTCCTTGCTACGAAATAGCGCTTGCAAATTTCTACGTATCGGAGCAGTAAATTTCTAATGCTTCTTGAAACGCGATATCGCATCACATTTCTATGTTTCGTGATAAGATATAATATTCATTGTGGAGTGTTATGTATAACTCGTATTCACTTCAAAGTAATGTATATGCGACACTTCCTTCCTAGGAAATTTCGTTGGCAGATGTCTACGTATCGTAGCAATAGAGTTCTAATGCTTCTTAAATCGCGATATCGCATCTCATTTCTATGTGTCATGATAAGATATAATATTCATTGCTTAGTGTCATGTGTACATCGTATTCACTTCAAAAGAATGTAAATGCGATACTTCCTTGCTAGGAAATAGCGTCTGCAGATGTCTACGTATCGTAGCAATAGATTTCTAATTCTTCTTAAAACGCGATATCGCATCTCATTTCTACGTTTTATGATAAGATATAATATTCATTGCGGAGTGTCAAGTATACTTCGTATTCACTTCAAAAGATTGTAAATGCGACACATCGTTGCTAGGAAATAGCGTCTGCTGATATCTACGTATCGTAGCAATAGAGTTCTAATCCTTCTTAGAACGCGATATTGCATCTTATTACTATGTTTAATGATAAGATATAATATTCATTGCGAAGTGTCTTGTATACCTCGCATACACTTCAAATGAATGTAAATTAGACACTTCCTTGCTAGGAAATAGCGATGGCAGATGTCTACGTATCGAAGCAATAGAGTTGTAATGCTTCTTATATCGTCATATCGCATCTCATTTCTATGTTTCATGACAGGATATAATATTCATTGTGCAGTGTTATGTATACCTCGTATTCATTTCAAAAGAATGTAAATACGAGGCTTCCTTGCAAAGAAATAGCGTTTGCAGATGTCTACGTATCGTAGCAATAGAGTTCTAATGCTTCTCAAAACGCGATATCGCTCCTAATTTATATGCTTCATGATAAGATATAATATTCATTGTGGAGTGTTATGTATACCTCGTATTCACTTCAAAAGAATGTAAATGCTACACTTCCTTGCTACGAAATAGCGTCTGCAGATGTCTACGTATCGTAGCAACAGAGTTCTAATGCTTCTTAAAACGCGAAATCGCTCCTCATTTATATGCTTCATGGTAAGATATAATATTCATTGTGGAGTGTTATGTATACCTCGTATTCAGTTCAAAAGAATGTAAATGCAACACTTTCTTGCTAGGAAATGGCGTCTGCAGATGTCTAGGTATCGAAGCAATAGTATTGTAAAGCTTCCTAAATCGTCATATCGGATCTCATTCCTATGTTTCATGATAAGATATTATATTCATTGCGCAGTGTTATGCATACCTCGCAGACACTTCAAATGAATGTAAATGCAGCACTTCCTTGCTAGGATATAGCATTTGCAGATGTCTGTGTATCGAAGCAATAGATTTCTAATGCTTCTTAAATCGAGATATCGCATCTCATTTCAACGTTTCATGATAAGATATAACATCCATTACGAAGTGTTATGTATTCCTCTTCTACACTTCAAATGAATGTAAATGCGACACTTCCTTTCTAGGAAATTTCGTTTCCAGATATCTACGTATCGAAGCAATAGGGTACTGATGCTTCTTAAAACGCGATATAGCATCTCATTCCTATGTTTCGAGATAAGATATAATATCCATTGTGGAGTGTTATGCGTACCTCGTATTCACTTCAAAAGAATGTAAATGCGACACTTCCTAGCTAGGAAGTTGCGTTTGCAGGTGTCTACGTATCGAAGCAATAGGGTTGTAATGCTTTTTAAATTGCGATATCGCATCTCATTTCTATGTTTCATGATAAAATATAACTTTCATTGCGAAGTGTCATCTATACCTCGCATACACTTCAAATGAATGTAAATGCGACACTTTCTTGCTAGGAAATAGCATTTGCAGATGTCTACGTATCATAGCATTAGAGTTCTAATGCATCTCAAAACGCGATATCGCATCTCATTTCTATGTTTCATGATAAGATATAATATTAATTGCAAGCGTCATGTTTACCTCGTATTCACTTCAAATGAATGTAAATGCGACACTTCCTTCCTAGGAAGCAGCGTTTCCAGATATCTACGTAACGCTGCAATAGATTTCTAATGCTTCTTGACACGCGAAATCGCATCTCATTTCTATGTTGCGTGATAATATATAATATTCATTGCGCAGTGATATGTATTCCTCGCATACACTACAAATGAATGTAAATGCGACACTTCGTTGCAAGGAAATAGCGTTTGCAGATGTCTACGTATCGAAGCAATAGAGTTCTAATGCTTCTTAAAACGCGAAATCGCATCTCATTTCTATGTTTTGTGATAAGATATAATATTCATTGCGAAGTGTTATGTACTCCACGTCTACATTTCAACTGAATGTAAATGCGACACTTCCTTCCTTGGAATTCGCGTTTCCAGATGTCGACGTATAGAAGCAATATAGCTCTAATGCTTCTTAAATCGCGATATCGCATATGATTCCTATGTTCCGTGATAAGATATAATATTCATTGCGCAGTGATATGTATTCCCCGCATACACTATAAATGAATGTAAACGCGACACTTCGTTGCTATGAAATAGCGTTTGCAGTTGTCCACGTATCGAAGCAATAGAATTCTAATGCTTCTCAAAACGCGATATCGCATCTCATTTCTGTTTCGTGATAAGATATAATATTCATTGTGGAGTGCTATGTCTACATCGTATTCACCTCAGAAGAATGTAAATGCGACACTTCCATGCTAGGAAATAGCGTTTGCAGATGTCTACGTATCGTAGAAATAGAATTCCAATGCTTCTCAAACCGCGATATCGCACCTCATTTCTATGTTCCATGATAAGATGTAATATTCAATTTGAAGTGTCATGTATACCACGTATTCACTTCAATAGAATGTAAATGCGATACTTCCCTGCTAGGAAATAGCGTTTCCAGATGTCTACGTGTATAAATAATAGAGTTCCAATGCTTCTTAAAACGAGACTTCGCATCTCATTTCTATGTTTCATGATGAGATATAATATTCATTGCGAAGTGTCACGTATACCTCGTACTCACGTCAATGGAATGTAAATGCGACACTTCCTTGCTAGGAACTAGCGTTTGCAGATGTCTACGTATCGTAGAAATAGGGTTCTAACGATTCTTAAAACGCGATATCGCATCTCATTTCTATGTTTCGTGATAAGATATAATATTCATTGCGCAGTGATATGTATTCCTCGCATACACTACAAATGAATGTAAATGCGACACTTCGTTCCTAGGAAATAGCGTTTGCAGATGTCTACGTTTCGAAGCAATAGAGTTCTAATGCTTCTTAATACGCGAAATCGCATCTCATTTCTATGCTTTGTGATAAGATATAATATCCATTGCGAAGTGTTATGTATACCTCGTCTACGCTACAAATAAGTGTAAATGCAGCACCTCGTTGCTAGGACATAGCGTTTGCAAATGTCTACGTATTGTAGCAATTGATTTCCACTGCTTCTCAAAGCGCGATAGCGCATCTCATTTCTATGTTTCATGATAAGATATAATATTAATTGCAAGCGTCATGTATACCTCGTATTCACTTCAAATGAATGTAAATGCGACACTTCGTTGCTATGAAATAGCGTTTGCAGTTGTCCACGTATCGAAGCAATAGAATTCTTATGCTTCTTAAATGGTCATATCGCATCTCATTTCTATGTTTCATGATAAGATATAATATTCATTACGAAGTGTCATATATGCCTCGTATTCCTATCAAGAGTATGTAAATGCGACACTTCCTTTCTAGGAAATAGCGTTTGCAGATGTCTACGTATTCGAAGCAATAGTGTTCTGATACTGCTTAAAACGGGATACCGTATTTCATTTCTATGTTTCATGATAAGATATAATATCAATTACGAAGTGTCATGTAGACTACGCATTAACGTAAAAAGCATGTAAACGCGACACTTCTTTGCCAGGAAATTGCGTTCGCAGATGTCTCAATATCGAAGCAATAGAGTTCTAATGCTTCTTACGACGAGATGACGCATTTCATTTCTATGTTTCATGATAAGATATATTATTAACTGCGAAGTGTCATGTATACCTCGTACTCACTTCAAAAGAATGTAAATGAGACACATCCTTGCTAGGAAATAGCGATTCCAGATGTCCATATATCGAAGCAATAGGGTTCTAATGCTTCTCAAAACGTGATATCGCATCTCATTTCTATGTTTCACGATAAGATATAATATTCATTGCGAAGTTACATGTATACCTCGTATTCACTTCAAACGAATGTAAATGCGACACTTCCTTGCCAGGAAATAGCGTTTGCAGATGTCTCCGTATCGAAGCAGTAGAGTTCTAATGCTTCTTAAAACGAGATGTCGCATCTCATTTTCTATGTTTCACGATAAGATATAACATTCATTGTGAAGTGCCATGTATACCTCGAATTCACTTCAAAAGAATGTAAATGCGACAATTCCTTGCTAGGAAATAGCGTTGGCAGATGTCTACGTATCGTAGCAATAGAATTCTTATATTTCCCAAAACGCGATATCGCATCTCATTTCTATATTTCATGATAAGATACAATATTCATTGCGAAGTGTCACTTATATCTCACATACACTAAAAAAGAAAGTAAATGCGACACTTCCTTGCTAGGAAATAGCGTTCGCAGATGTCTACGTATCGAAGCAACGGAGTTCTAATGCTTCTTAAAACGCGATATCGCATCTCATTTCTATGTTTCATGATAAGATATAATATTCATCGCGAAGTGCCACTTATACCTCGCATGCGCTTCAAATGAATGTAAATGCGACATTCATTGCTAGGAAATAGCGTTTGCAGATGTCTCCGTATCGAAGCAATAGAGTTCAAATGCTTCTTAAATCGCGATATCGCATTTCATCTCTATGTTTCGTGATAAGGTAGAATATTCATTGTGGAGTGTTATGTATACCCCGTATTCACTTCAAATGATTGTAAATGCGACACTTCCTTGCTAGGAAATAGCGTTTGAAGGTGTCTATATATCGAAGCAATAGAGTTCTAATGCTTCTTAAAACGCAATATCGCATTTCTTTCTATGTTTCATGATAAGATATAACATTCATTGCGAAGTGACATGTATACTTCGCATACACTTCAAACGAATGTAAATGCGACACTTCCTGCCTAGGAAATAGCGATGGCAGATGGCTACGTATCGAACCAATAGAGTTCTAATGCTTCTTATATCGCCATATCGCATCGCATTTCTATGTTTCATGATAATGTATAATATTCATGGTAGAGTGTTATGTATACCTCCTATTCACGTCAAAGGAATGTAAATGCGACTCTTTCTTGCCAGGAAATAACATCTGCAGGTATCTACGTATCGTAGCAATAGAGTTCTAATGCCGCATAAAACGCCATATCGCATCTCATTTCTATGTATCATGATAAGACATAATATTCATTGTGCAGTGAAAGGTATATCTCGCATACACTTCAAATGAATGTAACTGCGACACTTCCTTGCTAGGATATAGCGATGGCAGATGTCTACGTATCGAAGCAACAGAGTTATAATGCTTCATAAAACGAGATATGGCATCGCATTTCTATCTTTTACGATAAGATGTAATATTCTTTGCGGAGTGTCAAGTATACCTCGTACTCCTTTCAAAAGATTGTAAATGCGACCCTTCCTTGCTAGGACATAGCGCTTGCAGATGTCTACGTGTCGAAGCAATAGTGTTCAAATGCTTCTTAAAAAGCGATATCGCAACTCATTTCTATGTTTCATGATAAGATATAATATTCATTGCGAAGTGTCATGTATACCTCGCATACACTTCAAATGAATGTAAATGCGACACTTCCTTCCTAGGAAATAGCGTTGGCAGAAGTCTACGTATCGAACCAATAGAGATCTAATGCTTCTTATATCGCCATATCGCATCGCATTTCTATGTTTCATGATAATATATAATATTCATTGTGGTGTGTTATGTATACCTCGCATTCACTTCAAATGATTGTAAATGCGACACTTCCTTGCTAGGATGTAGCGATGGCAAATGTCTACGTATCGAAGCAACAGAGTTAAAATGCTTCTTAAAACGAGATATCGCATCTCATTTCTATCTTTTACGATAAGATATAATATTCTTTCCGGAGTGTCATGTATGTCTCGTATTACTTTCAAAAGATTGTAAATGCGACACTTCCTTGCTAGGAAATAGCGTTTGCAGATGTCTACGTGTCGAAGCAATAGTGTTCTAATGCTTCTTAAAACGCGATATCGCAACTCATTTCTATGTTTCATGATAAGATATAATATTCATTGCGAGGTGTCATGTATACCTCGCATACATCTCAAACGAATGTAAATGCGACACTTCCTTCCTAGGAAACAGCGTTTGCAGATGTCTACGTACCGTAGCATTAGATTTCTAATGCTTCTCAAAACGCGATATCGCATTTCATTTCTATGTTTCATGATAAGATATAATATTCATTAGGAAGTGTCATGTATACCTCGCAAACACTTCAAATGAATGTAAATGCGGCACTTCCGAGCGAGGAAATAGCGTCTGCAGATGTCTACGTTCGAAGCAATAGAGTTCTAATGCTTCTCAAAACGCGATATCGCATCTCATTTCTATGTTTCATGATAAGATATAATATGCATTACAAAGTGTCATGTATTCCTCGTCTACAGTTCAAATGAATGTAAATGCGACACTTCCTTTCTAGGAAACTACGTTTCCAGATGTCTACGTTTCGAAGCAATAGTGTTCTAATGCTTCTTAAAACACGATATCGCATCTCATTTCCATGTTTCATGATAAGATTTACTATTAATTGCGAAGTGTCATGTATACCTCGTATTCACTTCGAAAGAATGTAAATGCGACACATCCTTGTTAGGAAATAGCGTTGGCAGATATCTACGTATCGAAGCAATCGAGATCTACTGCTTCTTAAATCGCCATATCGCATCTCATTTCTATGCTTCATGATAAGATATAATATTCATTGTGCAGTGATATGTATATCTCGTCTACACTTCGAAAGAATGTAAATGCGACACTTCCTTGCTAGGAAGTAGCGTCTGCAGATGTCTACGTATCAAAGCAATAGTGTCCTAATGCTTCTTAAGTCGCCAAATCGCGTCACATTTCTATATTTCATGATAATATATAATATTCATTGTGGAGTGTTATGTATACCTCCTATCCACTTCAAAAGAATGTAAATGCGACACTTCCATGCTAGGAAATAGCGTCTGCAGGTGTCTACGTACCGTAGCAATAGATTTCTAATCCTTCTTAGAACGCGATTTCGCATCTCACTTCTATGTTTCATGATAGGATATAATATTCATTGCGAAGTGTCTTGTATACCTCGCATACACTTCAAACGAATTTAAAGGCGACACTTCATTGCTAGGAAATAGCCTTGGCAAATGTCTACGTATCGAAGCAATAGAGTTCTAATGCTTCTTATATCGCCATATCGCATCGCATTTCTACGTTTCATGATAAGATATAATATTCATTGTGCAGTGCTATGTATATCTCGTCTACACTTCAAATTAATGTAAATGCGACACTTCCTTGCTAGGAAATAACGTTTGCAGATGTCTCCGTATCGAAGGAATAGAGTTCTAATGCTTCTTAAAACGAGGTATCGCATCTCATTTCTATGTATCATGATAAGATATAATATTCAATGTGCAGTGTTTTGTATACCTCGTACTCACTTCAACTGAATGTAAATGCGACACTTCCTTGCTAGGAAATAGCGTTTGCAGATGTCTACGTATCGAAGCAGTAGAGTTCTAATGCTTCTTAAAACGAGATATCGCATCGCATTTTTATGTTTCATGATAAGGTATAATATTCATTGCGAAGTGTCATATATACCTCGTATTCACTTCAAAAGAATGTAAATGCGACACTTCCTTGCTATAAAGTAGCGATTGCAGATGTCTACGTATCGAAGCAATAGATTTCTAATGCTTTTTAAATCGCCATATCGCATCTCATTTCTATGTCTCATGATAAGATATAATATTCATTGCGAGGTGTCATGTATACCTCGTATTCACTTCAAAAGAATGTAAATGCGACACTTCCATTCTAGGAAACAGTGTTTGCAGATGTCTACGTATCGTAGCAATAGAGTTCTAATGCTTCTATGATGTTAGGCGCACCGCCTTCCACCCTCTGGCTCCAACCACCATCCGCAGCATCCACAACCGGGACACCGTTCTTCCGCCAGCACCGGTATCCGGATCCTCCATACACGGGCCGCACGACGATTCGACGCCCTAAGACGAGGAGACAACGCCACGGGGACGAGGAATACCTCTCCACGTACGAATCCCAATTACCTGCGATCACACAACCATACGCTTATTTCTCATACACGCGATTCTAGATTAAGCACTGTACACAAATCATGTACATACACAATCCAACACACACCTAGATTTGAGCGAATATTTGTACAGTCATAATTTCTAAGACATATAGAATATAAGCTGCGAGGCGCGCCCGCGCGCACTCGACGTTCGCGGCTCACGCTGAACGCGAGCCGCACCCCACTCCGACCGGCTGCCCCACCGCGAGGGCCGAGCGGCCGCCCTATTACGACCGTACGCCCCACCGCGAGGTCCGAGCGGCCGCCCCACTGCGACCGTACGCCCCACTCGAAGGGCCCAGCGACGCGTGGGCCGCGCGACCCAAGGAGGTCGCGGACGCGCCACCGTGAGATCAATTCCATCGAGTCCCATCTCAGACACAGTTCTAATCTCAACTCCGAATCGAGCAATACGCTCCTCTGCTACGCGCTGTCAGCTCTCATGCAGCCGACTGTATCGCATCTCCTTTAGCGGAGTCCTTATTGTAACTTAGTTCTATTTCTATTTCAAATTATATCTTTAGTTGATAACTTAAACATAGTATAGTGTAGTAAGATAGTGATATTATAGAATATACTCTTCTTTTACCAAATCTAAGTCTCTTTATTCGATTACAAGTTCCTTAAATTCTATTCCTCGTGTACGCTTGCGATTCTTATTCAATTCACACGATTCATCTGCGACAGTTCTGCACGCTGGACGGTCTTTGAGTGCTCCAATGCTCGACTGCTCTTGCTGCATTTCTATCGTATCCAGGGTATTTTGAACAAGGATCGACCTCGGAAAGCCAGAGAGCACCATCGCTTGGCCGAGCCGTACTCTGTCCTAGTGCAAGTGCCCTTGATAAATCTCGAGCCACCGAAAAGGCGTAGACGACGCGCGGGGAGGAAAGAATATCTACGCCGCCTCATTCGTGAATACGCGAGTTGTACATCCGGACATCCATACGCCTGCAACGCCGTTTCCGTTCCTGCGAAGGAGGTATTCGCAGCCGTAAGTCCAAATCGAATCCACGATCGCCCGGTTCCAGCGCCAGTTTCCTCCAGCCGCAGCTCGCCTGCCTGGAGACTCATTCCCGTCGACGCTCCGCTGGACCAGCAGTACGCCGCTGCTATTCCGGTCACGGATCCACGGCGCCATAAACACCTGGAACGAGATGCGAAACAGCATAACGAAGACAACGAAAGGTAAGTTTCAAGGCGTAATTTTGGTTAAATCGAGTTCCGACCGCCACCGTACCCGGCTCAGTCGCAATTCGCGTAGGTTTACGGGAAAGGATACGAATCGTGCTACCGGATCGAGCACAATCGCACCACGGGACGTGACACATGTATACATCGTATTCACTTCAAAAGAATGTAAATATGACAATTCCATGCTAGGAAATAGCGTTTGCAGATGTCTACGTATCGTAGCATTAGAGTTCCAATGCTTGTTAAAACGCGATATCGCATCTCACTTCTATGTTTCATGACAAGATATAATATTCATTGCGAAGTGTCATATATACCTCGTATACACTTCAAATGAATGTAAATGCGACACTTCCTTGCTAGGAAATAGCGTTGGCAGATGTCTACGTATCGTAGCATTAGAGTTCTAATTCTTCTTAAAACGCGATATCGCATCTCATTCCTATGTTTTATGATAGGAAATAATATTCATTGCGAAGTGCCGTGTATTCCTCGAATTGACATCAAAAGAATGTAAATACGACACTTCCTTCCTAGGAAGTAGCGTTTGCACATGTCTAAGTATCGAAGCAATAGAGTTCCAATGCTTCTTAAATCGCGATATCGCATCTCATTTCTATGTTTCATGATAAGATATAATATACATCGTGCAGTGTTATGTATACCTCGTATACACTTCAAATGAATGTAAATGCGATACTTCCTTTCTAGGAAACTACGTTTCCAGATGTCTACGTTTCGAAGCAATAGTGTTCTAATGCTTCTTAAAACGCGATATCGCATCTCATTTCCATGTTTCATGATAAGATTTACCATTAATTGCGAAGTGTCATGTATACCTCGTATTCACTTCAAAAGAATGTAAATGCGACACATCCTCGTTAGGAAATAGCGTTGGCAGATGTCTACGTATCGATGCAAGCGAGATCTACTGCTTCTTAAATCGCGATATAGCAACTCATTCCTATGTTTCATGATAAGATATAATATTCATTGCGAAGTGTTTTGTAAACCTCGCATACACTTCAAATGAATGTAAATGCGACACTTCCTTGCTAGGAAATAGCGTTGGCAGATGGCTAGGTATCGAAGCAATAGCGTTCAAATGCTTCTTAAAACGCGATATATCATCTCATTTCCATGTCTCATGATAAGATATAATATTCATTGCGAAGTGTCATGTATACCTCGCATACACTTCAACTGAATGTAAATGCAACACCTCCCTGCTAGGAAATAGCGTGTTGCAGATGTCCACGTATCGAAGCAATAGAGATCTGGTGCATCTTAAAACTTGATATCGCATCACATTTCTATGTCTTATGATAAGATATAATATTGTTTGCGAAGTGTTATGTGTTCCTCGTCTACACTTCAATTGAATGTAAATTCAACACCTCCTTTCTAGGAAATTACGTTTCCAGATGTCTACGTATCGGAGCAATAGAGTTCTAATGCTTCTTAAAACGCGATATCGCATCTCATTTCCATTTTTCATGATGAGATATAATATTCATTGCGAAGTGTCATGTATACCTCGCATACACTTCAAATGAATGTAAATGCGACACTTCGTTGGTAGGATATAGCGATGGCAAATGTCTACGTATCGAAGCAACAAAGTACTAATGCTTCTTAAGACGAGATATCGCATCTCATTTCTATGTTTTATGATAAGATATAATATTCATTGTGCAGTGTTATGTATACCTCGTGTTCACTTCAAAGGTATGTAAACGCGACACTTCCTTGCTAGGTAATAGCGTTTGCAGATGTCTAGGTATCGCAGCAATAGTGTTCTAATGCCGCTTAAATCGCGATATCGCATCTCATTTCCATGTTTCATGATAAGATATAATATTCATTGTGCAGTGTTATGTATGACTCGTATTCACTTCAAAGGAATAATAATGCATCACTTCCTTGCTAGGAAATAGCGTTTGCAGATGCCTATGTATCGTAGCAATAGACTTCTAATTCTTCTTAAAGCGCGATATCGCATCTCATTTCTATGTTTCATGATAAGATATAATATTCATTGCGAAGTGTCATGTATACCTCGTATTCACTTCAAATGAATGTAAATGGGACACTTCCTTGCTAGGAAATAGCGTTTGCAGATTTCTACGTATCAAAGCAATAGAGATCTAGTGCTTCGTGAAACGCGATATCGCATCACATTTCTATGTTTCGTGATAAGATATAATATTCATTGTGGAGTGTTATGTAAACCTCGTATTCACTCCAATAGAATGTAAATGCCACACTTCCTTGCTAGGAAATAGCGCTTGCAGATGTCTACGTATCTAAGCAATAGAGCTCTAATGCTTTTTAAATCGCGATACCGCATCTCATTTCTATGTTTCATGATAAGATATAATATTCATTATTGGGTGTTACGTATACCTCGTATTCACTTAATAAGAATGTAAATGCGACACTTCCTTGCCAGGAAATAGCGTTGGCAGATGTCTACGCATCGAAGCAATAGTGTTCCAATGCTTCTCAAAACGCGATATAGCATCTCATTTCTATGTGTCATTATAAGATATTACATTCATTGCGAAGAGTCATGTATACCTCGCATACACTCCCAACGAATGGAAATGCGACACTTCCTTGCTAGTAAATAGCGCTTGCAGATATCTACGTATCGAAGCAATAGGGTTCTAATGCTTCTCAAATCGCGATATCACATCTCATTTCTATGTTTCGTGATAAGATATAATATTCATAGCGAAGTGTCATGTATACCTCGTATTCACTTCAAAAGAATGTAAATGCGACACTAGCTTGCAAGGAAGTAGAGTTTGCATATGTCTACGTATCGGTGCAATAGAGTTCTAATGTTCTCAAAACGCGATATCGCATCTCATTTCTATGTAACATGATAAGATATAATATTCATTGCGAAGTGTCTTGTATACCTCCCATACACTTGAAATGAATGTAAATGCGACACTTCCTTCCTAGAAAATATCGTTGGCAGATGTCTACGTATCGAAGCAATAGTGTTCTAATGCTTCATAATACGCAATATAGCATCTCAATTCTATGTTTCCTGATAAGATACAATATTCATTGCAAAGTGCTATGTATTCCTCGTCTACATTTCAAATGAATGTAAATGGGACAATTCCTTGCTAGGAAATAGCGTTTGCAGATGTCTACGTATCGAAGCAATAGAGTTCTAATGCTTTTTAAATCGCGATACCGCATCTCATTTCTATGTTTCATGATAAGATATAATATTCATTGCGGAGTGTCATGTATACTTCGTATTCGCTTCAAAGGAATGTAAATGCGACACTTCCTTGCTAGGAAGTAGCGTTTGCAGGTGTCTACGTATCGAAGCAATAGAGTTCTAATGCTTCTTAAAACGCGAAGTCGCCCCTCATTTCGATGTTTCATGATAAGATATAATAGTCATTGTGGAGTGCTATGTATACCTCGTACTCACTTCAAAAGAATGTAAGTGTGACACATCCTTCCTAGGAAATAGCGTCTGCAGATATCTACGTATCGTAGCAATAGATTTCTAATGGCTCTTAAAACGCCATATAGCATCTCATTTCTATGTTTTATGATAAGATATAATATTCATTGTGGAGTATTATGTATTCCTGGTTTTCACTTCAAAAGAATGTCAATGCGACACTTCCTTTCGAGGAAATAGCGCTGGCAGGTGTCTACGTAACGAAGCAATATGGTTCTAATGCTTCCTAAACCCCAAATCGCTCCCAATTTATATGCTTACTGATAAGATATAATATTCATTGCGGAGAGTCATGTATACCTCGTATTCACCTCAAAAGAATGTAAATGCAACACTTCCTTGCTAGGAAATAACGTCTGCAGATGTCTAGGTATCGAAGCAGTAGAGTTCTAATGCTTTTTAAATCGCGATACCGCATCTCATTTCTATGTTTCATGATAAGATATAATATTCATTGTGGTGTGTTATGTATACCTCGTAGTCACTTTAAAAGAATGCAAATGCGACACTTCCTTGCGATTAAATAGCGTTTGCAAATGTCTACGTAACGTAGCAATAGATTTCTAATGCTTTTTAAATCGCGATATCGTATCTCATTTCTATGTTTCATGATAAGATATAATATTCATTGCGAAGTGTCACATATACCTCGCATACATTTCAAATGAATGTAAATGCTACACTTCCTTGCTAGGAAATAGCGTATGCAGATGTCTACGTATCGAGGCAATAGAGTTCTATTGCTTCTTAAAACGAAATGTAGCATCTCATTTCTATGTTTCATAATAAGATATAATATTCATTGCGAAGTGTCATGCATACCTCGTATTCACATAAAAAGCATGTGAATGCGACACTTCCTTGCTATTAAATAGCGTTTGCAGATGTTTACGTATCGTAGCAATAGAGTTCTAATGCTTCTTAAATCTAGATATCGCATCTCATTTCAACGATTCATGATAAGATATAATATTCATTGTAGAGTGTTATGTATACCTCGTACTCACTTCAAAAGTATGTAAATGCTATACTTCCTTGCTAGGAAATAGCGTTTGCAGATGTCTCTGTATCGAAGCAATGGAGATCTAATGCTTCTTAAATCGCGATATTGTATTTCATTTCTATGTTTCGTGATAAGGTATAATATTCATTGTGGAGTGTTATGTACACCTCCTACTCACTTTAGAAGAATGTAAATGCGAATCTTCCTTGCGATTAAATGGCGTTTGCAGATGTCTACGTAACGTAGCAATAGAATCCTAATGCTTTTTAAATCGCGATATCGCATCTCATTTCTATGTTTCATGACAAGATATAATATTCATTGCGAAGTGTCACATATACCTCGCATACATTACAAATGAATGTAAATGCTACACTTCCTTGCTAGGAAATAGCGTTTGCAGATGTCTACGTATCGAAGCAATAGAGTTCTAATGCTTCTTAAAACTAGATATCGCATCTCATTTCAACGTTTCATGATAAGATATAATATTCATTGCGAAGTGTTACGTATTCCTCGCATACGCTTTTAATGAATGTAAATGACCACTATCTTGCTAGGAAATAGCGTTGGCAGATGTCTACGTATCGGTGCAATAGAGTTCTAATGTTCTCAAAACGCGATATCGCATCTCATTTCTATGTTACATGATAAGATATAATATTCATTGCGATGTGTCATGTATACTTGGTATTCACCTCAAAAGAATGTAAATGGGACACATCCTTGCTAGGAAATAGCGTTTGCAGATGTCTACGTATCGAAGCAGTAGAGTTTCAATGCTTCTTAAAACCAAATGTCGCATCGCATTTCTGTGTTTCATGATAAGATATAATATTCATTGCGAAGTGTCACGTACACCTCGTATTCACTTCATAAGGATGTAAATACGACACTTCCATTCTAGGAAATAGCGTTTGCAGATGTCTCCGTATCTAAGCAATAGAGCTCTAATGCTTCTTAAAACGAGATGTCGCATCATATTTCTATATTTCATGATAAGAGATAATATTCATTGCGAAGCGTCATGTGAACCTCGTATTCACATCAAAAGAATGTAAATGCGACACTTCCTTGCTAGGAAATAGCGTCTGTAGATATCTACGTATCGAAGCAACAGAGTTCTAATGCTTCTTATAACGAGATATGGCATCTCAATACTATGTTTTATAATAAGATATAATATTCATTGCGAAGTGTCATGCATACCTCGTATTCCCTTCAAAAGAATGTAAATGCGACACTTCCTTGCCAGGAATTAGCGTTTGCAGATGTCTCCGTATCGAAGCAATAGAGTTCTAATGCTTCTTAAAACGAGATGTCGCATCTCATTTCTATGATTCACGATAATATATAATATTCATTGCGAAGTGTCACGTACACCTCGTATTCACTTCATAAGAATGTAAATGCGACACTTCCATTCTAGGAAATAGCTTTTGCAGATGTTTCCGTATCTAAGCAATAGAGCTCTAATGCTTCTTAAAAGGAGATGTCGCATCATATTTCTATGTTTCATGATAAGATATAATATTCATTGTGGGGTATTGTGTATACCTCGTATTAACTTGAAAATAATGTAAATGCGGCACATCCTTGCTAGGAAATAGCGTTTCCAGATATCTACGTATCGTAGCAATAGAGTTCCAATGCTTCTTAAAACGCGATATCGCATCTCATTTCTATGTTTCATGCTAAGATGTAATATTCATTGTGCAGTGTTATGTATTCCTTGTATTCACCTCAAGAGAGTGTAAATGCGACACTTCCTTGCTAGGAAGAAGCGCTTGCAAATGTCTACGTATCGCAGCATTAGACTTCTGATGCTTCTCAAAAAGCCATATCGCATCCATTTCTATGTTTCATGATAAGGTATGCTGTTCATTGTGCAGTGTTATGTATACCTCGTATTCACTTCAAAAGAATGTAAATGCGACACTTCCTTGATAGGAAATAGCGTTTGCAGATGTCTACGTATCGTTGCAATAGAGTTCCAATGCTTCTTATATAGCGATATCGCATCTCATATCTATGCTTCATGATAAGATATAATATTCATTGCGAAGTGTCATGTATACCTCGTATTCACCTCAGAAGAATGTAAATGCGACACATCCTTGCTAGGATATAGCGTTGTCAGATGTCTACGTATCGAAACAATAGAGTTCTAATGCTTCCTAAAACGAGATGTCGCATCTCATTTCTATGTTTTATGATAAGATATAATATTCATTGTGCAGTGTTATGTTTATCTCGTCTACACTTCAAATGAATGTAAATGCGGCACTTCCCTGCTAGGAAATAGCGTTGGCACATGTCTGCGTATCGAAGCAATATAGTTCTAATGCTTCTTAGATCGCCAAATCGCATTTCATTTCTATGTTTCATGATAAGATATAATATTCATTGTGGAGTGTTATGTATACCTCGTAGTCGCTTCAAAAGAATGTAAATGCGACACTTCCCAGCTAGGATACAGCGATGGCAGATGTCTATGTATCGTAGCAATAGAGTTCTAATGCTTCTCAAAACGCGATATCGCATCTCATTTCTATGTTTCATGATAAGATATAATATTCATTGCGAAGGTGTCTTGTATACCTCGCATACACTTCAAATGAATGTAGAGTGAAACTCCCTTGCTAGGAAATAGCGATTGCAGATGTCTACGCAACGTAGCATTAGAGTCCTAATGCTTCTTAAATCGCGATTTCGCATCACATTTCTATGTTTCATGATAAGATATAATATTCATTGTGGGGTATTGTGTATACCTCGTATTCACCTCAAAAGAATGTTAATGCGACACTTCCTTGCTAGGAAAAAGTGTTTGCAGATGTCTCCGTATCGAAGCAATAGATTTGTAATGCTTCTTATATAGCGATGTCGCATCCCACTTCTATGTTTCATGATGAGATATAATATTCATTGCGAAGTGTCATGTATTCCTCGTGGTCACATCAAAAGAATGTAAGTCGGATACATTCTTGCTAGGAAATAGCGTCTGCATATGTCTACGTATCGTGGTATTAGAGTTCTCATGCTTCCTAAAACGCGATATAGCATCTCATTTCTATGTGTCATTATAAGATATAACATTCATTGCGAAGAGTCTTGTATACCTCCCATAAACTTGAAATGAATGTAAATGCGACACTTCCTTCCTAGAAAATATCGTTGGCAGATGTCTACGTATCGTAGCAATAGTGTTCTAATGCTTCATCATACGCAATATAGCATCTCAATTCTGTGTTTCATGATAAGATACAATATTCATTGCGAAGTGCTATGTATTCCTCGTCTACATTTCAAATGAATGTAAATGGGACAATTCCTTGCTAGGAAATAGCGTTTGCAGATGTCTACGTATCGAAGCAATAGAGTTCTAGTGCTTTTTAAATCGCGATACCGCATCTCATTTCTATGTTTCATGATAAGATATAATAGTCATTGTGGAGTGCTATGTATACCTCGTACTCACTTCAAAAGAATGTAAGTGTGACACATCCTTCCTAGGAAATAGCGTCTGCAGATATCTACGTATCGTAGCAATAGATTTCTAATGGCTCTTAAAACGCCATATAGCATCTCATTTCTATGTTTTATGATAAGATATAATATTCATTGTGGAGTATTATGTATTCCTGGTTTTCACTTCAAAAGAATGTCAATGCGACACTTCCTTTCGAGGAAATAGCGCTGGCAGGTGTCTACGTAACGAAGCAATATGGTTCTAATGCTTCCTAAACCCCAAATCGCTCCCAATTTATATGCTTACTGATAAGATATAATATTCATTGTGGAGTGTTATGTATACCTCGTATTCACTTCAAAGGAATGTAAATGCGACACTTCCTTGCTAGGAAATAACGTCTGCAGATGTCTACGTATCGAAGCCGTAGAGTTCTAATGCTTTTTAAATCGCGATACCGCATCTCATTTCTATGTTTCATGATAAGATATAATATTCATTGTGGTGTGTTATGTATACCTCGTATTCACATCAAAGGAATGTATATGCGACACTTCCTTTCCTGGAAACTACTTTTCCAGATGTCTACGTATCGAAGCAATAGAGATCTAATGCTTCTTAAAACGCGATATCGTATCTAATTTCTATGTTTAATGATAAGATATAATATTCATTGCGAAGTGTCATGTATACCTCGTTTTCACTTCAAAAGAATGTAAATGCGACACTTCCTTGCTAAGATACAGCGTTTCCGGATGTCTACGTATGAAACAATAGTGTTCTAATGCTTCTTAAAACGAGATGTCGCATCTCATTTCTATGATTCGTGATAAGATATAAAATTAGTTGCGAAGTGTCATGTATACCTCGTATTCACTTCAACTGAATGTAAATGCGACACTTCCTTGCCAGGAATTAGCGTTTGCAGATGTCTCCGTATCGAAGCAATAGAGTTCTAATGCTTCTTAAAACGAGATGTCGCATCTCATTTCTATGATTCACGACAATATATAATATTCATTGCGAAGTGTCACGTACACCTCGTATTCACTTCATAAGAATGTAAATGCGACACTTCCATTCTAGGAAATAGCGTTTGCAGATGTTTCCGTATCTAAGCAATAGAGCTCTAATGCTTCTTAAAAGGAGATGTCGCATCATATTTCTACGTTTCATGATAAGATATAATATTCATTGTGGGTTATAGTGTATACCTCGTTTTAACTTGAAAATAATGTAAATGCGGCACATCCTTGCTAGGAAATAGCGTTTCCAGATATCTACGTATCGTAGCAATAGAGTTCCAATGCTTCTTATATAGCGATATCGCATCTCATATCTATGCTTCATGATAAGATATAATATTCATTGCGAAGTGTCATGTATACCTCGTATTCACCTCAAGAGAATGTAAATGCGACACTTCCTTGCTAGGATATAGCGTTGGCAGATGTCTACGTATCGAAACAATAGAGTTCTAATGCTTCCTAAAACGAGATGTCGCATCTCATTTCTATGTTTTATGATAAGATATAATATTCATTGTGCAGTGTTACGTTTATCTCGTCTACACTTCAAATGAATGTAAATGCGGCACTTCCCTGCTAGGAAATAGCGTTGGCACATGTCTGCGTATCGAAGCAATAAAGTTCTAATGCTTCTTAGATCGCCAAATCGCATTTCATTTCTATGTTTCATGATAAGATATAATATTCATTGTGGGGTATTGTGTATACCTCGTATTCACCTCAAAAGAATGTTAATGCGACACTTCCTTGCTAGGAAAAAGTGTTTGCAGATGTCTCCGTATCGAAGCAATAGATTTGTAATGCTTCTTATATAGCGATGTCGCATCTCACTTCTATGTTTCATGATGAGATATAATATTCATTGCGAAGTGTCATGTATTCCTCGTGGTCACATCAAAAGAATGTAAGTCGGATACATTCTTGCTAGGAAATAGCGTTTGCATATGTCTACGTATCGTGGTATTAGAGTTCTAATGCTTCCTAAAACGCGATATAGCTTCTCATTTCTACGTTTCATGATAAGATATAATATTCATTGTGGAATGATATCTATACCTCGTATCCACGTCAAAAGAATGTAAATGCGACACTTCCTTCCTAGGAAATGGCGGTTTCAGATGTCTACGTATCGTAGCATTAGAGTTCTAATGCTTCTTAAAACGAGATATGGTAACTCATTTCTATGTATCATAATAAGATATAATATTCATTGCGAAGTGTCATGTATACCTCGTATTCACTTCAAAAGAATGTGAATGCGACACTTCCTTGCTAGGAAGTAGAGTTTCCAGATGTCTAGGTATCGAAACAATAGAGTTCTAATGCATCTTAAAACGAGATGCCGCATCTCATTTCTATGTTTCATGATAAGATATAATATTCATTGAGAAATGTCATGTATATTTCGTATTCACTTCAAGTGAACGTGAATGCGAAAATTCCTTGCGAGGAAGTAGCGTTTGCAGTTGTCTATGTATCGAAGCAATAGGGTTCTAATGCTTCTTAAAACGCAATATCGCTCCTCATTTCTATGTTTCATGATAAGATATAACATTCATTGCGAAGTGTCACCTATACCTCGCATACACTTCAAATGAATGTAAATGCGACACTTCCTTGCTAGGAAGTAGCGTTTGCAGATGTCTACGTATCGAAGCAATAGAGCTCTTATGCTCCTTAAATCGCCATATCGCATCTCATTTCTATGTCTCATGATAAGATATAATATTCATTGTGGAGTGTTATGTATACCTCGTATTCACTTCAAAAGATTGTAAATGCGACACTTCCTTCCTAGGAAATAGCGTCTGTAGATGTAAACTTATCGAAGCAATAGAGTTCTAATGCTTCTTAAAACACGAAATCGCTCCTCATTGCTATGTTTCATGATAAGATATAATGTTCATTGTGGAGTGTTATGTATACCTCGTATTCACTTCGAAAGAATGTAAATGCGACACTTCCTTGCTAGGAAATAGCGCTTGCAGATGTCTACGTATCGAAGCAATAGGGATCTAATTCTTCTTAAATCGCGATATCCCATTTCATTTCTATGTTTCTTTATTAGGAATAAAATTCATTGTGGAGTGTTATGCATACCTCGTATTCACTTCAAAGGAATGTAAATGCGACACTACCTTGCTATTAAATAGCGTTTGCAGATGACAACGTATCGTAGCAATAGTGTTGTAATGCTTTTTAAAACGCGATATCTCATCTTATGTCTATGTTTCATGATAAGATATAATATTCATTGCGAAGTGTCATGAATACCACATATTCTCTTCAAAACGATGTAGATGCGACACTTTCTTTCTAGAAAATGGCGTTTCCAGATGTCTACGTATCGAAGCCATAGATTTCTAATGCTTCTTAAAACGGGATACCGCATCCCCTTTCTCTATTTCAAGATAAGGTGTAATATTCATTGCGAAGTGTCACTTACACCTCGCATACACTTCAAGCGAATGTAAATGCGACACTACCTTGCTAGGAAATAGCGTTTGCAGGTGTCTACGTATCGAAGCAATAGTTTTCTAATGTTTCTTAAAATGCGATATCGCATCTCATTTCTGTGGTTCATGATAGTATATAATATTCATTGCGAAGTGTATTGTATACCACGCATGCACTTCAAACGAAATAAAAGGCGACACTTCATTGCTAGGAAATAGCGTTGGCAGATGAATACGTATCGAAGCAACAGAGTTCTAATGCATCTTAAAACTTTCGCTCCTCATTTCTATGTTTCATGATAAGATATAATATTCATTGTGCAGTGTTATGTATACCTCGTATTCACTTCAAAATGGTGTCAATGCGGCACTTCCTTGCTAGGAAATAGCGTTTGCTGATGTCTACGTATCGAAGCAATAGAGTTCCAATGCTTCTCAAAACGCGATATAGCATCTCATTTCTATGTTTCATGGTAAGACATAATAGTCATTGCGAAGTGTTATGTATACCTCGTATTCACCTGAAAAGTATGTAAATGAGACACTTCCTTGCTTGGAAATAGCGTTTCCGGATGTCTACGTATCGTAGCAGCAGAGTTCTAAATCTTCATAAATTCAAGGTATCGCATCCCATTTCTATGTTTCATGAAGTGATATTATGTTCATTGCGAAGTGTCATGTACACCTCGTACTCACATCAAAGGAATGTAAATGCGACGCTTCCATGCTAGGAAGTAGCGTTAGCAGATGTTTACGTATCGTAACAATTGGTTTGTAATACTTCTCATAACGTGATATCGCATTTCATTTTTATGTTGCATGATAAGATATAATGTTCATTCCGAAGTGTTATGTATACTTCGTATTCACCTCAAATGTATGTAAATGCGATACTTCCTTGCTAGGAAATAGCGTTTGCAGATGTCTAGGTATCGAAGCAATAGTGTTCCAATGCTTGTTAAGTCGTGATATGGCATCTCATTTCTATGTTTCATGATAAGATATGATATTCATTGCCAAGTGGCATGTATACCTCGCATACACTTCAAATGAATGTAAATGCGACACCTCCTTGCTGGGAAATAAAGTTTCCAGATGTCTAGGTATCGAAACAACAGAGTTCTAATGCTTCTTAAAACTATATGTCGCATTTCATTTCGACGTTTCATGAGAAGATATAGTATTTATTGCGGAGTGTCATGTATACCTCGTATTCACTTGAAAAGAATGTAAATGCGACATTTCATTGCTAGGAAATAGTGTTTGCAGATGCCTACGTATCGGAGCAGTAGAGTTCCAATGCTTCTTAAATCGCGATATCGCATCTCATTTTTATGTTTCATGATAAGAAATAATATTCATTACGAAGTGTCATGTATACCTCGTCTACACTTCCTAAGAATGTAAATGCGACACCTCCTTGCTAGGAAATAGCGTCTGCAGATGTCCACGTATCGTAGCAATGGAGATCTAATGCTTCTTAAAATGCGATATCGCATCTCATTTCTATGTTTTAGGATAAGATATAACATTCATTGCGAAGTGTCATGTATACCTCGCATACACTTCAAATGAATCTAAATGCGACACTTCCTTGCTAGGATATAGCGATGGCAGATGTCTACGTATCGAAGCAACAGAGTTCTAATGCTTCTTAAATCGTCATATCGCATCTCATTTCTATGTTTCATGATAAGATATAATATTCATTGTGGAGTTTTATGTATACCTCGTATTCACTTCAAAAGAATGTAAATGCGATACTTCCTTCCTTGGAAATAGCGTATGCAGATGTCTCCGTATCGAAGCAATAGTTTTCTAATGCTTTTTAGATCGCGATATAGCACCTCATTTCTATGTTTCATGATAAGGTATAATATTCATTCTGGAGTGTTATGTATTCCTGGTATTCACTTCAAAAGAATGTAAACGCGACACTTCCTTGCTATTAAATAGCGTTTGCAGATGTCTACGTATAGTAGCAATAGTGTTCTAATGCTTCTCAAAACGCGATATCGCATCACATTTCTATGTTTCATGATAAGATATAATATTCATTGCGAAGTATCATGTATACCTCGTCTACACTTCCTAAGAATGTAAATGCGATACTTCCTTGCTAGGAAATAGCGTTTGCACATGTCTGCGTATCGTAGCAATAGATTTCCAACGCTTCTTAAAGCGCGATATCGCATCCCATTTCAATGTTTCATGATAACATATAATATTCATTGTGGAGTGTCATGTACACCTCGCATACACTTCAAATGAATGTAAATGCGTCACTTCCTTGCTAGTGAATAGCGTTTCTAGATGTCTACGTATCGTAGCAATAGAGTTCTAATGCTTCTTAAATCGTGATATCGCATCTAATTTCTATGTTTCGTGATAAGGTATAATATTCATCGTGGAATGTTATGTACATCTCGCATACACTTCAAATGAATGTAAATGCGACACTTCTTTGCTAGGAAATAGCGTTTGCAGATGTCCGACGTATCGTAGCATTTGTGTTCTAATGCTTCTCAAAACGCGATATCGCATCTCATTTCTATTTTCCATGATAAGATATAATATTCATTGCGAAGTGTCATGTATACCTTGCATACACTTCAAATGAATGTAAATGCGACACTCCCTTGCTTGGAAATAGCGTCTGCAGATGTCTACGTATCGTAGCAATAGAGTTCTAACGCTTCTTAAAACGCGACATCGCATCTCATTTCTATGTTTCATGATAAGATACAATATTAATTGGCAAGTGTCATGTATACCTCGTATTCACTTCAAAACAATGTAAATGCTACACTTCCTTGCTAGGAAATAGCGATGGCAGATGTCTACGTATCGTAACATTAGAGTTCTAATGCTTCTTAAATCGCGAAATCGCATCTCATTTCTATGTTTCATGATAAGATATAATATTCATTGTGCAGTGATATGTATATCTCGTCTACACTTCAAAAGAATGTAAATGCGACACTTCCTTGCTAGGAAATAGCGTCTGCAGATGTCTACGTGTCGTAGAAATAGAGCTCCAATTCTTCTTAAAACGCGATATCGCATCTCATTTGTATGTTTCATGATGAGATACAATATTCATTGCGAAGTGTCATGTATACCTCGTATTCACTTCAAACAATGTAAATGCGTAACTTGCTTGCTAGGAAATAGCGTTTGCAGATGTCTAAGTATCGAAGCAATAGATTTCTAATGCTTCTAAAATCGCGATATCGCATCTCATTTCTATGTTTCATTATAAGATATATTATTCATTGCGGAGTGCTGTCATAACCTGGTATTCACTTCAAAAGAATGTAAATGCGACACTCCCTTGCTAGGAAATAGGGTTTGCAGATGTCTACGTATCGTAGCATTAGTGTTCTATTGCTTATCAAAACGCGATATCGCATCTCATTTCTATGTTTCATGATAAGATATAATATTCATTGTGGAGTGTTATGTATACCTCGTATTCACTGTAAAAGAATGTAAATGCGACACTTCCTTGCTAGGGAATATCGTTTGCAGATTTCTATATATCGTAGCACTATTGTTCTAATGCTTCTTAAAACGCGATATCGCATCTCATTTCTATGTTTCATGATAAGACGTAATATTCATTGTGCAGTGTTACGTATACCTCGTATTCAATTCAAAAGAATGTAAATGCGACACTTCCTTGCTAGGAAGAAGCGTTTGCAGACGCCTATGTATCATAGCAATAGAGTTATAATGCTTTTTAAAACGCGATATGGCTCCACATTTCTATGTTTCATGATAAGATGCAATTTTCATTGTTGAGTGTTATGTATACCTCGTATTCACATCAGGAGAATGTAAATGCCACACTTCCTTGCTAGGAAATAGCGTTTGCAGATGTCTACGTATCGAAGCAATAGCGTTCTATTGCTTATCAAAACGCGATATCGCATCTCATTTCTATGTTTCATGTTAAGATAAAAAATTCAGTGCGAATTGTCATGCATACCTCGTATTCACTTCAGAAGAATGTAGATGCGACACTTCCTTGCTAGGAAGTAGCGTTTGCAGATATTTACGTATCGAAGCAGTAGTGTTCTGATGCTTCTTGAAACGGGATATCGCATCTCATTTTTATGTTTCATGAAAAGATATAATATTCATTGTAGATTGTTATGTATACCTCGTACTCACTTCAAGAGAATGTAAATGCTACACTTCCTTGCTAGGAAATAGCGTTTGCAGATGTCTACGTATCGTAGCATTAGAGTACTAATGCTTCTCAAAACGCGATATCGCATCTCATTTCTATGTTTCATGATAAGATATAATAAACATTGCGAATTGTCATGTGTACCTCGTATTCACTTCAAAAGAATGTAAATGCGACACTTCCTTGCTAGGAAATAGCGTTTGCAGAAGTCTCCGTATAGTAGCAATAGAGTTCTAATGCTTCTCAAAACGCGATATCGCATTTCATTTCTGTTTCATGATAAGTTATAATATTCATTGCGAAGTTACATGTATACCTCGTATTCTCTTCAAAAGAATGTAAATGCGTCACTTCCTTGCCAGGAATTAGCGTTTGCAGTTTCCTCCGTATCGAAGCAATAGATTTCTAATGCTTCTTAAAACGGGATACCGCATCTCATTTCTATGTTTCATGATAAGCTATAACATTCATTGTGGAGTGTTATGTATGCCTCGTATTCACATGAAAAGAATGTTAATGCGACACTTCCTTGCTGGGAAATCGCGTTTCCAGATGTCTACGTATAGAAGCAATGGAGTTCTAATGCTTCTTGAAACGAAATGTCGCATCTTACTTCTATGTTTCATGATAAGATATAATATTCATTGCGAAGTGTCATGTGCACCTCATATTCACTTCAAAAGAATGTAAATGCGACACTTCGTTGCTAGGAAATAGCGTTTGCAGATGTCTACGTATCGAAACAGTAGAGTTCTAATGCTTCTCAAAACGCGATATCGCATCTCATTTCTATGTTTCATGATAAGATATAATATTCATTGCGAAGTGTCATGTATACCTCACATACACTTCAAATGAATGTAAATGCGACACTTCCTTGCTATGAAATAGCGTTGGCAGATGTCTACGTATCGAAGAAATAGAGATCTACTGCTTCTTAAATCGCCATATCGTATCTCATTTCTATGTTTCATGATAAGATATAATATTCATTGTGCAGTGATATGTTTAACTCTTCTACACATCAAAAGAATGTAAATGCGACACTTCCTTGCTAGGAAATAGCGTTTGCAGATGTCTACGTATCGTAGCATTATTGTTGTAATGCTTCCCAAAACGCGATATCGCATCCCATTTCTATGTTTCACGATAATATATAATAATCATTGCGAAGTGTCATAGTATATAAGTGTCGAAGTATACCTCACATACACTTCAAATGAATGTAATTGCGACACTCCCTTGCTAGGAAATAGCGTTTGCAGATGTCTACGTATCGGAGCAATAGTGTTCTAATGCTGCTTAAATCGCGATATCGCATCTCATTTATATGTTTCATGGTAAGAAATAATATTCATTTTGCAGTGTTATGTATACCTCGTATTCGCTTCAAAAGAATGTAAATGCGACACTTCCTTGCTAGGAAATAACGTTTGCAGTTGTCTATGTATCGTAGCATTAGAGTTCTAATGCTTCTTAAATCGCGATATCGCATCTCATTTCTATGTTTCATGATAAGATATAATATTCATTGTGCAGTGATATGTATATCTCGTCTACACTTCAAATGAATGTAAATGCGACAGTTCCTTCCTAGGATATAGCGTTTGCAGGTGTCTACGTACCGAAGCAATAGTGTTTTAATGCTTCTTACAACGGGATATCGCATCTCATTTCTATGCTTCATGATAAGATATAATATTCATTGCGAAGTGTCATGTATACGTTGTATTCACTTCAAATGAATGTAAATGCGACACTTCCTTGCTAGGAAATAGCGTTTGCAGATGTCGACGTATCGAAATAATAGTGTTCTAGTGCTTTTTAAAACGAGATGTCGCATCCCATTTCTATGATTCATGATAACATATAATATTCATTGCGAAGTGTCATGTATACATCGCATTCAATTCAAATGAATGTAAATGCGACACTTCCTTGCTAGGAAGTAGCGTTTGCAGTTGTCTACGTATCGAAGCAATAGAGTTCTGATGCTTCTTAAAACGCGATATGACATCTCATTTCTATGTTTCATGATAAGATATAATAATCATCGCGAAGTGTCATGTATACCTCGTATTCACTTCAAAAGAATGTAAATGCAACACTTCCTTGATATTTAGTAGCGGTTGCAGATGTCTACGAATCGCAGCAATTGATTCCTGATGCCTTTTAACACGCGATATCGCATCTCATTTATATGTTTCATGACAAGATATAATATTGATTGTGGTGTTTTATATATACCTCGTATTCACTTCAAATGAATGTAAATGCGAAACTTCCTTGGTAGGAAATAGCGCTTCCAGATGTCTACGAATCGAAACAATAGAGTTCTAATGCTTCTTAAAACGAGATGTCGCATCTCCTTTCTATGTTTCATGATAAGATATAATACTCATTGTGGAGTGTTATGTTTACCTTGTACTTACTTCATAAGAATGTAAATGCGACACTTCCTTGCTAGGAAATAGCGTTTGCAGATGTCTACGTATGGAAGCAAAAGAGTTCTAATGCTTCTAAGAACGAGATACCGCATCTCATTCCTATGTTTCATGGTACGATATATTATTCATTGCCAAGTATCACGTATACCTCGCACACACTTCAAATGAATGTAAATGCGACACTTCCTTGCTAGGAAATAGCGTTTGCAGATGTCTACGTATCGAAGCAAAAGAGTTCTAATGCTTCTTAGAACGAGATACCGCATCTCATTGCTATGTTTCATGGTACGATATATTATTCATTGCCAAGTATCACGTATACCTCGCACACACTTCAAATGAATGTAAATGCGACACTTCCTTGCTCGGAAATAGTGTTTGCAGATGTCTACGTATCGTGGCAATAGAGTTCTAATGCTTCTCAAAACGCGATATCGCATCTCATTTCCATGTTTCATGATAAGATATAACATGCATTGCGAAGAGTCATGTGTTCCTCGTCTTCACTTCAAATGAATATAAATGCGACACTTCCTTGCTAGGAAATAGAGATTGCAGATGTCCACGTATCGTAGCAAGCATGTTATAATGCTTCTTAAAACGAGATAACGCTTCTCATTTCTATGCTTCATGATAAGAAATAATATTCATTGCGAAGTGTCATGTATACCTGGTACTCACTTCAAAAGAATGTAAATGCGACACTTCCTTGATAGGAAATAGCGTTTCCAGATGTCTATGTATCCTAGCAATAGTGTTCTAATGCGTCTTAAAACGCGATATCGCATCACATTTCTATGTTTCATGATAGGATGTAATATTCATTGCGAAGTGCCACTTATGCCTCGCATACACTTCAAGTGAATGTAAGTGCGACACTTCATTGCTAGGAAATAGCGTTTGCAGTTGTCTACGTATCGAAGCAATATAGTTCTAATGCCTCTTAATACGAGATATCGCATTTCATTTCTATGTTTCATGATAAGATATTATATACATTGCCAAGTGTCATGTATACCTCGTATTCACTTTAAAAGAATGTAAGTGCGATAATTCCTTGCTATTAAATAGCGTTTCCAGATATCTAGGTATCGAAGCAATAGAGTTCTAATGCTTCTTAAAACGCGATATCGCATCTCATTTCTATGTTTCATGATAAGATATAATATTCAATGCGAAGTGATACGTATACCTCGCATACACATCAAGTGAATGTAAATGCGACACGTTCTTGCTAGGAAATAGCGATTGCAGATGTCTACTTATCGTATCATTAGAGTTCTAATGCTTCTTATATCGCGATATCACGTCTCATGGCTGTGTTTCATGATAAGATATAATATTCATTGCGATGTGACATGCATACTTCGTATTCACTTCAGAAGAACGTAAGTGCGACACTTCCTTGCTAGGAAGTAGCGTTTGCAGATGTCTACGTATCGAAGCAATAGGGTTCTAATGCTTCTCAAGACGCTATATCGCATCTCATTTCTATGTTTCATGATAAGATATAATATTCATTGCGAAGTGTTATGTATACCTCGCATACACTTCAAATGAATGTAAATGCGACACTTCCTTGCATGGAAATAGCGATTGCAGATGTCTACGTATCGTTGCAATAGGGTTCTAATGCTTCTTAAAACGCGACATCGCATCATTTCTATGTCTCACAATAAGATATAATATTCATTGTGAAGTGTCACTTATACCTCGCATACACTTCAAATGAATGTAAATGCGACGCTTCCTTACTAGGATGTAGCATTTGCTGTTGTCTCCATATCGAAGCGTTAGAGTTCTTATGCTTCTTAAATCGCGATATCATATCTGATTTCTATGTTTCATGGTAAGATATAATATTTATTGCGGACTGTAATAAATACCTCGTCTACACTTCAAAAGAATGTAAGTGCACACTTCCTTGCAAGGAAATAGCGTTTGCAGATCTCTGCGTATCGAAGCAATAGTTTTCTAATGCTTCTTAAAACGCGATATCGCATCGCATGTCTATGTTTGATGATAAGATATAATATACATTGCGAAGTGTTATGTATACCTCGTCTATACTTCAGAAGAATGTAAATGCCACACTTCCTTTCAAGGAAATAGCGTTTCCAGATACCTACGTATCTAAGCAATAGAGTTCTAATACTTCTTGAAACGCGACATCGCATCTCTTTTCTATGTTTCGTAATGAGATATAATATACATTGCGGAGTGTTATGCATACCTCCTTTACACTTCAAAAGAATGTAAGTGTCACACGTCCATGCTAGGAGATGCGTTTCCAGATGATTACGTATCGCAGCCATAGAGTTCTAATGCTTCTTAAAACGCGTATAGCATCCCATTTCTATGTTTCATGATAGGATATAATATTCATTACGGAGTGGCATGTATACCTCGTATTCACTTCAAAAGAATGTAAGTGCGACACTTCCTTGCTAGGAAATAGCGTTTGCAGATGTCTACTTATCGTAGCAATAGAGTTCTAATGATTCTTAAGACGCGATATCGCATCTCATTTCTATGTTTCATGATAAGATATAATATTCATTGCGAAGTGTTACATATACCTCGTATACACTTCAAAAGCATGTAAGTGCGAGGTTTCCTTGCTACGAAATAGCGTCTGCACAAGTCTCCGTATCGAAGCAATACAGTTCTAATTCTTCTTAAATCGCGATATCGCATCCCATTTCTATGTTCCATGATTAGATATAATAATCATTGTGGAGTGTTAGGTATACCTCGTATTCACTTCGAAGGAATGTAAATGCGACTCTTCCTTGCTAGGAAATAGCGTTTGCATATGTCTACGTATCGGAGCAATAGATTTCTAATGCTTCTTAAATCGCCATATCGCATCTCATTTCAATGTTTCATGATAAGATATAATATTCATTGTGCAGTGATATGTATATCTCGTCTACACTTCAAAAGAATGAAAATGCGACAATTGCTTGCTAGGAAATAGCTTCTGCAGATGTCTACGTATCGTAGAAATAGAGTTCTAATGCTGCTTAAATCGCGATATCGCAACTCATTTCTATGTTTCATGATGAGATATAATATTCATTGCGCAGTGTTATGTATTCCTCGTATTCCTTTCAAGAGAATGCAAATGCGACACTTCCTTGCTGGGAAGTTACGTTTGCTGATGTCCACGTACCGAAGCAATAGAGTTCTAATGCTTCTTAAATCGCCATATCGCATCACATTTCTATGTGTCATGACAAGATACAATATTCATTGCGAAGTGTCTTGAATACCTCGCATACGCTTCAAATGAATGTAAATGCGACACTTCCTTGCTAGGAAATAGCGGTAGCAGTTGTCTACGAAACGAAGCAATAGAGTTCTAATGCTTCTTAAAACGCGAAATCGATCCCCATTTATATGCTTCATGCTAAGATATAATATTCATTGTGGAGTTTCATGTATTCCCCGTATTCACTTCAAATGAATGTAAATGCGACACTTCCTTGCTAGGAAATAGCTTTTCGCAGATGTCTACATATCGAAGCAATGAAGTTCCAATGCATCTTATACCGCGATATCGCATCTCATTTCTATGTTTCATGATAATATATAATATTCATTGTGCAATGTTATGTATACCTCGCATTCACTTCAAAAGAATATAAATGCGACACTTCCTTGTTAGGAAATAACGTTTGCAGATGTATACATATCGAAGCAATAGTTTGCTATTGCTTCTAAAATCGCGATTTCGCATCTCATTTCTAAGTTTCATTATAAGATATAATATTCATTGCGAAGTGTCTTGTATACCTCGCATACACTTCAAATGAATGTAAATGCGACACTTCCTTGCTAGGAAGTAGCGTTTGCAGATGTCTACGTATCGAAGCAATAGAATTCTAATCCTTCTTAAATCGCGATATCGCATCTCGTTTCTATGTTTCATGATAAGATATGATATTCATTGCCAAGTGGCATGTATACCTCGCATACACTTCAAATGAATGTAAATGCGACACTTCCTTGCTAGGAAATAGCGTTTGCAGTTGTCTACGTGTCGAAGCAATAGAGACCTAATGCTTCTTAAATCGCTATATCGCATCTCATTTCTATGTTTCATGATAAGATATAATATTCATTGCGAAGTATCTTGTATACCTCGCATACACTTCAAATGAATGTAAATGCGACACTTCCTTGCTAGGAAATAGCGTCGGCGGATGTCTACGTTTCGAAGCAATAGAGATCTACTGCTTCTTAAATCCCATCTCATTTCTATGTTTCATGATAAGATATAATATTCATTGCGGAGTGTTATCATAACCTCGTATTCACTTCAATAGAATTTAAATGCGACACTCCCTTGCTAGGAAATAGCGTTTGCAGATGTTTTCATATCGTAGCATTAGTGTTCTAATGCTTCTCAAAATGCGATACCGCATCTCATTTCTATGTTTCACGATAATATATAATAATCATTGCGAAGTGTCATGTATACCTCGCATAGACTACAAATGAATGTAAATGCGACGCTCGCTTGCTAGGAAATAGCGTTTGCAGATGTCTACGTATCGAAGCAATAGAATCCTAATGCTTCTTAAATCGTGATATCGCACCTCATTTCTATGTTTCATGATAAGATATATAATTCATTGCGAAGTGTTTTGTATTCCTCGTGTACACTTCAAATGAATGTGAATGCGACACTTCCTTGCTAGGAAACAGCGCTTGCAGATTTCTACGTATCGAAGCAGTAAATTTCTAATGCTTCTTGAAACGCGATATCGAAGCACATTTCTATGTTTCGTGATAAGAAACAATATTCATTGTGGAGTGTTATGTATACCTCGTATTCACTTCAAAGTATTGTATATGCGACACTTCCTTCCTAGGAAATATCGTTGGCAGATGTCTACGTATCGTAGCATTAGAGTTCTAAAGCATCTCAAGACGCGATATCGCATCACATTTCTATGTTTCATGATAAGATATAATAGGCATTGCGAAGCGTCATGTATACCTCGCATACGCTTCAAATGACTGTAAATGCGACACTTCCTTGCTAGGAAGTAGCGTTTGCAGATGTCTACGTATCGAAGCAATAGAATTCTAATCCTTCTTAAATCGCGATATCGCATCTCATTTCTATGTTTCATGATAAGATATAATATTCATTGCAGAGTCTCATGTATACCTCGTATTCGCTTCAAAAGAATGTACATGCGACACTTCCTTGCTAGGAAGTAGAGTTTGCAGATGTCTAGGTACGAAGCAATAGAGTTCCAACGCTGCTTAAATCGCGGTATCGCATCTCATTTCTATGTATCATGATAAGATATAATATTCATTGTGCAGTGTTATGAATACCTCGTATTCATTTCAAAGGAATGATAATGCGTCACTTCCTTGCTAGGAAATAGCGTTTGCAGATGTCTACGTATCGTAGCATTAGAGTTCTAATTCTTCTTAAAACGCGATATCGCATCTCATTTCCATGTTTCATGATAAGATACAATATTAATTGCCAAGTGTCATGTATTCCTCGTATTCACTTAAAAAGAATGTAAATGCTACAACTTCCTTGCTAGGAAATAGCGCTTGCAGATGTCTATGTATCGTAGCAATAGAGTCCTAATGCTTCTCAAAACGCGATATCGCTTCTCATTTCTATGTTTCATGATAAGATATAATATTCATTCTGGAGTGTTATGTATACCTCGTATTCACTTCAGCAGATTGTAAAGGCGACACTTCCTTCCTAGGTAATAGCGTCTGCAGATGTTTACGTATCGAAGCAATAGAGTTCTGATGCTTCTTAAATCGCGATACCGCTTCTCATTTATGTGCTTCATGATAAGATATAATATTCATTGTGGAGTGTTGTGCATACCTCGTATTCACTTCAAAAGTATGTAAATGCGACACTTCCTTGCTAGGTAATAACGTCTGCAGATGTTTACGTATCGAAGCAATAGAGTTCTAATGCTTCTTAAAACGCGAAATCGCTCCTCATTTCTATGCTTCATGATAAGATATAATATTCATTGTGGAGTGTTATGTATACCTCGTCTACACTTCCTAAGAATGTAAATGCGACACTTCCTTGCTTGGAAATAGCGTTTGCAGATGTCTGCGTATCGAAGCAATAGAGTTCTAATGCTTCTTAAATATTCATATCGCATCTCATTCCTATGTTTCATGATAAGATATAATATTCATTTTGGAGTGTTATGTATACCTCGTATTCGCTTCAAAAGAATGTAAATGCGAATCTTCCTTGCTAGGAAATAGTGAATGCAAATGTCTCAGTACCGAAGAAATAGGGTTCTAAAGCTTCTTAAATCGCGATGTCGCATCTCATTTCTATGTTTCGTGATAAGATATAATATTCATTGTGTAGTGTCATGTATACCTTGTATTCACTTCAAAGGAATGTAATTGCGACACTTCCTTGCTACGAAATAGCGTTTCCAGATATCTACGTATCGCAGCAATAGCGTTCTAATGCCTCTTAAAACGCGATATGGTATCTCATTTCTATGTCTCATGATAAGATATAATATTCACTGCGAAGTGTCTTGTATACTTCGTATTCACTTCAAATGAATGTAAATGCGTCACTTCCTTGCTAGGAAATAGCGTTTGTAGATGTGTACGCATCGAGGCAATAGAGTTCTAATGCTTCTTATAACGCGATATCGCATCTCATTTCTATGTCTCATGATAAGATATAATACTCAATGCGAAGTGTCATGTATACTTCGTATTCACTTGAAAGGAATGTAATTGCGACACTTCCTTGCTACGAAATAGCGTTTCCAGATATCTACGTATCGCAGCAATAGCGTTCTAATGCCTCTTAAAACGCGATATGGTATCTCATTTCTATGTTTTATGATAAGATATAATACTTACTGTGCAGTGTTATGTATACCTCGTATTCACTTCAAATGTAGGAAAATGGGACACTTCTTTGCTAGGAAATAGCGTTTGCAGATATCTACGTATCGAAGCAATAGAGTTCTAATGCTTCTTAAAACGGGATATCGCATCTCATTTCTGTGCTTCGTGATAAGATATAATATTCATTGTGGAGTGATATGTATACCTCGTATTCACTACAAAAGAATGTAAATCCGACACTTCCCTGCTATTAAATAACGTTTGCAGAAGTCTACGTATCGTAGCAATAGGGTTCTAATGCTTCTTAAGAAGCGATATCGCAACTCACTTCTATGTTTCATTATAATATATAATAATCATTGCGAAGTGTCATGTATTGCTAGCATACACTACAAATGAATGTAAAAGCGACTCTTCCTTGCTAGGTTATAGCGTTTGCAGATGTCTACGTACCGGCGAAGTAGAGTTCTAATGCTTCTTAAAACGAGATATCGCATCTCATTTCTATGCTTCTTGATAAGGTATTAATTTCATTGCGAAGTGTCATGTATACCTCGTATTCACTTCAAAAGAATGCAAATGCGACACTTCCCTGCTACTAAATAGTGTTAGCATATGTATACGTATCGAAGCAATAGAGTTCCAATGCTTCTTACATCGTCATATCGCATCTCATTTCTATGTTTTGTGATAAGATATAATATTCATTGCGAAGTGTCATGTATACTTCGTATTCACTTCAAACGAATGTAAATGCGACACTTCCTTGCTAGGAAGTAGCGATTGCAGATGTTTGCGTATCGAAGCAATTGAGTTCCATGCTTCTTAAAACGTGAAATCGCATCTCTTTAGTATGTTTCGTGATAAGATATAATATACATTGTGCAGTCTCATGTATACCTCGTATTAACCTCAAAAGAATGTAAATGCGACACTTCCTTGTTTTGAAATTGCGTTTGCAGATGTCTACGTATCGCACAAATAGAGTTCTAATGCTTTTTAAATTGCGATATCGCATCTCATTTCTATGTTTCATGATAAGATATAATATTCATTGTGGAGTGTTATGTATAAAGCGTATTTACTTCAAAAGAATGTAAATGCGGCACTTCCTTGCTAGGAAATAGCGTTTGCAGATGTCTACGTATCGTAGCAGTAGAGTTCTAATGCTTCTTAAAACGCGATATCGCATCTCATTTCTATTTCTAATGATAAGATACAATATTCATTGGGAAGTGTTATGTGTTCTTCGTCTACACTTCAAATAAATGTAAATGCGACACTTCCTTTCTAGGAAATTACGTTCCCAGATATCTCTACATCGAAGCTATAGGGTTCCAATGCTCCTTAAAACGCGAAATCGATCCTCATTTCTTGGTTTCATGATAAGATATAATATTCATTATAGAGTGTTATGCATACCTCGTATTCACTTCAAAGGAATGTAAATGCGATACTTCCTTGCTTGGAAATAGCGGTTTCAGATGTCTACGTATCGTAGCAACAGAGTTCTAATGCTACTTAATACGAGATATCTCATCTCATTTCTATGTTTTATGATAAGATATAATATTCATTGCGGAGTGTCATGTATACCTCGTATTCACTTCAAAAGAATGTAAATGCGACACTTCCTGGCTAGGAAATAGCGTTTGCAGATGTCTACGTATCGCAGAAGTAGTGTTCTAATGCTTCTTAAAACGGGCTATAGCATCTCATTCCTATGTTTCATGATAAGATATAATATTCATTGCGAAGTGTCATGTATACCTTGTATTCACTTCAAAAGATTGTAATGCGATACTTCCTTGCTAGGAAATAGCGTCTGCAGATGTCTACGTATCGAAGCAGTAGAGTTCTAGTGCTTCTTAAAGCGCGAACCGATCCTCATTTCTATATTTCACGATAAAATATAATATTCATTGTGGAGTGTTATGAATACATCGTCTACACTTCCTAAGAATGTAAATGTGACACTTCCTTGCTAGGAAATAGCGACTGCAGATGTCTACGTATCGTAGCAATAGAGTTCAAATGCTTCTTATAACGCGATATCGCATCTCATTTCTATGTCTCATGATAAGATATAATACTCAATGCGAAGTGTTATGTATTCCTCGTCTACACTTCAAATGAATGTAAATGCGACACTTCCTTTCTAGGAAATAACGATTCCAGATATCTACGTATCGAAGCAATAGAGTACTAATGCTCCTTAATTTGCGATATCGCATCTCATTTCTATGTTTCATGATATGATATAATACTCATTTCGAAGTGTCATGTATACCTCGTATTCACTTCAAAAGAATGTAAATGCGACACTTCCTTGCTAGGAAATAGCGTTTGCAGATGCTTACGTATCGTAGCAATACAGACCTAATGTTTCTTAAAACGCGATAACGCATCTCATTTCTATGTTTCATGATAAGATATAACATTTACTGCGAAGTGTTATGTATACCTCGTATTCACTTCAAAAGAATGTAAATGCGACACTTCCTTGTTAGGAAATAGCGTTTGCAGATGTTTACGTATCGTAGCAATACAGTCCTAATGTTTCTTAAAACGCGATAACGCATCTCATTCCTATGTTTCATGATTAGATATAATAATCATTGTGGAGTATTAGGTATACCTCGTATTCACTTCGAAGGAATGTAAATGCGACACTTCCTTGCTGGGAAATAGCGTTTGCAGATGTCTACGTATCGAAGCAATAGAGTTCTAATGCTTCATAGAGCGCGATATCGCATCTCATTTCTATGTTTCATGATAAGATATAATATTCATTGCGAAGTGTCATGTATACCTCGCATACACTTCAAATGAATGTAAATGCGACACTTCCTTGCAGGGAAATAGCGCTTGCAGATGTCTACGTATCGATGCAATAGAGTTCTAATGCTTCTTAAATCGCGAAATCGTATCTCAGTCCTATGTTTCATGATAAGATATAATATTCATTGTGGAGTGTTATGTATACCTCGTATTCACTTCAAAAGAATGTAAATGCGACACTTCCTTGCTAGGAAATAGCGAATGCAGATATCTACGTATCGTAGCAATAGTGTTCTAATGCTTCTTAAAACACGATATCGCACATCATTTCTATGTTTCATGATAAGATATAATATTCATTGCGAAGTATCATTTATACCTCGCATACATTTCGAATGAAAGTAAATGCGACACTTACTTGCTAGGAAATAGCGTTTGCAGATGTCTACGTATCGTATCATTAGGGTTCTAACGCTTCTCAAAACGCGATATTGCATCTCATTTCTACGTTTCATGATAAGATATAATATTCATTGTGGAGGGTTATGTATACCTCGTATTCACCTCAAGAGAATGTAAGTTCGACACTTCCTTGCTAGGAAGTTGCGTCTGCAGATGTCTACGTATCGTAGCATTAGAGTTCTAATGCTTCTCAAAACGGGATATCGCATCTCATTTATATGTTTCATGATAAGATATAATATTCATTGTGGTGTGTTATGTACACCACGCTTACACTTCATATGAATGTAAATGCGACACTTCCTTTCTAGGAAATAGCGTTTGCAGATGTCTACGACTCGTAGCATTAGTGTCCTAATGCTTCTCAAAACGCGATATCGCATCTCATTTCTATGTTTCATGATAAGATGTAACATTCATTGTGGATTGTTATGCATACTTCGTATTCACTTCAAAGGAATGTAAATGCGACACTTCCATGCTAGGAAATAGCGTTTCCAGATGTCTACGTATCGAAACAATGTAGTTCTAATGCTTCGCAAAACGCGATGTCGCATCTCATATCTAAGTTTCGTGATAAGATATAATATTAATTGCGAAGTGTCACTTATACCTCGCTTACGCTTTAAAAGAATGTAAGTGCGAGGCTTCCATGCTATGAAATAGCGTTTGCAGAAGTCTCCGTATCGAAGCAATACATTTCTAATTCTACTTAAATCGCGATATCGCATCTCACTTCTATGTTTCGTGATAAGGTATAATTTCCATTGTGGAGTGTTATGTATACCTCGTATTCACTTTAAAAGAATGTAAATGCGACACTTCCCTGCTAGGAAATACCGTTTGCTGATGTCTAGGTATCGAAGCAATAGAGTTCTAATTCTGCTTAAATCGCGATACAGCTTCTCATTTCTATGTTTAATTATAAGATATAATGTTCTACGTATCGAAGCAATAGAGATCTACTGCTTCCTAAATAGCGATATCGCATCTCATTTCTATGTTTCATGATAAGATACAATATTCATTGCGGAGTGTCATGTATACCTCGTATTCACTTCAAAAGAATGTAAATGCGATACTACCTTGCTAGGAAATAGCGTTCGCAGATGTCCACGTATCGAAGCAACAGAGTTCTAGTGCTTCCTAAAACGCGATATCGCATCTCATTTCCATGTTTCATGATAAGATAAAATATTCATTGCGAAGTGTCACTTGTATCTCGCGTACACTAAAGAAGAAAGTAAATGCGATACTTACTTGCTAGGAAATAGCGTTGGCAGATGTCTACGTATAGAAGCAATAGAGATCTACTGCTTCTTAAATCGCCATATCGCATCTCATTTCTATGTTTCATGATAAGATATAATATTCATTGTGCAGTGTTATTATAACCTCGTATTCACTTCAAAAGAATGTAAATGCGACACTTCCTTGCTCTTAGATAGCGTTTGCAGATGTCTACGTATCGTAGGAATAGAGTTCTAATGCTTTTTAAATCACCATATCGCATCTCATTTCTATTTTTCATGATAAGATATATTATTCATTGCGAAGTGTCGTGTATAGATCGCATACACTTCCAATGAATGTAAATGCGACACTTCCTTGCAGGGAAATAGCGCTTGCAGATGTCTACGTATCGATGCAATAGAGTTCTAATGCTTCTTAAATCGCGATATCGCATCTCAATTCTATGTTTCATGATAAAATATAATGTTCATTGTGCAGGGTTATTTATACCTCGTATTCACATTAAGAGAATGTAAATGCGACACTTCCCTGTTAGGAAATAGCGTTTGCAGATTTCTACGTATCGAAGCAATAGAGTTCTAATGCTTCTTACATCGCGATATCGTATGTCATTTCTATGTTTCATTACAAGATATAATATTCATTGTGCAGTGTTATGTACACCTCCTCTTCACTTCAATAGAATGAAAATGTGACACTTCCTTGCTAGGAAATAGCGTTTGCATATGTCTGCGTGTCATAGCAATAGGGTTCTAATCTTTCTCAAAACGCGATATCGCATCACATTTATATGCTTCATGATAAAACAAAATATTCATTGCGAAAGTGTCATGTATACCTCGCACACACTTCAAAAGAATGTAAATGCGATACTTCCTTGCTAGGAAATAGCGTTTGCAGATGTCTACGTATAGAAGCAATAGAGTTCTAATGCTTCTTAAAACGCGATATCACATCACATTTCTGTGTTTCATGATATGATATAACATTCAATGCGAAGTTTCATGTATTCCTCGTATTCACTTCAAATGAATGTAAATGCGACACTTCCTTGCTAGGAAATAGCGTTTGCAGATCTCTACGTATCGAAGCAATAGAGTTATAATGCATCTTAAAGCGCGATATCGCATCTCATTTCTATGTTTCATGATAATATATAATATTCATTGCGAAGTGTCGAATATACCTTGCATTCACTTCAGAAGAATGTAAATGCCACACTTCCTTGCTAGGAAGTAGCGTTTGCAGATATCTGCGTATGGTAGCAATAGAGTTCTGATGCTTCTTAAAACGTTATATCGCATCCCATTTCTATGTCTCATGATAAGATATAATATTCATTGCGAAGTGTTACGTATTCCTCGTCTACACTTCAAATGAATCTAAATGCGACACTTCCTCGCTAGGAAGTAGCGTTGGCAGATGCCTACGTATCGAAGCAATAGGTTTCTAATGCTTCATAAGACGAGATATCGCATCTCTCTCCTATGTTTCATGATGAGATATAATATTCATTGCGAAATGTTATGAATACCTCGTATTCGCATCAAAAGAACGTAAATGCGACACTTCCTTACTAGGCAACTACGCTTCCAGATGCCTACGTTTCGAAGCAATAGAGTTATAATGCTTCTTAAAACGCGATATCGCATCTCATTTCTATGTTTCATGATAATATATAATATTCATTGTGCAATGTTATGTACACCTCGTATTCACCTCAAAAGAATGTAAATGCGACACTTCCTTCCTAGGAAATAGCGTTTGCAGATGTCTACGTATCGAAGCAATAGGGTTCTAATGCTACTTAAAACGCGATATCACATCACATTTCTATGTTTCATGATAAGAAATAATATTCAATGCGAAGTTTCATGTACTCTTCGTATTCACTTCAAATGAATGTAAATACGACACTTCCTCGCTAGGAAATAGCGTTTGCAGAGGTCTACGTATCTTAGCAAGCGTGCTATAATGCTTCCTAAAACAAGATATCGCATCCCATTTCTATGTTTCATGATAACATATAATATTCATTGCGAAGTGTTATGTATACCTCGCATACACTTAAAATGAATGTAAATGCGACACTTCCTTGCTAGGAAATAGCAATTGCAGATGTCTACGTATCGAAGCAATAGAGTTCTAATGCTTCCTAAAACGAGATATCGCATCTCATTACTATGTGCCATGATTAGATATATTATACATTGCGGCGTGTCATGCGTACCTCGCATACACTTCAAGTGAATGTAAATGCGACACTTCCTTGCTAGGAAATAGCAATTGCAGATGTCTACGTATCGAAGCAATAGAGTTCTAATGCTTCCTAAAACGAGATATCGCATCTCATTACTATGTGCCATGATTAGATATATTATTCATTGCGGCGTGTCATGTATACCTCGTATTCACTTCAAAAGAATGTAAATCCGACACTTCCTTGCTATTAAATAGCGTTTGCAGATGTCTACGTATCGAAGCAATAGAGTTATAATGCTTCTTAAAGCGCGATATCGATTCTCATTTCTATGATTCATGATAAGATATAATATCCATTGCGAAGTGTCATGTATACCTCGTATTCACTTCAAACGAATGTAAATGCGACACTTCCTTGCTACGAAATAGCGTCTGCAGATATCTACGTATCGTAGCAATAGAGACCTAATGCTTCTTGAATCGCCATATCGCATCTCATTTCTATGTTTTATGGTAAGATATACTATTCATTGCGGAGTGTCATGTATACCTCGTATTCTCTTCAGAAGAATGTAAATACGACACTTCCTTGCTAGTAAATAGCGTTTGCAGATGTCTACGTATCGTAGCAATAGAGTTCCAATGCTTCTCGAAACGCGATATCGCATCTCATTTCTATGTTTCATGATAAGTTATAATATTCACTGTGGAGTGTTATGTACACCTTGTATTCACTTCAAAAGAATGTAAATGCGACACTTCCTTCCTAGGAAATAGCGTCAGCAGATATCTACGTATCGTAGCTATATAGTTCTAATGCTTCTTAAAACGCGATATCGCATCTCATTTATATGTTTCATGATAATATATAATATTCATTACGAAGTGTCATGTATACCTCGCATACACTTCAAATGATTGTAAATGCGACACTTCCTTGCTTGGAAATAGTGTTTGCAGATGTCTACGTATCGAAGCAATAGAGTTCTAATGCTTCTTAAATCGTCATATCGCATCTCATTTCTATGTTTCATGCTAAGATATAATATTCATTGTGCAGTGTTATGTATACTCCGTATTCACATCAAAAGAATGTAAATACGACACTTCCTTGCTAGGAAATAGCGTTTGCATATATCTACGTATCGTAGCAAGTGGGTTCTAGTGCTCCTCAAAACGCGATATCGCATCTCAATTCTATGTTTCATGTTAAGATATAATATTCATTGTGGAGTGTTATGTATACCTCGCACTCACTTCAAAAGAATGTAAATGCGACACTTTCTTGCTAGGAATTAGCGTTTGCAGATGTCTACGTATCGTGGCAATAGAGTTCTAATGCTTCTTAAAACGCGAAATCGCACCTCATTTCTATGTTTTATGATAAGATATAATATTCATTGCGGAGTGTCATGTATACTTCGTATTCACTTCGAAGGAATGTAAATGCGACACTTCCTTGCTAGGAAGTAGCGTTTGCAGATGTTTACGTATCGAGGCAATAGTGTTCTAGTCCTTCTTAAATCGTGATATCGCACCTCACTTCTATGTTTCATGATAAGATATAATATTCATTTTGCAGTGTTATGTATATCTCGTCTACACTTCAAATGAATGTAAATGCGACACTTCCTTGCTAGGAAATAGCGTTTGCAGATGTCTACGTATCGATACAATAGGTTTCTAATGCTTCTAAAATCGCGATATCGCATCTCATTTGTTTGTTTCATGATAAGATATAATATTCATTGCGAAGTGTCTTGTATACCTCGCATACTCTTCAAATGAATGTAGATGCGACACTACCTTGTAAGGAAATAACGTTGGCAGATGTCTAGGTATCGAAGCAATAGAGATCTACTGCTTCTTAAATCGTCATATCGCATCTCATTTCTATGTTTCATGATAAGATATAATATTCATTGTGGAGTGTTATCATAACCTCGTATTCACTTAAAAAGAATGTAAATGCGACACTCCCTTGCTAGGAAATAGCGTTTGCAGATGTCTACGTAGAGAAGCATTAGAGTTCTAATGCTTCTCAAAACGCGATATCGCATCTCATTTCTATGTTTCATGATAATATATAATTATCATTGCGAAGTGTCATGTATACCTCGCATACACTTCAAATGAATGTAAATGCGACACTCCCTTGCGAGGAAATAGCGTTTGCAGATGTCTACGTATCGTAGCAATAGAGTTCTAATTCTTCTTAAACCGCGATATCGTACCTCATTTCTATGTTTCACGATAAGATACAACAATATTAATTGCCAAGTGTCATGTATACCTCGTATTCACTTCAAAAGAATGTAAAAGCTACACTTCCTTGCTAGGAAATAGCGTTTGCAGATGTCTACGTATCGAAGCAATAGAGTTCCAATGCTGCTTAAATCGCGATATTGCATCTCATTTCTATGTTTCATGACAAGATATAATATTCATTGTGCAGTGTTATGTATACCTCGTATTCACTTCAAAAGAATGTAAATGCGACACTTCCTTGCTAGGAAATAGCGTCTGCAGATGTCTATGTATCGTAGCAATAGAGTTCTAATGCTTCTTAGAACGCGAATCGATCCTCATTTCTATGTTTCACTATAAAATATAATGTACAGTTTGGAGTGTTATGTATACCTCGTCTACACTTCCTAAGAATGTAAATGCGACACTTCCTTGCTAGGAAATAGCGTCTGCAAATGTCTACGTATCGTAGAAATAGAGTTCTAATGCTTCTTAAAACGCGATATCGCATCTCATTTCTATGTTCCATGATAAGATATAATATTCATTGCGAATTGTCTTGTATACCACGCATACACTTCAAACGAATTAAAAGGCGACACTTCATTGCTAGGAAATAGCATTGGCAGATGTCTACGTATCGAAGCAATAGGATTCTAACGTTTCTTAAAACGAGATATCGCACCTCATTTCTGTTTTAGGATAAGATATAATATTCATTGCGAAGTGTCATGTATACCTCGTATTCACTTCAAATGAATGTAAATGCCACACTTCCTTGCTAGGAAGTAGCGTTTGCAGATGTCTAGGTAATGAAGCAATAGATTTCTAATGCTGCTTAAATCGCGTTATCGCATCTCATTTCTATGTTTCATGATAAGATATAATATTCATTGCGAATTGTCATGTATACCTCGTATACAGTTCAAGAGAATGTAAATGCGACACTTCCTTGCTAGGAAATAGCGTTTGCAGATGTCTACGTATCGAAGCAATAGAGTCCTAATGCTCCTTATATCGCGATATCGTATCTCATTTCTATGTTTCATGATAAGATATAGTATTCATTGCGGAGTGTCATGTATACCTCGTATTCGCTTCAAAACAATGTACATGCGACACTTCCTTGCTAGGAAATAGCGTTTGCAGATGTCTACGTATTGAAGCAATAGAGTTCCAATGCTTCCTATATCGCGAAATCGCATCTCATTTCTATGTTTCATGATAAGATACAATATTAATTGCCAAGTGTCATGTATACCTCGTATTCGCTTCAAATGAATGTAAATGTGACACTTCCTTGCTAGGAAATAGCGTTGGCAGATGTCTACGTATTGAAGCAATAGAGATCTATTGCTTCTTAAATAGCGATATCGCATCTCATTTCTATGTTTCATGATAAGATATAATATTCATTGCGAAGTGTCATGTATACCTCGTATTCACTTGAAAACAATGTAAATGCGACACTTGCTTGCTAGGAAACCGCGTTTGCAGATGTCTACGTATCGAAGCAATAGATTTCTAATGCTGCTTAAATCGCGATATCGCATCTCATTTCTATGTTTCATGATAAGATATAATATTCATTGCGAATTGTCATGTATACCTCGTATACAGTTCAAGAGAATGTAAATGCGACACTTCCTTGCTAGGAAATAGCGTTTGCAGATGTCTACGTATCGAAGCAATAGAGTCCTAATGCTCCTTATATCGCGATATCGTATCTCATTTCTATGTTTCATGATAAGATATAATATTCATTGCGGAGTGTCATGTATACCTCGTATTCGCTTCAAAAGAATGTACATGCGACACTTCCTTGCTAGGAAGTAGCGTTTGCAGATGTCTAGGTATCGAAGCAATAGAGTTCCAATGCTGCATAAATCGCGATATCGCATCTCATTTCTATGTATCATGATAAGATATAATATTCATTGTGCAGTGTTATGAATACCTCGTATTCATTTCAAAAGAATGATAATGCGTCACTTCCTTTCTAGGAAATAGCTTTTGCAGATGTCCATGTATCGTAGCAATAGAGTTCTAATTCTTGTTAAAACGCGATATCGCTTCTCATTGCTATGTTTCATGATAAGATACAATATTCATTGCGAAGTGTCATGTATACCTCGTATTCACTTGAAAACAATGTAAATGCGACACTTGCTTGCTAGGAAACCGCGTTTGCAGATGTCTACGTATCGAAGCAATAGATTTCTAATGCTTCTAAAATCGCGATATCGCATCTCTTTTCTATGTATCATGATAAGATATAATATTCATTGTGCAGTGTTATGTATACCTCGTATTCGCTTCAAAAGAATGTAAATGCGACACTTCCTTGCTAGGAAATAGCGTGTGCCGATTTCTGCGTATCGTAGCATTAGATTTCTGTTGCATCTCAAAACGCGATATCGCATTACATTTCTATGTTTCATGATAAGATATAATATTTATTGCGAAGTGTCACGTATACATCGCATACACTTCAAATGAATGTAAATGCGACACTTCCTTGCTAGGAAATAGCATTTGCAGATGTCTACGTATCGAAGCAAAAGGGTTCTAATGCTTCTTAGAACGAGATACCGCATCTCATTCCTATGTTTCATGGTACGATATATTATTCATTGCGAAGTATCACGTATACCTCGCATACACTTCAAATAAATGTAAAGGCGACACTTCCTTGCTAGGAAATAGAGTTTGCAGATGTCTACGTATCGAAGCAATAGTGTTCTAATGCTTCTTGAACCAGGATATCGCATCTCATTTCTATGTTTCATGATAAGATATAATATTCATTGCGAAGTGTCATGTATACCTGGAATACACATCAAATGAATGTAAATGCGACACTTCCTTGCTAGGAAATAGCGTTGGCAGATGTCTGCGTATCGAAGCAGTAGACTTCTAATGCTTCTTAAACAAAATATCGCATCTCATTTCTATGTTTCATAATAAGATATCATATTCATTGCGAAGTGTCTTGTATACCTCGCATACACTTCAAATGAATGCAAATGCAACACTTCCTTGCTAGGAAATGGCGTTTGCAGATGTCTACGTATCGAAGCAATAGAGTCCTAATGCTCCTTATATCGCGATATCGTATCTCATTTCTATGTTTCATGATAAGATATAATATTCATTGCGGAGTGTCATGTATACCTCGTATTCGCTTCAAAAGAATGTACATGCGACACTTCCTTGCTAGGAAGTAGCGTTTGCAGATGTCTAGGTATCGAAGCAATAGAGTTCCAATGCTGCTTAAATCGCGATATCGCATCTCATTTCTATGTATCATGATAAGATATAATATTCATTGTGCAGTGTTATGAATACCTCGTATTCATTTCAAAAGAATGATAATGCGTCACTTCCTTTCTAGGAAATAGCTTTTGCAGATGTCCATGTATCGTAGCAATAGAGTTCTAATTCTTGTTAAAACGCGATATCGCTTCTCATTGCTATGTTTCATGATAAGATACAATATTCATTGCGAAGTGTCATGTATACCTCGTATTCACTTGAAAACAATGTATATGCGACACTTGCTTGCTAGGAAACCGCGTTTGCAGATGTCTACGTATCGAAGCAATAGATTTCTAATGCTTCTAAAATCGCGATATCGCATCTCATTTCTATGTATCATGATAAGATATAATATTCATTGTGCAGTGTTATGTATACCTCGTATTCGCTTCAAAAGAATGTAAATGCGACAATTCCTTGCTAGGAAATAGCGTTTGCCGATTTCTGCGTATCGTAGCATTAGATTTCTGTTGCATCTCAAAACGCGATATCGCATTACATTTCTATGTTTCATGATAAGATATAATATTTATTGCGAAGTGTCACGTATACATCGCATACACTTCAAATGATTGTAAATGCGACACTTCCTTGCTAGGAAATAGCGTTTGCAGATGTCTACGTATCGAAGCAAAAGGGTTCTAATGCTTCTTAGAACGAGATACCGCATCTCATTCCTATGTTTCATGGTACGATATATTATTCATTGCGAAGTATCACGTATACCTCGCATACACTTCAAATAAATGTAAAGGCGACACTTCCTTGCTAGGAAATAGAGTTTGCAGATGTCTACGTATCGAAGCAATAGTGTTCTAATGCTTCTTGAACCAGGATATCGCATCTCATTTCTATGTTTCATGATAAGATATAATATTCATTGCGAAGTGACATGTATACCTCGCATACACTTCAAAAGCATGTAAATGCGACACTTCCATGCTACGAAATAGCGTTTCCAGGTGGCTACGTATCGTAGCAATAGGGTTCTAATGCTTCTTAAATCGCGATATCGCATCTCATTTCTATGTTCCATGATAAGATATAATATTCATTGCGAATTGTCTTGTATACCACGCATACACTTCAAACGAATTAAAAGGCGACACTTCATTGCTAGGAAATAGCATTGGCAGATGTCTACGTATCGAAGCAATAGGATTCTAACGTTTCTTAAAACGAGATATCGCACCTCATTTCTGTTTTAGGATAAGATATGATATTCATTGCGAAGTGTCTTGTATACCTCGTATTCACTTCAAAAGATTGTAAATGCGTCACTTCCTTGCTAGGAAATAGCGTCTGCAGATATCTACGTAGCAATAGATTACTAATGCTTCTTAAAACGCGATATCGCATCTTATTTCTATGTTTCATGATAAGGTACAATATTCATTGCGAAGTGTCATGTATACCTCGTATACACTTCAAATGAATGTAAATGCGACACTTCCTTGCTAGGATATAGCGTTTGCAGATGTGTACTTACCGAGGCAATAGAGTTCTAATGCTTCTTAACACATTGAGGACGGGGCGCTGCGCGTTCAACACGCCCTCACGGATCGCAGATTTTCGAACGCTCCAAAAACATGCTTGGCATGTGACAGGAAGTGGATACGCATTTTACTTAATTTGCATTTAGTATTTATGAATAATTGTATACATATAGTTCATATATCTGTATATCTGTATTCATTACATCTATGCGTCATTTCGCTGCTTTTATAGAGGGCTAATTCATAAAATAAATTTTTGTTATCAAGTATCAGTAACAGGTTGATTGGAAATATAGATAGTACTCAAAAAACTGTTACCTTCCAATTTTAAAACACGAAGTTTGAAATTCTAAAATGCAGATCAATGAAACACTTTATAAGATGCGATACGTACGACGATCTGCACAGATCAGCTGGCAATGGCTATTGTCACGTCACGGGTCGTGAAATCTTATCGTTTACCGGGAGCGACACGCAGCCTCGAACGGTTCGGCTTGCGGAATTAAGACGAAGACCGGGTTCTTTCTGGCTCGCGAAACACGTATCAAAAGGCACGAACGCGGATAAGAAAATATGACCTTACCTTTGATGTCTTGACAGCTGCTAATATTTAGTACCCTTGTTGCAGGTATCGTCGTCGGCACGGATCGCCCTCAGGTATAATCCCTGCGTACGCACGGTGAGGCGTGATTGTCAGCGGGACGAGTACCCAGGTGGGCTGACCTCGGGGATGGATCGGCTCGGTCAAGCGGATCGGCGATGGATGCGGCTGTGCGGGACGGCTGTCCGATCGGCGTGCGGCGGAAGATGAGACGTTGCAGTGGTATATGCACACGGCTGTACCAACGTATCCGCGCACAAATGAACGCAAGAAGTTCTTCCTTCCCGCGCGACGAGTTCGTTTAGTTGTACCGGAATGACGCATTCGAGTCGGTTTCTAAAAGTCCAGATACGGGTCCACTAAGCGTCGGTCCGCTCTAGTTTACCGGTCCAGAAATATGGAAAATCGACGAGTGTCCTTGCTCTAGCCTCGCTGTGGGTCGATGCAGCTAAGCGGCGGTCGGATATAACTGATCGATTACCAAGTTTGACTAAAGTTCGGAGCTTGTGAATGTTCTTGAAGACGCGTGAACTCGTGGAAGACTTCGCAATGAATGAATTTATAATAATAATAAGGCAAGGAATATTTAGAATGATGAGAATTGTAGTACTGGTAAAAATAAAGTATATTCTAAATAAAACTAAGCTTACACTGATACTTCCCTATGCTAAAGTTGACTAAGCACTAGGATACGATAATTAGAGTTTAGAATAAGGACTTGAATTGAATTAGAGTTTAAGTTGAAATAGTAAGATTGGATTATGATAAAGGAGTGCTCGCTTGGAGCGAATGGCTCGAACTAGAGATTGGATTTGAGGGAGGTACGCTCGCTTGGAGCGGATGACTCGTATTGACTATCAGCTCGCGGGCCCGCGACCTCCTCGGATCGCGGGGCGCGCGAGTCGCAGGTCCCCAGAGTGGGGCGGACGCTCGGCCCACGGAGTGGTATGGACGATCGTAGTAGGGCGCGCGCGTTCGGCGTGAGCCGCGCGCGTCGGGCGCTTCGCTTACTTCTTATTACGATTAATTATGATCTTAAAAATTAGAATAACACATGAAACGCCTTATGCTAGGTTGTGTGTGTTGTGTCGTGTGCGTACATGGAGTGTCGTGTGCTTAAGTTCTAGGATTCGCTTAATTATAATTATAATGGTATGCAAAGTATGGGTACGGGAGCGTAACGGCGGGCGACCCTTCCTGATACGTGGAATGGTCCTCGTGCGGAGGCTGTGGCTCGGTCGTGCTCCAGCTGTCTGGAAGGCACGCGTCGTAGCGCGGTCGTGTGGCCCAACTCCTGGTTGCGGGGGTGGCTGCCTTAGCTCGGCGATCGTATACTCGGTAAGCTCGTCTTTGTGGTGGCGACAGGCGATGGGTGTGGCTCTGCCGGGCGGTGAAGGAGGTACCGCGAGGTTCGGCGGACGTTACACAATAATGACAGTTTTTTCTTAAATTTAAGGAATGATTCAGTTGTTTCGCTTTGGTTTCGGAATGCGAGAGACTTCGATACCATCGTAAAGTAACAGAAACATTTGCAGCTCCTTGCTCAGTTGCCGACTGAATAAAAAGAACGTGAAAACGAGATATATCGTGTCCCGTTCGCAACGTTTAGTTTTCTAAAAACGAGATAACTCGTCACCCGTCCGCAATGTGTTAAAACGCAATATCGCATCTCATTTCTATTTTTCATGTTAAGATATAATTTTCATTGCGTAGTGTCATGTATATCTCGCATACACTTCAAAAGAACGAAAATGAGACACTTCCTTGCTAGGAAGTAGCGTTTCCAGAAATCTACGTATCGAAGCAATAGTGTTCTAATGCTTCTTAGAACGCGATATCGCTATTCATTTCTATGTTTCATGATAAAATACAAATTTCATTGCGAAGTGTTATGTATACCTCGTCTGCACTTCAAAAGAATGGAAATGTCAGACTTCCTCGCTAAGAAATAGCGTCTCCAGATGTCTACGTATCAAAGGAATAGAGTTCTAATGCTTCTGAAAACGCAATAACGCATCACATTTCTATCTTTCCTGATAAGATATAATATTCGTAGCGAAGTGTTATGTATACCTCGTCTACACTTCAAAAGAATGTAAATGACACCCTTCCTCGCTAGGAAATAGCGCGTCCAGATGTCTACGTATCGAAGCAAGAGAGTTCTAATGCTTCTTAAAACGCGATATCCCATCCCCTTTCTATGTTTTGTGACATGACATAATATTCATTGCGAAGTGTTATGTATACCTCGTCTGCAGTACAAAAGATTGTAAATACCACACTTCCTTGCTAGGAAATAGCGTTTCCAGATTTCCACGTATCGAAGCAATAGAGTTCTAATGCCTCTTAAAACGCGAAATCTAATCTCGTTTATATGTTTCATGATCGGATACAATATTCGTTGCGAAGTGTTATGTATTCCTCGTCTACACATCAAGAGAATGTTAATGCGACACTTCCTTGCTAGGAAGTAGCGTTTGCAGATGTCTACATATCGGAGCAATAGATTTCTAATGCTTCTTAAAACGGGATATCGCATCTCATTTCTATGTTTCACGATAAGATATAATATTCATTGCGCAGTGTTATGTATACCTCGCATACACTTCAAATGAATGTAAATGCGATACTTCCTTGCTAGGAAATAACGTTTGCAGATGTCTACCTATCGTAGCAATAGAGTTCTAATGCTTCTTAAAACGCGATATCACATCACATTTATATGTTTCATGATAAGATATAATATTCATTGCGAAGTTTCATGTATTCCTGGTATTCACTTCAAATGAATGTAAATGCGACACTTCCCTGCTAGGAAATAGCGTTTGCAGATTTCTGCGTATCGTAGCATTAGATTTCTATTGCATCTCAAAACGCGATATCGCACCTCATTTCTATGCTTCATGATAAGATATAATATTCATTGAGAAGTTTCGTGTATTCCTCGTATTTACTTCAAATGAATGCAGACGCGACACTTCCTTGCTAGGATGTAGCGTTTGCAAATGTCTACGTATCGCAGCAATAGAGTTCTAATGCTTCTTAAAACGAAATATCGCATCTCATTCCTATGTTTCATGGCAATATATAATATTCATTGTGCACTATTATGTGTACCTCGCATTCACTTCAAAAGAATATAAATGCGACAACTGCTTGCTGGGAAATAGCTATTGCAGATGTCTACGTATCGTAGCAAGCGTGTTATAATGCTTCTTAAAACGAGATATCGCATCTCATTTCTATGCTTCATGATAACATATAATATTCATTGCGAAGTGTTATGTATACCTCGCATACACTTCAAATGAATGTAAATGCGACACTTCCTAGCTAGGAAATTGCGATTGCAGATGTCTACGTATCGAAGCAATAAAGTTCTAATGCTCCGTAAAACGGGATATCGCATCTCATTTCTATGTTTCATGATAAGATATAATATTAACTGCGGAGTATCATGTATACCTCGTATTCACTTCAAATGAATGTAAATGCGACAATTACTTCCTAGGAAATAGCGTTTCCAGATTTCTACATATCGCAGCAATAGGGTTCTAATGCTTCTTAAATCGTGATATCGCATCTCATTTCTATGTTTCATGATAAGATATAATATGCATCGTGCAGTGTTATGTATACCTCGTATTCACATCAAAAGAATGTAAATGCGACACTTCCTTGCTATTAAATAGCGTTTGCAGATGTCTACGTATCACAGCAATAGGGTTCTAATGCTTCTTAAAGCGAGATATCGCATCTCATTTCTATGTTTCATGATAAGATATAATATGCATCGTGCAGTGTTATGTATACCTCATATTCACATCAAAAGAATGTAAATGCGACAGTACCTTCCTAGGGAATAGCGATGGCAGATGTCTACGTGTCGAAGCAAGTTCTATTGCTACATAAAACGAGATATCGCTACTTATTTCTATGTTTTATGCTAAGATATAATATTCATTATGAAGTGTCTTGTATTCCTCGAATTTACATCAAAAGAATGTAAATACAACACTCCCTTGCTAGGAAATAGCGTTGGCAGATGTATACGTATCGAAGCAATAGGGTTCTAATGCTTCTTAAAACGGGATACCGCATCTCCTATCTATGTTTCACGATAAGATATAATATTCATTGCGAATTGTCATGTATACCTCGTATTCACTTCAGAAGAATGTAAATGCGACACTTCATTGCTAGGAAATAGCGTTGGCAGATGTCTACGTATCGAAGCAATAGGGTTCTAATGTTCCTTAAAACGGGATACAGCATCTTTTTTCTATGTTTCATCATAAGATATAATATTCATTGTGCAGTGTCTTGTATACCTCGTACTCTCTTCAAAAGAATGTAAATGCGACTCTTCCTTGCTAGGAAATAGCGTTTGCAGATGTCTACGTATCGAAGCAATAGGTTTCTATTGCTTCTTAAAACGAGAAATCGCATCTCATTTCTATGTTTCATGATAAGATATTATATTCATTGCGAAGTGTTATATATACCTCGTATTCACTTCAAAAGAATGTTAATGCGACACTTCCTTGTTAGGAGCAAGCGTTGGCAGATGTCTTCGTGTAGAAGCAATAGATTTCTATTGCTTCTTAAAACGCGATATCGCATCTCATTTCTATTCTTCATGATAAGATATAATATTCATTGTGGAGTGTTATGTATACATCGTATTCACCTCAAAAGAATGTAAATGCGACACTTCCTTGCCAGGAAATAGCGTTTGCAGATGTCTCCGTATCGAAGCAATAGGCTTCTAATGCCTCTTAAAACGAGATGTCGCATCTCATTTCCATGATTCGTGATAAGATATAGTATTCATTATGGAGCGTCATGTATTCCTCGCATACGCATCAAATGAATGTAAATGCGACACTTCCTTGCTAGGAAATAGCGTTTACAGATGTCTACGTATAGAAGCAGTAGGTTTCTAATGCTTTTTAAAACGCGATATCGCATCACATCTCTATGTGTCATGATAAGATATAATATTTACTGCGAAGGGTTATCTATACCTCGTATGCACTCGAAAAGAATGTAAATGAGACACATCCTTGCTAGGAAATAGCGATTCCAGATGTCTATATATCGAAGCAATAGAGTTCTAATGCTTCTCAAAACGTGATATCGCATCTCGTTTCTATGTTTCACGATAAGATATAATATTCATTGCGAAGTTACATGTATACCTCGTATTCACTTCAAACGATTGTAAATGCGACACTTCCTTGCCAGGAAATAGCGTTTGCAGATGTCTACGTATCGTGGCAATAGAGTTCTAACGCTTCTTTGAACGCGATGTCTCATCTCATTTCTATGTTTCATGATTAGATATAAAATTCATTGCGAAGTGTCACTTATACCTCGCTTACGCTTTAAAAGAATGTAAGTGCGAGGCTTCCATGCTATGAAATAGCGTTTGCAGAAGTCTCCGTATCGAAGCAATGCAGTTCTAATTCTACTTAAATCGCGATATCGCATCTCACTTCTACGTTTCGTGATAAGGTATAATTTTCATTGTAGAGTGTTATGTATACCTCGTATTCACTTTAAAAGAATGTAAATGCGACACTTCCCTGCTAGGAAATAATACCGTTTGCAGATGTCTAGGTATCGAAGCAATAGAGTTCTAATGCTGCTTAAAACGCTATATCGCATCCCATTTCTATGTTTCATGATAAGATATAATATTCATTGTGGTGTGTTATGTATACCTCGCATTCACTTCAAATGAATGTAAATGCGTCTCATCCTTCCTAGGTAATCGCGATTGCAGATGTGTACGTATCGAAGCAATACTGTTCTAATGCATTTTAAACCCCATATCGCATCACATTTCTATGTCTCATGACAAGACATAATATTCATTGCGAAGTGTCATGTATACATCGCATACACTTCAAATGTATGTAAATGCGACACTTCCTTTCTAGGAAATAGCGTTTCCAGAAGTCTACGTATCGAAGCAACGGAGTTCTTATGCTTCTTCAAACGGGATGTCGCATCTCATTTCTATGTTTCATGATAAGATATAATATTCATTGCGAAGTGTCATGTATACCTCGTATTCACTTAAATTGAATGTAAATGCGACACTTCCATGTTAGGAAATAACGTTTGCAGATGTCTACATATCGAAGCAATAGAGTTCTAATGCTTCTTATAACGCGATATCGCACATCATTTTTATGTATCATGATAAGATATAATATTCATTGCAAAGTGTTATGTATTCCTCGTCTACAATTCAAATGAATGTAAATGCAACAATCCCTTTCTAGGAAATTACGTTTCCAGATGTCTACGTGTCGTAGCAATAGAGTTCTATTGCTTCTTAAATTGCGATATCGCATCTCATTTCTATGTTCCATGATAGGATATAGTATTCATTGCGAAGTGTCACGTATGTCTCGTATTCACTTCAAAAGAATGTAAATGCGACACTTCCTTGCTAGGAAGCAGCGTTTGCAGATGTCTTCGTATGGACGAAGTAGAGTCCTAATGCTTCTTAAAACGCGATATAGCTTCTCATTTCTATGTTTCATGATAAGATATAATATTCATAGCGAAGTGTCACGAATACCTCGTATTCACTTCAAATGAATGTAAATGCGGCACTTCCTTGATTGGCAGTAGCGTTTGCAGATGTCTACGTATCGAAGCAACTGAGTTCCTATGCTTCTTAAACCGCGAAACGCATCTCATTTCTATGTCTCATAATAAGATATAATATTCACTGTGCAGTGTTATGTATACCTCGTATTCACTTCAAAAGAATGTAAGTGCGACATTTCCTTGCTATTAGATAGCGATTGCAGATGTCTACGTATCGTAGCAATTGAATTCTAATACTTCTTAAATCGCGATATCGCATCTCCTTCTTGTGTTTCATGATAGGATATAATATTCATTGTGGAGTGTTGTGTATACCTCGCATACACATCAAATGAATGTAAATTCGACATATACTTTCTAGGAAATAGCGTTTCCAGATGTCTACGTATCGAAGAAATAGAGTTCTAATGCTTCTTAAAACGCGATATCGCATCTCATTTCTATGTTTCGTGATAAGATATTATATTCATTGCGAAGTGTCATGTATACCTCGCATACACATCAAATGAATGTAAATGCGACACTTCCCTGCTAGGAAATAGCGTTTGCAGATGTCCGCGTATCGTAGCAATAGAGTTCTGGTGCTTCTTAAATCGCGATATCGCATCTCATTTCTATGTTTCACTATAGGATACAATAGTCATTGCGAAGTGTCATGCATACCTCGTATTCACTTCAAAAGAACGTAAGTGCGACACTTCCTAGCTAGGAAATAGCGTTTGCAGTTGTCTACGTATCGTAGCAATGGTGTTCCAAAGCTTCTTAAAACGGGATATCGCATCTCATTTCTATGTTTCATTATAAGATATAATATTCATTGCGAGGTATCACTTATACCTCGCATACACTTCAAATGAATTTAAATACGACACTTCCTTCCTAGGAAATAGCGTTTGCAGATATCTACGTATCGAAGCAATAGGGTTCTAATGCTTCTTAAAACGAGATGTCGCATCTCATTTCTATGTTTCACGATAAGATATAATATTCACTGCGATGTGTCATGAATACCTCGTATTCACTTCAAATGAATGTAAATGCGACACTTCCTTTCTAGGAAATAGCGATTGCAAATGTCTACGTATCGAAGCAATAAAGTTCTAATGCTTCTTGAAACGGGATATCGCATCTCATTTCTATGTTTCATGATAAGATATAATATTCATTGTGCAGTGTTATGTATACCTCGCATTCACTTCAAAAGAATGTAAATGCGACACTTCCTTGCTAGGAAATAGCGTTTGCAGACGTCTACGTATCGAAGCAATAGAGTTCTAATGCTTCTTGAAACGGGATATCGCATCTCATTTCTATGCTTCATGATAAGATGTAATATTCATTGCGAAGTTTCATGTATTCCACGTATTCACCACAAATGAATGTAAATGCGACACTTCCTTGCTAGGAAATAGACTTTGCAGATGTCTACGTATCGCACCAAGCGTGTTATAATGCTTCTTAAAACGAGATATCGCATCTCATTTCTACGTTTCACGACAACATATAATATTCATTGCGAAGTGTTATGTATACCTCGCATACACTTCAAATGAATGTAAATGCGACACTTCCTTGCTAGGAAATAGCGATTGCAGATGTCTACGTATCGAAGCAATAGAGTTCTAGTGCTTCTTGAAACGGGATATCGCATCCCATTTCTATGTTTCATGATAAGATATAATATTCATTGCAAAGTTTCATGTATTCCTCGTATTCACTTCAAATGAATGTAAATGCGACACTTCCTTGCTAGGAAACAGAGTTTGCGGATGTCTACGTATCGTAGCAAGCGTGTTATAATGCTCCTTAAAAAACGAGATATCGCATCTCATTTCTATGTTTCATGACAACATATAATATTCATTGCGAAGTGTTATGTATACCTCGCATACACTTCAAATGAATGTAAATGCGACACTTCCTTGCTAGGAAATAGCGATTGCAGATGTCTACGTATCGAAGCAATAGGGTTCTAATGCTTCTTGAAACGGGATATCGCATCTCATTTCTATGTTTCATGATAAGATATAATATTCATTGCGAAGTATCATGTATTCCTCGTATTCACTTGAAATGAATGTAAATGCAACACTTCCTTGCTAGGAGATAGAGTTTGCAGATGTCTACGTATCGAAGCAATAATGTTCTAATGCATCTTACATCGCGATATCGCATCTCATTTTTATGTCTGAAGATAATATATAATATTCATTGTGCAATGTTATTTATACCTCGCATTCACTTCATAAGAATGTAAATGCGAAACTTCCTTGCTAGGAGAAAGCGTTTGCAGATTTCTGCGTATCGTAGCATTAGATTTCTATTGCATCTCAAAACGCGATATCGCATCACATTTGTATGTTTCATGATAAGATATAATATTTATTGCGAAGTGTCACGTATACATCGCATACGCTTCAAATGAATGTAAATGCGACACTTCCTTGCTAGGAAATAGCGTTTGCAGATGTCTACGTATTGAAGCAATAGAGTTCTAATGCTTCTTGAAACGCGATATCATATCACATTTCTATGTTTCATGATAGGATATAATATTCATTGCGAAGTTTCATATATACCTTGTATTCACTTCAGAGGAATGTAAATGTTACTCTTCCCTGCAAGGAAATAGCTTTTGCAGATGTCTACGTATAGTAGCAAGCGTGTCATAATGATTCATAAAACGAGATATCGCATCTCATTTCTATGTTTCATGATAAGATATAATATTAATTGCGAAGTGTCATGTATACCTCGCATTCACTTCAAAAGGATGTAAATGTGACACTTCCTTGCTAGGAAATAGCTTTTGCAGATGTCTACGTATCGTAGCAATAGAGTTCTAATGCTTCTTATATCGCAAGATCGAATCTCATATCTATGTTTCACGATAAGATATAATATTCGTTGTGGAGTGTTATGTATACCTCGTATTCACCTCAAAAGAATGTAAATGCGACACTTCCTTGCTAGGAAATAGCGTTTGCAGATTTCTGCGTATCGTAGCATTAGATTTCTGTTGCATCTCAAAACGCGATATCGCATTACATTTCTATGTTTCATGATAAGATATAATATTTATTGCGAAGTGTCACGTATACATCGCATACACTTCAAATGAATGTAAATGCGACACTTCCTTGCTAGGAAATAGCGTTTGCAGATGTCTACGTATCGAAGCAATAGAGTTCTAATGCTTCTTGAAACGCGATATCGCATCTCATTTCTATGTTTCATGATAAGCTATAATATTCATTGCGAAGTTTCATGTATACCTCGTACTCGCTTCAAAAGAATGTAAATGCGACACTTCCTAGCCAGAAAATAGCGTTGGCAGGTGTCTACGTATCGAGGCAATAGAGATCTACTGCTTCTTTAATAGCGATATCGCACCTCACTTCTATGTTTCATGATAAGATATAATATTCATTGTGGAGTGTTATGTATACCTCGCACTCACTTCAAAAGAATGCTAATGCATCACTTCCTTGCTAGGAAATAGCATTTGCAGATGTCTATGTACCGTAGCAATAGAGTTCTGGTGTTTCTTAAAACGCGATATCGCATCTCATTTCTATGTTTCATGATAAGATATAATATTCATTGCGAAGTGTCATGTATACCTCGTATTCACTTCAAAAGAATGTAAATGCGACTCTTCCTTGCTAGGAAATAGCGATGGCAGGTGTCCACGTATCGAAGCCACAGAGTTCTAATGCTTCTTAAAACGAGATATCGCATCACATTTCTATGTTTTTTGATAAGATATAATATTCATTGCGAAGTGCCATGTATACCTCGTATTCACTTCAAAAGAGTGTAAATGCGACACTTCCTTGCGACTAAATAGCGTTTGCAGATGTCTACGTATCGTAGCAATAGTGTTCTGATGCTTCTTAAAACACGATATCGCATCTCATTTCTATGTTTCATGATAAGATATAATATTCATTGCGAGGTGTCACTTATACCTCGCATACACTTCAAATGAATGTAAATGCGACACTTCCTTGCTAGGAAATAACGTTTGCAGATGTCTACCTATCGTAGCAATAGAGTTCTAATGCTTCTTAAAACGCGATATCACATCACATTTATATGTTTCATGATAAGATATAATATTCATTGCGAAGTTTCATGTATTCCTGGTATTCACTTCAAATGAATGTAAATGCGACACTTCCTTGCTAGGAAATAGCGTTTGCAGATTTCTGCGTATCGTAGCATTAGATTTTTATTGCATCTCAAAACGCGATATCGCACCTCATTTCTATGCTTCATGATAAGATATAATATTCATTGAGAAGTTTCGTGTATTCCTCGTATTTACTTCAAATGAATGCAGACGCGACACTTCCTTGCTAGGATGTAGCGTTTGCAAATGTCTACGTATCGCAGCAATAGAGTTCTAATGCTTCTTAAAACGAAATATCGCATCTCATTCCTATGTTTCATGGTAATATATAATATTCATTGTGCACTATTAAGTGTACCTCGCATTCACTTCAAAAGAATATAAATGCGACAATTGCTTGCTGGGAAATAGCTATTGCAGATGTCTACGTATCGTAGCAAGCGTGTTATAATGCTTCTTAAAACGAGATATCGCATCCCATTTCTATGTTTCATGATAACATATAATATTCATTGCGAAGTGTTATGTATACCTCGCATACACTTCAAATGAATGTAAATGCGACACTTCCTAGCTAGGAAATTGCGATTGCAGATGTCTACGTATCGAAGCAATAAAGTTCTAATGCTTCTTGGAACGGGATATCGCATCTCATTTCTACGTTTCATGATAAGATATAATATTAATTGCAAAGTGTCATGTATACCTCTTATTCACTTCAGAAGAATGTGAATGCGACACTTCCTTGCTAGGAATTATAGTTTGCAGATGTCTACGTATCGTAGCAATGGAGTTCCAATGCTTCTTAAAACGCGATATCACATCACATTTCTATGTTTCACTATAAGATATAATATTCATTGTGGAGTGTTATTTATACCTCGTATTCACTTCAAGAGAACGTAAATGCGACACTTCCATGCTAGGAAATAGCGTTAGCAGATGTCTACGTATCGTAGCAATGGTGTTCCAAAGCTTCTTAGAACGGGATATCGCATCTCATTTCTATGTTTCATTATAAGATATAATATTCATTGCGAGGTATCACTTATACCTCGCATACACTTCAAATGAATTTAAATACGACACTTCCTTCCTAGGAAATATAGTCTCCAGATGTCTACGTATCGAAGCAATAGAGTGCTAATGCTTCTTAAATAGCGATATCGCTTTTCATTTCTATGTTTCGTGATAAGGTATAATATTCATTGTGGAGTGTCACTTATACCTCGCATACACTTCAAATGAATGTAAATGCGTCACTTCCTTTCTAGGAAATAGCGTTTGCAGATATCTACGTATCGAAGCAATAGGGTTCTAATGCTTCTTAAAACGAGATGTCGCATCTCATTTCTATGTTTCACGATAAGATATAATATTCACTGCGAAGTGTCATGAATACCTCGTATTCACTTCAAATGAATGTAAATGCGACACTTCCTGGCTAGGAAATAGCGATTGCAAATGTCTACGTACCGAAGCAATAAAGTTCTAATGCATCTTGAAACGGGATATCGCATCTCATTTCTATGTTTCATGATAAGATATAATATTCATTGTGCAATGTTATGTATAGCTCGCATTCACTTCAAAAGAATGTAAATGCGACACTTCCTTGCTAGGAAATAGCGTTTGCAGACGTTTACGTATCGAAGCAATAGAGTTCTAATGCTTCTTGAAACGGGATATCGCATCTCATTTCTATGCTTCATGATAAGATGTAATATTCATTGCGAAGTTTCATGTATTCCACGTATTCACTACAAATGAACGAAAATGCGACACTTCCTTGCTAGGAAAATACTTTGCAGATGTCTAGGTATCGTACCAAGCGTGTTATAATGCTTCTTAAAACGAGATATCGCATCTCATTTCTATGTTTCATGACAACATATAATATTCATTGCGAACAGTTATGTATACCTCGCATACACTTCAAATGAATGTAAATGCGACACTTCCCTGCTAGGAAATAGAGTTTGCAGATGTCTACGTATCGTAGCAAGCGTGTTATAATGCTTCTTAAAACGAGATATCGCATCTCATTTCTACGTTTCACGACAACATATAATATTCATTGCGAAGTGTTATGTATACCTCGCATACACTTCAAATGAATGTAAATGCGACACTTCCTTGCTAGGAAATAGCGTCTGCAGATATCTACGTATCGTAGCAATAGAGTTCGAATGCATCTTAAAACGCGATATCGCATTTCATTTCTATGTTTCATGATAAGATATAATATTCATTGTGCACTGTTATGTATACCTCGTATTCATTTCAAAGGAATGCAAATGCGAAACTTCCTTGCTAGGAACCAGCGTTTGCAGATGCCTTCGTATCGTAGCAATTGAGTTCTAATGCTTCTAAGAACGACACATCGCATGTCATTCTTATGTTCCATGATAAGATATAATATTCATTGTGTAGTGTTATGTATTCCTCGTCTACACTTCAAAAGAATGTAATTGCTACACCTCGTTGCTAGGAAATAGCATTTGCAAATGTCTACGTATCGTGCAATTGATTTCCACTGCTTCTCAAAACGCGATAGCGCATCTCAGTTCTATGTTTCATGATAAGATATATTATTAATTATAAGTGACATGTATACCTCGTATTCGCTTCAAATGAATGTAAATGCGACACTTCCTTGCTAGGAAATGGCGTTTGCAGATGTCTACGTATCGTATCATTAGAGTTCTAATGCATCTCAAAACGCGATATCGCATCTCATTTCTATGTTTCATGATAAGATATAATATTCATTGCCAAGTGTCTTGTATACCTCGCATACACTTCAACTGAATGTAAATGCGACACTTCCTTGCGAGGAAATAGCGTTGGCAGATGTCTACGTATCAAAGCAATAGTGTACTAATGCTTCTTAAATCGCCGTATCGCATCTCATTTCTATGTTTCATGATAAGATACAATATTCATTGCGAAGTTACATGTATTCCTCGTATTCACTTCAAAAGTATGTAAATGCGACACTTCCCTGCTATTAAATAGCGTCTGCAGGTGTCTACGTATCGTAGCAATAGATTTCTAATGCATCTTAAATAGCGATATCGCATCTCATTTCTATGTTTCATGATAAGATATAATATACATTGCGAAGTGTTATGTATACCTCGTCTAAGCTACAAGTAAGTGTAAATGCGGCACCTCCTTGCTAGGAAATAGCGTTTGCAGATGCCTTCGCATCGTAGCAATTGAGTTCTAATGCTTCTAAGAACGCCACATCGCATCTCATTTCTATGTTTCATGATAAGATATAATATTCATTGTGTAGTGTTATGTATTCCTCGTCTACACTTCAAAAGAATGTAATTGCTATACCTCGCTTCTAGGAAATAGCGTTTGCAAATGTCTACGTATCGTAGCAATTGATTTCCACTGCTTCTCAAAACGCGATAGCGCATCTCAGTTCTATGTTTCATGATAAGATATATAATTAATTGCAAGTGACATGTATACCTCATATTCGCTTCAGAGGAATGTAAATGCGACACTTCCTTGCTAGGAAATAGCGTCTGCAGATGTCTACGTATCGTAGCAATAGAGTTCTAGTGCTTTTTAAATCGCGACATCGCATCTCATTTCTAAGTTTCATGATAAGATATAATATTCATTGTGGATTGTTATGTATACCTCGTATTCACCTCAACAGAATGTAAATGCGACACTTCACTGGTGAGTGGCGTTTGCAGATGTCTACGTATCGAAGCAATAGAGTTCTAATGCTTCTCAAAACGCGATACCGCATCTCATTTCTATGTTTCACGATAAGATATAATATTCATTGCGTAGTGTCATGTATACCATGTATTCAATTCAAAAGAATGTAAATGCGACACATCCTTGCTATTAAATAGCTTTTGCAGATGTCTACGTATCTTAGCAATAGAGTTTCAATCCTTTTTAAATCGCGATATCGCATCTCATTTCTATGTTTCATGATAAGATGTAATACTCATTGTGGACTGTTATGTATACCTTGTGTTCCCTTCAAAGGAATGTAAATGCGACACTTCCTTGCTAGGAAATTGCGATTCCAGATGTCTACGTATCGAAACAATAGTGTTCTAATGCTTCGTAAAACGCGATATCACATCTCATTTCTAGGTCTCATGATAAGATATAATATTCATTGTGCAGTGATATGTATACCTCGTACTCACTTCAAAAGAATGTAAGTGCGACACTTCCTTGCTAGGAAATAGCGATTGCAGATGTCTACTTATCGAAGCAATAGATTTCTAATGCTTCTTAAAACGCGAAATCGCATCTTATTTCTATGTTTCATGATAAGGTACAATATTCATTGCGAAGTGTCATGTATACCTCGTATACACTTCAAATGAATGTAAATGCGACACTTCCTTGCTAGGATATAGCGTTTACAGATGTGTACTTATCGAGGCAATAGAGTTCTAATGCTTCTTGAAACGGGATATCGCATCTCGTTTCTATGTTTCATGATTAGATTTAGTATTCATTGCGAAGTATCACTTATACCTCGTTTACACTTCAGAAGAATGTAAATGCGACTCTTCTTTGCTAAGAAACAGCGTCTGCAAATGTCTACGTATCGTAGCAATAGAGTTCTAATGCTTCTTAAAACGCGCTATCATATCACATTTCTATGTTTCATGATAAGATATAACATTAATTGCGAATGGTTATGTATACCCCCCATACACTTCAAATGAATGTAAATGAGACACTTCCTTGCTAGGAAATAGCGTTTGCAGGTGTCTACGTAAGAAGCAATAGAGTTCTAGTGCTTATCAAAACGCGATATCGCATCCCATTTCTATGTTTCATGACAAGATATAATATCCATTGCGAAGTGTCATGTATACCTCGGATTCACATCAGAAGAATGTAAATGCGACACTTCCTTGCTAGGAAGTAGCGTTTGCAGATGTCTGCGTATCGAAGCAATAGAGTTCTAGTTCATCTTAAAACACGATATCGCATCTCATTCCTATGTCTCATGATAAGATATAATATTCATTATGGAGTGTTATGTATACCTCGTATTCACCTCAAAAGAATGTAAAGGCGACACTTCCTTGCTAGGAAATAGCTTTTGCAGATGTCTACGTATCGTAGCAATAGGGTTCTAATGCTTCTCAAAACGCGATATCGCATCCCATTTCGATGTTTCATGATAAGATATAATATTCATTGTGCAGTGTCATGTACACCTCGTATTCACCTCAAAAGAATGTAAATGCGACACTTCTTTCTAGAAAATTACGTTACCAGATGTCTACGTATCGAAGCCATGGAATACTAATGCTTCTTAAATCGCGATATCGCATCTCATTTCTATGTTTCATGATAAGATATAATATTCATTTCAAAGTGTCATGTATACCTCGGATACACTTCATATGAATGTAAATGCGACACTTCCATGCTAGGAAGTAGCGTTTGCAGATGTCTACGTATCGATGCAATAGGGTTCTAATGCTTCTTAAGAAGAGATATCGCATCACATTCCTATGTACCATGATAAGATATAATATTCACTGCGAAGTGCCATGTATTCCTCGCATACACTTCAAATGAATGTAAATGCGGCACATCCTTGCTAGGAAATAGCGTCTGCAGATGTCTACGTATCGAAGCAATAGAGTTGTAATGCTTCTTAAATCGCCATATCGCATTTCATTTCTATGTTTCATGGTAAGATATAATATTCATTCCGAAGTGTCATGTATACCTCGTATTCACTTCAAAAGAATATAAATGCGACACTTCCTTTGTAGGAAGTAGCGTTTGCAGATGTCTACGTATCGAAGCAATAGAGTTCTAATGCTTCTTAAATCGCCATATCGCATCTCATTTCTATGTTTCATGATAAGATATAATATTCATTGCGGAGTGTCATGTATACCTCGTATTCACTTCAAAGGAATGTAGATGCGACACTTCCTTGCTAGGAAGCAGCGTTTGCAGATATCTAGGTATTGAAGCAATAGTGTTCTAATGCCGCTTAAATCGCGATGTCGCATCTCATTTATATGTATCATGATAAGATAAAATATTCATTGTGCAGTGTTATGTATACCTCGTATTCACTTCAGAAGAATGATAATGTGTCACTTCCTTGCTAGGAAATAGCGTATGCAGATGTCTTTGTATCGTTGCAATATAGTTCTAATTTTTCTTAAAACGCGATATCGCATCCCATTTCTATGTTTCATGATAAAATATAATATTCATTGCGAAGTGTCGTGTATACCTCGTATTCACTTCAAAAGAATATAAATCCGACACTTCTATGCTTGGAAATAGCATTTGCAGATGTCTACGTATCGTAGCAATTGAGTTCTAATGCTCCGTAAAACGCGATATCGCATCTCACTTCTATGTTTCGCGATAAGATATAATATTCATTGCGAAGTGTCACGTATACCACGTATTCACTTGAATAGAACATAAATGCGACACTTCCATGCTATTAAATATCGTTTAAAGATGTCTCCGTATCGAAGCAATAGATTTGTAACGCTTCTTAGAACGCGATATGGCGTCTCATTTCTATGTCTCATGACAAGATATAATATTCATTGCGAAGTGTTATGTATTCCTCGCCTACACTTCAATTGTTTGTAAATGCGACACCTCCTTTCTAGGAAATTACGTTTGCAGATGTCTACGTATCGAAGCAATAGAGTTCTAATGCTTCTCAAAACGGGATATCGCATCTCATTTCTATGTTTCATGGTGAGATAAAATAATCATTGCGATGTGTCACTTATACCTCACATACATTTCAAATGAATGTAAATGCGACACTTCCTTGCTAGGAAATAGCGTTCGCAGATGTCTAAGTATCGAAGCAATCCAGTTCCAATGCTTCTTAAATCTGGAAATCGCATCTCATTACAACGTTTCATGATATGATATAATATTCATTGCGAAGTGTTACGCATTCTTCGCATACACTTCAAGTTAATGTAAATGCGACACTATCTTGCTAGGAAACAGGGCTGGCAGATGTCTGCGTATCGTAGCAACTGATTTCTAATGCTTCTCAACACCCGACATCGCATTTCATTTCTATGTTTCATGATAAGATATAATATTCATTGCGAAGTGTCACTTATACCTCCCATACACTTCAAGTGAATGTAAATGCGACCCTTCCTTGCTAGGAAATAGCGTTTGCAGATTTCTCCGTAACGGAGCAATAGAGTTCTAATGCTTCTTAAATATCGATATCGCATCTCATTTCAATGTTTCGTGGTAAGGTATAATATTCATTGTTGAGTGTTATGTCTACATCGTATTCACATCAAAAGAATGTAAATGCGACACTTCCTTGCTAGGTAATAGCCTTTCCAGATATCTACGTATCGTAGCAATTGAGTTCAAATGTTTCTTAAAACGCGATATCGCATATCGCTTCTATGTTTCATGATAAGATATAATATTCATTGTGGAGTGTTATGTATACCACGTATTCACTTCAAAAGAATGTAAGTGCGACACTTCCTTGCTGGGAAATAGCTTTTGCAGATGTCTACGTACCGTGGCAATAGAGTTCTAACGCTTCTTAGAACGCGATATCGCCTCTCATTTCTATGTTTCATGATAAGATATAAAATTCATTGCGAAGTGTCATGTATACCTCGTATTCACTTCAAAAGAATGTAAATGCGACACTTCCTTGCTAGGAAATAGCGTTTACAGATGTATCTGTAACGAAGCAATAGAGCTCTAATGCTTCTTAAATCGCGATATCGCATCTCATTTCTATGTTTCGCGGTAAGGTATAATATTCACTATGGAGTGTTATGTACACCCCGGATTCACTTCAAAAGAATGTAAATGCGACACTTCCTTGCTAGGAAATAGCGTTTGCAGATGTCTACGTATCGAAGCAATAGAGTTCTATTGCTTCTTAAAACGTGATGTCGCATCTCATTTCTATGTTTCTTGATAAGATATAATATTCATTGCAAAGTGTCATGTATACCTCGTATTCACTTCAAAAGAATGTGTATGCGACACTTCCTTGCTAGGAAATAGCGTTTGCAGATGTCTCCGTATCGAAGCAATAGCGTCTAATGCTTCTTAAAACGGGATGTCGCATCTGATTTCTATGTTTCATGATAAGATATAATATTAATTGCGAAGTATCATGTATTCTTCGTTTTCACTTCGAAAGAATGTAAATGCGACTCTTCCCTGCTATTAAATAGCGTTTGAAAATGTCTACGCTCCGTAGAAATAGAGTTCTAATGCTTCTTAGAACGAGATGTCGCATCTGCTTTCTATGTTTCATGATAAGATATAATATTCATTGCGAAGAGTCATGAATACCTCGTATTCACTTCAAAACAATGTAAATGCGACACTTCCATGCCAGGAAATAGCGTTTGCAGATGTCTACGTATCGTAGCAATAAAGTTCTAATGCTTCTTAAATCGTGATATCGCACCTCACTTCAATGTTTCATGACAAGATATAATATTAATTGCGGAGTGTCATGTTTACCTCGTATTCACTTAAAAGAATGTAAATGCGATACTTCCTTGCCTGGAAATAGCGGTTTCAGATGTCTACGTATCGTAGCAACAGAGTATTAATGCTACTTAATACGAGATATCTCATCTCATTTCTATGTTTTATGATAAGATATAATATTCATTGCGGAGTGTCATGTATACCTCGTATTTTCTTCAAAAGAATGTAAATGCGACATTTCCTTGCTAGGAAGTCGCGTTTGCAAATATCTACGAATCGAAGCAATAGTGTTCCAATGCTTCTTAAAACGCGATATCGCATCTCATTTCTATGTTTCATGATAAGATATAATATTCATTGCGAAGTGTCATGTATACCTCGCATACACTTCAATTGAATGTAAGTGCGATACTACCTTGCTAGGAAGTAGCGTTAGCAGTTGTCTACGTATCGAAGCAATAGAGTTATAATGTTTCTTAAAACGAGATGTCGCATCTCATTTCTATGTTTCATGATGAGATATAATATTCATTACGAAGTGTTGTGTATTCCTCGTCTACACTTCAAATGAATGTAAATGTGACACTTCCTTACTAGGAAAAAGCGATTCCAGATGTCTACGCAACGAAGCAATAGAGTTCTAATGCTTCTTGAAACGCGATATCGCATCACATTTCTATGTTTCATGATAACCTATAACACTCATTGCGAAGTGTTATGTATTCCCCGTCTACACTTCAAATGAATGTAAATACGACACTTCTTTGCTAGGAAATAGTGCTTCCAGATATCTACGTACCGAAGGAGTAGAGTTCTAATGCTTCTTAAAACGAGATATCGCATCTCATTTCTATGTTTCATGTCAAGATAAAATATTCATTGCGAATTGTCATGTATTCTTCGTATTCACTTCAAACGAATATACATGCGACACTTCCTTGCTATTAAATAGCGTTTGCAGATGTGTACGTATCGAAGCAATAGAGTTCTAATGCTTCTTAACTCGCGATATCGCATCTCATTTCTATGTTTCGTGATAAGACATAATATTCATTGCGAAGTGTATTGTATACCTCGTATTCACTTCAAAAGAACGTAAATGCGGCACTTCCATGCTAGGAAGTAGCGTCTGCAGATGTCTACGTATCGATGCAATAGAGTTCTAATGCTTCTTAAATCGTGATATCGCACCTCACTTCAATGTTTCATGACAAGATATAATATTAATTGCGGAGTGTCATGTTTACCTCGTATTCACTTAAAAGAATGTAAATGCGATACTTCCTTGCCTGGAAATAGCGGTTTCAGATGTCTACGTATCGTAGCAACAGAGTATTAATGCTACTTAATACGAGATATCTCATCTCATTTCTATGTTTTATGATAAGATATAATATTCATTGCGGAGTGTCATGTATACCTCGTATTTTCTTCAAAAGAATGTAAATGCGACATTTCCTTGCTAGGAAGTCGCGTTTGCAAATATCTACGAATCGAAGCAATAGTGTTCCAATGCTTCTTAAAACGCGATATCGCATCTCATTTCTATGTTTCATGATAAGATATAATATTCATTGCGAAGTGTCATGTATACCTCGCATACACTTCAATTGAATGTAAGTGCGATACTACCTTGCTAGGAAGTAGCGTTAGCAGTTGTCTACGTATCGAAGCAATAGAGTTATAATGTTTCTTAAAACGAGATGTCGCATCTCATTTCTATGTTTCATGATGAGATATAATATTCATTACGAAGTGTTGTGTATTCCTCGTCTACACTTCAAATGAATGTAAATGTGACACTTCCTTACTAGGAAAAAGCGATTCCAGATGTCTACGCAACGAAGCAATAGAGTTCTAATGCTTCTTGAAACGCGATATCGCATCACATTTCTATGTTTCATGATAACATATAACACTCATTGCGAAGTGTTATGTATTCCCCGTCTACACTTCAAATGAATGTAAATACGACACTTCTTTGCTAGGAAATAGTGCTTCCAGATATCTACGTACCGAAGGAGTAGAGTTCTAATGCTTCTTAAAACGAGATATCGCATCTCATTTCTATGTTTCATGTCAAGATAAAATATTCATTGCGAATTGTCATGTATTCTTCGTATTCACTTCAAACGAATATACATGCGACACTTCCTTGCTATTAAATAGCGTTTGCAGATGTGTACGTATCGAAGCAATAGAGTTCTAATGCTTCTTAACTCGCGATATCGCATCTCATTTCTATGTTTCGTGATAAGACATAATATTCATTGCGAAGTGTATTGTATACATCGTATTCACTTCAAAAGAACGTAAATGCGGCACTTCCATGCTAGGAAGTAGCGTCTGCAGATGTCTACGTATCGATGCAATAGAGTTCTAATGCTTCTTAAATTACGATATCGCATCCCATTTCTATGTTTCACGATAAGATATAATACTTATTGTGCAGTGTTATGTATACCTCGTATTCACTTCAAATGTAGGAAAATGGGACACTTCTTTGCTAGGAAATAGCGTTTGCAGATATCTACGCATCGAAGCTACAGAGTTCTAATGCTTCATGAAACTCGATATCGCATCCCATTTCTACGTTTCATGATAAGATATAATACTCATTGCGAAGAGATATGCAAACCTCGTATACACTTCAAATGAATGTAAGTGCGATACTTCCTTGCTAGGAAGTAGCGTTTGCAATTGTCTACGTATCGAAGCAATAGAGTTCTAATGCTTCTTAAAACGCGATATCGCATCTCATTTCTATGTTTCATAATAAGATATAATATTAAGTGCGAAGTGTGATCCGAAGTGTATACCTCGCACACACTTCAAACGAATGAAAATGCGGCAATTCCGAGCTAGGAAGTAGGGTTTCCAGATGTCTACGTATCGTAGCAATCGTGTTCTAATGCTACTTAAAACGCGATATCGCATCTCATATCTATGTTTCATGATAGGATATAGTATACATTGCCAAGTGTCAAATATATCTCGCAAACACTACAAATGAATGTAAATGCAACACTTCCTTGCTAGGAAATAGCGTTTGCAGGTGTCTACGTATCGATGCAATAGAGTTCAAATGCTTCTTAAAACGGGATATCGCATCTCATGTCTACGTTTCATGATAATATATAATCCTCATTGCGAAGTGACATGTATACCTCGCATGCACTTCAAATGAATGTAGGTGTGACACTTCCTTGCTAGGAAATAGCGATGGCAGATGTCTACGTATTGAAGCAATAGAGATCTATTGCTTCTTAAATAGGGATATCGCATCTCATTTCTATGTTTCACAATAAGATATAATATTCATTGCGGAGTGTCATGTATACCTCGCATACACTTTAAACGAATATAACTGCGACACTTCCTTGCCAGGAAGTAGCGTTTCCAGATGTCTACGTATCGAAGCAGTTGTTCTAATGCTTCATAAACCGGGATATGGCATCCCATTTCTATGTTTCATGACAAGATTTAATATTAATTGCGGAGTGTCATGTTTACCTCGTATTCACTTAAAAGAATGTAAATGCGATACTTCCTTGCTTGGAAATAGCGGTTTCAGATGTCTACATATCGTAGCAACAGAGTATTAATGCTACTTAATACGAGATTTCTCATCTCATTTCTATGTTTTATGATAAGATATAATATTCATTGCGGAGTGTCATGTATACCTCGTATTTCCTTCAAAAGAATGTAAATGCGACATTTCCTTGCTAGGAAGTCGCGTTTGCAAATATCTACGAATCGAAGCAATAGTGTTCCAATGCTTCTTAAAACGCGATATCGCACCTCATTTCTATGTTTCATGAGAAGATATAATATTCATTGCGAAGTGTCATGTATACCTCGCATACACTTCAATTGAATGTAAATGCAACACTTCCTTGCTGGGAAACAGCGTTTGCAGATGTCTGCGTATCGAAGCAATAGAGTTCTAGCGCTTCTTAAATCGCGATATCGTATCTCATTTCTATGACTCATGATAAGATATAATATTCATTGTAGTGTGTACCTCGGATTCACTTCAAAAGAATGTAAATGCGATACTTCCTTGCTAGGAAATAGCGTTTGCAGATGCCTACGTATCGAAGCAATAGATTTCTAATGCGTCGTAAAACGCGAAATAGCATCACATTTCTATGTTTCGTGATAAGATATAATATTCATTGCGAAGTGTCATGTATACCTTGCATACACTTCAAATGAATGTAAATGAGACACTTCCTTCCTAGGAAATAGCGTTGGCAGATGTCTACGTTTCGAAGCAATAGGGTTCTAATCCTTCTTAAATCGCGATATCGCATCGCATATGTGTTTCATGATAAGATATAATATTCATTGTGGAGTGTTATGTATACTTCCTATGCGCTCCAAAAGAATGTAAATGCGACACTTCCTTGCTAGGAAGTAGCGTTTGCAGATGTTTACGTATCGAACCAATAGACTTCTAATGCGCCTTAAATCGTCATATCACATCTCATTTCTATGTTTCATGATAAGATATAATATTCATTGTGCAGTGTTATGTATACCTTGTATTCACTTCAAAAAAATGTAAATGCGACTCTTCCTAGCTAGGAAATAGCGTTTGCAGAATTCTACGTATCGTAGGAATAGAGTTCTAATGCTTCTCAAAACGCGATATCGCATCTCATTTCTGTGTTTCATGATAGGAAATAATATTCATTGTGGAGTGTTAAGTATACCTCGTAATCAGTTCAGAAGAATGTAAATGCGACACTTCCTTGCTAGGAAATAGGGTCTGCATATGTCTACGTATCGTAGCAATGGAGTTCTAATGCTTCTTAAAACGCGATGTCGCACCTCTTTCATATGTTTCATGATAAGATATAATATTCATTGCGGAGTGTCATGTATATCTCCTTTTCACTTCAAAAGAATGTAAATGCGACACTTCCTTGCTAAGAAGTAGCGTTTGCAGATGTCTACGTATCGATGCAATAGAGTTCTAACGCTTCTTAAGTCGCTATTTCGCATATCATTTCAATGTTTCATGATAAGATATGATATTCATTGCGAAGTGTCTTGTATACCTCGCATACACATCAAATGAATTTAAATGCGACAATTCATTGCTAGGAAATAGCATTGGCAGATGTCTACGTATCAGAGCAATAGAGTTCTAATGCTTCTTAAAATGCCATATCGCATCTCATTTCTATGTTTCATGATAAGATATAATATTCATTGTGGAGTGTCATGTATACCTCGCATTCACATCAAATGAATGTAAATGCGGCACTTCTTTGCTGGGAAATAGAGTTTGCAGATGTCTACGTATCGCAGCAACAGAATTCTAATGCTTCTTAAAACGCGATATCGCATCTCATTTCTATGTCTTGTTATAAGATATAGTATTCATTGCGAAGGGTTATGTACTCCACGTCAACACTTCAATTGAATGTAAATGCGACACTTCCTTTCTTGGAAATCGCGTTTCCAGATGTCTACGTATCGAAGCAATACAGTTCTAATGCTTCATAAATCGCGATATCGCATATGATTTCTATGTTCCGTGATAAGATATAATATTCATTGCGAAGTGCTATGTATACCTCGTCTACACTTCAAATGGATGTGAATGCGACACTTCCTTGCTAGGAAATAGCGTTGCCAGATGTCTACGAATCGAAGCAATGGAGATCTAATGCTTCTTCTAACGATATATCGCATCTCAATTCTACGTTTCATGATATGATGTAATATTCATTGTGGAGTGTTATGTATACCTCGTATTCACTTCAGATGAATGTATATGCGACACTTCCTTGCTAGGAAATAGCGTTTGCAGATGTCTACGTATCGTAGCAAGCGTGTTATAATGATTCTTAAAGCGAGATATCGCATCTCATTTCTATGTTTCATGAAAAGATATAATATTAATTGCGAAGTGTCATGTATACCTTGTATTCACTTCAGAAGAATGTAAATGCGACACTTCCTTGCTAGGAAATAGAGTTTGCAGATGTCTACGTATCGTAGCAATAGAGTTGTAATGCTCCTTGAAATGGGATATCGCATCTCATATCTATGTTTCATGATAAGAAATATTATTCATTGCGAAGATTCACGTATACCTTGTATTCACTTCAGAGGAATGTAAATGCTACTCTTCCCTGCTAGGAAATAGCGTCTGCAGATGTCTACGAATCGTAGCATAGGAATTCTAATGCTGCTTAAAACGTAAAATCGATCCTCATTTCTATGTTTCATGATAACATATAATATTAATTGTGGAGTGTTATGAATACCTCGTATTCACTTCAAAGGAATGTAAATGCCAAACTTCCTTGCTAGAAAATAGCGTCTGCAGATGTTTACGTATCGAAGCAATGGAGTTCTAATGCTTCTAGAAAGGCGATATCGCATCTCATTTCTATGTTTCATGATAAGATATAATATTCGTTGTGGAGTGTTATGTATACCTCGTATTCTCTTCAATAGAATTTAAATGCGACACATCCTTGCTAGGAAATAGTGTTTGCAGATGTCTACGTATCGAAGCAATGGAGTTCTAATGCTTCTTAAAACGGGATACCGCATCTCATTTCTATGTTTCATGGCAAGCTACAATATTCATTGCGTAGAGTCATTTATACCTCGTATTCACTTCAAAGGAATGTAAATGCGACACTTCCTCGCTAGGAAATAGCGTTTGCAGATGTCTACGTATCGTAGCAATAGAGTTCGAATGCTTCTTAAAACGGGATACCGCATCTCATTTCTATGTTTAATGATAAGATATAATATTCATTGCGAAGCGTCATGTATACCTCATATTCACAACAAAGGAGTGTAAAGCGACACTTCTATGGCAGGAAAGAGCGTTTGCAGATGTTTACGTATCCTAGCAATAGATTTCTAATGCTACTTAAAACTCGATATCGCATCTCACTTCTATGTTTCATGATAGGATATAATATTCATTACGAAGTGTCATCTATACCTCCTATTCACTTCAAAGGAATGTAAATTCTACACTTCCTTGCGAGGAAATAGCGTTTGCAGATGTCCACGTATCGTAACAATAGAGTTCTGATGCTTCTTAAAACGCGATATCGCATCTCTTTCCTACGTTTCATGATAAGATATAATATTCATTGCGATGTGACACGTATACCTCGTATTCACTTCAAAAGAATGTAAATGCGACACTTCCTTGCTAGGAAATAGCGTGTGCAGATGTCTACGAATCATAGCAATAGAGTTCTAATGCTTCTTAAAACGCGATAATGCATCTCAATTCTACGATTCATTATAAGATATAATATTCATTGTGCAGTGTTATGTATATCTCGTCTACACTTCAAATGAATGTAAATGCGACACTTCCTTGTTACGAAATAGCGTCTGCAGATGTCTACGTATCGTAGCAATAGTGTTCTAATGCTTCTTAAACCGCGAAATCGCATTTCATTTCCATGTTTTATGATAAGATATAATATTCATTGCGGAATGTCATGTATACTTCGGATTCACTTCTAAAGAATGTAAATGCGACACTTCCTTCCTAGGAAATAGAGATGGCAGATGTCTACGTATCGAAGCAACAAAGTTCTAGTGCATCTTAAAACGAGATATCGCATCTCATTTCTGTGTTTTATGAGAAGATATAATATTGATTGCGGAGTGTCTTGTATACTTCGTGTTCACTTCAAAAGAATGTAAATGCGACACTTCCTTGCCTGGAAATAGCGTTTACAGATGTCTACGTATCGAAGCAATAGAGTTCTAATGCTTCTTAAAACGCGATATTGCATTTCATTTCTATGTTTCATTATAAGATATAATATTCATTGCGAAGTGTCATGTATACCACCATACACTTCAAATGAATGTAAATGCGACACTTCCTTGCTGGAGGTGGCGTTTGCAGGTGTCTACGAATCGAAGCAGTAGGGTTCTAATGCTTTTTACATCGCCATATCGCATCTCACTTCTATGTTTCATGATAAGATATAATATTCATTGTGGAGTGTCATGTATACCTCGCATACACTACAGAAGAATGTAAATGCGACACTTCCTTGCTAGGAAATACCGTTTCTAGATGTCTACGTATCGTAGCATTAGGGTTCTAATGCTTCTCAAAACGCGATATCGCATCTCATTTCTATGTTTAATGATAAGATGTAATATTCGAATGTATATGCTTCCTTGCTAGGAAATAGCGATTGCAGATTTCTACGTATCGAAGCAACAGAGTTCTAATGCTTCTTAAATCGCCGTATCGCATCTCATTTCTATGTTTCTTGATAAGATATAATATTCATTGCGAAGTGTTATGTATTCCTCGTGTACACTTCAAATGAATGTAAATGCGACACTTCCTTGCTACGAAATAGCGCTTGCAAATTTCTACGTATCGGAGCAGTAAATTTCTAATGCTTCTTGAAACGCGATATCGCATCACATTTCTATGTTTCGTGATAAGATATGATATTCATTGTGGAGTGTTATGTATAACTCGTATTCACTTCAAAGTAATGTATATGCGACACTTCCTTCCTAGGAAATTTCGTTGGCAGATGTCTACGTATCGTAGCAATAGAGTTCTAATGCTTCTTAAATCGCGATATCGCATCTCATTTCTATGTGTCATGATAAGATATAATATTCATTGCTTAGTGTCATGTGTACATCGTATTCACTTCAAAAGAATGTAAATGCGATACTTCCTTGCTAGGAAATAGCGTCTGCAGATGTCTACGTATCGTAGCAATAGATTTCTAATTCTTCTTAAAACGCGATATCGCATCTCATTTCTACGTTTTATGATAAGATATAATATTCATTGCGGAGTGTCAAGTATACTTCGTATTCACTTCAAAAGATTGTAAATGCGACACATCGTTGCTAGGAAATAGCGTCTGCTGATATCTACGTATCGTAGCAATAGAGTTCTAATCCTTCTTAGAACGCGATATTGCATCTTATTACTATGTTTAATGATAAGATATAATATTCATTGCGAAGTGTCTTGTATACCTCGCATACACTTCAAATGAATGTAAATTAGACACTTCCTTGCTAGGAAATGGCGATGGCAGATGTCTACGTATCGAAGCAATAGAGTTGTAATGCTTCTTATATCGTCATATCGCATCTCATTTCTATGTTTCATGACAGGATATAATATTCATTGTGCAGTGTTATGTATACCTCGTATTCATTTCAAAAGAATGTAAATACGAGGCTTCCTTGCAAAGAAATAGCGTTTGCAGATGTCTACGTATCGTAGCAATAGAGTTCTAATGCTTCTCAAAACGCGATATCGCTCCTAATTTATATGCTTCATGATAAGATATAATATTCATTGTGGAGTGTTATGTATACCTCGTATTCACTTCAAAAGAATGTAAATGCTACACTTCCTTGCTACGAAATAGCGTCTGCAGATGTCTACGTATCGTAGCAACAGAGTTCTAATGCTTCTTAAAACGCGAAATCGCTCCTCATTTATATGCTTCATGGTAAGATATAATATTCATTGTGGAGTGTTATGTATACCTCGTATTCAGTTCAAAAGAATGTAAATGCAACACTTTCTTGCTAGGAAATGGCGTCTGCAGATGTCTAGGTATCGAAGCAATAGTATTGTAAAGCTTCCTAAATCGTCATATCGGATCTCATTCCTATGTTTCATGATAAGATATTATATTCATTGCGCAGTGTTATGCATACCTCGCAGACACTTCAAATGAATGTAAATGCAGCACTTCCTTGCTAGGATATAGCATTTGCAGATGTCTGTGTATCGAAGCAATAGATTTCTAATGCTTCTTAAATCGAGATATCGCATCTCATTTCAACGTTTCATGATAAGATATAACATCCATTACGAAGTGTTATGTATTCCTCTTCTACACTTCAAATGAATGTAAATGCGACACTTCCTTTCTAGGAAATTTCGTTTCCAGATATCTACGTATCGAAGCAATAGGGTACTGATGCTTCTTAAAACGCGATATAGCATCTCATTCCTATGTTTCGAGATAAGATATAATATCCATTGTGGAGTGTTATGCGTACCTCGTATTCACTTCAAAAGAATGTAAATGCGACACTTCCTAGCTAGGAAGTTGCGTTTGCAGGTGTCTACGTATCGAAGCAATAGGGTTGTAATGCTTTTTAAATTGCGATATCGCATCTCATTTCTATGTTTCATGATAAAATATAACTTTCATTGCGAAGTGTCATCTATACCTCGCATACACTTCAAATGAATGTAAATGCGGCACTTCCGAGCGAGGAAATAGCGTCTGCAGATGTCTACGTTCGAAGCAATAGAGTTCTAATGCTTCTCAAAACGCGATATCGCATCTCATTTCTATGTTTCATGATAAGATATAATATGCATTACAAAGTGTCATGTATTCCTCGTCTACAGTTCAAATGAATGTAAATGCGACACTTCCTTTCTAGGAAACTACGTTTCCAGATGTCTACGTTTCGAAGCAATAGTGTTCTAATGCTTCTTAAAACACGATATCGCATCTCATTTCCATGTTTCATGATAAGATTTACTATTAATTGCGAAGTGTCATGTATACCTCGTATTCACTTCAAAAGAATGTAAATGCGACACATCCTTGTTAGGAAATAGCGTTGGCAGATATCTACGTATCGAAGCAATCGAGATCTACTGCTTCTTAAATCGCCATATCGCATCTCATTTCTATGCTTCATGATAAGATATAATATTCATTGTGCAGTGATATGTATATCTCGTCTACACTTCGAAAGAATGTAAATGCGACACTTCCTTGCTAGGAAGTAGCGTCTGCAGATGTCTACGTATCAAAGCAATAGTGTCCTAATGCTTCTTAAGTCGCCAAATCGCGTCACATTTCTATATTTCATGATAATATATAATATTCATTGTGGAGTGTTATGTATACCTCCTATCCACTTCAAAAGAATGTAAATGCGACACTTCCATGCTAGGAAATAGCGTCTGCAGGTGTCTACGTACCGTAGCAATAGATTTCTAATCCTTCTTAGAACGCGATTTCGCATCTCACTTCTATGTTTCATGATAGGATATAATATTCATTGCGAAGTGTCTTGTATACCTCGCATACACTTCAAACGAATTTAAAGGCGACACTTCATTGCTAGGAAATAGCCTTGGCAAATGTCTACGTATCGAAGCAATAGAGTTCTAATGCTTCTTATATCGCCATATCGCATCGCATTTCTACGTTTCATGATAAGATATAATATTCATTGTGCAGTGCTATGTATATCTCGTCTACACTTCAAATTAATGTAAATGCGACACTTCCTTGCTAGGAAATAACGTTTGCAGATGTCTCCGTATCGAAGGAATAGAGTTCTAATGCTTCTTAAAACGAGGTATCGCATCTCATTTCTATGTATCATGATAAGATATAATATTCAATGTGCAGTGTTTTGTATACCTCGTACTCACTTCAACTGAATGTAAATGCGACACTTCCTTGCTAGGAAATAGCGTTTGCAGATGTCTACGTATCGAAGCAGTAGAGTTCTAATGCTTCTTAAAACGAGATATCGCATCGCATTTTTATGTTTCATGATAAGGTATAATATTCATTGCGAAGTGTCATATATACCTCGTATTCACTTCAAAAGAATGTAAATGCGACACTTCCTTGCTATAAAGTAGCGATTGCAGATGTCTACGTATCGAAGCAATAGATTTCTAATGCTTTTTAAATCGCCATATCGCATCTCATTTCTATGTCTCATGATAAGATATAATATTCATTGCGAGGTGTCATGTATACCTCGTATTCACTTCAAAAGAATGTAAATGCGACACTTCCATTCTAGGAAACAGTGTTTGCAGATGTCTACGTATCGTAGCAATAGAGTTCTAATGCTTCTATGATGTTAGGCGCACCGCCTTCCACCCTCTGGCTCCAACCACCATCCGCAGCATCCACAACCGGGACACCGTTCTTCCGCCAGCACCGGTATCCGGATCCTCCATACACGGGCCGCACGACGATTCGACGCCCTAAGACGAGGAGACAACGCCACGGGGACGAGGAATACCTCTCCACGTACGAATCCCAATTACCTGCGATCACACAACCATACGCTTATTTCTCATACACGCGATTCTAGATTAAGCACTGTACACAAATCATGTACATACACAATCCAACACACACCTAGATTTGAGCGAATATTTGTACAGTCATAATTTCTAAGACATATAGAATATAAGCTGCGAGGCGCGCCCGCGCGCACTCGACGTTCGCGGCTCACGCTGAACGCGAGCCGCACCCCACTCCGACCGGCTGCCCCACCGCGAGGGCCGAGCGGCCGCCCTATTACGACCGTACGCCCCACCGCGAGGTCCGAGCGGCCGCCCCACTGCGACCGTACGCCCCACTCGAAGGGCCCAGCGACGCGTGGGCCGCGCGACCCAAGGAGGTCGCGGACGCGCCACCGTGAGATCAATTCCATCGAGTCCCATCTCAGACACAGTTCTAATCTCAACTCCGAATCGAGCAATACGCTCCTCTGCTACGCGCTGTCAGCTCTCATGCAGCCGACTGTATCGCATCTCCTTTAGCGGAGTCCTTATTGTAACTTAGTTCTATTTCTATTTCAAATTATATCTTTAGTTGATAACTTAAACATAGTATAGTGTAGTAAGATAGTGATATTATAGAATATACTCTTCTTTTACCAAATCTAAGTCTCTTTATTCGATTACAAGTTCCTTAAATTCTATTCCTCGTGTACGCTTGCGATTCTTATTCAATTCACACGATTCATCTGCGACAGTTCTGCACGCTGGACGGTCTTTGAGTGCTCCAATGCTCGACTGCTCTTGCTGCATTTCTATCGTATCCAGGGTATTTTGAACAAGGATCGACCTCGGAAAGCCAGAGAGCACCATCGCTTGGCCGAGCCGTACTCTGTCCTAGTGCAAGTGCCCTTGATAAATCTCGAGCCACCGAAAAGGCGTAGACGACGCGCGGGGAGGAAAGAATATCTACGCCGCCTCATTCGTGAATACGCGAGTTGTACATCCGGACATCCATACGCCTGCAACGCCGTTTCCGTTCCAGCGAAGGAGGTATTCGCAGCCGTAAGTCCAAATCGAATCCACGATCGCCCGGTTCCAGCGCCAGTTTCCTCCAGCCGCAGCTCGCCTGCCTGGAGACTCATTCCCGTCGACGCTCCGCTGGACCAGCAGTACGCCGCTGCTATTCCGGTCACGGATCCACGGCGCCATAAACACCTGGAACGAGATGCGAAACAGCATAACGAAGACAACGAAAGGTAAGTTTCAAGGCGTAATTTTGGTTAAATCGAGTTCCGACCGCCACCGTACCCGGCTCAGTCGCAATTCGCGTAGGTTTACGGGAAAGGATACGAATCGTGCTACCGGATCGAGCACAATCGCACCACGGGACGTGACACATGTATACATCGTATTCACTTCAAAAGAATGTAAATATGACAATTCCATGCTAGGAAATAGCGTTTGCAGATGTCTACGTATCGTAGCATTAGAGTTCCAATGCTTGTTAAAACGCGATATCGCATCTCACTTCTATGTTTCATGACAAGATATAATATTCATTGCGAAGTGTCATATATACCTCGTATACACTTCAAATGAATGTAAATGCGACACTTCCTTGCTAGGAAATAGCGTTGGCAGATGTCTACGTATCGTAGCATTAGAGTTCTAATTCTTCTTAAAACGCGATATCGCATCTCATTCCTATGTTTTATGATAGGAAATAATATTCATTGCGAAGTGCCGTGTATTCCTCGAATTGACATCAAAAGAATGTAAATACGACACTTCCTTCCTAGGAAGTAGCGTTTGCACATGTCTAAGTATCGAAGCAATAGAGTTCCAATGCTTCTTAAATCGCGATATCGCATCTCATTTCTATGTTTCATGATAAGATATAATATACATCGTGCAGTGTTATGTATACCTCGTATACACTTCAAATGAATGTAAATGCGATACTTCCTTTCTAGGAAACTACGTTTCCAGATGTCTACGTTTCGAAGCAATAGTGTTCTAATGCTTCTTAAAACGCGATATCGCATCTCATTTCCATGTTTCATGATAAGATTTACCATTAATTGCGAAGTGTCATGTATACCTCGTATTCACTTCAAAAGAATGTAAATGCGACACATCCTCGTTAGGAAATAGCGTTGGCAGATGTCTACGTATCGATGCAAGCGAGATCTACTGCTTCTTAAATCGCGATATAGCAACTCATTCCTATGTTTCATGATAAGATATAATATTCATTGCGAAGTGTTTTGTAAACCTCGCATACACTTCAAATGAATGTAAATGCGACACTTCCTTGCTAGGAAATAGCGTTGGCAGATGGCTAGGTATCGAAGCAATAGCGTTCAAATGCTTCTTAAAACGCGATATATCATCTCATTTCCATGTCTCATGATAAGATATAATATTCATTGCGAAGTGTCATGTATACCTCGCATACACTTCAACTGAATGTAAATGCAACACCTCCCTGCTAGGAAATAGCGTGTTGCAGATGTCCACGTATCGAAGCAATAGAGATCTGGTGCATCTTAAAACTTGATATCGCATCACATTTCTATGTCTTATGATAAGATATAATATTGTTTGCGAAGTGTTATGTGTTCCTCGTCTACACTTCAATTGAATGTAAATTCAACACCTCCTTTCTAGGAAATTACGTTTCCAGATGTCTACGTATCGGAGCAATAGAGTTCTAATGCTTCTTAAAACGCGATATCGCATCTCATTTCCATTTTTCATGATGAGATATAATATTCATTGCGAAGTGTCATGTATACCTCGCATACACTTCAAATGAATGTAAATGCGACACTTCGTTGGTAGGATATAGCGATGGCAAATGTCTACGTATCGAAGCAACAAAGTACTAATGCTTCTTAAGACGAGATATCGCATCTCATTTCTATGTTTTATGATAAGATATAATATTCATTGTGCAGTGTTATGTATACCTCGTGTTCACTTCAAAGGTATGTAAACGCGACACTTCCTTGCTAGGTAATAGCGTTTGCAGATGTCTAGGTATCGCAGCAATAGTGTTCTAATGCCGCTTAAATCGCGATATCGCATCTCATTTCCATGTTTCATGATAAGATATAATATTCATTGTGCAGTGTTATGTATGACTCGTATTCACTTCAAAGGAATAATAATGCATCACTTCCTTGCTAGGAAATAGCGTTTGCAGATGCCTATGTATCGTAGCAATAGACTTCTAATTCTTCTTAAAGCGCGATATCGCATCTCATTTCTATGTTTCATGATAAGATATAATATTCATTGCGAAGTGTCATGTATACCTCGTATTCACTTCAAATGAATGTAAATGGGACACTTCCTTGCTAGGAAATAGCGTTTGCAGATTTCTACGTATCAAAGCAATAGAGATCTAGTGCTTCGTGAAACGCGATATCGCATCACATTTCTATGTTTCGTGATAAGATATAATATTCATTGTGGAGTGTTATGTAAACCTCGTATTCACTCCAATAGAATGTAAATGCCACACTTCCTTGCTAGGAAATAGCGCTTGCAGATGTCTACGTATCTAAGCAATAGAGCTCTAATGCTTTTTAAATCGCGATACCGCATCTCATTTCTATGTTTCATGATAAGATATAATATTCATTATTGGGTGTTACGTATACCTCGTATTCACTTAATAAGAATGTAAATGCGACACTTCCTTGCCAGGAAATAGCGTTGGCAGATGTCTACGCATCGAAGCAATAGTGTTCCAATGCTTCTCAAAACGCGATATAGCATCTCATTTCTATGTGTCATTATAAGATATTACATTCATTGCGAAGAGTCATGTATACCTCGCATACACTCCCAACGAATGGAAATGCGACACTTCCTTGCTAGTAAATAGCGCTTGCAGATATCTACGTATCGAAGCAATAGGGTTCTAATGCTTCTCAAATCGCGATATCACATCTCATTTCTATGTTTCGTGATAAGATATAATATTCATAGCGAAGTGTCATGTATACCTCGTATTCACTTCAAAAGAATGTAAATGCGACACTAGCTTGCAAGGAAGTAGAGTTTGCATATGTCTACGTATCGGTGCAATAGAGTTCTAATGTTCTCAAAACGCGATATCGCATCTCATTTCTATGTAACATGATAAGATATAATATTCATTGCGAAGTGTCTTGTATACCTCCCATACACTTGAAATGAATGTAAATGCGACACTTCCTTCCTAGAAAATATCGTTGGCAGATGTCTACGTATCGAAGCAATAGTGTTCTAATGCTTCATAATACGCAATATAGCATCTCAATTCTATGTTTCCTGATAAGATACAATATTCATTGCAAAGTGCTATGTATTCCTCGTCTACATTTCAAATGAATGTAAATGGGACAATTCCTTGCTAGGAAATAGCGTTTGCAGATGTCTACGTATCGAAGCAATAGAGTTCTAATGCTTTTTAAATCGCGATACCGCATCTCATTTCTATGTTTCATGATAAGATATAATATTCATTGCGGAGTGTCATGTATACTTCGTATTCGCTTCAAAGGAATGTAAATGCGACACTTCCTTGCTAGGAAGTAGCGTATGCAGATGTCTACGTATCGAGGCAATAGAGTTCTATTGCTTCTTAAAACGAAATGTAGCATCTCATTTCTATGTTTCATAATAAGATATAATATTCATTGCGAAGTGTCATGCATACCTCGTATTCACATAAAAAGCATGTGAATGCGACACTTCCTTGCTATTAAATAGCGTTTGCAGATGTTTACGTATCGTAGCAATAGAGTTCTAATGCTTCTTAAATCTAGATATCGCATCTCATTTCAACGATTCATGATAAGATATAATATTCATTGTAGAGTGTTATGTATACCTCGTACTCACTTCAAAAGTATGTAAATGCTATACTTCCTTGCTAGGAAATAGCGTTTGCAGATGTCTCTGTATCGAAGCAATGGAGATCTAATGCTTCTTAAATCGCGATATTGTATTTCATTTCTATGTTTCGTGATAAGGTATAATATTCATTGTGGAGTGTTATGTACACCTCCTACTCACTTTAGAAGAATGTAAATGCGAATCTTCCTTGCGATTAAATGGCGTTTGCAGATGTCTACGTAACGTAGCAATAGAATCCTAATGCTTTTTAAATCGCGATATCGCATCTCATTTCTATGTTTCATGACAAGATATAATATTCATTGCGAAGTGTCACATATACCTCGCATACATTACAAATGAATGTAAATGCTACACTTCCTTGCTAGGAAATAGCGTTTGCAGATGTCTACGTATCGAAGCAATAGAGTTCTAATGCTTCTTAAAACTAGATATCGCATCTCATTTCAACGTTTCATGATAAGATATAATATTCATTGCGAAGTGTTACGTATTCCTCGCATACGCTTTTAATGAATGTAAATGACCACTATCTTGCTAGGAAATAGCGTTGGCAGATGTCTACGTATCGGTGCAATAGAGTTCTAATGTTCTCAAAACGCGATATCGCATCTCATTTCTATGTTACATGATAAGATATAATATTCATTGCGATGTGTCATGTATACTTGGTATTCACCTCAAAAGAATGTAAATGGGACACATCCTTGCTAGGAAATAGCGTTTGCAGATGTCTACGTATCGAAGCAGTAGAGTTTCAATGCTTCTTAAAACCAAATGTCGCATCGCATTTCTGTGTTTCATGATAAGATATAATATTCATTGCGAAGTGTCACGTACACCTCGTATTCACTTCATAAGGATGTAAATACGACACTTCCATTCTAGGAAATAGCGTTTGCAGATGTCTCCGTATCTAAGCAATAGAGCTCTAATGCTTCTTAAAACGAGATGTCGCATCATATTTCTATATTTCATGATAAGAGATAATATTCATTGCGAAGCGTCATGTGAACCTCGTATTCACATCAAAAGAATGTAAATGCGACACTTCCTTGCTAGGAAATAGCGTCTGTAGATATCTACGTATCGAAGCAACAGAGTTCTAATGCTTCTTATAACGAGATATGGCATCTCAATACTATGTTTTATAATAAGATATAATATTCATTGCGAAGTGTCATGCATACCTCGTATTCCCTTCAAAAGAATGTAAATGCGACACTTCCTTGCCAGGAATTAGCGTTTGCAGATGTCTCCGTATCGAAGCAATAGAGTTCTAATGCTTCTTAAAACGAGATGTCGCATCTCATTTCTATGATTCACGATAATATATAATATTCATTGCGAAGTGTCACGTACACCTCGTATTCACTTCATAAGAATGTAAATGCGACACTTCCATTCTAGGAAATAGCTTTTGCAGATGTTTCCGTATCTAAGCAATAGAGCTCTAATGCTTCTTAAAAGGAGATGTCGCATCATATTTCTATGTTTCATGATAAGATATAATATTCATTGTGGGGTATTGTGTATACCTCGTATTAACTTGAAAATAATGTAAATGCGGCACATCCTTGCTAGGAAATAGCGTTTCCAGATATCTACGTATCGTAGCAATAGAGTTCCAATGCTTCTTAAAACGCGATATCGCATCTCATTTCTATGTTTCATGCTAAGATGTAATATTCATTGTGCAGTGTTATGTATTCCTTGTATTCACCTCAAGAGAGTGTAAATGCGACACTTCCTTGCTAGGAAGAAGCGCTTGCAAATGTCTACGTATCGCAGCATTAGACTTCTGATGCTTCTCAAAAAGCCATATCGCATCCATTTCTATGTTTCATGATAAGGTATGCTGTTCATTGTGCAGTGTTATGTATACCTCGTATTCACTTCAAAAGAATGTAAATGCGACACTTCCTTGATAGGAAATAGCGTTTGCAGATGTCTACGTATCGTTGCAATAGAGTTCCAATGCTTCTTATATAGCGATATCGCATCTCATATCTATGCTTCATGATAAGATATAATATTCATTGCGAAGTGTCATGTATACCTCGTATTCACCTCAGAAGAATGTAAATGCGACACATCCTTGCTAGGATATAGCGTTGTCAGATGTCTACGTATCGAAACAATAGAGTTCTAATGCTTCCTAAAACGAGATGTCGCATCTCATTTCTATGTTTTATGATAAGATATAATATTCATTGTGCAGTGTTATGTTTATCTCGTCTACACTTCAAATGAATGTAAATGCGGCACTTCCCTGCTAGGAAATAGCGTTGGCACATGTCTGCGTATCGAAGCAATATAGTTCTAATGCTTCTTAGATCGCCAAATCGCATTTCATTTCTATGTTTCATGATAAGATATAATATTCATTGTGGAGTGTTATGTATACCTCGTAGTCGCTTCAAAAGAATGTAAATGCGACACTTCCCAGCTAGGATACAGCGATGGCAGATGTCTATGTATCGTAGCAATAGAGTTCTAATGCTTCTCAAAACGCGATATCGCATCTCATTTCTATGTTTCATGATAAGATATAATATTCATTGCGAAGGTGTCTTGTATACCTCGCATACACTTCAAATGAATGTAGAGTGAAACTCCCTTGCTAGGAAATAGCGATTGCAGATGTCTACGCAACGTAGCATTAGAGTCCTAATGCTTCTTAAATCGCGATTTCGCATCACATTTCTATGTTTCATGATAAGATATAATATTCATTGTGGGGTATTGTGTATACCTCGTATTCACCTCAAAAGAATGTTAATGCGACACTTCCTTGCTAGGAAAAAGTGTTTGCAGATGTCTCCGTATCGAAGCAATAGATTTGTAATGCTTCTTATATAGCGATGTCGCATCTCACTTCTATGTTTCATGATGAGATATAATATTCATTGCGAAGTGTCATGTATTCCTCGTGGTCACATCAAAAGAATGTAAGTCGGATACATTCTTGCTAGGAAATAGCGTTTGCATATGTCTACGTATCGTGGTATTAGAGTTCTCATGCTTCCTAAAACGCGATATAGCATCTCATTTCTATGTGTCATTATAAGATATAACATTCATTGCGAAGAGTCTTGTATACCTCCCATAAACTTGAAATGAATGTAAATGCGACACTTCCTTCCTAGAAAATATCGTTGGCAGATGTCTACGTATCGTAGCAATAGTGTTCTAATGCTTCATCATACGCAATATAGCATCTCAATTCTGTGTTTCATGATAAGATACAATATTCATTGCGAAGTGCTATGTATTCCTCGTCTACATTTCAAATGAATGTAAATGGGACAATTCCTTGCTAGGAAATAGCGTTTGCAGATGTCTACGTATCGAAGCAATAGAGTTCTAGTGCTTTTTAAATCGCGATACCGCATCTCATTTCTATGTTTCATGATAAGATATAATAGTCATTGTGGAGTGCTATGTATACCTCGTACTCACTTCAAAAGAATGTAAGTGTGACACATCCTTCCTAGGAAATAGCGTCTGCAGATATCTACGTATCGTAGCAATAGATTTCTAATGGCTCTTAAAACGCCATATAGCATCTCATTTCTATGTTTTATGATAAGATATAATATTCATTGTGGAGTATTATGTATTCCTGGTTTTCACTTCAAAAGAATGTCAATGCGACACTTCCTTTCGAGGAAATAGCGCTGGCAGGTGTCTACGTAACGAAGCAATATGGTTCTAATGCTTCCTAAACCCCAAATCGCTCCCAATTTATATGCTTACTGATAAGATATAATATTCATTGTGGAGTGTTATGTATACCTCGTATTCACTTCAAAGGAATGTAAATGCGACACTTCCTTGCTAGGAAATAACGTCTGCAGATGTCTACGTATCGAAGCCGTAGAGTTCTAATGCTTTTTAAATCGCGATACCGCATCTCATTTCTATGTTTCATGATAAGATATAATATTCATTGTGGTGTGTTATGTATACCTCGTATTCACATCAAAGGAATGTATATGCGACACTTCCTTTCCTGGAAACTACTTTTCCAGATGTCTACGTATCGAAGCAATAGAGATCTAATGCTTCTTAAAACGCGATATCGTATCTAATTTCTATGTTTAATGATAAGATATAATATTCATTGCGAAGTGTCATGTATACCTCGTTTTCACTTCAAAAGAATGTAAATGCGACACTTCCTTGCTAAGATACAGCGTTTCCGGATGTCTACGTATGAAACAATAGTGTTCTAATGCTTCTTAAAACGAGATGTCGCATCTCATTTCTATGATTCGTGATAAGATATAAAATTAGTTGCGAAGTGTCATGTATACCTCGTATTCACTTCAACTGAATGTAAATGCGACACTTCCTTGCCAGGAATTAGCGTTTGCAGATGTCTCCGTATCGAAGCAATAGAGTTCTAATGCTTCTTAAAACGAGATGTCGCATCTCATTTCTATGATTCACGACAATATATAATATTCATTGCGAAGTGTCACGTACACCTCGTATTCACTTCATAAGAATGTAAATGCGACACTTCCATTCTAGGAAATAGCGTTTGCAGATGTTTCCGTATCTAAGCAATAGAGCTCTAATGCTTCTTAAAAGGAGATGTCGCATCATATTTCTACGTTTCATGATAAGATATAATATTCATTGTGGGTTATAGTGTATACCTCGTTTTAACTTGAAAATAATGTAAATGCGGCACATCCTTGCTAGGAAATAGCGTTTCCAGATATCTACGTATCGTAGCAATAGAGTTCCAATGCTTCTTATATAGCGATATCGCATCTCATATCTATGCTTCATGATAAGATATAATATTCATTGCGAAGTGTCATGTATACCTCGTATTCACCTCAAGAGAATGTAAATGCGACACTTCCTTGCTAGGATATAGCGTTGGCAGATGTCTACGTATCGAAACAATAGAGTTCTAATGCTTCCTAAAACGAGATGTCGCATCTCATTTCTATGTTTTATGATAAGATATAATATTCATTGTGCAGTGTTACGTTTATCTCGTCTACACTTCAAATGAATGTAAATGCGGCACTTCCCTGCTAGGAAATAGCGTTGGCACATGTCTGCGTATCGAAGCAATAAAGTTCTAATGCTTCTTAGATCGCCAAATCGCATTTCATTTCTATGTTTCATGATAAGATATAATATTCATTGTGGGGTATTGTGTATACCTCGTATTCACCTCAAAAGAATGTTAATGCGACACTTCCTTGCTAGGAAAAAGTGTTTGCAGATGTCTCCGTATCGAAGCAATAGATTTGTAATGCTTCTTATATAGCGATGTCGCATCTCACTTCTATGTTTCATGATGAGATATAATATTCATTGCGAAGTGTCATGTATTCCTCGTGGTCACATCAAAAGAATGTAAGTCGGATACATTCTTGCTAGGAAATAGCGTTTGCATATGTCTACGTATCGTGGTATTAGAGTTCTAATGCTTCCTAAAACGCGATATAGCTTCTCATTTCTACGTTTCATGATAAGATATAATATTCATTGTGGAATGATATCTATACCTCGTATCCACGTCAAAAGAATGTAAATGCGACACTTCCTTCCTAGGAAATGGCGGTTTCAGATGTCTACGTATCGTAGCATTAGAGTTCTAATGCTTCTTAAAACGAGATATGGTAACTCATTTCTATGTATCATAATAAGATATAATATTCATTGCGAAGTGTCATGTATACCTCGTATTCACTTCAAAAGAATGTGAATGCGACACTTCCTTGCTAGGAAGTAGAGTTTCCAGATGTCTAGGTATCGAAACAATAGAGTTCTAATGCATCTTAAAACGAGATGCCGCATCTCATTTCTATGTTTCATGATAAGATATAATATTCATTGAGAAATGTCATGTATATTTCGTATTCACTTCAAGTGAACGTGAATGCGAAAATTCCTTGCGAGGAAGTAGCGTTTGCAGTTGTCTATGTATCGAAGCAATAGGGTTCTAATGCTTCTTAAAACGCAATATCGCTCCTCATTTCTATGTTTCATGATAAGATATAACATTCATTGCGAAGTGTCACCTATACCTCGCATACACTTCAAATGAATGTAAATGCGACACTTCCTTGCTAGGAAGTAGCGTTTGCAGATGTCTACGTATCGAAGCAATAGAGCTCTTATGCTCCTTAAATCGCCATATCGCATCTCATTTCTATGTCTCATGATAAGATATAATATTCATTGTGGAGTGTTATGTATACCTCGTATTCACTTCAAAAGATTGTAAATGCGACACTTCCTTCCTAGGAAATAGCGTCTGTAGATGTAAACTTATCGAAGCAATAGAGTTCTAATGCTTCTTAAAACACGAAATCGCTCCTCATTGCTATGTTTCATGATAAGATATAATGTTCATTGTGGAGTGTTATGTATACCTCGTATTCACTTCGAAAGAATGTAAATGCGACACTTCCTTGCTAGGAAATAGCGCTTGCAGATGTCTACGTATCGAAGCAATAGGGATCTAATTCTTCTTAAATCGCGATATCCCATTTCATTTCTATGTTTCTTTATTAGGAATAAAATTCATTGTGGAGTGTTATGCATACCTCGTATTCACTTCAAAGGAATGTAAATGCGACACTACCTTGCTATTAAATAGCGTTTGCAGATGACAACGTATCGTAGCAATAGTGTTGTAATGCTTTTTAAAACGCGATATCTCATCTTATGTCTATGTTTCATGATAAGATATAATATTCATTGCGAAGTGTCATGAATACCACATATTCTCTTCAAAACGATGTAGATGCGACACTTTCTTTCTAGAAAATGGCGTTTCCAGATGTCTACGTATCGAAGCCATAGATTTCTAATGCTTCTTAAAACGGGATACCGCATCCCCTTTCTCTATTTCAAGATAAGGTGTAATATTCATTGCGAAGTGTCACTTACACCTCGCATACACTTCAAGCGAATGTAAATGCGACACTACCTTGCTAGGAAATAGCGTTTGCAGGTGTCTACGTATCGAAGCAATAGTTTTCTAATGTTTCTTAAAATGCGATATCGCATCTCATTTCTGTGGTTCATGATAGTATATAATATTCATTGCGAAGTGTATTGTATACCACGCATGCACTTCAAACGAAATAAAAGGCGACACTTCATTGCTAGGAAATAGCGTTGGCAGATGAATACGTATCGAAGCAACAGAGTTCTAATGCATCTTAAAACTTTCGCTCCTCATTTCTATGTTTCATGATAAGATATAATATTCATTGTGCAGTGTTATGTATACCTCGTATTCACTTCAAAATGGTGTCAATGCGGCACTTCCTTGCTAGGAAATAGCGTTTGCTGATGTCTACGTATCGAAGCAATAGAGTTCCAATGCTTCTCAAAACGCGATATAGCATCTCATTTCTATGTTTCATGGTAAGACATAATAGTCATTGCGAAGTGTTATGTATACCTCGTATTCACCTGAAAAGTATGTAAATGAGACACTTCCTTGCTTGGAAATAGCGTTTCCGGATGTCTACGTATCGTAGCAGCAGAGTTCTAAATCTTCATAAATTCAAGGTATCGCATCCCATTTCTATGTTTCATGAAGTGATATTATGTTCATTGCGAAGTGTCATGTACACCTCGTACTCACATCAAAGGAATGTAAATGCGACGCTTCCATGCTAGGAAGTAGCGTTAGCAGATGTTTACGTATCGTAACAATTGGTTTGTAATACTTCTCATAACGTGATATCGCATTTCATTTTTATGTTGCATGATAAGATATAATGTTCATTCCGAAGTGTTATGTATACTTCGTATTCACCTCAAATGTATGTAAATGCGATACTTCCTTGCTAGGAAATAGCGTTTGCAGATGTCTAGGTATCGAAGCAATAGTGTTCCAATGCTTGTTAAGTCGTGATATGGCATCTCATTTCTATGTTTCATGATAAGATATGATATTCATTGCCAAGTGGCATGTATACCTCGCATACACTTCAAATGAATGTAAATGCGACACCTCCTTGCTGGGAAATAAAGTTTCCAGATGTCTAGGTATCGAAACAACAGAGTTCTAATGCTTCTTAAAACTATATGTCGCATTTCATTTCGACGTTTCATGAGAAGATATAGTATTTATTGCGGAGTGTCATGTATACCTCGTATTCACTTGAAAAGAATGTAAATGCGACATTTCATTGCTAGGAAATAGTGTTTGCAGATGCCTACGTATCGGAGCAGTAGAGTTCCAATGCTTCTTAAATCGCGATATCGCATCTCATTTTTATGTTTCATGATAAGAAATAATATTCATTACGAAGTGTCATGTATACCTCGTCTACACTTCCTAAGAATGTAAATGCGACACCTCCTTGCTAGGAAATAGCGTCTGCAGATGTCCACGTATCGTAGCAATGGAGATCTAATGCTTCTTAAAATGCGATATCGCATCTCATTTCTATGTTTTAGGATAAGATATAACATTCATTGCGAAGTGTCATGTATACCTCGCATACACTTCAAATGAATCTAAATGCGACACTTCCTTGCTAGGATATAGCGATGGCAGATGTCTACGTATCGAAGCAACAGAGTTCTAATGCTTCTTAAATCGTCATATCGCATCTCATTTCTATGTTTCATGATAAGATATAATATTCATTGTGGAGTTTTATGTATACCTCGTATTCACTTCAAAAGAATGTAAATGTGATACTTCCTTCCTTGGAAATAGCGTATGCAGATGTCTCCGTATCGAAGCAATAGTTTTCTAATGCTTTTTAGATCGCGATATAGCACCTCATTTCTATGTTTCATGATAAGGTATAATATTCATTCTGGAGTGTTATGTATTCCTGGTATTCACTTCAAAAGAATGTAAACGCGACACTTCCTTGCTATTAAATAGCGTTTGCAGATGTCTACGTATAGTAGCAATAGTGTTCTAATGCTTCTCAAAACGCGATATCGCATCACATTTCTATGTTTCATGATAAGATATAATATTCATTGCGAAGTATCATGTATACCTCGTCTACACTTCCTAAGAATGTAAATGCGATACTTCCTTGCTAGGAAATAGCGTTTGCACATGTCTGCGTATCGTAGCAATAGATTTCCAACGCTTCTTAAAGCGCGATATCGCATCCCATTTCAATGTTTCATGATAACATATAATATTCATTGTGGAGTGTCATGTACACCTCGCATACACTTCAAATGAATGTAAATGCGTCACTTCCTTGCTAGTGAATAGCGTTTCTAGATGTCTACGTATCGTAGCAATAGAGTTCTAATGCTTCTTAAATCGTGATATCGCATCTAATTTCTATGTTTCGTGATAAGGTATAATATTCATCGTGGAATGTTATGTACATCTCGCATACACTTCAAATGAATGTAAATGCGACACTTCTTTGCTAGGAAATAGCGTTTGCAGATGTCCGACGTATCGTAGCATTTGTGTTCTAATGCTTCTCAAAACGCGATATCGCATCTCATTTCTATTTTCCATGATAAGATATAATATTCATTGCGAAGTGTCATGTATACCTTGCATACACTTCAAATGAATGTAAATGCGACACTCCCTTGCTTGGAAATAGCGTCTGCAGATGTCTACGTATCGTAGCAATAGAGTTCTAACGCTTCTTAAAACGCGACATCGCATCTCATTTCTATGTTTCATGATAAGATACAATATTAATTGGCAAGTGTCATGTATACCTCGTATTCACTTCAAAACAATGTAAATGCTACACTTCCTTGCTAGGAAATAGCGATGGCAGATGTCTACGTATCGTAACATTAGAGTTCTAATGCTTCTTAAATCGCGAAATCGCATCTCATTTCTATGTTTCATGATAAGATATAATATTCATTGTGCAGTGATATGTATATCTCGTCTACACTTCAAAAGAATGTAAATGCGACACTTCCTTGCTAGGAAATAGCGTCTGCAGATGTCTACGTGTCGTAGAAATAGAGCTCCAATTCTTCTTAAAACGCGATATCGCATCTCATTTGTATGTTTCATGATGAGATACAATATTCATTGCGAAGTGTCATGTATACCTCGTATTCACTTCAAACAATGTAAATGCGTAACTTGCTTGCTAGGAAATAGCGTTTGCAGATGTCTAAGTATCGAAGCAATAGATTTCTAATGCTTCTAAAATCGCGATATCGCATCTCATTTCTATGTTTCATTATAAGATATATTATTCATTGCGGAGTGCTGTCATAACCTGGTATTCACTTCAAAAGAATGTAAATGCGACACTCCCTTGCTAGGAAATAGGGTTTGCAGATGTCTACGTATCGTAGCATTAGTGTTCTATTGCTTATCAAAACGCGATATCGCATCTCATTTCTATGTTTCATGATAAGATATAATATTCATTGTGGAGTGTTATGTATACCTCGTATTCACTGTAAAAGAATGTAAATGCGACACTTCCTTGCTAGGGAATATCGTTTGCAGATTTCTATATATCGTAGCACTATTGTTCTAATGCTTCTTAAAACGCGATATCGCATCTCATTTCTATGTTTCATGATAAGACGTAATATTCATTGTGCAGTGTTACGTATACCTCGTATTCAATTCAAAAGAATGTAAATGCGACACTTCCTTGCTAGGAAGAAGCGTTTGCAGACGCCTATGTATCATAGCAATAGAGTTATAATGCTTTTTAAAACGCGATATGGCTCCACATTTCTATGTTTCATGATAAGATGCAATTTTCATTGTTGAGTGTTATGTATACCTCGTATTCACATCAGGAGAATGTAAATGCCACACTTCCTTGCTAGGAAATAGCGTTTGCAGATGTCTACGTATCGAAGCAATAGCGTTCTATTGCTTATCAAAACGCGATATCGCATCTCATTTCTATGTTTCATGTTAAGATAAAAAATTCAGTGCGAATTGTCATGCATACCTCGTATTCACTTCAGAAGAATGTAGATGCGACACTTCCTTGCTAGGAAGTAGCGTTTGCAGATATTTACGTATCGAAGCAGTAGTGTTCTGATGCTTCTTGAAACGGGATATCGCATCTCATTTTTATGTTTCATGAAAAGATATAATATTCATTGTAGATTGTTATGTATACCTCGTACTCACTTCAAGAGAATGTAAATGCTACACTTCCTTGCTAGGAAATAGCGTTTGCAGATGTCTACGTATCGTAGCATTAGAGTACTAATGCTTCTCAAAACGCGATATCGCATCTCATTTCTATGTTTCATGATAAGATATAATAAACATTGCGAATTGTCATGTGTACCTCGTATTCACTTCAAAAGAATGTAAATGCGACACTTCCTTGCTAGGAAATAGCGTTTGCAGAAGTCTCCGTATAGTAGCAATAGAGTTCTAATGCTTCTCAAAACGCGATATCGCATCTCATTTCTGTTTCATGATAAGTTATAATATTCATTGCGAAGTTACATGTATACCTCGTATTCTCTTCAAAAGAATGTAAATGCGTCACTTCCTTGCCAGGAATTAGCGTTTGCAGTTTCCTCCGTATCGAAGCAATAGATTTCTAATGCTTCTTAAAACGGGATACCGCATCTCATTTCTATGTTTCATGATAAGCTATAACATTCATTGTGGAGTGTTATGTATGCCTCGTATTCACATGAAAAGAATGTTAATGCGACACTTCCTTGCTGGGAAATCGCGTTTCCAGATGTCTACGTATAGAAGCAATGGAGTTCTAATGCTTCTTGAAACGAAATGTCGCATCTTACTTCTATGTTTCATGATAAGATATAATATTCATTGCGAAGTGTCATGTGCACCTCATATTCACTTCAAAAGAATGTAAATGCGACACTTCGTTGCTAGGAAATAGCGTTTGCAGATGTCTACGTATCGAAACAGTAGAGTTCTAATGCTTCTCAAAACGCGATATCGCATCTCATTTCTATGTTTCATGATAAGATATAATATTCATTGCGAAGTGTCATGTATACCTCACATACACTTCAAATGAATGTAAATGCGACACTTCCTTGCTATGAAATAGCGTTGGCAGATGTCTACGTATCGAAGAAATAGAGATCTACTGCTTCTTAAATCGCCATATCGTATCTCATTTCTATGTTTCATGATAAGATATAATATTCATTGTGCAGTGATATGTTTAACTCTTCTACACATCAAAAGAATGTAAATGCGACACTTCCTTGCTAGGAAATAGCGTTTGCAGATGTCTACGTATCGTAGCATTATTGTTGTAATGCTTCCCAAAACGCGATATCGCATCCCATTTCTATGTTTCACGATAATATATAATAATCATTGCGAAGTGTCATAGTATATAAGTGTCGAAGTATACCTCACATACACTTCAAATGAATGTAATTGCGACACTCCCTTGCTAGGAAATAGCGTTTGCAGATGTCTACGTATCGGAGCAATAGTGTTCTAATGCTGCTTAAATCGCGATATCGCATCTCATTTATATGTTTCATGGTAAGAAATAATATTCATTTTGCAGTGTTATGTATACCTCGTATTCGCTTCAAAAGAATGTAAATGCGACACTTCCTTGCTAGGAAATAACGTTTGCAGTTGTCTATGTATCGTAGCATTAGAGTTCTAATGCTTCTTAAATCGCGATATCGCATCTCATTTCTATGTTTCATGATAAGATATAATATTCATTGTGCAGTGATATGTATATCTCGTCTACACTTCAAAAGAATGTAAATGCGACACTTCCTTGCTAGGAAATAGCGTCTGCAGATGTCTGCGTATCGTAGAAATAGAGTTCTAATTCTTAAAACGCGATATCGCATCTCATTTGTATGTTTCATGATAAGATATAATATTCATTGCGAAGTGTCCTATATACCTCGCATACACTTCAAATGAATGTAAATGCGACAGTTCCTTCCTAGGATATAGCGTTTGCAGGTGTCTACGTACCGAAGCAATAGTGTTTTAATGCTTCTTACAACGGGATATCGCATCTCATTTCTATGCTTCATGATAAGATATAATATTCATTGCGAAGTGTCATGTATACGTTGTATTCACTTCAAATGAATGTAAATGCGACACTTCCTTGCTAGGAAATAGCGTTTGCAGATGTCGACGTATCGAAATAATAGTGTTCTAGTGCTTTTTAAAACGAGATGTCGCATCCCATTTCTATGATTCATGATAACATATAATATTCATTGCGAAGTGTCATGTATACATCGCATTCAATTCAAATGAATGTAAATGCGACACTTCCTTGCTAGGAAGTAGCGTTTGCAGTTGTCTACGTATCGAAGCAATAGAGTTCTGATGCTTCTTAAAACGCGATATGACATCTCATTTCTATGTTTCATGATAAGATATAATAATCATCGCGAAGTGTCATGTATACCTCGTATTCACTTCAAAAGAATGTAAATGCAACACTTCCTTGATATTTAGTAGCGGTTGCAGATGTCTACGAATCGCAGCAATTGATTCCTGATGCCTTTTAACACGCGATATCGCATCTCATTTATATGTTTCATGACAAGATATAATATTGATTGTGGTGTTTTATATATACCTCGTATTCACTTCAAATGAATGTAAATGCGAAACTTCCTTGGTAGGAAATAGCGCTTCCAGATGTCTACGAATCGAAACAATAGAGTTCTAATGCTTCTTAAAACGAGATGTCGCATCTCCTTTCTATGTTTCATGATAAGATATAATACTCATTGTGGAGTGTTATGTTTACCTTGTACTTACTTCATAAGAATGTAAATGCGACACTTCCTTGCTAGGAAATAGCGTTTGCAGATGTCTACGTATGGAAGCAAAAGAGTTCTAATGCTTCTAAGAACGAGATACCGCATCTCATTCCTATGTTTCATGGTACGATATATTATTCATTGCCAAGTATCACGTATACCTCGCACACACTTCAAATGAATGTAAATGCGACACTTCCTTGCTAGGAAATAGCGTTTGCAGATGTCTACGTATCGAAGCAAAAGAGTTCTAATGCTTCTTAGAACGAGATACCGCATCTCATTCCTATGTTTCATGGTACGATATATTATTCATTGCCAAGTATCACGTATACCTCGCACACACTTCAAATGAATGTAAATGCGACACTTCCTTGCTCGGAAATAGTGTTTGCAGATGTCTACGTATCGTGGCAATAGAGTTCTAATGCTTCTCAAAACGCGATATCGCATCTCATTTCCATGTTTCATGATAAGATATAACATGCATTGCGAAGAGTCATGTGTTCCTCGTCTTCACTTCAAATGAATATAAATGCGACACTTCCTTGCTAGGAAATAGAGATTGCAGATGTCCACGTATCGTAGCAAGCATGTTATAATGCTTCTTAAAACGAGATAACGCTTCTCATTTCTATGCTTCATGATAAGAAATAATATTCATTGCGAAGTGTCATGTATACCTGGTACTCACTTCAAAAGAATGTAAATGCGACACTTCCTTGATAGGAAATAGCGTTTCCAGATGTCTATGTATCCTAGCAATAGTGTTCTAATGCGTCTTAAAACGCGATATCGCATCACATTTCTATGTTTCATGATAGGATGTAATATTCATTGCGAAGTGCCACTTATGCCTCGCATACACTTCAAGTGAATGTAAGTGCGACACTTCATTGCTAGGAAATAGCGTTTGCAGTTGTCTACGTATCGAAGCAATATAGTTCTAATGCCTCTTAATACGAGATATCGCATTTCATTTCTATGTTTCATGATAAGATATTATATACATTGCCAAGTGTCATGTATACCTCGTATTCACTTTAAAAGAATGTAAGTGCGATAATTCCTTGCTATTAAATAGCGTTTCCAGATATCTAGGTATCGAAGCAATAGAGTTCTAATGCTTCTTAAAACGCGATATCGCATCTCATTTCTATGTTTCATCATAAGATATAATATTCAATGCGAAGTGATACGTATACCTCGCATACACATCAAGTGAATGTAAATGCGACACGTTCTTGCTAGGAAATAGCGATTGCAGATGTCTACTTATCGTATCATTAGAGTTCTAATGCTTCTTATATCGCGATATCACGTCTCATGGCTGTGTTTCATGATAAGATATAATATTCATTGCGATGTGACATGCATACTTCGTATTCACTTCAGAAGAACGTAAGTGCGACACTTCCTTGCTAGGAAGTAGCGTTTGCAGATGTCTACGTATCGAAGCAATAGGGTTCTAATGCTTCTCAAGACGCTATATCGCATCTCATTTCTATGTTTCATGATAAGATATAATATTCATTGCGAAGTGTTATGTATACCTCGCATACACTTCAAATGAATGTAAATGCGACACTTCCTTGCATGGAAATAGCGATTGCAGATGTCTACGTATCGTTGCAATAGGGTTTTAATGCTTCTTAAAACGCGACATCGCATCATTTCTATGTCTCACAATAAGATATAATATTCATTGTGAAGTGTCACTTATACCTCGCATACACTTCAAATGAATGTAAATGCGACGCTTCCTTACTAGGATGTAGCATTTGCTGTTGTCTCCATATCGAAGCGTTAGAGTTCTTATGCTTCTTAAATCGCGATATCATATCTGATTTCTATGTTTCATGGTAAGATATAATATTTATTGCGGACTGTAATAAATACCTCGTCTACACTTCAAAAGAATGTAAGTGCACACTTCCTTGCAAGGAAATAGCGTTTGCAGATCTCTGCGTATCGAAGCAATAGTTTTCTAATGCTTCTTAAAACGCGATATCGCATCGCATGTCTATGTTTGATGATAAGATATAATATACATTGCGAAGTGTTATGTATACCTCGTCTATACTTCAGAAGAATGTAAATGCCACACTTCCTTTCAAGGAAATAGCGTTTCCAGATACCTACGTATCTAAGCAATAGAGTTCTAATACTTCTTGAAACGCGACATCGCATCTCTTTTCTATGTTTCGTAATGAGATATAATATACATTGCGGAGTGTTATGCATACCTCCTTTACACTTCAAAAGAATGTAAGTGTCACACGTCCATGCTAGGAGATGCGTTTCCAGATGATTACGTATCGCAGCCATAGAGTTCTAATGCTTCTTAAAACGCGTATAGCATCCCATTTCTATGTTTCATGATAGGATATAATATTCATTACGGAGTGGCATGTATACCTCGTATTCACTTCAGAAGAATGTAAGTGCGACACTTCCTTGCTAGGAAATAGCGTTTGCAGATGTCTACTTATCGTAGCAATAGAGTTCTAATGATTCTTAAGACGCGATATCGCATCTCATTTCTATGTTTCATGATAAGATATAATATTCATTGCGAAGTGTTACATATACCTCGTATACACTTCAAAAGCATGTAAGTGCGAGGTTTCCTTGCTACGAAATAGCGTCTGCACAAGTCTCCGTATCGAAGCAATACAGTTCTAATTCTTCTTAAATCGCGATATCGCATCCCATTTCTATGTTCCATGATTAGATATAATAATCATTGTGGAGTGTTAGGTATACCTCGTATTCACTTCGAAGGAATGTAAATGCGACTCTTCCTTGCTAGGAAATAGCGTTTGCATATGTCTACGTATCGGAGCAATAGATTTCTAATGCTTCTTAAATCGCCATATCGCATCTCATTTCAATGTTTCATGATAAGATATAATATTCATTGTGCAGTGATATGTATATCTCGTCTACACTTCAAAAGAATGAAAATGCGACAATTGCTTGCTAGGAAATAGCTTCTGCAGATGTCTACGTATCGTAGAAATAGAGTTCTAATGCTGCTTAAATCGCGATATCGCAACTCATTTCTATGTTTCATGATGAGATATAATATTCATTGCGCAGTGTTATGTATTCCTCGTATTCCTTTCAAGAGAATGCAAATGCGACACTTCCTTGCTGGGAAGTTACGTTTGCTGATGTCCACGTACCGAAGCAATAGAGTTCTAATGCTTCTTAAATCGCCATATCGCATCACATTTCTATGTGTCATGACAAGATACAATATTCATTGCGAAGTGTCTTGAATACCTCGCATACGCTTCAAATGAATGTAAATGCGACACTTCCTTGCTAGGAAATAGCGGTAGCAGTTGTCTACGAAACGAAGCAATAGAGTTCTAATGCTTCTTAAAACGCGAAATCGATCCCCATTTATATGCTTCATGCTAAGATATAATATTCATTGTGGAGTTTCATGTATTCCCCGTATTCACTTCAAATGAATGTAAATGCGACACTTCCTTGCTAGGAAATAGCTTTTCGCAGATGTCTACATATCGAAGCAATGAAGTTCCAATGCATCTTATACCGCGATATCGCATCTCATTTCTATGTTTCATGATAATATATAATATTCATTGTGCAATGTTATGTATACCTCGCATTCACTTCAAAAGAATATAAATGCGACACTTCCTTGTTAGGAAATAACGTTTGCAGATGTATACATATCGAAGCAATAGTTTGCTATTGCTTCTAAAATCGCGATTTCGCATCTCATTTCTAAGTTTCATTATAAGATATAATATTCATTGCGAAGTGTCTTGTATACCTCGCATACACTTCAAATGAATGTAAATGCGACACTTCCATGCTAGGAAATAGCGTTAGCAGATGTCTACGTATCGTAGCAATGGGGTTCTAAAGCTTCTTAAAACGGGATATCGCATCTCATTTCTATGTTTCATTATAAGATATAATATTCATTGCGAGGTGTCACTTATACCTCGCATACACTTCAAATGAATTTAAACACGACACTTCCTTCCTAGGAAATAGAGTCTCCAGATGTCTACGTATCGAAGCAATAGAGTGCTAATGCTTCCTAAATAGCGATATCGCTTTTCATTTCTATGTTTCGTGATAAGATATAATATTCATTGCGAAGTGTCTTGTATACCTCGCATACACTTCAAGCGTATGTAAATGCGACACTTCCTTGCTAGGAAATAGCGTTGGCATATGTCTACGTATCGAAGCAATAGAATTCCAATGCTTCTTAAATCGTCATATCGCATCTCATTTCTATGTTTCATGATAAGATATAATATTCATTACGAAGTGTCATGTATTCCTCGTAATCACTTCGAGAGAATGTAAGTCGGACACATTCTTGCTAGAAAATAGCGTTTGCACATGTCTACGTATCGTGGTATTGGAGTTCTAATGCTTCCTAAAACGCGATATCGCTTCTCATTTCTACGTTTCATGATAAGATATAATATTCATTGTGGAATGTTATCTATACATCGTATCCACGTCAAAAGAATGTAAATGCGACACTTCCTTGCTAGGAAATAGCGATTGCAAATGTCTACGTATCGAAGCAATATAGTTCTAATGCTTCTTGAAACGGGATATCGCATCTCATTTCTATGTTTCATACTAAGATATAATATTCATTGCGAAGTTTCATGTATTCCTCGTATTCACTTCAAATGAATGTAAATGCGACACTTTCTTGCTGGGAAATAGAGTTTGCAGATGTCTACATTTCGAAGCTACGGTATTCTAATGCTTCTTAAATCGTCATATCGCATCTCATTTATATGTATCATGATAAGATATAATATTCATTACGAAGTGCCACGTATACCTCGTACTCCTCTCAAAATAATTTAAATGCGACGCTTCCTTGCTAGGAATGCGACCCTTCCTTCCTAGCGTTTGCAGATGTCTACGTATCGAAGCAATAGAGTTCTAATGCTTCTTAAATTGCCATATAGCATCTCATTTCTATGTTTCATGAGAAGATATAATATTCATTGCGAAGTGTCATGTGTACCTCGCAATCACATCAAATGAATGTAAATGCGACACTTCCTTGCTAGGAAGTAGCGTTTGCAGATGTCTACGTATCGAAGCAATAGAGTTCTAATGCTTCTTAATTCGCGATATCGCATCTCATTTCTATGTTTCATGATAAGATATAATATTGATTGCCAAGTGTCATGTATACCTCGTTTACACTTCAAATGAATGCAAATGCAACACTTCCTTGCTAGGAAATGGCGTTTGCAGATGTCTACGTATCGAAGCAATAGAATTCTAGTGCTTCTTAAATCGTCATATCGCATCACATTTCTATGTTTCATGATAACATATAATATTCATTGCGAAGTGTCATGTATACTTCGCATACGCTTCAAATGAATGTAAATGCGACACTTCCTTGCTAGGAAGTAGCGTTTGCAGATGTCTAGGTATCGAAGCAATAGAGTTCTAATGATTCTTATATCGCGATATCGCATCTCATTTCTATGATTCATGATAATATATAATAATCATTGTAAAGTGTTATGTTTACCTCGTATTCATTTCAAGAGAATGTAAATGCGAAGCTTCCTTGCTAGGAAATAGCGTTTGCAGATGCCTACGTATCGAAGCAATAGAGTTCTAATGCTTCTTAGTTCGGGATATCGCATCTCATTTCTATGTTTCATGAGAAGATATAATATTCATTGCGGAGTGTCATGTATACCTCGTATTCTCTGCAAAAGAAAGTAAATGCGACACTTCCTTCCTAGGAAATAGCGTCTGTAGATGTCTACGTATCGAAGCAATAGAGTTCTAATGCTTCTTATATCGTCATATCGCATCACATTTCTATGTTTCATTATAGGATATAATGTTCACTGTGAAGTGTCAGGTATACCTCGCATACACTCCAAATGAATGTAAATGCGACTCTTCCTTGCTTGGAAATAGCGTTTGCAGATGTCTACGTATCGAAGCAACAGAGTTCTAATGCTTCTTAAAACGCGATATTGCATTTCATTTCTATGTTTCATGATAAGATATAATATTCATTGCGAAGTGCCACTTATGCCTCCCACAAACTTAGAATGAATGTAAATGCGACACTTCATTGCTAGGAATATATCGAAGCAATAGAGTTCTAATGCTTCTTAAAACGCGAAATCGCATCTCATTTCTATGTCTCATGATAAGATATAATATACATTGGGGAGTGTTATGTGTACCTGGTATTCACTTCAAAAGAATGTAAATGCGACACTTCCTTGCTAGGAAAAAGTGCTTGCCGATGTCTACGTATTGGAGCAATAGAGTTCCAATGCTTCTTAAATCGCGATATCGCATTTCATTTCTATGTTTCATGATAAGATATAATATTCATTGCGAAGTGTTATGTATTCCTCGTGTACACTTCAAATGAATGTAAATGCGACACTTCCTTGCCAGGAAATAGCGCTTGCAGATTTCTACGTATCGAAGCAATAAATTTCTAATGCTTCTTGAAACGCGATATCGCATCACATTTCTATGGTTCGTGATAAGATATAATGTTCATTGTGGAGTGTTATGTATAACTCGTATTCACTTCAAAGTAATGTATATGCGACACTTCCTTGCTTGGAAGTAGCGTTTGCACATGTCTACGTATCGAAGCAATAGAGTTCTAATGCTTCTTAAAACGAGATATCGCATCTCATTTCTATCTTTTAGGATAAGTTATAATATTCATTGCGGAGTGTCATGTATACCTCGTATTCACTTCAAAAGAAAGTAAATGCGATATTTGCTTGCTAGGAAATAGCGTTTTCAGATGTGTACGTAACGAAGCAATAGAGTTCTAATGCTTCTTAAAACGCGAAATCGCTCCTCATTTCTATGCTTCATGATAAGATATAATATTCATTGTGGAGTGTTGTGTATACCTCGTATTCACTTCAAAAGAATGTAAATGCGACACTTCCTTGCTAGGTAATAGCGTATGCAGATGTCTACGTATCGCAGCAATAGAGTTCTAAAGCTTCTTAAAACGCGATACCGCTTCTCAGTTATATGCTTCATGATAGGGTATAATATTCATTGTGGAGTGTTATGTATACCTCGTATTCACTTCAAAAAACTGTAAATGCGACACTTCCTTGCTAGGAAATAGCGTCTGCAGATGTCTACGTATCGTAGCAATAGTGATCTAATGCTTCTTAAAACGCCATATCGCACCTCATTTCTATGCTTCATGATAAGATATAATATTCATTTTGGAGTGTTATGTATACCTCGTATTCGCTTCAAAAGAATGTAAATGCGAAACTTCCTTGCTAGGAAATAGTGAATGCAAATGTCTCAGTATCGAAGAAATAGGGTTCTAAAGCTTCTTAAATCGCGATATCGCATCCCATTTCTATGCTTCGTAACAAGATATAATATTCATTGCGAAGTGTCATGTATACCTCGCATACACTTCAAATGAATGTAAATGCGACACATCCTTGCTAGGAAATAGCGTTTCCAGATATCTACGTATCGAAGCAATAGAGTTCTAATGCTACTTAAAACGCGATATCGCATCTCATTTCTATGTTTCATGATATGATATAATACTCATTTCGAAGTGTCATGTATACCTCGTATTCACTTCAAAAGAATGTAAATGCGACACTTCCTTGCTAGGAAATAGCGTTTGCAGATGCTTACGTATCGTAGCAATACAGTCCTAATGTTTCTTAAAACGCGATAACGCATCTCATTTCTACGTTTCATGATAAGATATAATATTCATTGTGGAGTGTTATGTATACCTCGTATTCACTTCAAAAGATTGTAAATGCGACACTTCCTTCCTAGGAAATAGCGTCTGTAGATGTCTACGTATCGAAGCAATAGAGTTCTAATGCTTCTTATATCGTCATATCGCATCACATTTCTATGTTTCATTATAGGATATAATGTTCATTGTGAAGTGTCAGGTATACCTCGCATACACTCCAAATGAATGTAAATGCGACTCTTCCTTGCTTGGAAATAGCGTTTGCAGATGTCTACGTATCGAAGCAACAGAGTTCTAATGCTTCTTAAAACGCGATATTGCATTTCATTTCTATGTTTCATGATAAGATATAATATTCATTGCGAAGTGCCACTTATGCCTCCCACAAACTTAGAATGAATGTAAATGCGACACTTCATTGCTAGGAATATATCGAAGCAATAGAGTTCTAATGCTTCTTAGAACGCGAAATCGCATCTCATTTCTATGTCTCATGATAAGATATAATATACATTGGGGAGTGTTATGTGTACCTGGTATTCACTTCAAAAGAATGTAAATGCGACACTTCCTTGCTAGGAAAAAGTGCTTGCCGATGTCTACGTATTGGAGCAATAGAGTTCCAAGGCTTCTTAAATCGCGATATCGCATTTCATTTCTATGTTTCATGATAAGATATAATATTCATTGCGAAGTGTTATGTATTCCTCGTGTACACTTCAAATGAATGTAAATGCGACACTTCCTTGCCAGGAAATAGCGCTTGCAGATTTCTACGTATCGAAGCAATAAATTTCTAATGCTTCTTGAAACGCGATATCGCATCACATTTCTATGTTTCGTGATAAGATATAATGTTCATTGTGGAGTGTTGTGTATAACTCGTATTCACTTCAAAGTAATGTATATGCGACACTTCCTTTCCAGGAAATTACGTTTCCAGATGTCTTCGTATCGAAGCAATAGAATTCTAGTGCTTCTTAAAACGCGATATCGCATCACATTCCTATGTTTCGTGATAAGATATAATAATCATTATGGAGTGTTGTGTGTACCTCGTATTCACTTCAAACGAACGTATATGCGACACATCCTTGCTTGGCAATAGCGTTTGCTGATGTCTACGTATCGAAGCAATAGAGTTCCAATGCATCATAAATCTCGATATCGCATCTCACTTCTACGTTTCATGATAAGATATAATTTTCACTGTGCAGTGTTATGTATATCTCGTCTACACTTCAAGTGAATGTAAATGCGACACTTCCTTGCTTGGAAGTAGCGTTTGCAGATGTCTACGTATCGAAACAATAGAGTTCTAATGCTTCTTAAAACGAGATATCGCATCTCATTTCTATCTTTTAGGATAAGTTATAATATTCATTGCGGAGTGTCATGTATACCTCGTATTCACTTCAAAAGAAAGTAAATGCGATATTTGCTTGCTAGGAAATAGCGTTTTCAGATGTGTACGTAACGAAGCAATAGTGTTCTAATGCTTCTTAAATCGTCATTTCGCATCTCATTTCTATGTTTCATGATAAGATATAATATTCATTGTGGATTGTTATGTATACCTCGTATTCACTTCAAAAGACTGTAAATGCGACACTTCCTTGCTAGGAAATAGCGTCTGTAGATGTCTACATATCGATGCAATAGAGTAGTAACGCTTCTTAAAATGCAAAATCGCTCGTCATTGCTATGTTTCATGATAAGATATAATGTTCATTGTGGAGTGTTATGTATACCTCGTATTCGCTTCAAAAGAATGTTAATGCGACACTTCCTTGCTAGGAAATAGCGTCCGCAGATGTCAATGTATGGTAGCAATAGGGTTCTAATGCTTCTTAAAGCGCGAATCGATCCTCATTTCTATGTTTCACGTTAAAATATAATATTCATTGTGGAGTGTTATATATACCTCGTATTCGCTTCAAAAGAATGTAAATGCGACACTTCCTTCCTAGGTAATTGCGTCTGCAGATGTTTACGTATCGAAGCAATAGAGTTCTAATGCTTCTTAAAACGCGAAATCGCTCCTCATTTCTATGCTTCATGATAAGATATAATATTCATTGTGGAGTGTTGTGTATACCTCGTATTCACTTCAAAAGAATGTAAATGCGACACTTCCTTGCTAGGAAATAGCGTCTGCAGATGTCTACGTATCGCAGCAATAGAGTTCTAAAGATTCTTAAAACGCGATACCGCTTCTCAGTTATAGGCTTCATGATAAGGTATAATATTCATTGTGGAGTGTTATGTATACCTCGTATTCACTTCAAAAAACTGTAAATGCGACACTTCCTTGCTAGGAAATAGCGTCTGCAGATGTCTACGTATCGTAGCAATAGTGATCTAATGCTTCTTAAAACGCCATATCGCACCTCATTTCTGTGTTTCATGATAAGATATAATACTCATTCTGGAGTGTTATGTTTACCTCGTGTTCACTTCTAAAGATTGAAAATGCGACATTTTCTTGCTAGGAATTAGCGTTTGCAGATGTCTACGTATCGTAGCAATAGAGTTCTAATGCTTCTTAAAACGCGAAATCGATCCTCGTTTATATGCTTCATGATAAGATATAATTTTCATTGTGGATTGTTATGTATACCTCGTATTCTCTTCAAAAGATAGTAATTGCGACACTTCCTAGCTAGGTGATAGCGTCTGCAGATGTCTACGTATCGAAGGAATAGATTTCTAATGCTTCTTAGTACGCGAAATCGCTCCACATTTCTATGTTTCATGATAAGATATAATATTCATTGTAGAGTGCTATGTATACCTCGTATTCACTTCAAAAGAACGTAAATGCGACACTTCCTTGCTAGGAAATAGCGTCTGCAGATGTCTACGTATCGTAGCAATAAGGTTCTAATGCTTCTTAAAACGCGATACCGCTTCTCAGTTATAGGCTTCATGATAAGGTATAATATTCATTGTGGAGTGTTATGTATACCTCGTATTCACTTCAAAAAACTGTAAATGCGACACTTCCTTGCTAGGAAATAGCGTCTGCAGATGTCTACGTATCGTAGCAATAGTGATCTAATGCTTCTTAAAACGCCATATCGCACCTCATTTCTGTGTTTCATGATAAGATATAATACTCATTCTGGAGTGTTATGTTTACCTCGTGTTCACTTCTAAAGATTGAAAATGCGACATTTTCTTGCTAGGAATTAGCGTTTGCAGATGTCTACGTATCGTAGCAATAGAGTTCTAATGCTTCTTAAAACGCGAAATCGATCCTCGTTTATATGCTTCATGATAAGATATAATTTTCATTGTGGATTGTTATGTATACCTCGTATTCTCTTCAAAAGATAGTAATTGCGACACTTCCTAGCTAGGTGATAGCGTCTGCAGATGTCTACGTATCGAAGGAATAGATTTCTAATGCTTCTTAGTACGCGAAATCGCTCCACATTTCTATGTTTCATGATAAGATATAATATTCATTGTAGAGTGCTATGTATACCTCGTATTCACTTCAAAAGAACGTAAATGCGACACTTCCTTGCTAGGAAATAGCGTCTGCAGATGTCTACGTATCGTAGCAATAAGGTTCTAATGCTTCATAAAACGCGAATCGATCCTCAATTATTTGTTTCATGATAAGATACAATATTCACTGTGGAGTGTTATGTATATCTCGTCTACACTTCCTAAAAATGTAAATGCGACACTTCCTTGCTTGGAAATGGCGTTTGCAGATGTCTTCGCATCGAAGCAATAGAGTTCTAATGCTTCTTAAATCGTCATATCGCATCCCATTTCTATGCTTCATGATAAGAGGTAATATTCATTCTGGAGTGTTATGTATACCTCGTATTCACTTCAACAGATTGTAAATGCGACACTTCCTTCCGAGGTAATAGCGTCTGCAGATGTTTACGTATCGAAGCAATAGGGTTCTAATGCTTCTTAAAACGCGAACCGATCCTCAATTATATGTTTCATGATAACATACAATATTCATTGTGGAGTGTTATGTATATCTCGTCTACACTTCCTAAGAATGTAAATGCGACACTTCCTTGCTAGGAAAAAGTGCTTGCCGATGTCTACGTATTGGAGCAATAGAGTTCCAAGGCTTCTTAAATCGCGATATCGCATTTCATTTCTATGTTTCATGATAAGATATAATATTCATTGCGAAGTGTTATGTATTCCTCGTGTACACTTCAAATGAATGTAAATGCGACACTTCCTTGCCAGGAAATAGCGCTTGCAGATTTCTACGTATCGAAGCAATAAATTTCTAATGCTTCTTGAAACGCGATATCGCATCACATTTCTATGTTTCGTGATAAGATATAATGTTCATTGTGGAGTGTTGTGTATAACTCGTATTCACTTCAAAGTAATGTATATGCGACACTTCCTTTCCAGGAAATTACGTTTCCAGATGTCTTCGTATCGAAGCAATAGAATTCTAGTGCTTCTTAAAACGCGATATCGCATCACATTCCTATGTTTCGTGATAAGATATAATAATCATTATGGAGTGTTGTGTGTACCTCGTATTCACTTCAAACGAACGTATATGCGACACATCCTTGCTTGGCAATAGCGTTTGCTGATGTCTACGTATCGAAGCAATAGAGTTCCAATGCATCATAAATCTCGATATCGCATCTCACTTCTACGTTTCATGATAAGATATAATTTTCACTGTGCAGTGTTATGTATATCTCGTCTACACTTCAAGTGAATGTAAATGCGACACTTCCTTGCTTGGAAGTAGCGTTTGCAGATGTCTACGTATCGAAACAATAGAGTTCTAATGCTTCTTAAAACGAGATATCGCATCTCATTTCTATCTTTTAGGATAAGTTATAATATTCATTGCGGAGTGTCATGTATACCTCGTATTCACTTCAAAAGAAAGTAAATGCGATATTTGCTTGCTAGGAAATAGCGTTTTCAGATGTGTACGTAACGAAGCAATAGTGTTCTAATGCTTCTTAAATCGTCATTTCGCATCTCATTTCTATGTTTCATGATAAGATATAATATTCATTGTGGATTGTTATGTATACCTCGTATTCACTTCAAAAGAATGTAAATGCGACACTTCCTTGCTAGGAAATAGCGTCTGTAGATGTCTACATATCGATGCAATAGAGTAGTAACGCTTCTTAAAATGCAAAATCGCTCGTCATTGCTATGTTTCATGATAAGATATAATGTTCATTGTGGAGTGTTATGTATACCTCGTATTCGCTTCAAAAGAATGTTAATGCGACACTTCCTTGCTAGGAAATAGCGTCCGCAGATGTCAATGTATGGTAGCAATAGGGTTCTAATGCTTCTTAAAGCGCGAATCGATCCTCATTTCTATGTTTCACGTTAAAATATAATATTCATTGTGGAGTGTTATATATACCTCGTATTCGCTTCAAAAGAATGTAAATGCGACACTTCCTTCCTAGGTAATTGCGTCTGCAGATGTTTACGTATCGAAGCAATAGAGTTCTAATGCTTCTTAAAACGCGAAATCGCTCCTCATTTCTATGCTTCATGATAAGATATAATATTCATTGTGGAGTGTTGTGTATACCTCGTATTCACTTCAAAAGAATGTAAATGCGACACTTCCTTGCTAGGAAATAGCGTCTGCAGATGTCTACGTATCGCAGCAATAGAGTTCTAAAGATTCTTAAAACGCGATACCGCTTCTCAGTTATAGGCTTCATGATAAGGTATAATATTCATTGTGGAGTGTTATGTATACCTCGTATTCACTTCAAAAAACTGTAAATGCGACACTTCCTTGCTAGGAAATAGCGTCTGCAGATGTCTACGTATCGTAGCAATAGTGATCTAATGCTTCTTAAAACGCCATATCGCACCTCATTTCTATGTTTCATGATAAGATATAATACTCATTCTGGAGTGTTATGTTTACCTCGTGTTCACTTCTAAAGATTGAAAATGCGACATTTTCTTGCTAGGAATTAGCGTTTGCAGATGTCTACGTATCGTAGCAATAGAGTTCTAATGCTTCTTAAAACGCGAAATCGATCCTCGTTTATATGCTTCATGATAAGATATAATTTTCATTGTGGATTGTTATGTATACCTCGTATTCTCTTCAAAAGATAGTAATTGCGACACTTCCTAGCTAGGTGATAGCGTCTGCAGATGTCTACGTATCGAAGGAATAGATTTCTAATGCTTCTTAGTACGCGAAATCGCTCCACATTTCTATGTTTCATGATAAGATATAATATTCATTGTAGAGTGCTATGTATACCTCGTATTCACTTCAAAAGAACGTAAATGCGACACTTCCTTGCTAGGAAATAGCGTCTGCAGATGTCTACGTATCGTAGCAATAAGGTTCTAATGCTTCTTAAAACGCGAATCGATCCTCAATTATTTGTTTCATGATAAGATACAATATTCACTGTGGAGTGTTATGTATATCTCGTCTACACTTCCTAAAAATGTAAATGCGACACTTCCTTGCTTGGAAATGGCGTTTGCAGATGTCTTCGCATCGAAGCAATAGAGTCCTAATGCTTCTTAAATCGTCATATCGCATCCCATTTCTATGCTTCATGATAAGAGGTAATATTCATTCTGGAGTGTTATGTATACCTCGTATTCACTTCAACAGATTGTAAATGCGACACTTCCTTCCGAGGTAATAGCGTCTGCAGATGTTTACGTATCGAAGCAATAGGGTTCTAATGCTTCTTAAAACGCGAACCGATCCTCAATTATATGTTTCATGATAACATACAATATTCATTGTGGAGTGTTATGTATATCTCGTCTACACTTCCTAAGAATGTAAATGCGACACTTCCTTGCTAGGAAATAGCGTTTGCAGATGTCTACGTATCGAAGCAATAGATTTCTAATGCTTCTTAAAACGAGATATCGCATGTCATTTCTACGTTTCATGATAAGATATAATATTCATTACGAAGTATTCTGTACACCTCGTCGCCACTTGATAGGAATGTAAATGCAATACTTCCTAGCTAGGAAATAGCGTTCGCATATGTCCATGTATCGTAGCAATAAAGTCCTAATGCTTCTTAAAACGCGATATCGCATCTCATTTCTATGTTTCATGATAAGATATAATATTCATTGCGAAGTGTCATGTATACCACGTATTCACTTCAAAAGAGTGTAAATGCGATACTTCCTTGCTAGGAAATAGCGTTGCAAGATGTCTACGTATCGAAACAATACAGTTCTAATGCTTCTTGAAACGAGATATCGCATCGCATTTCTATGTTTCATGATAAGATATAATATTCATTGCGAAGTTTCATGTATTCCTCGTATTCACTTCAAATGAATGTAAATGCGACACTTCCTTCCTAGGTAATAGCGTTTGTAGATGTCTACGTATCGTAGCAATAGAGTTCTAAGGCTTCTTAAAACGCGATATCGCATCTCATTTCCGCGTTTAATGATGAGATATAATATTCATTGCGAAGTGTCATGTAAACCTCGTATTCACTTCAAAAGAACGTAAATGCGACAATACCTTGCTAGGAAATAGCGCTTGCAGATGTCTACGTATCGTAGTAATGGGATTCTAATGCTTCCCAAAACGCGATATAGCAACTCATTTCGATGTCTCACTATAAGATATAATATTCATTGTGGAGTGTTATGTATACCTCGTATTCACTTCAAAAGAATGTAAATGCGAAACTTCCTTGCTAGGAAATAGCGAATGCAAATGTCTCAGTATCGAACCAATAGGGTTCTAAAGCTTCTTAAGTCGAGATATCGCATCCCACTTCTATGTTTCGTGACAAGATATAATATTCATTGCGAAGTGTTATGTATACCTTCTCTACACTTCAAAAGAATGTAAATGCTACACTTCCTTGCTAGGAAATGCGTTTCCAGATATCTATGTATCGATGTGATAGAGTTCTAATGATTCTTAAAACGCGATATCGCTTCCCATTTCTGTGTTCCATGATAAGATGTAATATTCATTGCGAAGTGCTACGTATACCCTGTCTACACTTCAAAAGAAGGTAAACGCCACACTTTCTTGCTAGGTAATAGCGATTCCAGACGTCTACGTATCGAAGCAATAGAGTTCTAATGCTTCTCAAGGCGCGATATCGCATCGCAGTTCTATATTTCAGGATGAGATATAATATTCATTGCGAAGTGTAATGTATACATCGTCTACACTTCAAAAGGATGTAAATGCCACACTTCCATGCTAGGAAATGCCTTTCCAGATGTCTACGTATCGAAGCATTAGAGTTCTATTGCTTCTCAAAACGCGATATCGCATCACATTTCTATGTTCCATTATAAGATATAATATTCATTGCGAAGTGTTATGTATACCTCGTCTACACTTCAAAAGAATGTAAATGCCACATATCCCTGCTAGGGTATAGCGTTTCCAAATGTCCACGTTTCGAAGCAATAGATTTCTAATGCTTCTTAAAACGCGACATAGAATCTCATTTCTATGTTCCATGATAAGATATAATATTCTTTGTGGGGTGTTAATTATACCTCGTATTCACTTCAAAAGAATGTAAATGCGACTTCCTTTCTAGGAAATAGCGTCTGCAGATGTCTACGTGTCAGAACAATAGAGTTCTAATGCACCTTAAATCGCGATATCGCATCTCATTTCTATGTATCATGATAAGATATAATATTGTGCAGTGTTTTGTATACCTCGTGTTCGCTTCAAAAGAATGTAAATGCGACACTTCCTTGCTAGGAAATAGCGTTTGCAGATGTCTACGTATCGAAGCAATAGGGATCTAATGCTTCTTAAATCGCGATATCGCATTTCATTTCTATGTTTCATGATAAGGTATAATATTCATTGTGTTGTGTTATGTATACCTCGTATTCACTTCAAAAGAATGTAGTGCGACACTTCCTTGCTATTAAACAGTGTTTGTAGTTATCTAAGTATCGAAGCTATAGAGTTCTAATGCACCTTAAATCGCGATATCGCATCTCATTTCTATGTATCATGATAAGATATAATATTCATTGTGCAGTGTTTTGTATACCTCGTATTCGCTTCAAGAGAATGTAAATGCGACACTTCCTTGCTAGGAAATAGCGTTTGCAGATGTCTACGTATCGTAGCAATAGTGTTCTAATGCTTCTTAAATCGCGATATCGCAATTCATTTCTATGTTTCATGATAAGGTATAATATTCATTGTGTTGTGTTATGTATACCTCGTATTCACTTCAAAAGAATGTAGTACGACACTTCCTTGCTATTAAACAGTGTTTGTAGTTATCTAAGTATCGAAGCTATAGAGTTCTAATGCACCTTAAATCGCGATATCGCATCTCATTTCTATGTTTCATGATAAGATATAATATTAATTGCGAAGTGTTTTGTATACCTCGCATACACTTCAAATGAATGTAAATGCGACACTTCCTTGCTAGGAAATAGCGTTGGCAGATATCTACGTATCGAAGCAATAGGGATCTAATGCTTCTTAAATCGCCATATCGCATTTCATTTCTATGTTTCATGATAAGATATAATATTCATTGCGAAGTGTCATGTATACCTCGTATTCACTTCAAAAGAATGTAAATGCGACACTTCCTTGCTGGGCAATAGCGTTCCAAGATGTCTACGTATCGAAACAATACAGTTCTAATGCTTCTTGAAACGAGATATCGCATCCCATTTCTATGTTTCATGATAAGATACAATATTAATTGCCAAGTGTCATGTATACCTCGTATTCACTTCAAAAGAATGTAAATGCTACACTTCCTTGCTAGGAAATAGCGTTTGCAGGTGTCTACGTATCGAAGCAATAGAATTCTAATGCTGCTTAAATCGCGATATCGCATTCCATTTCTATGTTTCGTGATAAGATATAATATTCATTGTTCAGTGTTATGTATACCTCGTATTCGCTTCAAAAGTATGTAAATGCGACACTTCCTTGCTAGGAAACAGCGTTTGCAGATGTCTACGTATCGTAGCAATAGAGTTCCAATTCTTCTTAAAACGCGATATCGCATCTCAATTCTATGTTCCATGATAAGATACAATATTAATTGCCAAGTGTCATGTATACCTCGTATTCACTTCAAAACAATGTAAATGCTACACTTCCTTGCTAGGAAATAGCGTTTGCAGATGTCTACGTATCGTAGCATTAGGGTTCTAATGCTTCTTAGATCGCGATATCGCATCTCATTTCTGTTTCATGATAAGATATAATATTCATTGTGGAGTGATATGTATATCTCGTCTACACTTCAAAAGAATGTAAATGCGACACTCCCTTGCTAGGAAATAGCGTCTGCAGATTTCTACGTGTCGTAGAAATAGAGTTCTAATTCTTCCTAAATCGCGATATCGCATCTTATTTGTATGTATCATGATAAGATATAATATTCATTGTGCAGTGTTTTGTATACCTCGTATTCGCTTCAAAAGAATGTAAATGCGACACTTCCTTGCTAGGAAATAGCGTTTGCAGATGTCTACGTATCGTAGCATTGGAGCCCTAAAGCTTCTTAAATCGCGATATCGCATCTCATTTCTATGTTTCATGATAAGATATAATATTCATTGTGGAGTGTTGTGTGTACCTCGTATTCTCTTCAAACGAACGTATATGCGACACATCCTTGCTTGGCAATAGCGTCTGCAGATGTCTACGTATCGTAGCAATAGGGTATTAATGCTTCTTAAAGCGCGATGTCGCATCTCATTTCTATGTTTCATGATAAGATACAATATTCATTGCGAATTGCTATGTATTCCTCGTCTACATTTCAAATGAATGTTAATGGGACACTTCCTTACTAGGAAACAGCGTTTGCAGATGTCTACGTATCGTAGCAATAGGGTTCGAATGCTTCTTAAAACGAGATATAGCATCTCATTTCTATGTTTCATTATAAGATATAATATTCATTGCGAAGTGTCATGTATACCTTGCATACACTTCAAATGAATGTAAATGCGACACTTCCTTGCTAGGAAATAGCGTTGGCAGATGACTACGTATCGAAGCAATAGGGTTCTAATGTTTCTTGAAACGAGATATCGCACCTCATTTCTGTTTTTGGAGAAGATATAATATTCATTGCAGAGTGTCATGTATACTTCGTATTCACTTCAAATGAATGTAAATGCGACACTTCCTTGCTAGGAAATAGCGTTTGCAGATGTCTACGTATCGTAGCAGTAGAGCTCTAATGCTTCTTAAAACGCGATATCGCATCAGATTTCTATGTTTCATGATAAGATATAATATTCATTGCGAAGTGTCATGTATACCTCGTATTCACTTCAAGTGAATGTAAATGCGACAGTTCCTTGCTAGAAAATAGCGTTTGCAGATGTCTACTTATCGTAGCAACAGAGTTCAAATGCGTCTTAAATCGCCATTTCGCATTTCATTTCAGTTTTTTGTGATAAGGTATAATATTAATTGTGGAATGTTATGTATTTCTCGTATTCAAAAGAATGTAAATGCGACAGTTACTTGCTATCAGATAGCGTTTGCAGATATCTACGTATCGAAGTAATAGTGTTCTAATGCTTCTCATATCGCGTTAACGCATGTCATTTTTATGTTTCGTGATAAGGTATAATATTCATCGTGGAGTGTTATGTATACCTCGTATTCAATTAAACAGAATGTAAATGCGACACTTCCTTGCTAGGAGGTAGCGTCTGCAGATGTCTACGTATCGTAGCAATAGTGTTCTAATGCTTCTTAGATCGCGATATCGCATGTCATTTCTATGTATCATGATAAGATATAATATTCATTGTGCAGTGTTTTGTATACCTCGTATTCGCTTCAAAAGAATGTAAATGCGACACTTCCTTGCTAGGAAATAGCGTTTGCAGATGTCTACGTATCGTAGCATTGGAGCCCTAAAGCTTCTTAAATCGCGATATCGCATCTCATTTCTATGTTTCATGATAAGATATAATATTCATTGCGAAGTGTTATGTATTCCTCGTGTACACTTCAAATGAATGTGAATGCGACACTTCCTTGCTAGGAAATAGCGCTTGCAGATTTCCACGTATCGAAGCAGTAAATTTCTAGTGCTTCTTGAAACGCGATATCGCATCACATTTCTATGTTTCGTGATAAGATATAATATTCATTGTGCAGTGTTTTGTATACCTCGTATTCGCTTCAAAAGAATGTAAATGCGACACTTCCTTGCTAGGAAATAGCTTTTGCAGATGTCTACGTATCGTAGCATTGGAGCCCTAATGCTTCTTATATCGCGATATGGCATCTCATTTCTATGTTTCATTATAAGATATAACATTCATTGCGTAGTGTCATGTATACCTCGCATACACTTCAAATGAATGTAAATGCGACACTTCGTTGCTAGGATATAGCGATGGCAAATGTCTACGTATCGAAGCAACAGAGTACAAATGCTTCTTAAAACGAGACATCGCATCACAGTTCTGTGTTTTATGATAAGATATAATATTCATTGCGGAGTGTCATGTATACTTCGGATTCACTTCAGAAGAATGTAAATGCGACACTTCCTTGCTTGGAAATAACGTTTGCAGATGTCTACGTATCGTAGCGGGAGTGTTCTAGTGCTTCTCAAAACACGATATCGCATGTCAATTCTATGTTTCATGATAAGATATAATATTCATTGTGGAGTGTTATGTATACCTCGCACTCACTTCAAAAGAATGTAAATGCGACACTTCCTTGTTACGAAATATCGCCTGCAGATGTCTACGTATCGTAGCAATAGAGTTCCAATGCTTCTTAAAACGCGATATCGCACCTCAATTCTACGTTACATGATAAGATATAATATTCATTGTGGAGTGTTATGTATACCTCGCACTCACTTCAAAAGAATGTAAATGCGACACTTCCTTGTTACGAAATATCGTCTGCAGATGTCTACGTATCGTAGCAATAGTGTTCTAATTTTCTTAAAACGCGATATAGCATCTAATTTCTATGTTTCGTGATAAGGTATAATATTCATCGTGGAGTGTTATGTATATCTCGCATACACTTCAAATGAATGTAAATGCGACACTTCCTTGCTAGGAAGTTGCGTTTGCAGATGCCTACGTATCGAAGCAATAGAGTTCTAACGCTTCTTAAATCGCCATATCGCATCTCATTTCTGTGTTTCATGATAAGTTATAATATTCATTGCGAAGTGTCATGTTTACCTTGTATTCATTCCAAAAGAATGTATTTGCGACACTTCCATGCCACGAAATAGCGTTTGCAGGTGTCTACGTATCGTAGCAATAGATTTCAAGTGCTTCTTAAAACGCGAAATCGATCCTCATTCCTTAGTGTCATGATAAGACATAATATTCATTGTGGAGTGTTATGTATACCTCGTATTCACATCAAAAGAATGTAAATGCGACACTTCCTTGCTAGGAAATAGCGTTGGCACATGTCTACGTATCGAAGCAATAGGGTTCTAGTGCTTTTTAAACCGCCATAACGAATCTCATTTCTATGTTTCATGATAATATATAATATTCATTGTGGAGTGTCATGTATTCCTCGTATTCACTTCAAAAAAATGTAAATGCGACACTTCCTTGCTAGCAAATAGCGTTTGCAGATGTCAACGTATCGAAACTGAAGTGTTCTAATGCTTCTTAAAACTAGATGTCGCATCGCATTTCTATGTTTCACGATAAGATATAATATTCATTGCGAAGTGTCACGTACACCTCGTATTCACTACATAAGAATGTAAATGCTACACTTCTATTCTAGGAAATAGCGTTTGCAGATGTCTCCGTATCGAAGCAATAGAGTTCTATTGCTTCTTAAATCGCGATATCGCTTTTCATTCCTATGTTTCGTAATAAGGTATAACATTCATTGCGAAGTGTCATGTATACCTCGTATTCACTTCAAAAGAAAGTAAACGCGACACTTCCTTGCTAGGAAATAGCGTTTGCTGATGCCTACGTATCGTAGAAATAGAGATCTAATGCTTCTTAAAACTCGATATCGCGTCTCACGTCTATGTATCATGATAAGATATAATATTTATTGCGAATTGTCACTTGTACCTCGCATAAACTTCAAATGAATGTAAATGCAACACTTCCTTGCTATTAAATAGCGTTTGCAGATGTCTACGTATCGTCCCAATAGATTTTTAAAGCCTTTTAAATCGCGATATCGCATCTCATTTCTATATTTCATGATAAGATATAATATAAGTGTCATGTATACCACGCATACACTTCAAACGAATGTAAATGCGACACTTCCTTGCTAGGAAGTACCGATGGCAGATTTCTACGTATCGAAGCAATAGAGTTCTAATGCTTCTTGAAACGGAATATCGCATCTCATTTCTATGCTTCACGATAAGAAATAATATTCATTGCGAAGTTTCATGTATTCCTCGTATTCACTTCAAATGAATGTAAATGCGACATTTCCTTGCTAGGACATAGAGTTCGCAGATGTCTACGTATCGTAGCAAGCGTATTATAATGCTTCTTAAAACGAGATATCGCATCTCATTTCTATGTTTCGTGACAACATATAATATTCATTGCGAAGTGTTATGTATACCTCGCATACACTTCAAAAGAATGTTAATGCGACACTTCCCTGCTAGGAAATAGCGTTTGCAGATTTCTGCGTATCGTAGCATTAGATTTCTGTTGCATCTCAAAACGAGATATCGCATCTCATTTCTTTGTTTCATGATAAGATATAATATTCATTGCGAAGTGTTATGTATACATCGCATACACTTCAAAAGAATGGTAATGCGACACTTCCCTGCTAGGAAATAGCGTTTGCAGATTTCTGCGTATCGTAGAATTAGATTTCTGTTGCATTTCAAAACGCGATATCGCATTACATTTCTATGTTTCATGATAAGATATAATATTCATAGCGAAATTTCATGTATACCTTGTATTCACTTCAGTGGAATGTAAATGCGACTCTTCCCTGCTAGCAAATAACGTTTGCAGACGTCTACGTATCGAAGCAATAGAGTTCTAATGCTTCTTGAAACGGGATATCGCACCTCATTTCCATGTTTCATGATAAGATATAATATTAATTGCGAAGTGTCATGTATACCTCGCATTCACTTCAAAAGAATGTAAATGCGAAACTTCCTTGCTAGGAAATAGCGTTTGCAGATGTCTACGTATCGTAGCAATAGAGTTCTTATGCTTCTTATATCGCAAGATCGAATCTCAGATCTATGTTTCACGATAAGATATAATATTCATTGTGGAGTGTTATGTATACCTCGTATTCACCTCAAAAGAATATAAATACGACACTTCCTTTCTAGGAAATAGCGTTTGCAGATTTCTGCGTATCGTAGCATTAGATTTCTATTGCATCTCAAAACGCGATATCGCATCTCATTTCTATGTTTCATGAAAAGTTATAATATTTATTGCGAAGTGTCACGTATACATCGCATACACTTCAAATGAATGTAAATGCGACAGTTCCTTGCTAGCAAATAGCGTTTGCAGACGTCTACGTATCGAAGCAATAGAGCTCTAATGCTTCTTGAAACGGAATATCGCATCTCATTTCTATGCTTCACGATAAGAAATAATATTCATTGCGAAGTTTCATGTATTCCTCGTATTCACTTCAAATGAATGTAAATGCGACACTTCCTTGCTAGGAAATAGAGTTTGCAGATGTCTACGTATCGTAGCAAGCTTGTTATAATGCTTCTTAAAACGAGATATCGCATCTCATTCCTATGTTTCGTGACAACATATAATATTCATTGCGAAGTGATATGTATACCTCGCATACACTTCAAAAGAATGTTAATGCGACACTTCCTTGCTAGGAAATAGCGTTTGCAGATTTCTGCGTATCGTAGCATTATATTTCTATTGCATCTCAAAACGCGATATCGCATCTCATTTCTATGTTTCATGATAATATATAATATTTATTGCGAAGTGTCACTTATACATCGCATACACTTCAAATGAATGTAAACGCGACACTTCCTTGCTAGCAAATAACGTTTGCAGATGTCTTCGTATCGTAGCAATAGAGTTCTAATGATTCTTAAAACGAGATATCGCATCTCATTCCTATGTTTCATGGTAAGATATAATATTTATTGCGAAGTGTCACTTATACCTCGCGTAAACTTCAAATGAATGTAAATGCAACACTTCCTTGCTATTAAATAGCGTTTGCAGATGTCTACGTATCGTCCCAATAGATTTTTAAAGCCTTTTAAATCGCGATATCGCATCTCATTTCTATATTTCATGATAAGATATAATATAAGTGTCATGTATACCACGCATACACTTCAAACGAATGTAAATGCGACACTTCCTTGCTAGGAAGTACCGATGGCAGATTTCTACGTATCGAAGCAATAGAGTTCTAATACTTCCTAAAACGAGATATCGCATCTCATTACTATGTGCCATGATAAGATATAATATCCATTGCGAAGTGTCATGTATACCTCGTATTCACTACAAGCGAATGTAAATGCGACACTTCCTTGCTAGGAAATAGCGTTTGCAGATATCTACGTATCGAAGCAATAGAGTTCCGATGCTTCTTAAAACGCGATATCGCATCTCATTAGTATGTCTCACGATAAGATATAATATTCATTGCGAAGTGTCATGCATACCTCGTATACACCTCAAAAGAATCTAAATGTGATTCTTCCTTGCTAGGAAATAGCGATGGCAGATGTCTACGTATCGAAGCAATGGAGTTCTAATGCTTCTTAAAACGCGATATAGCATCTAATTTCTATGTTTCGTGATAAGGTATAATATTCATCGTGGAGTGTTATGTGTATCTCGCATACACTTCAAATGAATGTAAATGCGACACTTCCTTGCTAGGAAGTAGCGTTTGCAGATGCCTACGTATCGAAGCAATAGAGTTCTAATGCTTCTTAAATCGCCATATAGCATCTCATTTCTACGTTTTATGATAAGATATAATATTCACTGCGGAGTGTCATGTATACCTCGTATACACTTCAAACGAACGTAATTGCGGCACTTCCTTGCTAAGAAATAGCGTTGGCAGATGTCTACGTATCGAAGCAATAGGGTTCTAATGCTTCTTATATCGCCATATCGCATCTCACGTCCATGTTTCATGATAAGATATAATATTTATTGCGAAGTGTCACTTATACCTCGCATAAACTTCAAATGAATGTAAATGCGACACTTCTTTGCTATCAAATAGCGTTTGCAGATGTCTACGTATCGTCCCAATAGATTTCTAGTGCCCTTTTAAATCGCGATATCGCATCTCATTTCTATGTTTCATGACAAGATATAATATTCATTGTGGAGTGTTATGTATACCTCGCATTCGCTTCAGAAGAATGTAAATGCGACACTTCCATGCTAGGAAATAGCGTTTGCAGATTTCTGCGTATCGTAGCATTAGATTTCTATTGCATCCCAAAACGCGATATCGCATCTCATATCTATGTTTCATGATAAGATATAATATTCATTGCGAAGTGTTATGTATACCTCGCATACACTTCAAATGAATGTAAATGCGACACTTCCTTGCTGGGAAATAGCGATTGCAAATGTCTACGTATCGAAGCAATAGAGTTCTAATGCTTCTTGAAACGCGATATCCCATCACATTTCCATGTTTCATGATAAGATATAATATTCATTGCGAAGTTTCATGTATACCTTGTATTCACTTCAGTGGAATGTAAATGCGACTCTTCCCTGCTAGGAAATAGCGTTTGCAGATGTCTACGTATCGTAGCAATAGAGTTCTTATGCTTCTTATATCGCAAGATCGAATCTCAGATCTATGTTTCACGATAAGACATAATATTCATTGTGTATCGAAGCAATAGAGTTCTAATGCTTTTTGAAACGGAATATCGCATCTCATTTCTATGCTTCACGATAAGAAATAATATTCATTGTGGAGTGTTATGTATACCTCGTATTCACCTCAAAAGAATGTAAATGCGACACTTCCTTGCTAGGAAATAGCGTTTGCAGATTTCTGCGTATCGTAGCATTAGATTTCTGTTGCATCTCAAAACGCGATATCGCATCTCATTTCTTTGTTTTATGATAAGATATAATATTCATTGCAAAGTGTTATGCATACCTCGCATACACTTCAAAAGAATGTTAATGCGACACTTCCCTGCTAGGAAATAGCGTTTGCAGATTTCTGCGTATCGCAGCATTAGATTTCTGTTGCATCTCAAAACGCGATATCGCATTACATTTCTATGTTTCATGATAAGATATAATATTCATTGCGAAATTTCATGTATACCTTGTATTCATTTCAGTGGAATGTAAATGCGACTCTTCCCTGCTAGCAAATAACGTTTGCAGACGTCTACGTATCGAAGCAATAGAGTTCTAATGCTTCTTGAAACGGGATATCGCATCTCATTTCCATGTTTCACGATAAGATATAATATTAATTGCGAAGTGTCATGTATACCTCGCATTCACTTCAAAAGAATGTAAATGCGACACTTCCTTGCTAGGAAATAGCGTTTGCAGATGTCTACGTATCGTAGCAATAGAGTTCTTATGCTTCTTATATCGCAAGATCGAATCTCAGATCTATGTTTCACGATAGGATATAATATTCATTGTGGAGTGTTATGTATACCTCGTATTCACCTCAAAAGAATATAAATGCGACACTTCCTTTCTAGGAAATAGCGTTTGCAGATTTCTGCGTATCGTAGCATTAGATTTCTATTGCATCTCAAAACGCGATATCGCATCTCATTTCTATGTTTCATGAAAAGATATAATATTTATTGCGAAGTGTCACGTATACATCGCATACACTTCAAATGAATGTAAATGCGACAGTTCCTTGCTAGGAAATAGCGTTTGCAGACGTCTACGTATCGGAGCAATAGAGTTCTAATGCTTCTTGAAACGGAATATCGCATCTCATTTCTATGCTTCACGATAAGAAATAATATTCATTGCGAAGTTTCATGTATTCCTCGTATTCACTTCAAATGAATGTAAATGCGACACTTCCTTGCTAGGAAATAGAGTTTGCAGATGTCTACGTATCGTAGCAATAGAGTTCTTATGCTTCTTATATCGCAAGATCGAATCTCAGATCTATGTTTCACGATAGGATATAATATTCATTGTGGAGTGTTATGTATACCTCGTATTCACCTCAAAAGAATATAAATGCGACACTTCCTTTCTAGGAAATAGCGTTTGCAGATTTCTGCGTATCGTAGCATTAGATTTCTATTGCATCTCAAAACGCGATATCGCATCTCATTTCTATGTTTCATGAAAAGATATAATATTTATTGCGAAGTGTCACGTATACATCGCATACACTTCAAATGAATGTAAATGCGACAGTTCCTTGCTAGGAAATAGCGTTTGCAGACGTCTACGTATCGTAGCAATAGAGTTCTAATGCTTCTTAACGCGATATCATATCACATTTCTATGTTTCATGATAAGATATAATATTCATTGCGAAGTTTCACGCATTCCTCGTATTCACTTCAAATGAATGTAAATGCGATATTTCCTTGCTAGGAAATAGAGTTGGCAGATGTCTACGTATCGTAGCAAGCGTGTTATAATGCTTCTTAAAACGAGATATCGCATCTCATTTCTATGTTTCATGACAACATATAATATTCATTGCGAAGTGTTACGTATACCTCGCATACACTTCAAATGAATGTAAATGCGGCACCTCCTTCCTAGGAAATAGCGTTTGCAGATGTCTACGTATCGTAGCAAGCATGTTATAATGCTTCTTAGAACGAGATATCGCATCTCATTTCTATGTTTCATGACAACATATAATATTCATTGTGAAGTGTTATGTATACCTCGCATACACTTCAAATGAATGTAAATGCGACACTTCCTTGCTAGGAAATAGCGTTTGCAGAAGTCTACGTATCGTAGCTGTAGGGTTCTAATGCTTCTTAAATATCGATATCCCATCCCATTTCTATGTCTCATGATAAGATATAATTTTCATTGCGAAGTGTCGTGTGTACCTCGCATAAACTTCAAATGAATATAAATCCGACTCTCCCCTTGCTAGGAAGTAGCGTTTGCAGATGTCTACGAATCGGAGCAACAGTGTCTTAATGCTTCTTAAAACGCGATATCGCTCCTCATTTCTATAATTCATGGTAGGATGTTATATTCATTGCGAAATGTCTTGTATACCTCGCATACACTGCAAATGAATGTAAATGCAACACTTCCTTGCTAGGAAATAGCGTTGGCAGATATCTACGTATCGTAGCATTAGAGTTCTAATGCTTCCCAAAACGCGATATTGCATCTCATTTCTATCTGTCATGATAAGATATAATATCCATTACGAAGTGTTATGTATTCCTCTTCTACACTTCAAAAGAATGTAAATGCGGCACTTCCTTGCTAGGAAATAGCGTTTGCAGCTGTCTACGAATCGTAGCATAGGAATTCTAATGCTGCTTAAAACGCGAAATCGATCCTCATATATATGTTTCATGATAACATATAATATTCATTGTGGAGTGTTATGAATACCTCGTATTCACTTCAAAGGAATGTAAATGCGAAACTTCCTTGCTAGGAAATAGCGTCTGCAGATGTCTACTAATCGTAGCAAAGGAATTCTAATGCTTCTTAAAACGCGAAATCGATCCTCATTTCTATGTTTCATGATAACATATAATATTCATTGTGGAGTGTCATGTATACCTCGCATAAGCTTCAGATGAATGTAAATGCGGCACTTCCTTGCTGGGAAATAACGTTTGCAGATGTCTGCGTGTCGTAGCAATGGGGTACTAATGCTTCTCAAAACGCGATATCGCATCACATTCCTATCTTTCATGATAAGATATAATATTCATTGCGAAGTGACATGTATACCTCGCATAAACTTAAAATGAATGTAAATGCGACACTTCCGTGCCAGGAAATAGCGTTTGCAGATGTCTACGTATCGAAGCAATAGAGTACTAATGCTTCTTAAAACGCGATATCGCATCTCATTTCCATGTTTCATGATAAGATATAATATTCATCGCAAAGTGCCACTTATACCTCGCATGCGCTTCAAATGAATGTAAATGCGACACTTCATTGATAGGAAATAGCGTTTGCAGATGTCTCCGTATCGAAGCAATAGAGTTCTAATGCTTCTTAAAACGAGATATTGCATCTCACTCCTATGTTTTATGATAAGATATAATCTTCATTGCGGAATGTCATGTATATCTCGTTTTCACTTCAAAAGAATGTAAATGCGACATTTCATTGCTAGGAAATAGCGTTTGCAGATTTCTACGTATCGAAGCAATAGAGTTCTAATGCTTCTCAAATCGCGGTATCGCATCTAATTTCTATGGTTCTTGATAAGATATAATATTCATTGCGAAGTGTCATGTATACCTCGTATTCAGTACAAAGGAATGTAAACCCGACACTTCCATTCTAGGAAATAGCGTTTGCAGATGTCCACGTATCGAAGTAATATACTTCTAATGCGCCTTAAATCGTCATATCACATCTCATTTATATTACATAATATTCATTGCGAAGTGTCTAGTATACCTCGCATACACTTCAACTGAATGTAAATGCGACACTTCCTTGCTAGGAAATAGCGTTGGCAGATGTCTACGTATCGAAGCAATAGATTTCTAATGCTGCTTATACCGCGATATAGCATCTCATTTCTATGTTTCATGATAAGATATAATATTCATTGCGAAGTGTCATGTATACCTAGTATTGACTTCAAAAGAATGTAAATGCGACACTTCCATGCTAGGAAATAGCGTTTGCAGATGTCTGCGTATCGTAGCAATAGAGTTCTAATGCTACTTAAAACGCGATATCGCATCACATTTCTATGTTTCATGATAAGATATAACATTAATTGCGAAGTGTTATGTATACCTCGCATTCACTTCAAAAGAATATAAATGTGACACTTCCTTACTATGAAATAGCGTTTCCAGATGTCTACGTATCGAAACAATAGAGCTCTAATGCTTCCAGAACGAGATGTCGCATCTTATTTCCATCTTTCATGATAAGATATATTATTCATTGCGAAGTGTCACCTATACCTCGCATACACTTCAAAAGAATGAAAATAGGACACTTCCTTGCTAGGAAATAGTGTTCCCAGATATCTACCTATCGTAGCAATAGAATTCTAACGTTTCTTATGACGCGATATTGCATCACATTTCTATGCCTCATGATAAGATATAATATTCGTTGCGGATTGTTATGTATACCTCGCATTCACTTCAAGAGAATGTAAATGCGACCTTTCCTTGCTAGGAAATAATGTTTCCAGATATCTACGTGTCGTAGCAATAGAGCCCTAATGTTTCTTAAAACGGGATATCGCTTCTCATTTGTATGTTTCAGGATAAGATATAATATTCATTGTGGAGTGCGATGTATACCTCGTAATCACTACAAAAGAATGTAAATGCGACACTTCCTTGGTAGGAAATAGCTTTTCCAGATGTCTACGTATCGAAGCAAGGGATTTCTAATGCTTCTTAAATCGCGATATCGCAACTCAATTCTATGTTTCATGATAAGATATAATATTCATTGCGAAATGTCTTGAATAACTCGCATACACTTCAAATGAATGTAAATGCGACACATCCTTGCTAGGAAGTAGCGTTTGCAGATGTCTACGTATCGAAGCAATGGTATTCCAATGCTTCTTAAATCGCGATATCGCACCTCAATTCTTCGTTTCATGATAAGATGTAATATTCATTGTATAGTTTTATGTATATCTCGTCTACACTTCAAATGAATGTAAATGCGACACATCCTTGCTAAAAAAATGGCGTTTGCAGATGTCTACGTATTATAGCAATGGAGCTCTAATGCTTCTTAAATCGCTATATCGCATCTCATTTCTATGTTTCATGATAAGATATAATATTTATTGTGCAGTGATATGTATGTCTCGTCTACACTTCAAAAGAATGTAAATGCGACACTTCCTTCCTAGGAAATAGCGTCTGCAAATGTCCAGGTATCGTAGAAATAGAGTTCTAATTCTTCTTGAAACGCGATATAGCATCTCATTTCTATGTTTCATTATAAGATATAATATTCATTCCGAAATGTTATGTATTCATCGTCTACACTTCAAATGTATGTAAATGTCACACTTCCTTTCTAGGAAATGACGTCTCGAGATGTCTACGTATCGAAGCAATAGAATTCTAATACTTCTTAAAACGCGATATCGGATGTCATTTCTATGTTTCATGATACGATATAATATTCATTGAGAAGTGTCTTGTATACCTCGCATACACTTCAAAGAATGCAAATGCCACACATCCCAGCTAGAAAATGCGATTTCAGATGACTACGTATCGAAGATATAAGGTTCTAATGCTTCTTAAGACGCGATATCGCATATCAGTTATATGTTTCATGATGAGATATAATATTCATTGGGAAGTGCAATGAATACCACGTCTACACTTCAAAAGGATGTAAATGCCACACTTCTTTGCTAGGGAATGCGTTTCCAGATGTCTACGTATCGAAACAATAGGGTACTAATTCTTCTTAAAACGCGATATAGCATCTCATTTCTATGTTTCATGATAAGATACAATATTCATTGCGAACTGTTAGGTATACCTCGTCTACACCTCTAAAGAATGTAAATGTCACACATCCCTGCTAGGGAATAGCGTTTCCAGATGTCCACGATTCGAAGCAGTAGATTTCTAATGCTTCTTAAAACGCGATATCGCACCTCATTTCTATGTTTCGTGATAAGGTATAATATTCATTGCGAAGTGTCATGTATACCTCGTATTCACTTCAAAGGAATGTAAATGCGATACTTCCTTGCTAGGTAATAGCGTTTCCAGATGTCTACGTATAGAAACAATAGGGTACTAATGCTTAATAAAACGAGACTTCGCATCCCATTTCTATGTTTCATGATGAGATATAAAATTCATTGCGAAGTGTCATGTATACCTCGTATTCCGTTAATTTACATGAATGTAAATGCGACACTTTCTTCCTAGGAAATAGTGTTTGCAGATGTCTACGTACCGTAGCATTAGAGTTCTAATGCTTCTTAAATCGCTATATCGCATCTCATTTTTATGTTTCATGATAAGATATAATATTTATTGTGCAGTGATATGTATATCTCGTCTACACTTCAAAAGAATGTAAATGCGACACTTCCTTCCTAGGAAATAGCGTCTGCAAATGTCCACGTATCGTAGAAATAGAGTTATAATTCTTCTTGAAACGCGATATAGCACCTCATTTCTATGTGTCATGATGAGATATAATATTCATTGCGATGTGTCATGTATACCTCGTATTCGCTTCAAAAGAATGTAAATGCGACACTTCCTTGCTAGGAAATAGGATTTGCAGATGTCAACGTATCGCAGCCATAGAGTTATAATGCTTCTTAAATCGCGATATCGCATGTCATTTCTATGTTTCGTGATGATATAATATTCATTGAGAAATGTCATGTATACCTCGTATTCACTTCAAGAGAATGTAAATGCGACACTTCCTTGCTAGGAAATAGAGTTTGCAGATGTCTACGTATCGTAGCAATAGGGTTCTAACTAATCCTAAAACGCGATATCGCATCTCATTTCTATGTGTCATGATGAGATATAATATTCAATGCGAAGTGTCATGTATAACACGTATTCACTTCAAAAGAATGTAAATGCGACACTCCCTTCCTAGGAAATAGCGTTTCCAGATGCCTACGTATAGAAACAATAGGGTTCTAATGCTTCTTAAAACGAGACTTCGCATCTCAGTTCTATGTTTCATGATGAGATCTAATATTCATTGCGAAGTGTCATGTATACCTCGTATTCACTTCAAATGAATGTAAATGCGACACTTGCTTGCTAGGAAATAGCGTTTGCAGATGTCTACGTATCGAAGCAATAGAGTTTTAATGCTCCTTAAATCGCGATATTGCATCTCATTTCTTTGTTTCATGATAAGATATAATATTCATTGCGAAGTGTCATGTATACCTCGTATTCCGTTAAAGGAACGTAAATGCGACACTTCCTTCCTAGGAAATAGTGCTTTCAGATGTCTACGTATCGAAGCAATAGAGTTTTAATGCTCCTTAAATCGCGATATCGCATCTCATTTCTTTGTTTCATGATTAGATATAATATTCATTGCGAATTGTCATGTATATCTCGTATTCACTTCAAAATAATGTATATGGGACACTTCCATGCTAGGAAATAGCGTTTGCAGATGTCTACGTACCGTAGCAATAGAGTTCTAATGCTTCTTAAATCACGATATCGCATCTCAGTTCTATGTTTCGTGATTCTATAATATTCAATGCGACGTGTCATGTAAACCTCGTATTCTCTCCAAAAGAATGAAAATGCGACACTTCCTTGCTAGGAAATAGCGTTTGCAGATGTCTACTTATCGTAGCAATAGAGTTCTAATTCTTCTTAAAACGCAATACCGCACCTCACTTCTATGTTTCATGATGATATAATATTCATTGCGATGTGTCATGTATACCTCCCATTCGCTTCAAAAGAATGTAAATGCGACACTTGCTTGTTAGGAAATAGCGTTTGCAGATGTCTACGTATCGTAGCAATAGGGTTCTAACTCATCCTAAAACGCGATATCGCATCTCATTTCTATGTGTCATGATGAGATATAGTATTCATTGCGAAGTGTCATGTATAACTCGTATTCACTTCAAAAGAATGTAAATGCGACACTTCCTTGCTAGGAAATAGCGTTTCCAGATGTCTATGTATAGAAACAATAGGGTACTGATGCTTCTTAGAATGAGACTTCGCTTCTCATTTCTATGTTTCATGACAAGATATAATATTCATTGCGAAGTGTCATATATACCTCGTATTTACCTCAAAAGAATGTAGATGCGACACTTCCTTGCTAGGAATTAGTGTTTGCAGATGTCCACGTATCGAAGCAATAGAGTTTTAATACTCCTTAATTCGCGATATCGCATCTCATTTCTTTGTTTCATGATGAGATATAATATTCATTGCGAAGTGTCATGTATAACTCGTATTCACTTCAAAAGAATGTAAATGCGACACTACCTTGCTAGGAAATAACGTCTGCAAATGTCTACGTATCGAAGCAATAGGTTTCTAATTCTTCTTAAAACGCGATATCGCATCTGATTTCTATGTTTCATGATAAGGTACAATATTCATTGCGAAGTGTCATGTATACCTCGTATACACTTCAAATGAATGTAAATGCGACACTTCCTTGCTAGGATATAGCGTTTGCAGATGTGTACTTATCGAGGCAATATAGTTCTAATGCTTCTTAACACATTGAGTACGGGGCGCTGCGCGTTCAACACGCCCTCAAGGATCGCAGATTTTCGAACGCTCCAAAAACATGCTTGGCATGTGACAGGAAGTGGATACGCATTTTACTTAATTTGCAATTATAAATAATTTATAATTTATATTTTTAATTTACAATTATAAATAATTGTATACATATAGTTCATATATCTGTATATCTGTTTTCATTACATCTATGCGTCATTTCGCTGCTTTTATAGAGGGCTAATTCATAAAATAAATTTTTGTTATCAAGTATCAGTAACAGGTTGATTGAAAATATAGGTACTACTCAAAAAACTGTTACCTTCCAATTTTAAAACACGAAGTTTGAAATTCTAAAATGCAGATCAATGAAACACTTTATAAGATACGATACGTACGACGATCCGCACAGATCAGCCGGCAATGGCTATTGTCACGTCACGAGTCGTGAAAACTTATCGTTTACCGGGAGCGACACGCAGCCTCGAACGGTTCGGCTCGCGGAATTGCGACGAAGACCGGGTTCTTTCTGGCTCGCGAAACACGTATCAAAAGGCACGAACGCGGATAAGAAAATATGACCTTACCTTTGATGTCTTGACAGCTGCTAATATTTAGTACCCTTGTTGCAGGTATCGTCGTCGGCACGGATCGCCCTCAGGTATAATCCCTGCGTACGGTCGGTGAGGCGTGATTGTCAGCGGGACGAGTACCCAGGTGGGCTGACCTTGGGGATGGATCGGCTCGGTCCAGCGGATCGGCGATGGATGCGGCTGTGCGGGACGGCTGTCCGATCGGCGTGCGGCGGAAGATGAGACGTTGCAGTGGTATATGCACACGGCTGTACCAACGTATCCGCGCACAAATGAACGCAAGAAGCTCTTCCTTCCCGCGCGACGAGTTCGTTTAGTTGTACCGGAATGACGCATTCGAGTCGGTTTCCAAAAGTCCAGATACGGGTCCACTAAGCGTCGGTCCGCTCTAGTTTACCGGTTCAGAAATATGGAAAATCGACGAGTGTCCTTGCTCTAGCCTCGCTGTGGGTCGATGCAGCTAAGAGGCGGTCGGCTATAACTGATCGATTACCAAGTTTGACTAAAGTTCGGAGCTTGTGAATGTTCTTGAAGACGCGTGAACTCGTGGCAGACTTCGCAATGAATGAATTTATAATAATAATAAGGCAAGGAATATTTAGAATGATGAGAATTGTAGTACTGGTAAAAATAAAGTATATTCTAAATAAAACTAAGCTTACACTGATACTTCCCTATGCTAAAGTTGACTAAGTACTAGGATACGATAATTAGAGTTTAGAATAAGGACTTGAATTGAATTAGAGTTTAAGTTGAAATAGTAAGATTGGATTATGATAAAGGAGTGCTCGCTTGGAGCGAATGGCTCGAACTAGAGATTGGATTTGAGGGAGGTACGCTCGCTTGGAGCGGATGACTCGTATTGACTATCAGCTCGCGGGCCCGCGACCTCCTCGGATCGCGGGGCGCGCGAGTCGCATGTCCCCAGAGTGGGGCGGACGCTCGGCCCTCGGAGTGGGGTGGACAGTCGTGGTAGGGCGCGCGCGTTCGGCGTGAGCCGCGCACGTCGGGCGCTTCGCTTACTTCTTATTACGATTAATTATGATCTTAAAAATTAGAACAACACATGAAACGCCTTATGCTATTTTGTGTGTGTTGTGTCGTGTGCGTACATGGAGTGTCGTGTGCTTAAGTTCTAGGATTCGCTTAATTATAATTATAATGGTATGTAAAGTATGGGTACGGGAGCGTAACGGCAGGCGACCCTTCCTGATACGTGGAATGGTCCTCGTGCGGAGGCTGTGGCTCGGTCGTGCTCCAGCTGTCTGGAAGGCACGCGTCGTAGCGCGGTCGTGTGGCCCAACTCCTGGTTGCGGGGGTGGCTGCCTTAGCTCGGCGATCGTATACTCGGTAAGCTCGTCTTTGTGGTGGCGACAGGCGATGCGTGTGGCTCTGCCGGGCGGTGAAGGAGGTACCGCGAGGTTCGGCGGACGTTACACAATAATGACTGTTTTTTCTTAAATTTAAGGAATGATTCAGTTGTTTCGCTTTGGTTTCGGAATGCTAGAGACTTCGATACCATCGTAACGTAACAGAAACATTTGCAGCTCCTTGCTCAGTTGCCGACTGAATAAAAAAAACGTGAAAACGAGATATATCGTGACCCGGTCGCAACGTTTAGCTTTCTAAAAACGAGATACCTCGTCACCCGTCCGCAATGTGTTAAAACGCGATATAGCATCTCATTTCTATGTTTCATGTTAAGATATAATATTCATTGCGTAGTGTCATGTATATCTCGCATACACTTCAAAAGAACGAAAATGAGACACTTCCTTGCTAGGAAGCAGCGTTTGCAGATGTCTACGTATCGAAGCAATAGAGTTCTAATGCTTCTTAAATCGCGATATCGCATCACATTTCTAGGATTCATGATAAGATACAATATTCATTGTGCAGTGTTATGCATACCTCGTATTCGCTTCAACTGAATGTAAATGCGACACTTCCCTGCTAGGAAGTAGCGTTTGCAGATGTCTACGTATCGATGCAATAGAGTTCTAACGCTTCTTAAATCGCGATATCGCACATCATTTCTATGTATCATGATAAGATATAATATTCATTGCGAAGTGTCTTGTATACCTCGCATACACTTCAAATGAATTTAAATACGACACTTCATTGCTAGGATATAGCGTTGGCAGATGTCTACGTATCGAAGCAATAGAGTTCTAATGCTTCTTAAACCGCCATAACGCACCTCATTTCTATGTTTCATGATAAAATATAATATTCATTGCGAAGTGTCATGTATACCTCGAATTCACTTCAAAAGAATGTAAATGCGACACTTCCACGTTAGGAAATAGCATTTGCAGATGTCTACGTAACGTAGCAATAGAGTTCTAATGCTTCTTAAAACGTGATATCGCATCTCACTTCTATGTTTCGTGATAAGAGGTAATATTCATTGCGAAGTGTCATGTATACCACGAATTCACTTCAAAAGAATGTAAATGCGACACTTCATTGCTAGGAAATAGCGTTTGCAGATGTCTCCGTATCGAAGCAATAGAGTTCTAATGCTTCTTAAATCGCGATATCGCATTTCATCTATATGTTTCGTGATAGGGTATAACATTCATTTTGGAGTGTTATGTATACCCCGTATTCACTGCAAAAGTATGTAAATGCGACACTTCCAGGCTATTAAATAGCGTTTGCAGATGTCTACGTATCGAAACAATAGTGTTATAATGCTCCTTAAGACAAGATTTCGCTTCTAATTTCTACGTTTCATGACAAGATATAATATTCATTGCGAAGTGTCATGTATACCTCGTATTCACTTCAAAAGAATGTTAATGCGACTCTTCCCTCCTATTAAATAGCGTTTTGCATATCTACGTATCGAAGCAGTAGAGTTCTAATGCTTCTCAAAACGCGATATCGCATCTCTTTTCTATGTTTCATGATGAGATATAATATTCATTGCGAATTGTCATGAGTACCTCGGATACACATCAAATGAATGTAAATGCGACACTTCCGTACTAGGAAGATGCGTTTGCAGATATCTACGTATCGAAGCAATAGAGTTCTAATGCTTCTCAAAACGCGATATCGCATCTCATTTCTATGTTTCATGATGAGATATAATATTCATTGCGAAGCGTCATGTATACCTCGTATTCAGTTCAAACGAATGTAAATGCGGCACTTCCTTGCTAGAAAGTAGCATATGAAGATGTCTACGTATCGATGCAATAGAATTCTAATGCTTTCTAAATCAAGGTATCGCTTCTCATTTCTATGTTTCATGATAAGATATAATACTCATTGTGCAGTGTTATGTATACCTCGTATTCACTTCAAATGAATGTAAATGCGACTCTTCCTTGCTAGAAAATGGCGTTTGCTGATGTCTACGTATCGTAGCAATAGAGCTCTAGTGCTCCTTAAAACGCGATATCGCTCCTTCCCGATATTCCTATGTTTCATGATAAGATATAATATTCATTGTAGAGTGTTATGTATACCTCGTATTCACTTCAAAGGAATGTAAATGCGACACTTCCTTGCTAGGAAATAGCATTTGCACATGTCTACGTTTCGTAGCAGTAGAGTTCTAATGCTTCACAAAAAGCGATATCGCATCTCATTTCTATGTTCCATGATAAGATATAATGTTCATTGCGGCGTGTCATGTATATCTCGCATACACTTCAAATGAATGTGCATGTGACACTTGCTTACTAGGAAATAGAGTTTGCAGATGTATGCGTATCGAAGCAAGAGAGTTCTAATGCTTCTTAAAACCCGATATCGCATCTCATTTCTGTGTCTCATGATAAAATATAATATTCATTACGATGTGTCATGTTTATCTCGCATACACTTCAAATGAATGTGCATGTGACACTTCCTCGCCAGGAAATAGCGTTTGCAGATGTCCACGTATCGTAGCAGTAGAGTTCTAATGCTTCTCAAATCGCGATATCGCATCTCATTTCTATGTTTCATGATAAGATATAATGTTCATTGCGAAGTGTCATGTATATCTCGCATACACTTCAAATGAATGTGCATGTGACACTTGCTTACTAGGAAATAGCGTTTGCAGATGTATACGTATCGAAGCAAGAGAGTTCTAATGCTTCCTAAAACGCGATATCGCATCTCATTTCTATGTCTCATGATAAAATATAATATTCATTTCGAAGTGTCATGTATACCTCGTATTCACATCAAAAATATGTAAATGCGACACTTCCTTGCTAGGAAGTAGCGTTTGCAGATGTCTGCCTATCGAAGCAGTTGAGTCCTAATGCTTCTTAAATCACTATTTCGCATCTCATTTCTATGTTTCATGATAAGATATAACATTCATTGTGCAGTGTAATGTATACCTCGTATTCACTTGAACTGAATGTAAATGCGACACTTCCTTGCTAGGAATTAGCGTTTCCAGTTGTCTACGTATCGAAACAATAGAGGTCCAATGCTTTCTGTAGCGAGATATCGCATCCAATTTCAATGTTTCATGATAAGATATAATATTCATTGTGGAGTGTTATGTATACAGCGTATTCACTTCAAAAGATTGTAAATGCGAACCTTCCTTGCTAGGGAATTGCGTTTGCAGATGTCTACGTATCGTAGCAAACGTGTTCTAATGCTTCTTAATAAGCGAAATTGCTCCTCATTCCTATGTTTCATTATAAGATATGATATTCATTGCGGAGTGTTATGTATACCTCGCATACACTTCAAATGAATGTAAGTGCGACACTTCGTTGCTAGGAAATAGCGTTTGCAGATATCTACGTGTCGAAGCAATAGAGTTCTAAAGCCTCATAAATCGCGATATCGCATCTCATTTCCATGATTCGTGATAAGATAAAATATTCATTGTGCAGTGTTATGTATACCTCGTATTCACTACAAAAGAATATGAATGCGACACTTCCTTGCTAGGAAATTGCGTTGGCAGATGTCTACGTATCGGAGCAATAGAGTTCTAGTGCATCTTATATCGCGATATCGCTTCTCATTTCTATGCTTCATGATAAGATATAATATTCATTGCGAAGTGTCATGTATACCTCTCATTCACTTAAAAGGAATATAAATGCGACACTTCCTGACTAGGAAATAGCGTTTGCAAATGTCTACGTATCGTACCTGCAGAGTCCTAAAGCTTCTTAAAACGCGATATCGCAAATCATTACTATGTTTCATGAGAAGATACAATATTAATTGCGATGTGTCATGTATACCTAGTATTCACTTCAAATGAATGTAAGTGCGACAATTCCTTGCTAGGGAGGAGCGTCTGCAGATGTCTTCGTATCGTAGCAAGAGAGTTCTAATGCGTCTTAAAACGCGATATCGCATCACATTTCTATGTTTCATGATAGGATATAATATTCATTGCGAAGTGTCACTTACTCCTCGCATACACTTCAAATGAATGTAAATGCGACACTTCCATCCTAGGAAATAGCGTTCGCAGACGACTACGTATCGTAGCAATAGAGTTCTAATGCGTCTTAAAACGCGATATCGCATCACATTTCTATGTTTCATGATAGGATATAATATTCATTGCGAAATGATACGTATTCCTCGTCTATACTTCAAACGAATGTAAATGCGACACTTCCTTGCTAGGATGTAGCGTTTGCAGATGTCTACGTATCGAAGCAATAGTGTTCTAATGCTACTTAAAACGCAATATCGCATCTCACTTCTATGTTTCATGATAAGATATAATATTCATTGTGGAGTGTCATGTATACCTCGTATTCACTTCAGAATAATGTAAGTACGACACTTCCGTGCTAGGCAATAGCGTTTCCAGATATCTACGTATCGTAGTAGTAGAATTCTAATGCTTCTCAAAACGCGATATTGCATCTCATTTCTATGTTTCATGATAAGATATAATATTAATTGCGAAGTGTCATGTATACCTCGTATTCACTTCAAAAGAATGTAAATGCGACACATCCTTGCTAGGAAATACCGTCTGCAGATATCCACGTATCGTAGCAATACAATACAAATGGTTCTTAGAACGTGATATCGCATCTCATTTCTATGGCTCATGATAAGATATAATATTCATTGCGAAGTGTTATGCATTCCTCGTATTCACTTCATTTGAATGTAAATGCGACACTACCTTGCTAGGAAATATCGTCTGCAGATGTCTACGTATCGTAGCAATAGAGTTCTAATGCTTCCTAAAACGGGATATCGCATCCCATTTCTATGTTTCATGATAAGATTTAATATTAATTGCGAAGTGTCACTTATACCTCGTATTCACTTCAAAAGAATGTAAATGCGACACATCCTTGCTAGGAAATACCGTCTGCAGATATCCATGTATCGTAGCAATACAATACAAATGCTTCTTAATACGTGATATCGCATCTCATTTCTATGTCTCATGATGAGATATAATATTCATTGCGAAGTGTTACGTATTCCTCGTTCACACTTTAAATGGATGCAAATGCAACACTTCCATTCTCGGAAACTACGTTTCCAAACGTCTACGTATCGTAGCAATAGTGTCCTAACACTTCTCAAAACTCGATATCGCATCTCACTTCTATGTTTCATGATAAGATAAAATGTTCATTGCGAAGTGTCATGTATACCTCGTATACACTTCAAATGAATGTAAATGCGACACTTCCCTGCTAGGAAATAGCGTTTGCATATGTCTACGTATCGAAGCAATAGGGTTCTAGTGCTTCTTAAATCGCGATATAGCATATTATTTCTATGTTTCATGGTAAAATATAATATACATTGTGCAGTGTTATGAATACCTCGTATTCACTTCAAAAGAATGTAAATGCGACACTTGCTTGCTAGGAAACTGCTTTTGCAGATGTCTCCGTATCGAAGCAATAGAGTTCCAATGCTTCTTAAAACGAGATGTCGCATCTCATTTCTATGCTTCATGATGAGATATAATATTAATTGCGAAGTGCCATGTGTACCTCGTATTCACTTCAAAAGAAAGTAAATGCGACACTTCCGTGCTAGGAAGTAGCGTTTACAGATGTCTACATATCGAAGCAATAGGGTTCTAATGCGTCTTATGTCGCGATATCGCATTTCATTTCTATGTTTCGTGATAAGGTATAATACTCATTGTGGAGTGCTATGTATACCTCGTGTCCACTTCAAAAAAAAGGTAAATGTGACACTTCCTTGCTATTAAATAGCGTTTGCAGGTTTCTGCGTATCGAAGCAATAGAGTTCTAATGCTTTTTATATCGCGATATCGCATCTCATTTCTATGTTTCATGATAAGATATATTATTCATTGTCGAGTATTATGTATACCTCGTATTCACTTCAAAAGTGTGTAAATGCGACACCTCCTTGCTAGGAAAAAGCGTTTGCAGACGTCTACGTATCGAAGCAATGGAGTTCTAATGCTCCTAAAATCTCGGTATCGCATCACACTTCTATGTTTCATGATAAGATATAATATTCATTGTGGAGTGTTATGTATACCTCGTATTCACTTGAAAAGAATGTAAATGCGACATTTCCCTGTTATTAAATAGCGTTTGCAAATGTCTACGTATCGAAACAATAGATTTCTAATGCTTCTCAAACCGCGACATCGCATCACATATCTATGTTTCATGATAAGATATAATATTCATTGTGGCGTGTCATGTATACTTCGTATTCACTTCAAAAGAATGTAAATGCGACACTTCCATGCTAGGAAATAGCGTTTGCAGATGTCTACGTATCGAAGCAATAGAGTTGTAATGCATCTTAAAACATGATTTCGCATCTCATTTCTGTGTTTCAAGATAAGATATAGTATTAATTGCGAAGTGTCACTTATACATCGCATATACTTCAAATGAATGTACATGCGACACTTCCTTGCTAGGAAATAGCGTTTGCAGATGTCTACGTATCGTAGCAATGGATTTCTGATGCTTCTCAAAACGCGATATCGCATCTCATTTCTATGTTTCATGATAAGATACAATTTTCCTTGCGAAGTGTCATGTATACCACGAATTCACTTCAAAGGAATGAAAATGCGACACATCCTTGCTAGAACTAAGCGTTTCCAGATTTCTACGTATCGAAGCAATAGAGTTCTAAAGCTTCTTAAAACTTGACATCACATCCAAATTCTATTTTTCATAATAGGATATAATATTCATTGCGAAGTGTCATGTATGCCTCGTATTCACTTCAAAAGAATGTAAATGCGACACTTCCCTGCTAGGAAATGGCGTTTGCAGATGTCTACGTATCGAATCATTATAGTTCTAATGCATCTTAAATCGCAGTATCGCATCTCATTTCTATGATTCATGATAAGATATAATATTCTTTGCGCAGTGTTATGTATACCTCGTATTCACTTGAAAAGAATGAAAATGCGACACGTCTTCGTTAGGAAATAGCGTTTGCAGATGTCTACGTATCGTTGTATTGGAGTTCTAATGCCTCTCAAAACGCAGTATCGCATCTCATTTCTATGTTTCATGATAAGATATAATATTCATTCCGAAGTATCATCTATACCACGCATAGGCTTCAAATGAATCTAAATGCGACACATCCTTGCTAGGAAGTAGCGTTGGCAGATGTCTACGTATCGAAGCAACAGAGTTCTAATGCTCCTAAAATCTCGGTATCGCATCGCACTTCTATATTTCATGATAAGAAATAATAATCAATGTGGAGCGTTATGTATACCTCGTACTCACTTCAACAGAATGTAAATGCGACACTTCCTTGCTAGGAAATACCGTTTGCAGATGTCAACGTATCGTAGTATTGGAGTTCTAATGCTTCTAGGAACGCAGTATCGCATCTCAGTTCTATGTTTCATGATAAGATATAATATTCAATGCGAAGTATCATCTATACCACGCATAGACTTCAAATGGATGTAAATGCGACACTTCCTTGCTAGGAAATAGCGTTTGCAGATGTCTACGTATCGTAGCATTAGAGTTCTATTGCGTCTTAAAACGAGATATCCCATCACATTTCTATGTTTTATGATAAGATATAATATTCATTGCGAAGTGTTATGTATGCCTCGCATACACTTCAAATAAATGTAAATGCGACACTTCCCCTCTAGGAAATAGGGTTTGCAGATGTCTACGTATCGAAGCAATTTAGTACTAATGCTTCTAAAAACGAGATATCGCATCTCATTTCTATGTTCCATGATAAGATATAATATTCATTGCGAAGTGTCAGGTATACCTCGCATACACAACAAATGACTGTAAATGCGACACCTTCATGCTAGGAAATAGCGTTTGCATATGTCTACGTATCGAAGCAACGGAGCTCTAATGCTTCTTAAAGCGCGATATTGCATCTCATTTCTATGTTTCGTGATAAGAAATAATATTCATTGTGGAGCGTTATGTATACCTCGTATTCACTTCAAAAGAATGTAAATGCGACACTTCCTTGCTAGGAAATAGCGTTTGCAGTTGTCTACGTATCGAAGCAATATAGTTCTAATGCCTCTTAATACGAGATATCGCATTTCATTTCTATGTTTCATGATAAGATATTATATACATTGCGAAGTGTCATGTGTACCTCGTATTCACTTTAAAAGAATGTAAGTGCGATAATTCCTTGCTATTAAATAGCGTTTCCAGATATCTAGGTATCGAAGCAATAGAGTTCTAATGCTTCTTAAAACGCGATATCGCATCTCATTTCTATGTTTCGTGATAAGATATAATATTCAATGCGAAGTGATACGTATACCTCGCATACACATCAAGTGAATGTAAATGCGACACGTTCTTGCTAGGAAATAGCGATTGCAGATGTCTACTTATCGTATCATTAGAGTTCTAATGCTCCTCAAAACGCGATATCGCATCTCATTTCTATGTTTCATGATAAGATATAATATTCATTGTGCAGTGCTATGTATATCTCGTATTCGCTCCACAAGAAGGTAAATGCGTCACTTCCTTGCTAGGAGATAGCGTTTGCAGATGTCTACGTATCGTAGCAATAGATATCTAATGTTTCTCAAAACGCGATAACGCTTCTCATTCCTATGTTTCATGATACGATATAATATTCATTGCGAACTGTCACTTATACCTCGCATACACTTCAAATGAATGTAAATGCGTCACTTCCTTGCTAGCAAATTGCGTTTGCAGATCTCTACGTATCGAAGCAATAGTGTTCTAATGCTTCTCAAATCGCTATATCGCATCTCACTTCTATGTTTCATGATAAGGTATAGTATTCATTGCCAAGTGTCATGAATACCTCGTATTCACTTCAAAATAATGTAAGTGCGACACTTCCTTGCTGTGAAATAGCGTTTCCAGATATCTACGTATCGTAGTAATAGATATCTAATGCTTCTTCAAACGCGATATCGCGTCTCATTTCTATGCATCATGATAAAATATAATATTCATGGCGAGGTGTCATGTATACCACGTATTCACTTCAACGGAATGTAAATGCGACACTTCCTTGCTAGGAATTAGCGTTTCCAGTTGTCTACGTATCGAAACAATAGAGGTCCAATGCTTTCTATAACGCGATATCGCATCCCATTTCTATGTTTCATGATATCATATAATATTCATTGCGAAGTGTCATGTATACCTCGCATACACTTCAAATGATTGTAAGTGCGACACTTCCTTCCTACTAGATAGCGTTTGCAAATGTCTACGTATCATAGCAATAGAGTTCTAATGAGTTTTAAATCGCGATATCACGTCTCACTTCTGTGTTTTATGATAAGATATAATATTCATTGCGAAGTGTTACGTATTCCTCGTCTACACTTCAAATGAATATAAATGCGACACTACCTTTCTAGGAAATAGCGTTTCCAGATGTGTACTTATCGAAGCAATAGGGTTCCAATGCTTCTTAAAACGCGATATAGCACCTCATTTCTATGTTTCATGATAAAATATAATATTCATTGTGAAGTGTTACGTATACCTCGTATTCACTTCAAAAGAATGTAAATGCGACACTTCCTTGCTAGGAAATAGCGTATGCAGATGTCTCTCTATCGAAGCTATTGTGTTCTAATGCTCCTTAAATCGCGATATCGCATCTGGTTTCTATGTTTCGTGATACGCTATAATGATCATTGTGGAGTGTTATGTATACCTCATATGCACTTCAAAAGAATATAAGTGCGAAACTTCTTTCTATTAAATAGCGTTTGCAGATGTCTAAGTATCGCAGCAATGGAGTTCTAATGCTTCTTAAAACGCGATATCACATCTCATTTCTATGTTTCATGTAGAGATATGATATTCATTGCGAAGTGTCATGTATACCTCGTATTCACTTCAAAATAATGTAAATGCGACACTTCCTTGCTAGGAAATAGCGATTGCATATGTCTACGTATCGTAGCAATAGGGTTCTAATGTTTCTTAAAACGCGATATCGCATATCGTTTCTATTTTTCATGATAAGATATAATATTCATTGCGAAGTGTTATCTATTCCTCGTCTCCACTTCAAACGGATGTAAATGCGACACTTCCTTCTTAGGAAATTACGTTTCCACATGTCTAGGTATCGAAGCAATAGACTTTCAATGCTTCTCAGAACGCGAGACCGCATCTCACTTCTATGTTTCACGATAAGATATAATATTCATTGCGAAATGTCACGTATACCTGGCATTCACTTCAAATGTATGTAAATGCGACACTTCCTTGCTAGGTAATACCGTTTACAGGTGTACTACGTATCGAAGCAATAGGGATCTAATGCTTCTTAAAACGAGATATCGCATCTCATTTCTATGTTTCATGTTAACATATAATATTCATTGTGGAGTGTTATGTATACCGCGTATTCACTTCGATAGAATGTAAATGCGACACTTCCTTGCTATTAAGTAGCGTTTGCAGATGTCTACGTATCGAAGCATTATGGTTCTAATGCTCCTTAAATCTCGGTATCGCATCACATTTCTATGTTTCATGATAAGATATAATATTCATTGTGGAGTGTTATGTATATGTCGTATTCACTTCAAAAGAATGTAAATGAGACACTTCCTTGCTAGGAAATAGCGTTTGCAGATGTCTACGTATCGTATCATTAGAATTCTAATGCGCCTTAAAATGAGATATCCCATCACATTTCTATGTTTCATGATAGGATATAATATTGATTTCGAAGTGTCACTTACACCTGGCATGCTCTTCAAATGAATGTAAATGCGACACTTCCTTCCTAGGAAATAGCGTTTGCAGATGTCTACGTATCGTAGTATTAGAGTTCTAATGCGTCTTAACACATGATAACGCATCTCATTTCTATGTTTCATGATAAGATATAATGTTCATTGCGATGTGTCATGTATACCCCGTATTCACTTTAAATGAATGTAGATGCGTCACTTCCTTGCTATGAAGTAGCGTTTGCAGATGTCTACGTATCGAAGCAATAGTGTTCTAATGCTTCTCAAAACGCGAAATCACATCTCATTTCTATGTTTCAAGATAAGATATATTATTCATTGCGAAGTGTCATGTATACCTCGCATGCACCTTAAATGAATATAAATTCGATATCTCCTTGCTAGGAAATAGCGTCTGCAGATGTTTACGTATCGAAACAATAGATTTCTAATGCTTCTTATAACGTGATATGGCATCTCATTTCAATGATTCATTTTAAGATATAATATTCATTGCGAAGTGTCATGTATACCTCGTATTCACCTCAAAAGTATGTAAATGCGACACTTCCTTGCTAGGAAATAGCGTTTACAGGTGTACTACGTATCGAAGCAATAGGGATCTAATGCTTCTTAAAACGAGATATCGCATCTCATTTCTATGTTTCATGTTAACATATAATATTCATTGTGGAGTGTTATGTATACCTCGTATTCACCTCAAAAGTATGTAAATGCGACACTTCCTTGCTAGGAAATAGCGTCTGCAGATGTCAACGTATCGCAAGCATAGATTTCCAATGCTTCTTGAAACGGGATATCGCATCTCATTTCCATGTTTCATGATAAGATATAATATTCATTGCGAAGTGTCATGTATACCTCTTATTCACTTGAAAAGAATGTAAATGCGACACTTCCTTGCTAGAAAATAATGTTTGCAGATGTCTACGTATCGAAGCAATAGGGTTCTAATCCTTCTTAAAACGCGATATCAAATCTCATTTTTATGTCTCATGATAAAATATAATATACATTGCGAACTGTTATGTACTTCTCGTCTACACTTCAAAAGAATGTAAATGGGACACTTCCTTGCTAGGAAATAGCGTTGGCAGCAGTCTACGTATCGAAGCAATGGAGTTCTAACGCTTCTTAAAACGCGATGTCGCATCTCATTTCTATGCTTCATGATAAGATATAATATTCATTGCGATGTGTTATGTATACCTCGTATTCACTTCAAAAGAATGTAAATGCGGCACTTCCTAGCTAGGAACTATTGACTGCTGACATCTACGTATCGAAGCAATAGAATTCTAATGCTTCTTAAATCACGATATCGTATCTCACATCTATGCTTCATGATAAGATATAATATTCATTGCGAAGTGTCACGTATACCTCGTATTAACGTCAATAGAATGTAAATGCGGCACTTCCATGCCAGGAAGTAGCGTTTGCAGATGTCTACGTATCGTAGCAATAGAGTTCTAATGCTTCTAAAACGCGATATAGCATCTCATTTCTATGTCTCATCATAGGATATAATATTCATTGCGAAGTGTCATGTATACCTCGTATTCACCTCAAAAGTGTGTAAATGCGAAACTTCCTTGCTAGGGTATAGCGTTTGTAGATGTCTACGTATCATACCAATAGAGTTCTAATCCTTTTTAAATCGCGATATCGCATCACATTTCTATGTTTCATGACAAGATATAATATTCACTGCGACGTGTCATGTTTACCTCGTACTCACTTCAAAAGAATGTAAATGCGACACTTCCTTGCTAGGAAATAGCGTTTGCAGATGTCCACGTATCGAAGTAGGAGAATTCTAATGCTATTTAAATCGCGATATCGCATCTCATTTCTATGTTTCATGACAAGATATAATATTCATTGCGAAGTGTCATGTACACCTCCTATTCACTTCAAATGAGTGAAAATGCGACACATTCTTGCTAGGAAATAGCGATGACAGATGTCTACGAACCGACGCAATCGAGTTCTAATGCTTTTTATAATGAGATATCTCATTTCAATTCTATGTCTTATGATAAGATATAATATTCACTGCGATGTGTCCTGCATACCTCGTATTCCTTTCAAAGGAATGTAAATGCGACACTTCCTTCCTAGGCAGTAGCGTTTGCAGATGTCTACGTACCGAAGCAATAGAGTTCTAATGCTTCTTGTAACGGGATATTGCATCTCATTTTTGTGCTTCATGATAAGAAATAATATTCATTGCGAAGTGTCATGTATACCTCGCATTCACTAAAAAAGAATGTAAATGCGACACTTTCTTGCTAGGAAATAGCGTTTGTAGATGTCTACGTATCGTAGTAATAGTGTTCTAATGCTTCTCAAAACGCGATATTGCATCTCATTTCTGTGTTCCGTGAGAAGATATAATATTCATTGCGCAGTGTCATGTACACCTCCTATTCACTTCAAAAGAATGCAAATGCGATTCTTCCTTGCTCGGTAATACCGTTTGCAGATGTCTACGTATCGCAGCAATGAGGTTCTAATGCTTCCTAAAACGCGATATCGCATCTCACTTCTATGTTTCATGTAGAGATTTGATATTCATTGCGAAGTGTCATGTATACCTCGTATTCACTTCCAAATAATGTGAATGCTGCACTTCCATGCCAGGAAGTAGCGTTTGCAGATGTCTACGTATCGTAGCAATAGAGTTCTAATGCTTCTAAAACGCGATATAGCATCTCATTTCTATGTCTCATTATAGGATATAATATTCATTGCGAAGTGTCATGTATACCTCGCATTCACTAAAAAAGAATGTAAATGCGACACTTTCTTGCTAGGAAATAGCGTTTGTAGATGTCTACGTATCGTAGCAATAGTGCTCTAATGCTTCTTAAAACGAGATATCGCATTTCATTGCCATGTGACATGATAAGATATAATACTCATTGTGGAGTGTTATGTATACCTCGTATTCATTTCAGAACAATGTAAATGCCACACCTCCTTGCTAGGAAATAGCGTTTGCAGATGTCTCGTTATCGAAGCAATAGGGTTCTAATGCTTCTCAAGTCGCGATATCGCATCTCATTTCTATGTTTCGTGATAAGACATAAAATTCATTGTGGAGTGTTACGTATACCTCGTACTTACTTCAAAAGAATGTGAATGCGACACTCCCATGCTAGGAAATAGCGTTTCCAGAAGACTACGTATCGTAGCAATGGTGTTCTAATGCTTCTTAAAACGCGATATCGCATCTCATTCCTATGTTTCATGATAAGATACAATGTTCATTGCGAAATGTCATGTATACCACGTATTCACTTCTAAAGGATGTAAGTGCTACACTTCCTTGCTAGGAAATAGCGTTTGCTGATGTCTACGTAGCGAAGAAATATAGTTATAATGCTTCTCAAAACGCCATATCGCATCTCATTTCTGTGTTTCACGATAAGATATAATATTCATTGCGAAGTGTATGTATACCTTTTATTGCTTTCAAAAGAATGTAAATGCGACACACACTTGCTATTAAATAGCGATTGCAGATGTCAACGTATCGTAGCAATAGGGTTCTAATGCTTTTTAAAACGCGATATCGCATCTCATGTCTATGTTTGATGATAAAATATAATATACATTGCGAAGAGTCATGAATGCATCGTATTCACTTCAATAGAATGTAAATGCGTCACTTCCTTGCAAGGAAATAGCGTTTGCAGATGTCTATGTATCGAAACAATAGAGTTCTAATCCTTTTTAAAACGAGATGTCGCATCTCATTTCCATGTTTCATGATAAGATATAATATTCATTGCGAAGTGTCATGAATACCTGAAATTCACTTTAAAGGAATGTAAATGCGAAGCTTCCTTGCTAGGAAATAGCGTTTGCAGATGTCTACATATCGAAGCAATGGATTTCCAATGCCCCATAAAACGCGATATCGCATCTCATTTCTATGTTTCATGATAAGATATAATATTCATTGTGCAGTCTTATGTATACCTCGTATTAGCTTCAAAAGAATGTAAATGCGACAATTTCTTGCTAGGAAATAGCGTTTGCAGATGTCTACGTATCGAAGCAATAGAGTTCTAATGCTTCTATAACGAGATATCGCATCTCAATACTATGTTTTATGATGAGATATAATATTCATTGCGAAGTGTCATGTAAACCTTGTTTTCCTTCCAAAAGAAAGTAAATGCGCAACTACCTTGCTAGGAAGTAGCGTTTGCGGATGTCTACGTATCGAAGCAATAGGGTTCTAATGCTTCTTAAATAGCGATACCGCATCTCATTTCTATGTCTCATGATACGATATAATATTCATTGTGCAGTGTTATGTATACCTCGTATCAGCTTCAGAAGAATGTAAATGCGACACTTTCTTGCTAGGAAATAGCGTTTGCCGATGTCTACGTATCGAAGCAATAGAGTTCTAATGCTATTTAAATCGCGATATCGCATCTCATTTCGATGTTTCACGACAAGATATAATATTCATTGCGAAGTGTCATGTATACCTCCTGTTCACTTCAAATGAATGTAAACGCAACGCTTCCTTGTTATTAAATAGCGTTTGCAGATGTCTATGTATCGTAGGAAGGGTGTTCTAATGCTTCTCAAAATGCGACATCGCATCTCATTTCTATGTCTCATTATAGGATATAATATTCATTGCGAAGTGTCATGTATACCTCGTATTCACCTCAAAAGAGTGTAAATGCGAAACTTCCTTGCTAGGGTATAGCGTTTGTAGATGTCTACGTATCATACCAATAGAGTTCTAATGCTTTTTAAATCGCGATATCGCATCACATTTCTATGTTTCATGACAAGATATAATATTCATTGCGACGTGTCATGTTTACCGCGTACTCACTTCAAAAGAATGTAAATGCGACACTTCCTTGCTAGGAAATAGCGTTTGCAGATGTCCACGTATCGAAGTAGTAGAATTCTAATGCTTCCTGTAACGGGATATTGCATCTCATTTCTGTGCTTCATGATAAGAAATAATATTCATTGCGAAGTGTCATGTATACCTTGCATTCACTAAAAAAGAATGTAAATGCGACACTTTCTTGCTAGGAAATAGCGTTTGTAGATGTCTACGTATCGTAGTAATAGTGTTCTAAAGCTTCTCAAAACGCGATATTGCATCTCATTTCTGTGTTCCGTGAGAAGATATAATATTCATTGCGCAGTGTCATGTACACCTCCTATTCACTTCAAAAGAATGCAAATGCGATTCTTCCTTGCTCGGTAATACCGTTTGCAGATGTCTACGTATCGCAGCAATGAGGTTCTAATGCTTCCTAAAACGCGATATCGCATCTCACTTCTATGTTTCATGTAGAGATTTGATATTCATTGCGAAGTGTCATGTATACCTCGTATTCACTTCCAAATAATGTGAATGCTGCACTTCCATGCCAGGAAGTAGCGTTTGCAGATGTCTACGTATCGTAGCAATAGAGTTCTAATGCTTCTAAAACGCGATATAGCATCTCATTTCTATGTCTCATTATAGGATATAATATTCATTGCGAAGTGTCATGTATACCTCGCATTCACTAAAAAAGAATGTAAATGCGACACTTTCTTGCTAGGAAATAGCGTTTGTAGATGTCTACGTATCGTAGCAATAGTGCTCTAATGCTTCTTAAAACGAGATATCGCATTTCATTGCCATGTGACATGATAAGATATAATATTCATTGTGGAGTGTTATGTATACCTCGTATTCATTTCAGAACAATGTAAATGCCACACCTCCTTGCTAGGAAATAGCGTTTGCAGATGTCTCGTTATCGAAGCAATAGTGTTCTAATGCTTCTCAAGTCGCGATATCGCATCTCATTTCTATGTTTCGTGATAAGACATAAAATTCATTGTGGAGTGTTACGTATACCTCGTACTTACTTCAAAAGAATGTGAATGCGACACTCCCATGCTAGGAAATAGCGTTTCCAGATGCCTACGTATCGTAGCAAGCGTGTTATAATGCTTCTTAAAACGACATATCGCATCTCATTTCTATGCTTCGTGATAAGATATAATATTCATTGCGAAGTGTCATGTATACCTCTTATTCACTTCAAATGAATGCAAATGCGACAATTCCTTGCGAGGAAATAGCGTTTGCAGATATCTACGTATCGAAGAAACAGATTTCTAATGCTTCTTAAAACGAGATATCACATCTCATTTCTATGTTTCATGATACGATATAATATTCATTGCGAAGTGTCATGAATGCCTCGCATACACTTCAAATAAATGTAAATGCGGCACTTCCTTGCTAGGAAATAGCGTTTGCAGATGTCTACGTATCGAAGCAATAGGGTCCTAGTGCTTCTCAAAACGCGATATCGCAACTCATATCTATGTTTCATGATAAGATATAATATACATTGTGGAGCGTTATGTATACCTGGTATTCACTTCAAAAGATTGTAAATGCGACACTCCCTTGCTTGGAAATAGCGTTTGCAGATGTCTACGTATCGAGGGAATAGAATTCTAATGCTTCTTAAAACAAGATATTGCATCTCATTTCTATGTTGCATGATAAGATATGATATTCATTGCGAAGAGTCATGTATACCTCGTACTCACTTCAAACGAATGTAAATGCGACATTCCCTTTGTAGGAAGTAGCGTTTTCAGATGTCTGCGTTTGGAAGCATTAGAATTCTAATGCCTCTTAAATCGCGATATCGGATCTCATTTCTTTGTTTCATGATAAGATATGATATTCATTGCGAAGTGTTATGTATTTCTCGTCTACACTTCAAATGAATGTAAATGCGACACTTCCTCGCAAGGAAATAGCGTTTGCAGATGTCTACGTATCGAAACAATAGAGTTCTAATGCATCTTAAATCGCGACATCACATCTCATTTCTATGTTTCATGATGAGATTTCATATTAATTGCGAAGTGTCATGTATACGTCGTATTCACATCAAAAGAATGTAAATGCGACACTTCCATGCTAGGAAATAGCATTTGCAGATGTCTACGTATCGTAGCAATGGAGTTCTAATACTTTTTAAATCGCGATATCGCATCGCACTTCTATGTTTCGTGATAAGATATAATATTCACTGCGAAGTGTCATGTATACCTCGTATTCACTTCAAAAGAATGTAAATGCGACACTTCATTACAAGGAAATAGCGTTTGCAGATGTCTACGTATCGAAGCAGTAGTGTTCTAATGCTCCTCAAATCGGGATACCGCTTCTAATTTCTATGTTCCAAGATAAGATATAATATTCATTGTGTAGTGTCATGTATACCTCGCATTCACTTCAAAAGAATGTAATTGCTGCACTTCCTTGCTAGGAAAAAGCGTTGGCAGATGTCTATTTATCGATACAATAGAGTTCTAATGCATCTTAAATCGCGATATCCCATCTCATTTATATGTTTCATGATAAGATATAATATTCATTGAGGAGGGTCTGTATACCTCGTCTTCACTTCAGAAGAATGTAAATGCGACACTTCCTTGCTAGGAAATAGCGTTTTCAGGGTCTATGTATCGTAGCAATAGGTTTCTATTGCTTCCCAAAACGCGATATCGCATCTCATTTCTATGTCTCATGATAAGATATATTATTCATTGCGAAATGTCATGTATACCTCGCATAATCTTCAAATGAATGTAAATGCGAAACTTCCTTGCAAGGAAATGTCGTTTGCAGATTTCTACGTATCGAAGCAATAGATATCTAATGCTTCTTAAAACGCGATATCGCATCTCAATTCTATGTCTCATGATAAGATATAACATTCATTGCGAAGTGTCATGTATACCTTGTATTCACTTCAAGGGAATGTAAATGCGACACTTCCTTGCTAGGAAATTACGTTTCCTGATGTCAACGTATAGAATCATTAGAGTTCTAGTGCGTCTTTAATCGCGATATCGCATCTCATTTCTATGTTTCGTCATAAGATATAATATTCTTTGTTCAGTGTGATGTCTTCCTCGTATTCACTTAAAAAGTATGTAAATGCGACACTTACCATCTAGGACATAGCGTTTGCAAATGGCTACGTATAGAAGCAATAGAGTTCTAATGATTCTTAGAACGGGATAACGCACCTCATTTGTGTGTTCCATGATAAGGTATAATATTCATTGCGGAGTGTCATGTACACCTTTTACTCACTTCAAAAGAATTTAAATGCGACACCTAATTGCTAGGAAGTGGCGTTTGCTGATGTCTACGTATCGAAGCAACAGAGTCTTAATGCTTCATAAAACGCAATATCGCATCACAATTCTTTGTTTCATGATAAGATATAACATTCAATGTGCAGTGTTATGTATAACTCGTATTCACTTCAGACGAAAGTAAATGCGACACTTCCTTGCTAGGATATAGCGATGGCAGATGTCTACGTATGGAAGCAACAGAGTTCTAATGCTGCTTAAAACGAGATACCGCATCTCATTTCTATGTTTTATGATAAGATTTAATATTTATTGCGATGTGGCATGTATTCCTCGCATACACTTCAATTGAATTGTAAATGCGACATTTCCTTGCTAGGAAGTAGCGTCCGCAGATGTCTACGTATCGTAGCAATAGGGTTTAAATGCTTCTTAAATGGCGATATCGCATCTCATTTCTATGTTTCATGATAAGATTTAATATTCATTGCGGAGTGACATGTATACCTCGTATTCACTTCAAATGAATGTAAATGCGGTAGTTCCTTGCTGGGAAGTAGCGACTGCAGATGTCTACATATCGAAGCAATAGATTTCCAATGCCTCTTAAAACGCGATATCGGACCTCATTTCTATATTTCATGATAAGATATAATGTTCATTGTGGAGTGTTATGTATACCTCGTATTCACTTCAAATGAATGTAAATGCGATACTTCCATGCTAGGAAATAGAGTTTCCAGATGCCTACGTATCGTAGCAAGCGTGTTATAATGCTTCTTAAAACGAGATAACGCATCTTATTTCTATGTTTCATTATAAGATATAATATTCATTGCGAAGTGTCATGTATACCTCGTATTCACTCCAAATGAATGGAAATGGGACACTTCCATGCTAGGAAATAGCGTTTGCAGATATCTACGTATCGAAGAAATAGATTTCTAATGCTTCTTAAAACGAGATATCGCATCTCATATCTATGTTTCATGATACGATATAATATTCATTGCGAAGTGTCATGAGCACCTCGCATACACTTCAAATGGATGTAAATGCGGCACTTCCTTGCTAGGAAATAGAGTTTCCAGATGTCTACGTATCGTAGCAAGCGTGTTATAATGCTTCTTAAAACGAGATATCGCATCTCATTTCTATATTTCATGATAAGATATAATATTCATTGCGAAGTGTTATGTATACCACGTATTCATTTCGAAAGAATGTAAATGCGACACTTCCTTGCTAGGAAATAGCGTTTGCAGATGTCTACGTATCGAAGCAATAGATTTCTAATCCTTCTTAAAACGCGATACCGCATCTCATATCTATGTTTCATGACAAGATATAATATTCATTGTGGAGCTTTATGTATACCTGGTATTCACTTCAAAAGATTGTCAATGCGACACTTCCTGCCTAGGAAATAGCGTTTGCAGATGTGTACGTAGCGTAGCAATGGAGCACTAATGCTTCTTAAAACGCGAAATCGCACTTCATTTCTATGTTCCATGATGAGATATAATATTCATTGTGGAGTGTTATGTATACCGCGTATTCACTTCAAAAGAATGTAAATGCGACACTTCCTTGTTAGGAAATAAAGTTTGCAGATGTCTACGTATCGAAGCAATGGAGTTCTAATGCTTCTTAAAACGCAATATCGCATCGCATTTCTATGTCTCATGATAAGATATAATATTCATTGCGAAGTGTTATGTATACCTCGCTTACACTTCAAATGAATGTAAATGCGATACTTCGTTGCTAGGAAATAGCGTTCGCAGATGTCTACGTATCGAAGCAATAGGGTCCTAGTGCTTCTCAAAACGCGATATCGGATCTCATTTATATGTTTCGTTATAAGATATAATATTCATTGTGGAGTGCTATGTATACCTCGCATTCACTTCAAAGGAATGTGAATGCGACACTTCCTTGCTAGGAAATAGAGTTTGCAGATATCTACCTATCGAAGCAATAGAGTTCTAATGCTTCTTAAAACGAGATATCGCATCTCATTTCTATGTTTTACGATATGATATAATATTCATTGTGCAGTGTTATGTATACCTCGTATTCACTTGAATAGAACATAAATGCGACACTTCCATGCTATTAAATATCGTTTAAAGATGTCTCCGTATCGAAGCAATAGATTTGTAACGCTTCTTAGAACGCGATATGGCCTCTCATTTCTATGTCTCATGACAAGATATAATATTCATTGCGAAGTATCATCTATACCACGCATAGACTTCAAATCAATCCAAATGCGACACTGCCTTGCTAGGAAGTAGCGTTGGCAGATGTTTACGTATCGAAGCAATAGAGTTCTAATGCTTCTCAAATCTCGGTATCGCATCACATTTCTATGTTTCATGATAACATACAATATTCATTGTGGAGTGTTATGTATATCTCGTATTCACTTCAAAATAATGTAAGTGTGACACTTCCTTGCTGTGAAATAGCGTTTCCACATATCTGCGTATCGTAGTAATAGATTTCTAATGCTTCTTCAAACGCGATATCGCAGGTCATTTCTACGTTTCATGATAAGATATAATATTCATTGTCCTATGTTATGTATACCTCGTATTCACGACCAAAGAATGTAAATGCGACACTTCCTTGCTAGGAAGGAGCGTTTGCAGATGTCTACGTATCGAAGCAATAGAGTTCTAACGCTTCTTAAAACGAGATATCGCATCTCATTTCTATGTTTCATGATGAGATATAATATTCATTGCGAAGTGTCATGAATACTTCGTATTCACTTCAAAATAATGTAAACGCGACACTTCCTTGCTAGGAAGTTGCGTTTGGGGATGTCTACGTATCGAACCAATAGGGTTCTAAGGCTTCTTATATCGCGATATCGCAGCTCATTTCTACGTTTCATGATAAGATATAATGTTCAATGCGTAGTGTCATGTATACCTCGTATTCACATCAATAGAATGTAAATACGACACTTCCGCGCTAGGAAATAGCGTTTCAGATGTCTCCGTATCGTAGAAATGGAGTTCTAATGCTTCTTAAATCGCGATTTCGCATCTCATATCTATGTTTCGTCATAAGGTATAACATTCATTGTGGAGTGTTATGTATACCTCGTATTGACTTCAAAAGTATGAAAATGCGATACTTCCTTCCTAGGAAATAGCGTTTGCAGATGTCTACGTATCGTAGAAATAAAGTTCTAATGCTACTCAAAACGCGATATTTCATCTCAATTCTATGTTTCATGATAAGATATAATATTCATTGCGATTTGGCATGTATACCACACATACACTTAAAATGCTTTGTAAATGCGACACTTCCTTGCTAAGAAATAGCGTCTGCAGGTGTCTACGTATCGTAGCAATAGATTTCTAATGCTTCTTAAATCGCGATATCGCACCTCATTTCTATGTTTCATGATAGGATATAATAATCATTGTGAAGAGCCACTTATACCTCGCAGTCGCTTCAAACGAATGTAAAGGCGAAACTTCCTTGTTAGGAAATAGCGTTTGCAGACGTCAACGTACCGAAGCAATCGAGTTCTAATGCTTCTTATAACGAGATATCGCATCTCAATTCTATGTTTTATGATAAGATATAATATTCATTGCGAAGTGTCATGCATACCTCGTATTGCTTTCAGAAGAATGTAAATGCGATAATTCCTTGCCAGGAAGTTGCGATTGCAGATGTCTACGTATCGAAGCAATAGAGTTCTAATGCTTCTTATATCGCGATATCGCATCTCGTTTCTATGTATCATGGTAAGATATAATATTCTTTGTGCAGTGTTATGTATACCTCGCATTCTCTTCAAAAGAATGTAAATGCGACACTTCTTTGCTAGGAAATAGCGATGGCAGATGTCCGCGTATCGAAGCAATAGAGTTCTAATGCTTCTTATAACGTTATATCACATCTCAATTCTACGTTTTATGATAAGATATAATATTCATTGTGCAGTGTTATGTATACGTCGTATTCCCATTAAAAGAATGTAAATGCGACTCCTCCTTGATAAGAAATGTCTGCAGATGTCTACGTATGGTAGCAACAGAGTTCTAATGCTTCTTAAAACGGGATATCGCATCTCATTTCTTTTTTTAGTGATGAGGTATAATATTCATTGTGGAGCGTTATGTATACCTCGTATTCACATCAAAAGAATGTAAATGCGACACGTTCATGCTATTAAATAGCGTTTGCAGATGTCTACGTATCGTAGGAATAGATTTCTAATGTTTCCCAAAACGCGACACCGCATCTCATTTCTATGGTTGATGATAAGATATAATATTCATTGCGTAGTGTCACTTATACCTCGCATACACTTCAAACGAATGTATATGCGACACTTCCTTGCTATTAAATAGCATTTGCAGATGTCTACGTATCGAAGCGATAGGGTTCTAATGCATCTTAAAACGCGATATCGCATATTATAAGATATAATATTCGCGATATTATAAGATATAATATTCAGTGCGAAACGTTATGTATACCTCGTCTGCACTTCAAAAGTGTGTAAATGGCACACTTCCTTGCTAGGAAATAGCGTTTGCAGATGTCTCCGTACCGAAGCCATAGATTTCCAATGCTTTGTGGCGGCCTTTCGACTATCGCCACTAGAGGGACAGCACAGCCTACATCCTGATAGTACTCGCTAGCCTCTCCTTTCCAATATATAGAAGTTCTGAACTGTCTCTAATATCCCAGCGTCTAAGGCAGGGTCTGCTAGGAAGCCTTACTGATGAGTCCACTAGCGGGCCCAGGACGAAACGTTCTTCCCCTCTATTTCCTTCCTTTCTTTCTTCCTCCTTTATTCTATAGCTACCTGAAGCATGCCGCTTCAGCTTCTTGTATCGCGATATCGCATCTCATATCTATGTTTCGTGATAAGGTATAATATACATTGTGGAGGGTTGTGTATACCTCGTATTCACTTCAAAAGAATGTAAATGCGACACTTCCTTGCTAGGAAATAGCGTTTGCGAATGTCTACGTATCGTAGCTCCTTAAGACGATATGTCGAATCTCATTTCTATGTTTCACGATAAGATATAATATTCATTGCGAAATGTCATGTGTACCTCGTGTTCACTTCAAAAGAATGTAAATGCGATACTTCCTTGCTAGGAAATAGCGTTTGTAGATGTCTACGTATCGTACCAATAGTGTTCTAACGCTTCTTAAAATGCGATTTCGCACCTCACTTCTATGTTTCATGATAAGATATAATATTCATTGCGAAGTGTCATGTATACCTCGTATTCACTTCAAATGAATGTAAATGCGACACTTCCATGCTAGGCAGTAGCGTTTGCAGATGTCTACGTATCGAAGCAATAGAGTTCTAATGCTTTTTATAATGAGATATCGCATCTCAATTCTATGTTTTGTGATAAGATATAATATTCATTGCGAAGTGTCATGCATACCCCGTAGTCCTTTGGAAAGAATGTAAATGCGACACTTCCTTCCTATTAAATAGCGTTTGCAGATATCTACGTATCGTAGGAATAGAGTTCTAATGCTTCTCAAAACACGACATCGCATCTCATTTCTATGTTTCATGGTAAGATATAATATTCATTGCGAAGTGTCATGTATACCTCGTATTCACTTCTAAAGAATGTAAATGCGACACCTCATTGCTAGGAAATATCGTTTGCAGATGTCTACGTATCGCAGCAATAGAGTTCTAATGCGTCTTAAAACGCGATATCGCATCACATTTCTATGCTTCATGATAGGATATAATATTCATTGCGAAGTGCCACTTACACCTCGCATACACTTCAAATGAATGTAAATGCGACACTTCTTTGCTAGGAAGTGGCGTTTGCAGATGCCTACGTATCGAAGCAATAGAGTTCTAATGCTTCTTAAATCGCCATATAGCATCTCATTTCTATGTTTCATGATAAGATATAATATCCATTGTGGAGTGTCATGTATACCTCGTATTCACTTCAAAATATTGTAAATGCGACACTTCCTTGCTTGGAAATTGCTTTTGCAGATGTTTACGTATCGTAGCAAAGGAGTTCTAATGCTTCTTAGAACGCGAAATCGATCCTCATTTCTTGGTTTCATGATAAGATATAATATTCATTGTGGAATGTTATGTATACCTCGTATTCACTTCAAAAGATTGTAAATGCGACACTTTCTTGCTTGGAAATTGCTTTTGCAGATGTCTACGTATCGTAGCAATAGTGTTCTAAAGCTTCTTAAAACGCGATATCGCATTTCATTTCTATGCTTCATGATAAGATACAATATTAATTGCCAAGTGTTATGTTTTCCTCGTCTACACTTCAAACGAATGAAAATGCGATACATCCTTTCTAGGAAATAGCGTCTCCAGATGTTTTCGTATCGAGGCAATTGAGTTCTAATGCTACTTAAATCACAATATCGCATCTCATTTCTATGTTTCACGATAAGATATAATATTCATTGTGGAGTGTTATGTATGAAGCGTATTTACTTCAAAAGAATGTAAATGCGGCACTACCTTCCTAGGAAATAGCGTTTGCAGATGTCTACGTATCGTAGCAGCAGAGTTCTAAAGCTTCTTAATACGCGATATCGCATCTCATTTCTATGCTTCATGATAGGATACAATATTAATTGCCAAGTGTTATGTATTCCTCGTCTACACTTCAAACGAATGAAAATGCGATACATCCTTTCTAGGAAATAGCGTTTCCAGATGCCTACGTATCGACGCAATTGAGTTGTAATGCTACTTAAATCAGAATATCGCATTACATTTCTATGTTTCACGATAAGGTGTAATATTCATTGTGCAGCGTTATGTATATCTCGTCAACCCTTCAAATGAATGTAAATGCGACACTTCCTTGATACGAAATAGCGTCTGCAGATGTCTACGTATCGTAGCAATAGTGTTCTAATGCTCCTTAAAACGCGATATCGCATTTCATTTCTATGTTTCATTATAAGATATAATATTCATTGCGAAGTATCATGTATACCTCGCACACACTTCAAACGAATGTAAATGCGACACTTCCTTGCTAGGAAATAGCCATGGCAGATGTCTACGTATCGAAGCAACAGAGTTCTAGTGCTTCTTAAAACGAGATATCGCATCTCATTTCTATGTTTTATGATAAGATATAATATTCATTGCGGAATGTCATGTATACTTCGGATTCTCTTCAGAAGAATGTAAATACGACACTTCCTTGCTTGAAAATAGCGTTTACAGATGTCTACGTATCGAAGCAATAGGGTTCTAATGCTTCTTAAAACGCCATATCGCATACCATTTCTATGTTTCATGATAAGATATAATATTCATTCTGGAGTGTTATGTATACCTCGTATTCACTTCAATAGATTGTAAATGCGACACTTCCTTCCTAGGTAATAGCGTCTGCAGATGTTTACGTATCGAAGCAATAGAGTTCTAATGCTTCTTAAAACGCGAAATCGCTCCTCATTTCTATGATTCATGATAAGATATAATATTCATTGTGGAGTGTTGTGTATACTTCGTATTCACTTCAAAAGCATGTAAATGCGAAACTTCCTTGCTAGGAAATAGCGTCTGCAGATGTCTACGTATCGTAGCAATATAGTTCTAATGCTTCTTCAAACGCGATACAGCTTCTCAGTTACATGCTTCATGATAAGATATAATATTCATTGTGGAGTGTTATGTATACCTCGTATTCACTTCAAAAGAATGTAAAGGCGACACATCCTTGCAAGGAAGTAGCGTTTGGAGATGTCTACGTATCGAAGCAATAGTATTCCAATGCTTCCTATATCGCGATATCGCACCTCAATTCTGCGTTACATGATAAGATATTATATTCATTGTGGAGTGCTATGTAAACCTCGTATTCACTTCAAAAGAATGTAAATGCGACTCTTCTTTGCTAGGAAATAGCGTCTGCAGATGTCTACGTATCGTAGCAATAGAGTTCTATTGCTTCTTAAAACGCGAGTCGATCCTCAATTATATGTTTCATGATAAGATACAATATTCATTGTGGAGTGTTATGTATGTCCCGTCTACACTTCCTAAGAATGTAAATGCGACACTTCCTTGCTTGGAAATGGCGTTTGCAGATATCTTATTATCGAAGCAATAGAGTTCTAATGCTTCTAAAATCGCCATATCGCATCCCATTTCTATGCTTCATGATAAGATGTAATATTCATTGTGCAGTGTTATGTATACCCCGTATTCACTTCAAAAGAATGTAAATACGACACTTCCTTGCTAGAAGATAGCGTTTGCAGGTGTCTACGTATCGTAGCAATTGAGTTCTAATGCTTCTCAAAACGCGAAATCGCTCCTCATTTATATGCTTTATGATAAGATGTAATATTCATTGTGGAGTGTTATGTATACCTCGTATTCACTTCAAAAGAATGTAAAAGCGACACTTCCTTCCTAGGAAATAGTGTCTGCAGATGTCTACGTATCGTAACAATAGAGTTCTAATGCTTCTGAAAACACCATATCGCATCTCATTTCTATGTCTCATGATAAGATATATTATTCATTGCGAAGTGTTACGTATTTCTCGTCTACACTTCAAATGAATGTAAATGCGACACTTCCTTGCTAGGAAATAGCGTTTGCAGATGTCTACGTATCGAAGAAATATTGTTCTATGCATCTTAAATCCCGATATCGCATCTCATTTTTATGTTTCATGATAAGATATAACATTCATTATGGAGTGTTATCTATACCTCGTATTCACTTCAAAAGATTGTAAATGCAACACTTCCTTGCTAGGAAATAGCGTTTGCAGTTGTCTACGTATCGAGGCAATAGAGATCTAATGCTTCTTAAAACGAGATATCGCATCTCATTTCTATGTTTCATGATAAGATATTATGTTCATTGCGAAGAGTCATGTATACCTCGTATTCACTTCAAAAGAATGTAAATGCGACACTTCCTTGGTGGGAAATAGCGCTTGCAGATGTCTACGTATCGATGCAATAGAGTTCTAATGCTTCTTAAAACGCGATATCAAATCTCGTTTCTATGTTTCATGATAAGATACAATATTCATAGCGGAGTGCCACGAATACCCCGCATACACTTGAACTGAATGAAAATGCGACACTTCCTTGTTAGGAAATAGCGTTTGCAAATGTCTACGTCTCGTAGCATTAGAGTCCTAATGCTTCTCAAATCGCGATAACGCATCTCATTTCTATGTTTCATGATAAGATATAATATTCATTGCGAGGTGTCATGCATACCTCGTTTTCACTTCAAAAGAATGTAAATGCGACACTTCCTTGCTAAGAAGTAGCGTTTGCAGATGTCTACGTATCGTAGCCATAGGGTTCTAATGCTTCTTAAAACGCGATATCGATCCTCATTTCTTGGTTCCATGATAAGATATAATATTCATTGTGGAGTGTTATGTATACCTCGTATTCACTTCAGAAGAATGCGAATGCGACACTTCCTTGCTAGGCAATAGCGTCGGCAGATGTCTACGTATCGTAGCATTGGAATCCTAATGCTTCTCAAAACGCGATATCGCATCTCATTTCCATGTTTCATGGTTAGATATAATATTAATTGCGAAGTGTCATGTGTACCTCGTATTCACTTAAAAAGAATGTAAATGCGACACATCCTTGCTAGGAAATAGCGTTTGCAGATGTCTACGTATCAATGCAATAGAGTTCTAACGCTACTTAAATCGCGATACTGCATATCATTTCTATGTTTCATGATAAGATATAACATTCATTGTGGAGTGTTATGTATACCTCGTATTCACTTCAGATGAATGTATATGCGACACTTCCTTGCTAGGAAATAGCGTTTGCAGATGGCTACGTATCGTAGCCGTAGAGTTCTAATGCTTCTTAAATCGCGATATCGCATCTAATTTCTATGTTTCGTGATATGGTATAATATTCATCGTGGAATGTTATGTATATCTCGCATACACATCAAATGAATGTAAATGCGACACTTCTTTGCTAGGAAGTAGCGTTTGCAGATGCCTACGTATCGTAGCAATAGAGTTCTAATGCTTCTTAAAACGCGACATCGCATCTCATTTCTATGTTTCATGATAAGATATTATATTCATTGTGGAGTGTTATCATATCCTCGTATTCACTTCAAAAGAATGTAAATGCGCCACTTCCTTGCTAGGAAATAGCGATTCCAGATGTTTACGCATCGAAGCAATAGAGTTCTAAAGCATCTTAAATCATGATATCGCATCCCATTACTATGTTTCATTATAAGATATAATATTAATTGTGCAGTGTTATCTCTACATCGTATTCACCCCAAAAGAATGTAAATGTGACGCTTCCTTGCTAGGAAATAGTGTTTGCAGATGTCTACGTATCGTAGCAATAGAGATCTAATGCTTCTTAAATCGAGATATCGCTTCTCATTTCTATGTTTCACGATATGATATAATATTCATTGTGCAGTGTTATGTATACCTCGTATTCACTTGAATAGAACATAAATGCGACACTTCCATGCTATTAAATATCGTTTAAAGATGTCTCCGTATCGAAGCAATAGATTTGTAACGCTTCTTAGAACGCGATATGGCCTCTCATTTCTATGTCTCATGACAAGATATAATATTCATTGCGAAGTATCATCTATACCACGCATAGACTTCAAATCAATCCAAATGCGACACTGCCTTGCTAGGAAGTAGCGTTGGCAGATGTTTACGTATCGAAGCAATAGAGTTCTAATGCTTCTCAAATCTCGGTATCGCATCACATTTCTATGTTTCATGATAACATACAATATTCATTGTGGAGTGTTATGTATATCTCGTATTCACTTCAAAATAATGTAAGTGCGACACTTCCTTGCTGTGAAATAGCGTTTCCACATATCTGCGTATCGTAGTAATAGATTTCTAATGCTTCTTCAAACGCGATATCGCAGGTCATTTCTACGTTTCATGATAAGATATAATATTCATTGTCCTATGTTATGTATACCTCGTATTCACGACCAAAGAATGTAAATGCGACACTTCCTTGCTAGGAAGGAGCGTTTGCAGATGTCTACGTATCGAAGCAATAGAGTTCTAACGCTTCTTAAAACGAGATATCGCATCTCATTTCTATGTTTCATGATGAGATATAATATTCATTGCGAAGTGTCATGAATACTTCGTATTCACTTCAAAATAATGTAAACGCGACACTTCCTTGCTAGGAAGTTGCGTTTGGGGATGTCTACGTATCGAACCAATAGGGTTCTAAGGCTTCTTATATCGCGATATCGCAGCTCATTTCTACGTTTCATGATAAGATATAATGTTCAATGCGTAGTGTCATGTATACCTCGTATTCACATCAATAGAATGTAAATACGACACTTCCGCGCTAGGAAATAGCGTTTCAGATGTCTCCGTATCGTAGAAATGGAGTTCTAATGCTTCTTAAATCGCGATTTCGCATCTCATATCTATGTTTCGTCATAAGGTATAACATTCATTGTGGAGTGTTATGTATACCTCGTATTGACTTCAAAAGTATGAAAATGCGATACTTCCTTCCTAGGAAATAGCGTTTGCAGATGTCTACGTATCGTAGAAATAAAGTTCTAATGCTACTCAAAACGCGATATTTCATCTCAATTCTATGTTTCATGATAAGATATAATATTCATTGCGATTTGGCATGTATACCACACATACACTTAAAATGCTTTGTAAATGCGACACTTCCTTGCTAAGAAATAGCGTCTGCAGGTGTCTACGTATCGTAGCAATAGATTTCTAATGCTTCTTAAATCGCGATATCGCACCTCATTTCTATGTTTCATGATAGGATATAATAATCATTGTGAAGAGCCACTTATACCTCGCAGTCGCTTCAAACGAATGTAAAGGCGAAACTTCCTTGTTAGGAAATAGCGTTTGCAGACGTCAACGTACCGAAGCAATCGAGTTCTAATGCTTCTTATAACGAGATATCGCATCTCAATTCTATGTTTTATGATAAGATATAATATTCATTGCGAAGTGTCATGCATACCTCGTATTGCTTTCAGAAGAATGTAAATGCGATAATTCCTTGCCAGGAAGTAGCGATTGCAGATGTCTACGTATCGAAGCAATAGAGTTCTAATGCTTCTTATATCGCGATATCGCATCTCGTTTCTATGTATCATGGTAAGATATAATATTCTTTGTGCAGTGTTATGTATACCTCGTATTCTCTTCAAAAGAATGTAAATGCGACACTTCTTTGCTAGGAAATAGCGATGGCAGATGTCCGCGTATCGAAGCAATAGAGTTCTAATGCTTCTTATAACGTTATATCACATCTCAATTCTACGTTTTATGATAAGATATAATATTCATTGTGCAGTGTTATGTATACGTCGTATTCCCATTAAAAGAATGTAAATGCGACTCCTCCTTGATAAGAAATGTCTGCAGATGTCTACGTATGGTAGCAACAGAGTTCTAATGCTTCTTAAAACGGGATATCGCATCTCATTTCTTTTTTTAGTGATGAGGTATAATATTCATTGTGGAGCGTTATGTATACCTCGTATTCACATCAAAAGAATGTAAATGCGACACGTACATGCTATTAAATAGCGTTTGCAGATGTCTACGTATCGTAGGAATAGATTTCTAATGTTTCCCAAAACGCGACACCGCATCTCATTTCTATGGTTGATGATAAGATATAATATTCATTGCGTAGTGTCACTTATACCTCGCATACACTTCAAACGAATGTATATGCGACACTTCCTTGCTATTAAATAGCATTTGCAGATGTCTACGTATCGAAGCGATAGGGTTCTAATGCATCTTAAAACGCGATATCGCATATTATAAGATATAATATTCGCGATATTATAAGATATAATATTCAGTGCGAAACGTTATGTATACCTCGTCTGCACTTCAAAAGTGTGTAAATGGCACACTTCCTTGCTAGGAAATAGCGTTTGCAGATGTCTCCGTACCGAAGCCATAGATTTCCAATGCTTTGTGGCGGCCTTTCGACTATCGCCACTAGAGGGACAGCACAGCCTACATCCTGATAGTACTCGCTAGCCTCTCCTTTCCAATATATAGAAGTTCTGAACTGTCTCTAATATCCCAGCGTCTAAGGCAGGGTCTGCTAGGAAGCCTTACTGATGAGTCCACTAGCGGGCCCAGGACGAAACGTTCTTCCCCTCTATTTCCTTCCTTTCTTTCTTCCTCCTTTATTCTATAGCTACCTGAAGCATGCCGCTTCAGCTTCTTGTACCGCGATATCGCATCTCATATCTATGTTTCGTGATAAGGTATAATATACATTGTGGAGGGTTGTGTATACCTCGTATTCACTTCAAAAGAATGTAAATGCGACACTTCCTTGCTAGGAAATAGCGTTTGCGAATGTCTACGTATCGTAGCTCCTTAAGACGATATGTCGAATCTCATTTCTATGTTTCACGATAAGATATAATATTCATTGCGAAATGTCATGTGTACCTCGTGTTCACTTCAAAAGAATGTAAATGCGATACTTCCTTGCTAGGAAATAGCGTTTGTAGATGTCTACGTATCGTACCAATAGTGTTCTAACGCTTCTTAAAATGCGATTTCGCACCTCACTTCTATGTTTCATGATAAGATATAATATTCATTGCGAAGTGTCATGTATACCTCGTATTCACTTCAAATGAATGTAAATGCGACACTTCCATGCTAGGCAGTAGCGTTTGCAGATGTCTACGTATCGAAGCAATAGAGTTCTAATGCTTTTTATAATGAGATATCGCATCTCAATTCTATGTTTTGTGATAAGATATAATATTCATTGCGAAGTGTCATGCATTCCCCGTAGTCCTTTGGAAAGAATGTAAATGCGACACTTCCTTCCTATTAAATAGCGTTTGCAGATATCTACGTATCGTAGGAATAGAATTCTAATGCTTCTCAAAACACGACATCGCATCTCATTTCTATGTTTCATGGTAAGATATAATATTCATTGCGAAGTGTCATGTATACCTCGTATTCACTTCTAAAGAATGTAAATGCGACACCTCATTGCTAGGAAATATCGTTTGCAGATGTCTACGTATCGCAGCAATAGAGTTCTAATGCGTCTTAAAACGCGATATCGCATCACATTTCTATGCTTCATGATAGGATATAATATTCATTGCGAAGTGCCACTTACACCTCGCATACACTTCAAATGAATGTAAATGCGACACTTCTTTGCTAGGAAGTGGCGTTTGCAGATGCCTACGTATCGAAGCAATAGAGTTCTAATGCTTCTTAAATCGCCATATAGCATCTCATTTCTATGTTTCATGATAAGATATAATATCCATTGTGGAGTGTCATGTATACCTCGTATTCACTTCAAAATATTGTAAATGCGACACTTCCTTGCTTGGAAATTGCTTTTGCAGATGTTTACGTATCGTAGCAAAGGAGTTCTAATGCTTCTTAGAACGCGAAATCGATCCTCATTTCTTGGTTTCATGATAAGATATAATATTCATTGTGGAATGTTATGTATACCTCGTATTCACTTCAAAAGATTGTAAATGCGACACTTTCTTGCTTGGAAATTGCTTTTGCAGATGTCTACGTATCGTAGCAATAGTGTTCTAAAGCTTCTTAAAACGCGATATCGCATTTCATTTCTATGCTTCATGATAAGATACAATATTAATTGCCAAGTGTTATGTTTTCCTCGTCTACACTTCAAACGAATGAAAATGCGATACATCCTTTCTAGGAAATAGCGTCTCCAGATGTTTTCGCATCGAGGCAATTGAGTTCTAATGCTACTTAAATCACAATATCGCATCTCATTTCTATGTTTCACGATAAGATATAATATTCATTGTGGAGTGTTATGTATGAAGCGTATTTACTTCAAAAGAATGTAAATGCGGCACTACCTTCCTAGGAAATAGCGTTTGCAGATGTCTACGTATCGTAGCAGCAGAGTTCTAAAGCTTCTTAATACGCGATATCGCATCTCATTTCTATGCTTCATGATAGGATACAATATTAATTGCCAAGTGTTACGTATTCCTCGTCTACACTTCAAACGAATGAAAATGCGATACATCCTTTCTAGGAAATAGCGTTTCCAGATGCCTACGTATCGACGCAAATGAGTTGTAATGCTACTTAAATCAGAATAACGCATTACATTTCTATGTTTCACGATAAGGTGTAATATTCATTGTGCAGTGTTATGTATATCTCGTCAACCCTTCAAATGAATGTAAATGCGACACTTCCTTGATACGAAATAGCGTCTGCAGATGTCTACGTATCGTAGCAATAGTGTTCTAATGCTCCTTAAAACGCGATATCGCATTTCATTTCTATGTTTCATTATAAGATATAATATTCATTGCGAAGTATCATGTATACCTCGCACACACTTCAAACGAATGTAAATGCGACACTTCCTTGCTAGGAAATAGCCATGGCAGATGTCTACGTATCGAAGCAACAGAGTTCTAGTGCTTCTTAAAACGAGATATCGCATCTCATTTCTATGTTTTATGATAAGATATAATATTCATTGCGGAATGTCATGTATACTTCGGATTCTCTTCAGAAGAATGTAAATACGACACTTCCTTGCTTGAAAATAGCGTTTACAGATGTCTACGTATCGAAGCAATAGGGTTCTAATGCTTCTTAAAACGCCATATCGCATACCATTTCTATGTTTCATGATAAGATATAATATTCATTCTGGAGTGTTATGTATACCTCGTATTCACTTCAATAGATTGTAAATGCGACACTTCCTTCCTAGGTAATAGCGTCTGCAGATGTTTACGTATCGAAGCAATAGAGTTCTAATGCTTCTTAAAACGCGAAATCGCTCCTCATTTCTATGATTCATGATAAGGTATAATATTCATTGTGGAGTGTTGTGTATACTTCGTATTCACTTCAAAAGCATGTAAATGCGAAACTTCCTTGCTAGGAAATAGCGTCTGCAGATGTCTACGTATCGTAGCAATATAGTTCTAATGCTTCTTCAAACGCGATACAGCTTCTCAGTTACATGCTTCATGATAAGATATAATATTCATTGTGGAGTGTTATGTATACCTCGTATTCACTTCAAAAGAATGTAAAGGCGACACATCCTTGCAAGGAAGTAGCGTTTGGAGATGTCTACGTATCGAAGCAATAGTATTCCAATGCTTCCTATATCGCGATATCGCACCTCAATTCTGCGTTACATGATAAGATATTATATTCATTGTGGAGTGCTATGTAAACCTCGTATTCACTTCAAAAGAATGTAAATGCGACTCTTCTTTGCTAGGAAATAGCGTCTGCAGATGTCTACGTATCGTAGCAATAGAGTTCTATTGCTTCTTAAAACGCGAGTCGATCCTCAATTATATGTTTCATGATAAGATACAATATTCATTGTGGAGTGTTATGTATGTCCCGTCTACACTTCCTAAGAATGTAAATGCGACACTTCCTTGCTTGGAAATGGCGTTTGCAGATATCTTCTTATCGAAGCAATAGAGTTCTAATGCTTCTAAAATCGCCATATCGCATCCCATTTCTATGCTTCATGATAAGATGTAATATTCATTGTGCAGTGTTATGTATACCCCGTATTCACTTCAAAAGAATGTAAATACGACACTTCCTTGCTAGAAGATAGCGTTTGCAGGTGTCTACGTATCGTAGCAATTGAGTTCTAATGCTTCTCAAAACGCGAAATCGCTCCTCATTTATATGCTTTATGATAAGATGTAATATTCATTGTGGAGTGTTATGTATACCTCGTATTCACTTCAAAAGAATGTAAAAGCGACACTTCCTTCCTAGGAAATAGTGTCTGCAGATGTCTACGTATCGTAACAATAGAGTTCTAATGCTTCTGAAAACACCATATCGCATCTCATTTCTATGTCTCATGATAAGATATATTATTCATTGCGAAGTGTTACGTATTTCTCGTCTACACTTCAAATGAATGTAAATGCGACACTTCCTTGCTAGGAAATAGCGTTTGCAGATGTCTACGTATCGAAGAAATATTGTTCTATGCATCTTAAATCCCGATATCGCATCTCATTTTTATGTTTCATGATAAGATATAACATTCATTATGGAGTGTTATCTATACCTCGTATTCACTTCAAAAGATTGTAAATGCAACACTTCCTTGCTAGGAAATAGCGTTTGCAGTTGTCTACGTATCGAGGCAATAGAGATCTAATGCTTCTTAAAACGAGATATCGCATCTCATTTCTATGTTTCATGATAAGATATTATGTTCATTGCGAAGAGTCATGTATACCTCGTATTCACTTCAAAAGAATGTAAATGCGACACTTCCTTGGTGGGAAATAGCGCTTGCAGATGTCTACGTATCGATGCAATAGAGTTCTAATGCTTCTTAAAACGCGATATCAAATCTCGTTTCTATGTTTCATGATAAGATACAATATTCATAGCGGAGTGCCACGAATACCCCGCATACACTTGAACTGAATGAAAATGCGACACTTCCTTGATAGGAAATAGCGTTTGCAAATGTCTACGTCTCGTAGCATTAGAGTCCTAATGCTTCTCAAATCGCGATAACGCATCTCATTTCTATGTTTCATGATAAGATATAATATTCATTGCGAGGTGTCATGCATACCTCGTTTTCACTTCAAAAGAATGTAAATGCGACACTTCCTTGCTAAGAAGTAGCGTTTGCAGATGTCTACGTATCGTAGCCATAGGGTTCTAATGCTTCTTAAAACGCGATATCGATCCTCATTTCTTGGTTCCATGATAAGATATAATATTCATTGTGGAGTGTTATGTATACCTCGTATTCACTTCAGAAGAATGCGAATGCGACACTTCCTTGCTAGGCAATAGCGTCGGCAGATGTCTACGTATCGTAGCATTGGAATCCTAATGCTTCTCAAAACGCGATATCGCATCTCATTTCCATGTTTCATGGTTAGATATAATATTAATTGCGAAGTGTCATGTGTACCTCGTATTCACTTAAAAAGAATGTAAATGCGACACATCCTTGCTAGGAAATAGCGTTTGCAGATGTCTACGTATCAATGCAATAGAGTTCTAACGCTACTTAAATCGCGATACTGCATATCATTTCTATGTTTCATGATAAGATATAACATTCATTGTGGAGTGTTATGTATACCTCGTATTCACTTCAGATGAATGTATATGCGACACTTCCTTGCTAGGAAATAGCGTTTGCAGATGGCTACGTATCGTAGCCGTAGAGTTCTAATGCTTCTTAAATCGCGATATCGCATCTAATTTCTATGTTTCGTGATATGGTATAATATTCATCGTGGAATGTTATGTATATCTCGCATACACTTCAAATGAATGTAAATGCGACACTTCTTTGCTAGGAAGTAGCGTTTGCAGATGCCTACGTATCGTAGCAATAGAGTTCTAATGCTTCTTAAAACGCGACATCGCATCTCATTTCTATGTTTCATGATAAGATATTATATTCATTGTGGAGTGTTATCATATCCTCGTATTCACTTCAAAAGAATGTAAATGCGCCACTTCCTTGCTAGGAAATAGCGATTCCAGATGTTTACGCATCGAAGCAATAGAGTTCTAAAGCATCTTAAATCATGATATCGCATCCCATTACTATGTTTCATTATAAGATATAATATTAATTGTGCAGTGTTATCTCTACATCGTATTCACCCCAAAAGAATGTAAATGCGACGCTTCCTTGCTAGGAAATAGTGTTTGCAGATGTCTACGTATCGTAGCAATAGAGATCTAATGCTTCTTAAATCGAGATATCGCTTCTCATTTCTATGTTTCACGATAAGATATACCACTCATTGTGGAGTGTTATGCATACCTCGTATTCACTTGAAAAGAATGTAAATGCGACACTTCCTTCCTAGGAAATAGCGTTTGCTGATGGCTACGTATCATAGCAACAGAGTTCTATCGCTTCTTAGAACACGATATCTCATCTCATGTCTATGTTTCATGATAAGATATGATATTTATTGCGAAGTGTCACTTATACCTCGCATACACTTCAATTGAATATAAATGCGACACTTCCTTGCTAGGAAATAGCGTTTGCAGATGTCTACGTATCTAAGCAATAGATTTCTATTGCTTCTTAAATCGCGATATCGCATCTTATTTCTATGTTTCATGATAACATATAATATTAATTGGAAGTGTCTTGTATATCTCGTATTCACTTCAAATGAATGTAAATGCGACTCTTCCTTGCTAGGAAATAGCGTTTGCTAATGTCTACGTATCGAAGCAGTTGGGTCCTAATGCTTCTTAAGTCGTCATAACGCATCTCATTTCTATGTTTCATGATAAGTTATAATATTCATTGTGGAGTGCCATGTATACCACGTATTCACTTCAGAAGAATGTAAATGCGACACTTCCTTGATAGGCAGTAGCGTTTGCAGATGTCTACGTATCGAAGAATTAGTGTTCTAGTGCTTCTTAAAACGCAATAGCGCATCTCATTTCTATGTTTCATGATAAGATGTAATATTAATTGCGAAGTGTCATGTTTACCTCGCATACACTTCAAATGAATGAAAACGCGGCACATCCTTGCTAGGAAATTGCGCTTGCAGATGTCAACGTATCGAAGCAGTAGTGTTCTAATGCTTCTTAAATCGCCATATCGCATCTCATTTCTATGTTTCATGATACGATATAATATTCACTGCGAATGTTCATGTATACCTCAAGTTCACTTTAAAAGAATGCAAATGCGACAATTCCCTGCTAGGAAGTAGGGTTTCCAGATGTCTACGTATCGAAGCAACAGGGCTCTAATGCTTCTTAAAACGCCATATCGCATTTCATTTCTATGTTTCGTTATATGGTATGATATGCAATGGGGAGTGTGAGGTATACCTCGTATTCACTTCAAAGGAACGTAAATGCGACACTTCCTTGCTAGGAAGTAGCGTTTGCAGATGTCTACGTATCGAAGCAGTAGAGTTCTAAAGCTTCTTATATCGCGATATTGCATATCATTTCCATGTTTCATGATAAGATGTAATATTCAATGCGAAGTGCCATGTATACCTGGCACACGCTTCAAATGAATGTAAATGCGACACGTCTTTCCAGAAAATTACGTTACCAGATGTCTGCGTATCGATGCAATAGAGTTCTAATGCTTCTTAAAACGCGATATCGCCACTCATTTCTGTGTTTCATGATAAGATATAATATTCATTGCGAAGTGACATGCATACCTCGTATTCACTTCAAAAGAATGTAAATGCGACACTTCCTTGCAAGGAAGTAGCGTTTGCAAATGTCTACGTATCGATGCAATAGAGATTAATGCTTCTCAAAACGCGATATCGCATCTCATTTCTATGTTTCATGATAAGATACAATATTCATTTCGAAGTGTCATGTAATACCTCGCATGCCCTTCATATGAATGTAAATGCAACACTTCCTTGCTATGAAATAGCGTTTGCAGATGTCTACGTATCGAAGCAATAGGATTCTAATGCTTCTTAAAAAGAGATATCGCATCTCATTCCTATGTACCATGATAAGGTGTAATATTCATTGCGAAGTGTCATGTATACCTCGCATACACTTCAAATGAATGTAAATGCGGTACATCCTTGCTAGGAAATAGCGTTTGCAGATGTCTGCGTTTCGTAGCATTAGAGTTCTAATGCTTCTCAAAACGCGATATCGCATCTCATTTCTATGTTTCATGATAAGATATAATATTCAGAAGGAAGTGTCATGTATACCTCGCATTCCTTTCAAAAGAATGTAAATGCGATACTTCCGTTGCTAGGAAGTAGCGTTTGCAGATGTCAACGTATCGAAGCCATAAAGTTCTAATGCTTCTTAAGTCGCGATATCGCATCTCATTTCTGTGTTTCATGATAAGATATAATATTCAATGCGAAGTGACATGCATACCTCGTATTCACTTCAAAAGAATATAAACGTGACACTTCCTTGCCAGGAAGTAGCGTTTGCAGATGTCTACGTATCGAAGCAATAGAATTGTAAAGCTTCTTAAATCGTCATATCGGATCTCATTTCTATGTTTCAAGATAAGATATAATATTCATTGCGCCGTGTTATGTATACATCGTATTCACTTCAATTAAATGTAAATGCGACACTTCCTAGCTAGGAAGTTGCGTTTGCAGATGTCTACGTTTCGAAGCAATAGAGTTGTAAAGCTTCCTAAATCGCGATATCGCATCTCATTCCTATGTTTCGAGATAATATATAATATTCATTGTGGAGTGTTACGTATACCTCGCATACAATTCAAGAGAATGTAAATGCGACACTTCCTTGCTAGGAAGTAGCGTTTGCAAATGTCTACGTATCGATGCAATAGAGTTCTAATGCTTCTCAAAACGCGATATCGCATCTCATTTCTATGTTTCATGATAAGGTGTAATATTCATTGCGAAGTGCCATGCATACCTCGTATTCACTTCAAAAGAATGTAAATGCGACACTTCCTTGTCAGGAAATAGCGTTTGCAGATGTCTACGTATCGTAGCAATAGAGTTCTAATGCTTCTTAAAACGTGATATCGCATCTCATATCTATGCTTCATGATAAGATATAATATTCATTGCGAAGTGCCACTTATGCATCGCATACACTGCAAATGAATGTAAATACGGCAGTTCCTTCCTAGGAAATAGCGTTTGCAGATGTCTACGTGTCGAAGCAATATAGTTCTAATGCTTCATAAAACGCAATATCGCATCTCACATCTACGTTTCATGATAAGATATAATATTCATTGTGAAGTATAATGTATACCTTGTATTCACATCAAAAGAATGTAAATGCGATACTACCATGCTGGGAAGTAGCGTTTGCAGATGTCTCGGGATCGAAGCAATAGTGTTCTAATGCCTCTTAAAGCGCGATATAGCATCACATTTCTACGTTTCATGATAAGATATAATATTCACTGCGTAGTGTCATGTATACCACGTATTCACTTCAGAAGAATGTAGATGCGACACTTCCCTGAAATTACATAGTGTTTGCAGATTTCTACGTATCGTAGCAATGGAGTTCTAAAGCTTCATAAAACAAGATATTGCATCTCAGTTATATGTTTCGTTGTAAGGTCTAATATCCATTGTGGAGTGCTATGTATACCACTTCACAAGAATGTAAATGCGACACTTCCTTGCTATTAAATAGCGTTTGCACATGCCTACGTATCGTAGCAATAGAGTTCTAATGCTTCTCAAAACGCGATATCGCATCTCATTTCTGTGTTTCATGGTAAGATATAATATTCATTGCGAAGGGTCACTTATACCTCGCATGCACTTCAAATGAATGTAATTGCGACACTTCATTGCTAGGAAATAGTGTTTGCAGATGTCTACGTGTCGAAGCAATAAAGTTCTAATGCTTCTTAAACCGGGATAACGCAACTCCTTTCAGTGTTTCATGATAAAATATAATATTCATTGCGAAGTGTCATGTTTACCTCGTATTCACTTCAAAAGAATGTAATGCGACACTTCTTTACTAGGAAATAGTGTTTGCAGATGTCTACGTATCGAAGCAATAGAGTGCTAATGCTACATAAAACTCGATATCGCATCTCACTTCCATGTTTCATGATAGTATATAATATTCATTGCGAAGTTTCATGTATACCTCCTATTCACTTCAAAGGAATGTAAATGCGACACTTCCTTGCGAGGAAATAGCGTTTGCAGGTGTCTACGAATCCTAGCAATAGTGTTCTAATGCGTCTTAAAACGGGATATCGCATATCATTTCTATGTTTCATGATAATATATAATATGCATTGCGAAGTGTAAAGCACTCCTCGTAATCACGTCAAATGAATGTAAGTGCGACACTTCCTTCCTGGGAAGTAACGTTTCCAGATGTCTTCGTATCGAAGCAATAGAGTTCTAGTGCTTCTTAAAATGGGATATCGCCTCTTATTTCTATGTTTCATGATGAGATATAACATTCACTGTGGAGTGTTATGTATACATCGTATTCACATCAAAATGAAGTAAGTGAGACACTTCCTTGTTAGGAAGTAGAGTTTGCAGATGTCTACGTATCGAAGCAATGGAATTCTAATGCGTCTTAAATCGCGATATCGCATCTCATTTCTATGTTCCATGATAAGATGTAATATTCATTGCGTAGTGTCATGTATACCTCGTATTCACTTCAAAAGAATGTAGGTGCAACACTTCCTTGATATTAAATAGCATTTGCAGATGTCTACGTATAGTAGCAATAGATTTCTAATGCCTTTTAAATCGCGATATCGCACCTCATTTCTATGTTTCATGATAAGATATATTATTCAATGTGCAGTGTTATGTATACCTCGCATTCACTTCAAAATAATGAAAATGGGACACTTCCTTGCTAGGAAATATCGTTTGCAGATGTCTACGTATCGAAGCAAGGGAGTTCCAATGCTTCTTAAATCGCGATATCGCATCTCATTTCTATGTTTCATGATAAGATATAATATTCATTGTGGAGTGTTGTGCATACCTCGTATTCACTTCAAATGAATGTGAATGCAACACTTCCTTGCTAGGAAATAGCGACTGCAGATATCTACGTATCGTAGCAATAGAGTTCTAATGCTTCTTAAATCGCCATATCGCATCTCATTTCTATGTTTTACGATAAGATATACTATTCATTGTGCAGTGTTATGTATACCACGTACTCAATTCAAAAAAATGTAAATACGACACCTCCTTGCTTGGAAGTAGCGTCTGCAGATGTCAACGTATCGTTGCAATGGAGTTCTAATGCTTCTTAAATCGCGGTATCACATCTCATTTCTATGTTTCATGATAAGATATAATATTCATTGTGCAGTGTTATATATACCTCGTATTCACTTCAAAAGAATGTAAATGCGACACTTCCTTGCTAGGAAATAGCGTTTGCGAATGTCTACGTATCGTAGCTCCTTAAGACGATATGTCGAATCTCATTTCTATGTTTCACGATAAGATATAATATTCATTGCGAAATGTCATGTGTACCTCGTGTTCACTTCAAAAGAATGTAAATGCGATACTTCCTTGCTAGGAAATAGCGTTTGTAGATGTCTACGTATCGTACCAATAGTGTTCTAACGCTTCTTAAAATGCGATTTCGCACCTCACTTCTATGTTTCATGATAAGATATAATATTCATTGCGAAGTGTCATGTATACCTCGTATTCACTTCAAATGAATGTAAATGCGACACTTCCATGCTAGGCAGTAGCGTTTGCAGATGTCTACGTATCGAAGCAATAGAGTTCTAATGCTTTTTATAATGAGATATCGCATCTCAATTCTATGTTTTGTGATAAGATATAATATTCATTGCGAAGTGTCATGCATTCCCCGTAGTCCTTTGGAAAGAATGTAAATGCGACACTTCCTTCCTATTAAATAGCGTTTGCAGATATCTACGTATCGTAGGAATAGAATTCTAATGCTTCTCAAAACACGACATCGCATCTCATTTCTATGTTTCATGGTAAGATATAATATTCATTGCGAAGTGTCATGTATACCTCGTATTCACTTCTAAAGAATGTAAATGCGACACCTCATTGCTAGGAAATATCGTTTGCAGATGTCTACGTATCGCAGCAATAGAGTTCTAATGCGTCTTAAAACGCGATATCGCATCACATTTCTATGCTTCATGATAGGATATAATATTCATTGCGAAGTGCCACTTACACCTCGCATACACTTCAAATGAATGTAAATGCGACACTTCTTTGCTAGGAAGTGGCGTTTGCAGATGCCTACGTATCGAAGCAATAGAGTTCTAATGCTTCTTAAATCGCCATATAGCATCTCATTTCTATGTTTCATGATAAGATATAATATCCATTGTGGAGTGTCATGTATACCTCGTATTCACTTCAAAATATTGTAAATGCGACACTTCCTTGCTTGGAAATTGCTTTTGCAGATGTTTACGTATCGTAGCAAAGGAGTTCTAATGCTTCTTAGAACGCGAAATCGATCCTCATTTCTTGGTTTCATGATAAGATATAATATTCATTGTGGAATGTTATGTATACCTCGTATTCACTTCAAAAGATTGTAAATGCGACACTTTCTTGCTTGGAAATTGCTTTTGCAGATGTCTACGTATCGTAGCAATAGTGTTCTAAAGCTTCTTAAAACGCGATATCGCATTTCATTTCTATGCTTCATGATAAGATACAATATTAATTGCCAAGTGTTATGTTTTCCTCGTCTACACTTCAAACGAATGAAAATGCGATACATCCTTTCTAGGAAATAGCGTCTCCAGATGTTTTCGCATCGAGGCAATTGAGTTCTAATGCTACTTAAATCACAATATCGCATCTCATTTCTATGTTTCACGATAAGATATAATATTCATTGTGGAGTGTTATGTATGAAGCGTATTTACTTCAAAAGAATGTAAATGCGGCACTACCTTCCTAGGAAATAGCGTTTGCAGATGTCTACGTATCGTAGCAGCAGAGTTCTAAAGCTTCTTAATACGCGATATCGCATCTCATTTCTATGCTTCATGATAGGATACAATATTAATTGCCAAGTGTTATGTATTCCTCGTCTACACTTCAAACGAATGAAAATGCGATACATCCTTTCTAGGAAATAGCGTTTCCAGATGCCTACGTATCGACGCAATTGAGTTGTAATGCTACTTAAATCAGAATATCGCATTACATTTCTATGTTTCACGATAAGGTGTAATATTCATTGTGCAGTGTTATGTATATCTCGTCAACCCTTCAAATGAATGTAAATGCGACACTTCCTTGATACGAAATAGCGTCTGCAGATGTCTACGTATCGTAGCAATAGTGTTCTAATGCTCCTTAAAACGCGATATCGCATTTCATTTCTATGTTTCATTATAAGATATAATATTCATTGCGAAGTATCATGTATACCTCGCACACACTTCAAACGAATGTAAATGCGACACTTCCTTGCTAGGAAATAGCCATGGCAGATGTCTACGTATCGAAGCAACAGAGTTCTAGTGCTTCTTAAAACGAGATATCGCATCTCATTTCTATGTTTTATGATAAGATATAATATTCATTGCGGAATGTCATGTATACTTCGGATTCTCTTCAGAAGAATGTAAATACGACACTTCCTTGCTTGAAAATAGCGTTTACAGATGTCTACGTATCGAAGCAATAGGGTTCTAATGCTTCTTAAAACGCCATATCGCATACCATTTCTATGTTTCATGATAAGATATAATATTCATTCTGGAGTGTTATGTATACCTCGTATTCACTTCAATAGATTGTAAATGCGACACTTCCTTCCTAGGTAATAGCGTCTGCAGATGTTTACGTATCGAAGCAATAGAGTTCTAATGCTTCTTAAAACGCGAAATCGCTCCTCATTTCTATGATTCATGATAAGGTATAATATTCATTGTGGAGTGTTGTGTATACTTCGTATTCACTTCAAAAGCATGTAAATGCGAAACTTCCTTGCTAGGAAATAGCGTCTGCAGATGTCTACGTATCGTAGCAATATAGTTCTAATGCTTCTTCAAACGCGATACAGCTTCTCAGTTACATGCTTCATGATAAGATATAATATTCATTGTGGAGTGTTATGTATACCTCGTATTCACTTCAAAAGAATGTAAAGGCGACACATCCTTGCAAGGAAGTAGCGTTTGGAGATGTCTACGTATCGAAGAAATATTGTTCTATGCATCTTAAATCCCGATATCGCATCTCATTTTTATGTTTCATGATAAGATATAACATTCATTATGGAGTGTTATCTATACCTCGTATTCACTTCAAAAGATTGTAAATGCAACACTTCCTTGCTAGGAAATAGCGTTTGCAGTTGTCTACGTATCGAGGCAATAGAGATCTAATGCTTCTTAAAACGAGATATCGCATCTCATTTCTATGTTTCATGATAAGATATTATGTTCATTGCGAAGAGTCATGTATACCTCGTATTCACTTCAAAAGAATGTAAATGCGACACTTCCTTGGTGGGAAATAGCGCTTGCAGATGTCTACGTATCGATGCAATAGAGTTCTAATGCTTCTTAAAACGCGATATCAAATCTCGTTTCTATGTTTCATGATAAGATACAATATTCATAGCGGAGTGCCACGAATACCCCGCATACACTTGAACTGAATGAAAATGCGACACTTCCTTGATAGGAAATAGCGTTTGCAAATGTCTACGTCTCGTAGCATTAGAGTCCTAATGCTTCTCAAATCGCGATAACGCATCTCATTTCTATGTTTCATGATAAGATATAATATTCATTGCGAGGTGTCATGCATACCTCGTTTTCACTTCAAAAGAATGTAAATGCGACACTTCCTTGCTAAGAAGTAGCGTTTGCAGATGTCTACGTATCGTAGCCATAGGGTTCTAATGCTTCTTAAAACGCGATATCGATCCTCATTTCTTGGTTCCATGATAAGATATAATATTCATTGTGGAGTGTTATGTATACCTCGTATTCACTTCAGAAGAATGCGAATGCGACACTTCCTTGCTAGGCAATAGCGTCGGCAGATGTCTACGTATCGTAGCATTGGAATCCTAATGCTTCTCAAAACGCGATATCGCATCTCATTTCCATGTTTCATGGTTAGATATAATATTAATTGCGAAGTGTCATGTGTACCTCGTATTCACTTAAAAAGAATGTAAATGCGACACATCCTTGCTAGGAAATAGCGTTTGCAGATGTCTACGTATCAATGCAATAGAGTTCTAACGCTACTTAAATCGCGATACTGCATATCATTTCTATGTTTCATGATAAGATATAACATTCATTGTGGAGTGTTATGTATACCTCGTATTCACTTCAGATGAATGTATATGCGACACTTCCTTGCTAGGAAATAGCGTTTGCAGATGGCTACGTATCGTAGCCGTAGAGTTCTAATGCTTCTTAAATCGCGATATCGCATCTAATTTCTATGTTTCGTGATATGGTATAATATTCATCGTGGAATGTTATGTATATCTCGCATACACTTCAAATGAATGTAAATGCGACACTTCTTTGCTAGGAAGTAGCGTTTGCAGATGCCTACGTATCGTAGCAATAGAGTTCTAATGCTTCTTAAAACGCGACATCGCATCTCATTTCTATGTTTCATGATAAGATATTATATTCATTGTGGAGTGTTATCATATCCTCGTATTCACTTCAAAAGAATGTAAATGCGCCACTTCCTTGCTAGGAAATAGCGATTCCAGATGTTTACGCATCGAAGCAATAGAGTTCTAAAGCATCTTAAATCATGATATCGCATCCCATTACTATGTTTCATTATAAGATATAATATTAATTGTGCAGTGTTATCTCTACATCGTATTCACCCCAAAAGAATGTAAATGCGACGCTTCCTTGCTAGGAAATAGTGTTTGCAGATGTCTACGTATCGTAGCAATAGAGATCTAATGCTTCTTAAATCGAGATATCGCTTCTCATTTCTATGTTTCACGATAAGATATACTACTCATTGTGGAGTGTTATGCATACCTCGTATTCACTTGAAAAGAATGTAAATGCGACACTTCCTTCCTAGGAAATAGCGTTTGCTGATGGCTACGTATCATAGCAACAGAGTTCTATCGCTTCTTAGAACACGATATCTCATCTCATGTCTATGTTTCATGATAAGATATGATATTTATTGCGAAGTGTCACTTATACCTCGCATACACTTCAATTGAATATAAATGCGACACTTCCTTGCTAGGAAATAGCGTTTGCAGATGTCTACGTATCTAAGCAATAGATTTCTATTGCTTCTTAAATCGCGATATCGCATCTTGTTTCTATGTTTCATGATAACATATAATATTAATTGGAAGTGTCTTGTATATCTCGTATTCACTTCAAATGAATGTAAATGCGACTCTTCCTTGCTAGGAAATAGCGTTTGCTAATGTCTACGTATCGAAGCAGTTGGGTCCTAATGCTTCTTAAGTCGTCATAACGCATCTCATTTCTATGTTTCATGATAAGTTATAATATTCATTGTGGAGTGCCATGTATACCACGTATTCACTTCAGAAGAATGTAAATGCGACACTTCCTTGCTAGGCAGTAGCGTTTGCAGATGTCTACGTATCGAAGAATTAGTGTTCTAGTGCTTCTTAAAACGCAATAGCGCATCTCATTTCTATGTTTCATGATAAGATGTAATATTAATTGCGAAGTGTCATGTTTACCTCGCATACACTTCAAATGAATGAGAACGCGGCACATCCTTGCTAGGAAATTGCGCTTGCAGATGTCAACGTATCGAAGCAGTAGTGTTCTAATGCTTCTTAAATCGCCATATCGCATCTCATTTCTATGTTTCATGATACGATATAATATTCACTGCGAATGTTCATGTATACCTCAAGTTCACTTTAAAAGAATGCAAATGCGACAATTCCCTGCTAGGAAGTAGGGTTTCCAGATGTCTACGTATCGAAGCAACAGGGCTCTAATGCTTCTTAAAACGCCATATCGCATTTCATTTCTATGTTTCGTTATATGGTATGATATGCAATGGGGAGTGTGAGGTATACCTCGTATTCACTTCAAAGGAACGTAAATGCGACACTTCCTTGCTAGGAAGTAGCGTTTGCAGATGTCTACGTATCGAAGCAGTAGAGTTCTAAAGCTTCTTATATCGCGATATTGCATATCATTTCCATGTTTCATGATAAGATATAATATTCAATGCGAAGTGCCATGTATACCTGGCACACGCTTCAAATGAATGTAAATGCGACACGTCTTTCCAGAAAATTACGTTACCAGATGTCTGCGTATCGATGCAATAGAGTTCTAATGCTTCTTAAAACGCGATATCGCCACTCATTTCTGTGTTTCATGATAAGATATAATATTCATTGCGAAGTGACATGCATACCTCGTATTCACTTCAAAAGAATGTAAATGCGACACTTCCTTGCAAGGAAGTAGCGTTTGCAAATGTCTACGTATCGATGCAATAGAGATTTAATGCTTCTCAAAACGCGATATCGCATCTCATTTCTATGTTTCATGATAAGATACAATATTCATTTCGAAGTGTCATGTAATACCTCGCATGCCCTTCATATGAATGTAAATGCAACACTTCCTTGCTATGAAATAGCGTTTGCAGATGTCTACGTATCGAAGCAATAGGATTCTAATGCTTCTTAAAAAGAGATATCGCATCTCATTCCTATGTACCATGATAAGGTGTAATATTCATTGCGAAGTGTCATGTATACCTCGCATACACTTCAAATGAATGTAAATGCGGTACATCCTTGCTAGGAAATAGCGTTTGCAGATGTCTGCGTTTCGTAGCATTAGAGTTCTAATGCTTCTCAAAACGCGATATCGCATCTCATTTCTATGTTTCATGATAAGATATAATATTCAGAAGGAAGTGTCATGTATACCTCGCATTCCTTTCAAAAGAATGTAAATGCGATACTTCCGTTGCTAGGAAGTAGCGTTTGCAGATGTCAACGTATCGAAGCCATAAAGTTCTAATGCTTCTTAAGTCGCGATATCGCATCTCATTTCTGTGTTTCATGATAAGATATAATATTCAATGCGAAGTGACATGCATACCTCGTATTCACTTCAAAAGAATATAAACGTGACACTTCCTTGCCAGGAAGTAGCGTTTGCAGATGTCTACGTATCGAAGCAATAGAATTGTAAAGCTTCTTAAATCGTCATATCGGATCTCATTTCTATGTTTCAAGATAAGATATAATATTCATTGCGCCGTGTTATGTATACATCGTATTCACTTCAATTAAATGTAAATGCGACACTTCCTAGCTAGGAAGTTGCGTTTGCAGATGTCTACGTTTCGAAGCAATAGAGTTGTAAAGCTTCCTAAATCGCGATATCGCATCTCATTCCTATGTTTCGAGATAATATATAATATTCATTGTGGAGTGTTACGTATACCTCGCATACAATTCAAGAGAATGTAAATGCGACACTTCCTTGCTAGGAAGTAGCGTTTGCAAATGTCTACGTATCGATGCAATAGAGTTCTAATGCTTCTCAAAACGCGATATCGCATCTCATTTCTATGTTTCATGATAAGGTGTAATATTCATTGCGAAGTGCCATGCATACCTCGTATTCACTTCAAAAGAATGTAAATGCGACACTTCCTTGTCAGGAAATAGCGTTTGCAGATGTCTACGTATCGTAGCAATAGAGTTCTAATGCTTCTTAAAACGTGATATCGCATCTCATATCTATGCTTCATGATAAGATATAATATTCATTGCGAAGTGCCACTTATGCATCGCATACACTGCAAATGAATGTAAATACGGCAGTTCCTTCCTAGGAAATAGCGTTTGCAGATGTCTACGTGTCGAAGCAATATAGTTCTAATGCTTCATAAAACGCAATATCGCATCTCACATCTACGTTTCATGATAAGATATAATATTCATTGTGAATTATAATGTATACCTTGTATTCACATCAAAAGAATGTAAATGCGATACTACCATGCTGGGAAGTAGCGTTTGCAGATGTCTCGGGATCGAAGCAATAGTGTTCTAATGCCTCTTAAAGCGCGATATAGCATCACATTTCTACGTTTCATGATAAGATATAATATTCACTGCGTAGTGTCATGTATACCACGTATTCACTTCAGAAGAATGTAGATGCGACACTTCCCTGAAATTACATAGTGTTTGCAGATTTCTACGTATCGTAGCAATGGAGTTCTAAAGCTTCATAAAACAAGATATTGCATCTCAGTTATATGTTTCGTTGTAAGGTCTAATATCCATTGTGGAGTGCTATGTATACCACTTCACAAGAATGTAAATGCGACACTTCCTTGCTATTAAATAGCGTTTGCACATGCCTACGTATCGTAGCAATAGAGTTCTAATGCTTCTCAAAACGCGATATCGCATCTCATTTCTATGTTTCATGGTAAGATATAATATTCATTGCGAAGGGTCACTTATACCTCGCATGCACGTCAAATGAATGTAATTGCGACACTTCATTGCTAGGAAATAGTGTTTGCAGATGTCTACGTGTCGAAGCAATAAAGTTCTAATGCTTCTTAAACCGGGATAACGCAACTCCTTTCAGTGTTTCATGATAAAATATAATATTCATTGCGAAGTGTCATGTTTACCTCGTATTCACTTCAAAAGAATGTAATGCGACACTTCTTTACTAGGAAATAGTGTTTGCAGATGTCTACGTATCGAAGCAATAGAGTGCTAATGCTACATAAAACTCGATATCGCATCTCACTTCCATGTTTCATGATAGTATATAATATTCATTGCGAAGTTTCATGTATACCTCCTATTCACTTCAAAGGAATGTAAATGCGACACTTCCTTGCGAGGAAATAGCGTTTGCAGGTGTCTACGAATCCTAGCAATAGTGTTCTAATGCGTCTTAAAACGGGATATCGCATATCATTTCTATGTTTCATGATAATATATAATATGCATTGCGAAGTGTAAAGCACTCCTCGTAATCACGTCAAATGAATGTAAGTGCGACACTTCCTTCCTGGGAAGTAACGTTTCCAGATGTCTTCGTATCGAAGCAATAGAGTTCTAGTGCTTCTTAAAATGGGATATCGCCTCTTATTTCTATGTTTCATGATGAGATATAATATTCACTGTGGAGTGTTATGTATACATCGTATTCACATCAAAATGAAGTAAGTGAGACACTTCCTTGTTAGGAAGTAGAGTTTGCAGATGTCTACGTATCGAAGCAATGGAATTCTAATGCGTCTTAAATCGCGATATCGCATCTCATTTCTATGTTCCATGATAAGATGTAATATTCATTGCGTAGTGTCATGTATACCTCGTATTCACTTCAAAAGAATGTAGGTGCAACACTTCCTTGATATTAAATAGCATTTGCAGATGTCTACGTATAGTAGCAATAGATTTCTAATGCCTTTTAAATCGCGATATCGCACCTCATTTCTATGTTTCATGATAAGATATATTATTCAATGTGCAGTGTTATGTATACCTCGCATTCACTTCAAAATAATGAAAATGGGACACTTCCTTGCTAGGAAATATCGTTTGCAGATGTCTACGTATCGAAGCAAGGGAGTTCCAATGCTTCTTAAATCGCGATATCGCATCTCATTTCTATGTTTCATGATAAGATATAATATTCATTGTGGAGTGTTGTGCATACCTCGTATTCACTTCAAATGAATGTGAATGCAACACTTCCTTGCTAGGAAATAGCGACTGCAGATATCTACGTATCGTAGCAATAGAGTTCTAATGCTTCTTAAATCGCCATATCGCATCTCATTTCTATGTTTTACGATAAGATATACTATTCATTGTGCAGTGGTATGTATACCACGTACTCAATTCAAAAAAATGTAAATACGACACCTCCTTGCTTGGAAGTAGCGTCTGCAGATGTCAACGTATCGTTGCAATGGAGTTCTAATGCTTCTTAAATCGCGGTATCACATCTCATTTCTATGTTTCATGATAAGATATAATATTCATTGTGCAGTGTTATATATACCTCGTATTCACTTCAAAAGAATATAAATGCGACACTTCCTTGCTAGGAAGTAGCGTTTGCAGATGTCTACGTACCGAAGCAATAGAGTTCTAATGCATCTTAAATCGCGATATCACAACTCATTTCTATGTTTCATGATAAGATATAATATTCATTGTGCAGTGTTATGTATACCTCGTATTCACTTCAAAAGAATGTAAATACGACACTTCCTTGCTAGTAAATAGCGTCTGCAGATGTCTACGTATCGTAGCAGTAGGGTTCTAATGCTTCTCAAAACGCGATATCGCATCTCAATTCTATGAATCATGATAAGACGTAATATTCATTGCGAAGTGTCTTGTATACCTCGCATACACTTCAAATGAATGTAAATGCGACTCTTCCTTGCTAGGAAATAGCGATGGCAGATGTCTACGTATCGAAGCAACAGAGTTCTAATGATTCTTAAAACGCGATATCGCATTTCATTTCTATGTTTCATTATAAGATATAATAATCATTGCGATGTGTCATGTATATCTCCATACACTTCAAATGAATGTAAACGCGACACTTCCTTGCTAGAAAGTAGCGTTTGCAGTTGTCTACGTATCGAAGCAATAGATTTCTAATGCTTTTTAAATAGCCATATCGAATCTCATTTCTATGTTACATGATAAGATATAATATTCATAGTGGACTGTTATGTATCCCTCGTAGTCACTTCAAAAGATTGTAAATGCGTCACTTCCTTGCTAGGAAATAGCGTCTGCAGATAGCTACGTAGCAATAGAGTTCTAATGCTTCTTAAAACGCGATATCGCACCTCATTTCTATGTTTCATGATAAGATATAATATTCATTGTGGAGTGTCATGTATACCTCGTATTCGCTTCAAAAGAATGTAAATGCGACACTTCCTTGCAAGGAAATAGCGTTCGCAGATGTCTACGTATCGTAGCATTAGTGTTCTAATTCTTCTCATAACGGGATGTTGCAGCTCATTTCTATGTTTCATGATAAGATATAATATTCATTGTGCAGTGTTATGTATATCTCGTATTCGCTTCAAAAGAATGTACATGCGACACTTCCTTGCTAGGAAGTAGCGTTTGCAGATGTCTAGGAATCGAAGCAATAGAGTTCCAATGCTGCTTAAATCGCGATATCGCATCTCATTTCTATGTATCATGATAAGATATAATATTCATTGTGCAGTGTTATGAATACCTCGTATTCATTTCAAAAGAATGATAATGCGTCACTTCCTTTCTAGGAAATAGCTTTTGCAGATGTCCATGTATTGTAGCAATAGAGTTCTAATTCTTGTTAAAACGCGATATCGCTTCTCATTGCTATGTTTCGTGATAAGATACAGTATTCGTTGCGAAGTGTCATGTATACCTCGTATTCACTTGAAAACAAGGTAAATGCGACACTTGCTTGCTAGGAAACCGCGTTTGCAGATGTCTACGTATCGAAGCAATAGATTTCTAATGCTTCTAAAATCGCGATATCGCATCTCATTTCTATGTATCATGGTAAGATATGATATTCATTGTGCAGTGTTATGTATACCTCGTATTCGCTTCAAAAGAATGTAAATGCGACACTTCCTTGCTAGGAAATAGCGTTTGCCGATTTCTGCGTATCGTAGCATTAGATTTCTGTTGCATCTCAAAACGCGATATCGCATTACATTTCTATGTTTCATGATAAGATATAATATTTATTGCGAAGTGTCACGTATACATCGCATACACTTCAAATGAATGTAAATGCGACACTTCCTTGCTAGGAAATAGCGTTTGCAGATGTCTACGTATCGAAGCAAATGGGTTCTAATGCTTCTTAGAACGAGATACCGCATCTCATTCCTATGTTTCATGGTACGATATATTATTCATTGCGAAGTATCACGTATACCTCGCATACACTTCAAATAAATGTAATGGCGACAATTCCTTGCTAGGAAATAGAGTTTGCAGATGTCTACGTATCGAAGCAATAGTGTTCTAATGCTTCTTGAACCAGGATATCGCATCTCATTTCTATGTTTCATGATAAGATATAATATTCATTGCGAAGTGTCATGTATACCTCGTCTACACTTCCTAAGAATGTAAATGCGACACTTCCTTGGTAGGAAATAGCGTCTGCAAACGTCTACGTATCGTAGCTATAGAGTTCTGATGCTTCTTAAATCGCCACATCGCATCTCATTTCTGTGTTTCTTGATAAGGTATAATATTCATTGTGGAGTGTTAAGTATACCCCCTATTCACTTCAAAAGAATTTAAATGCGATACTTCCTTGCTAGGATATAGTGTTTTGCAGATGTCTACGTATCGTAGCAATAGAAATCTAATGCTTCTTAAAACGCGATATCGCGCCTCATTCCTATCTTTCATGATAATATATAATATTCTTTGTGTAGTGTTATGTATACCTCGTATTCACTTCAAAAGAATGTAAATGCGACACTTCCTTGCTAGGAAATAGCGTCTGCAAATGTCTACGTATCGTAGAAATAGAGTTCTAATGCTTCTTAAAACGCGATATCGCATCTCATTACTATGTTTCATGATAAGATATAATATTCATTGCGAATTGCCTTGTATACCACGCATACACTTCAAACGAATTAAAAGGCGACACTTCATTGCTAGGAAATAGCGTTGGCAGATGTCTACGTATCGAAGCAATAGGATTCTAACGTTTCTTAAAACGAGATATCGCACCTCATTTCTGTTTTAGGATAAGATACAATATTCATTGCGAAGTGTCTTGTATACCTCGTATTCACTTCAAAAGATTGTAAATGCGAAACTTCCTTGCTAGGAAATAGCGTCTGCAGATATCTACGTAGCAATAGATTACTAATGCTTCTTAAAACGAGATGTCCCATCTCATTTCTATGTTTCATGATAAGATATAATATTCATTTCGAAGTGGCTTGTATACCCGCGCATACACTTCAAAAGAATATAAATGCGACACTTCGTTGCTAGGAAGTAGCTTTTGCAGATGTCTACGTATCGAAGCAATAGAGTACTAATGCTTCTTACAACGAGATATCGCATCTCATTTCTATGTTTTAGGATAAGATATAATATTCATTGCGTAGTGTCATGTATACTTCGTATTCACTCCAAAAGAATGTAAATGCGACACTTCCTTCTTTGGAAATAGCGTTTGCAGATGTCTACGTATCGAAGCAATAGATTTCTAATGCTTCTTAAATCGTCATATCGCATTTCATTTCTATGTTTCATGATAAGATATCATATTCATTGCGAAGTGTCTTGTATACCTCGCATACACTTCAAATGAATGCAAATGCAACACTTCCTTGCTAGGAGATGGCGTTTGCAGATGTCTACGTATCGGAGCAATAGAATTCTAATGCTTCTTAAACCGTCATATCGCATCTAATTTCTATGTTTCATGATAAGATATAATATTCATTGCGAAGTGTCATGTATTCCTCACATACACTTCAAAAGCATGTAAATGCGACACTTCCTTGCTAGGAAATACCGATTGCAGATGTCTACGTATCGCAGCTATAGAGTTCTGATGCTTCTTAAATCGCCACATCGCTTCTCATTTCTATGTTTCACGATAAGATATACTATTCATTGTGGAGTGTTATGCATACCTCGTATTCACTTCAAAAGAATGTAAATGCGACACATCCTTCCTAGGAAATAGCGTTTGCTGATGGCTACGTATCGTAGCAACAGAGTTCTATCGCTTCTTAGAACACGATATCTCATCTCATTTCTATGTTTCATGATAAGATATGATATTTATAGCGTAGTGTCACTTATACCTCGCATACACTTCAATTGAATGTAAATGCTATACTTCCTTGCTAGGAAATAGCGTTCGCAGATGTCTACGTATCGAAGCAATAGGGTTCTAGTGCTTCTTAAAACGCGATATCGCATCTCACTTCTATGTGTCATGATAAGATATAATACTCATTACGAAGTGTTATGCATTCCTCGTCTAAACTTCAAATGAATGTAAATGCGACACTTCCTTGCTAGGAAATAGCGTTTGCAGATATCTACGTATCGAACCAGTAGAATTCTAATGCTTCTTAAATCACCATATCGCATCTCATTTCTATGTTTTATGATAAGATATAATATTCATTGTGGATTGTTATGTATACCTCGTATTCACTTCAAAAGAATGTAAATCTGACTCTTCCTTGCTAGGAAATAGCGTTTGCAGACATCTAACTATCGTAGCAATAGAGTTGTAATGCTTCCTAAATCGTGATATCGCATCTCATTTCTATGTTTCGTGATAAGATATAATATTCATTGCGAAGTGTTACGTATACTTCGTCTACACTTCATAAGAATGTAACTGCCACACTTCCTTGCTAGAGAGGGCGTTTCCAGATGTCCACGTGTCGAAGCAACATAGTTCTATTCCTTCTTCAAACGCGATATCGCATCTCATTTGTAAGTTTCATGATATGATATAATATTCATTGCGAAGTGTCATGTATACCTCGTATTCACTTCAAATGAATGTAAGTGCGACACTTCCTTGCTAGGAAATAGTGTTTGCAGATGTCTACGTATCGAAGCAATAGAGTTCTAATGTTTCTTGAAACGCGACATCGCACCACACATCTATGTTTCATGATAAGATATAATATTCATTGCGAAGTGTTACGCACACCTCGTATACACTTCAAATGAATGTAAATGCGACACTTCCTTGCTAGGAAATAGCGACTGCAGATGTCTATATATCGAAGCAATAGAGTTATAATGCTTCTCAAAACGTGATATCGCATCACATTTCTATGTTTCACGATAAGATATAATATTCATTGCGAAGTTACATGTATATCTCGTATGCACTTCAAACGAATGTAAATGCGACACTTCCTTGCTAGGAAATAGCGTTTGCAGATGTCTCCGTATCGAAGCAGTAGAGTTCTAATGCTTCTTAAAATGAGATGTCGCATCTCATTTCTATGCTTCACGTTAAGATATAATATTCATTGCGAAGTGTCACTTATACATCGCACACACTTCAATTGAATGTAAGTGCTACACTTCCTTGCTAGGATATATCATTTGCAGATGTCTACGTATCGAGGCAATAGGGTTCTAATGCTTCTTATAACGCGATATCGCATCTAATTCCTATGTTTCATGATAAGATATAATATTCATTTCGAAGTGTCATGTATACCTCGCATACACTTAATATGAATGTAAATGCAACACTTCCTTCCTATGAAATAGCGTTTGCAGATGTCTACATATCGAAGCAATAGGATGCTAATGCTTCTTAAAAAGAGATATCGCATCTCATTCCTATATACCATGATAAGATGTAATATTCATTGCGAAGTGTCATGTATACCTCGCATACACTTCAAATGAATGTAAATGCGGCACATCCTTGCTAGGAAATAGCGATTGCAGATGTCTGCGTATCAAAGCAATAGAGTTCTAAGACTTCTTAAAACGCGATATCGCATCTCATTTCTATGTGTCATGATAAGATACAATATCCATTACGAAGTGTTATGTATTCCTCTTCTACACTTCAAAAGAATGTAAATGCGACACTTGCTTGCTAGGAAATAGCGTTTGCAGATGTCTACGTATCGTAGCAATAGAGTTATAATGCTTCTTAAATCGCGATATCGCATCTCATTTCTATGTTTCGTGATGAGATATAATATTCATTGCGAAGTGTTATGTATTCCCCGTCTAAACTTCAAATGAATGTAAATGCGACATTCCCTTCCTAGGAAATAGCGTCTCCAGATATCTACGTATCGAAGCAATAGAGTGCTAATGCTACATAAAACTCGATATCGCATCTCACTTCCATGTTTCATGATAGTATATAATATTCATTGCGAAGTATCATGTATACCTCCTATTCACTTCAATGGAATGTAAATGCGACACTTCCTTGCGAGGAAATAGCGTTTGCAGATGTCTACGTATCCTAGCAATAGTGTTCTAATGCGTCTTAAAACGGGATACCGCATATCATTTCAATGTTTCATGACAATATATAATATGCATTGCGAAGTGTAAAGCAGTCCTCGTAATCACGACAAATGAATGTAACTGCGACACTCCCTTCCTGGGAAGTAGCGTTTCCAGATGTCTTCGTATCGAAGCAATAGAGTTCTAGTGCTTCTTAAAATGGGATATCGCCTCTTATTTCTATGTTTCATGATAAGATATAATATTCACTGTGCAGTGTTATGTATACCTCGTATTCGCTTCAAAAGAATGTAAATGCGCCACTTCTTTGGCAGGAAATAGCGTTTGCAGATGTCTACGTATCCTAGCAATAGAGTTCTAATGCTTCTCAAAACGCGATATCGCATCTCATTTCTATGTTTCATGATGAGATATAATATTCATTGCGAAGTGTCATGTATATCTCGGATACACATCAAATGAATGTAAGTGCGACACTCCCGTGCTAGGAAGTTGAGTTTGCGGATATCTACGTTTCGAAGCAGTAGAGTTCTAATGCTTCTTAAAATGAGATGTCGCATCTCATTTCTATGCTTCACGTTAAGATATAATATTCATTGCGAAGTGTCACTTATACATCGCACACACTTCAATTGAATGTAAGTGCTACACTTCCTTGCTAGGATATATCATTTGCAGATGTCTACGTATCGAGGCAATAGGGTTCTAATGCTTCTTATAACGCGATATCGCATCTAATTCCTATGTTTCATGATAAGATATAATATTCATTTCGAAGTGTCATGTATACCTCGCATACACTTAATATGAATGTAAATGCAACACTTCCTTCCTATGAAATAGCGTTTGCAGATGTCTACATATCGAAGCAATAGGATGCTAATGCTTCTTAAAAAGAGATATCGCATCTCATTCCTATATACCATGATAAGATGTAATATTCATTGCGAAGTGTCATGTATACCTCGCATACACTTCAAATGAATGTAAATGCGGCACATCCTTGCTAGGAAATAGCGATTGCAGATGTCTGCGTATCAAAGCAATAGAGTTCTAAGACTTCTTAAAACGCGATATCGCATCTCATTTCTATGTGTCATGATAAGATACAATATCCATTACGAAGTGTTATGTATTCCTCTTCTACACTTCAAAAGAATGTAAATGCGACACTTGCTTGCTAGGAAATAGCGTTTGCAGATGTCTACGTATCGTAGCAATAGAGTTATAATGCTTCTTAAATCGCGATATCGCATCTCATTTCTATGTTTCGTGATGAGATATAATATTCATTGCGAAGTGTTATGTATTCCCCGTCTAAACTTCAAATGAATGTAAATGCGACATTCCCTTCCTAGGAAATAGCGTCTCCAGATATCTACGTATCGAAGCAATAGAGTGCTAATGCTACATAAAACTCGATATCGCATCTCACTTCCATGTTTCATGATAGTATATAATATTCATTGCGAAGTATCATGTATACCTCCTATTCACTTCAATGGAATGTAAATGCGACACTTCCTTGCGAGGAAATAGCGTTTGCAGATGTCTACGTATCCTAGCAATAGTGTTCTAATGCGTCTTAAAACGGGATACCGCATATCATTTCAATGTTTCATGATAATATATAATATGCATTGCGAAGTGTAAAGCAGTCCTCGTAATCACGACAAATGAATGTAACTGCGACACTCCCTTCCTGGGAAGTAGCGTTTCCAGATGTCTTCGTATCGAAGCAATAGAGTTCTAGTGCTTCTTAAAATGGGATATCGCCTCTTATTTCTATGTTTCATGATAAGATATAATATTCACTGTGCAGTGTTATGTATACCTCGTATTCGCTTCAAAAGAATGTAAATGCGCCACTTCTTTGGCAGGAAATAGCGTTTGCAGATATCTACGTATCCTAGCAATAGAGTTCTAATGCTTCTCAAAACGCGATATCGCATCTCATTTCTATGTTTCATGATGAGATATAATATTCATTGCGAAGTGTCATGTATATCTCGGATACACATCAAATGAATGTAAGTGCGACACTCCCGTGCTAGGAAGTTGAGTTTGCGGATATCTACGTTTCGAAGCAATAGAGTTCTAATGCTGCGCAAAACGCAATATCGCATCTCATTTCTATGTTTCATGATAAGATATAATATCCATTGTGGAATGTTATGTATAAAGCGTATTTACTTCAAAAGAATGTAAATTCGGCACTTCTTTGGCAGGAAATAGCGTTTGCAGATGTCTACGTATCGTAGCAGTAGAGTTCTAATGCTTCTTAAATCGCGATATCGCATCTCATTTTTATGTTTCATGATCAGATATAATATTCATTGTGGAGTGTTATGTATATCTCGTCTACACTTCAAATGAATTAAATGCGACACTTGCTTGGAGGGAAATAGTGTTTGCATATGTCTACGTCTCGAAGCACTAGAGTCCTAATGCTTATTAAATCGCCATATCGCATCGCATTTCGATCTTTCATGACAAGATGTAATATTCATTGCGAAGTGTCATGTATGCCTCGTATTGCTTTCAAAAGCATGTAAATGCGACACTTCCTTCCTAGGAAATTGCGTTACCAGATGTCTACGTATCGAAGCAATAGTGTTTTAATGCTTCTTAAAACGCGACATCGCATCTCATTTCTATGTTCCGTAATAAAATATAATATTCACTGTGGAGTGTTACGTAGACCTCGTATTCACCTCAAAAGAATATTAATGCCACACGTCCATGCTAGGAAATAGCGTTTTGCAGATATCTACGTATCGAAGCATTAGAGTTCTAATGCTTCTTAAAACGCGATATCGCATCTCATTTCTATGTTTCGTGATAAGATATAATATTCCTTGCGAAGTGTAATGTATACTTCGTATTCACTTCAAAAGAATGTAAATGCGGCACTTCCACACTAGGAACTAGCGTTTGCAGATGTCTACGTATCGATGCAATAGAGTTCTAATGCTTCTTAATTCGCGATATCGCATCTCATTCCTATTTTTCATGATATGATATAATATTCATTATGGAGTGCTATGTATACATCGTATTTACTTCAAATGATTGTAAATGCGACACTTCCTTGCTAGGAAATAGCGTCTGCAGATGTCTACGTAACGTAACAATGGAGTTCTAAAGCTTCTTAAATCGCGATATCGCATTTCATTTCTATGTTTCATGATAAGATATAATATTCATTGCGAAGTGTCATGTATACCTCGTAATCACTTCAAAAGAATGCAAATGCGACACTTCCTTGCTAGGAAATAGCATTTGCAGATGTCTACGTATCGTAGAAATAGAGTTCTAATGCTTCTTAAATCGCGATATCGCATCTCATTTCTGTGTTTCTTGATAAGATACAATAATCATTGTGCAGTGTTATGTATACCTCGTATTCACTTCAATTGAATGTAAATGCGACACATCCTAGCTAGGAAGTTGCGTTTGCAGATGTCTACGTATCGAAGCAGTAGAGTTGTAATGCTTCTTAAATCGCGATATCGCATCTAATTTCTATGTCTCATGATGAGATATAATATTTATTGCGAAGTGTTATGTATTCCTCGTCTACACTTCAAATGAATGTAAGTGCGACGCTTCCTGGCTAGGAAATAGCGTTGACAGATGTCTACTTATCGAAGCAGTAGAGTTCTAATTCTTCTTAAAACGAGATATCGCAACTCATTTCTATGTTTCGTGATAAGGTATAATATTCATCGAGGAGTGTTATGTATATCTCGCATACACTTCAAATGAATGTAAGTGCGACACTTCCTTGCTAGGAAGTAGCGTTTGCACATGCCTACGTATCGAAGCAATAGAGTTCTAATGCTTCTTAAAACGCCATATAGCAGCTCATTTCTATGTTTCATGATAGGATATAATATTCACTGCGAAAAGCTACTTATACCTCGCATACCCTTCAAATGAATGTAAATGCGACACTTCATCGGTAGGAAATAGCGTTGGCAGATATCTATGAATCGAAGCTACAGAGTTCTAATGCTTCTTAAAACGCGATATCGCATCTCATTTCTATTTTTCATGATAAGATATAATATTCATTGCGAATTGTCATGTATACCTCGTATTCACTTCAAATGAATGTAAATGCGACACTTCCTTGCTAGGAAAAAGCGTTTAAAACATGTCTCCGTATCGAGGCAATAATGTTCCAATGCTTCTTAAATCGCCATATCGCATTTCATTTCTATGTTTCATGATAAGGTATAATATTCATTGTGGAGTGATATGTATACCTCGTATTCACTTCAAAAGAATGTTAATGCGACTCATCCTTGCTAGGAAATAATGTTTGCAGATGTCTACGTACCGTACCATTAGAGTTCTAATGCTCCTTAAATCGCGATATCGCATCTAATTTCTATGTTTCATGATAAGATATAATATTCATTGTGCAGTGATATGTATATCTCGTCTACACTTCAAAAGAATGTAAATACGACACTTCCTTGCTAGGAAATAGCGTTTGTAGATGTCTACGTATTGAAGCAATAGAGTTCTAACGCTTTTTGAAACGGGATATCGCATCCCATTTCTATGTTTCATGATAAGATATAATATTAATTGCGAAGTGTCATGTATACCTTGTAATCACTGCAGAAGAATGTAATTGCGACACTTCCTTGCTAGGAAAAAGCGTTTGCAGATGTCTGCGTATCGTAGCATTAGATTTCTAATGCATCTCAAAACGCGATATCGCATCTCATTTCCATGATTCATGATAAGATATAATATTTATTGCGAAGTGTCACGTATACATCGCATACACTTCAAATGAATGTGAATGCGAAACCTCCTTGCTAGGAAATAGCGTTTGCAGAAGTCTACGTATCGTAGCAATAGAGACCTAATGCTTCTTAAAACGCGATATCGCCCCCCATTTCTGTGATTCATGATAAGAGATAACATTCAATGCGAAGGGTCATGTATACCTCGTATTCACTTAAAAAGAATGTAAATGCGACACTTCCTTGCTAGGAAATAGCGTTTCCAGATGTCTACGTATCGAAACAATAGAGTTCTAATGCTTCTTATAACGAGATGTCGCATCTCATTTCGATGTTTCATGATAAGATATAATATTCATTGCGAAGTGTCATGTATGCCACGTATTAACTTCAAAAGAATGTAAATGCGATACTTCCATGCTAGGAAATAGCGTTTGCAGCTGTTTGCGTATCGAAGCAATAGTGTTCTAATGCTTCTTAAATCGAGATATCCCATCTCATTTCTATGTTTTATGATAAGATATAATATTCATTGTGCAATGTTATGTACACCGCGCACTCACTTCAAACGAATGTAAATGCGACACTTCCTTGCTAGGAAATAGAGTTTGCAGAAGTCTACGTATCGTAGCAATAGAGACCTAATGCTTCTTAAAACGCGATATCGCCCCCCATTTCTGTGATTCATGATAAGATATAATATTCGTTGCGAAGTGTTATGTATACCTCGTCTGCACGTCAAAGGAATGTAAATGTCACACTTGCTTGCTAGGAAATAGTGTTTCCAGATGTCTACGTATCGAAGCAATAGAGTTCTCATGCTTCATAAAACGGGATACAGCAACCCATTTCTAATTTTCATTATAAGATATAATATTCGTTGCGAAGTGTTATGTATACCTCGTCTGCAGTACAAAAGAATGTAAATCTCAGACTTCCTCGCTAAGAAATAGCGTTTCCAGATGTCTACGTATCGAAGGAATAGAGTTCTAATGCTTCTGAAAACGCGATAACGCATCACATTTCTATCTTTCCTGATAAGATATAATATTCGTAGCGAAGTGTTATGTATACCTCGTCTACACTTCAAAAGAATGTAAATGACACCCTTCCTCGCTAGGAAATAGCGCGTCCAGATGTCCACGTATCGAAGCAAGAGAGTTCTAATGCTTCTTAAAACGCGATATCCCACCCCCTTTCTATGTTTTGTGACATGACATAATATTCACTGCGAAGTGTTATGTATACATCGTCTGCAGTACAAAAGATTGTAAATACCACACTTCCTAGCTAGGAAATAGCTTTTCCAGATTTCCACGTATCGAAGCAATAGAGTTCTAATGCCTCTTAAAACGCGATATCTAATCTCGTTTATATGTTTCATGATCGGATACAATATTCATTGCGAAGTGTTATGTATATCTCGTCTGCACGTCAAAGGAATGTAAATGTTACACTTGCTTGCTAGGAAATAGCGCTTCCAGATGTCTACGCATTGAAGCAATAGAGTTCTAATGCTACTTTAAACGCGATATCGCATGTCATTTCTGTTTCATGATAAGACATAATATTCATTGCGAAGTGTTACGTATACCTCGTATTCACTTCAAAAGAATGTAAATGCGACACTTCCTTGCTAGGAAATAGCGTCTGCAGATGTCCACGTATCGTAGAAATAGAGTTCTAATTCTGCATAAAACGCGATATAGCATCTCATTTCTATGTTTCATTATAAGATGTAATATTCATTGCGAAGTGTCATGTATACCTCGTATTCACTTCAAAAGAATGTAAATGCGACACTTCCTTGCTAGGAAATAGCGTTTCCAGATGTCTACGTATCCCAGAAATGGTGTTCTAATGCTTCTTAAAACGCGATATCGCGTCTCATTTCTATGTTTCGTAATAAGGTATAATATTCATTGCGAAGTGTCATGTATACCTCGTATTCACTTCAAAAGAATGTAAATGCGACTCTTCTTTGTTAGGAAATAGCGATTGCAGATGTCTACGTATCGTAGTAATAGAGGTCTAATGCTTTTTACATCGCGATATCGCATCTCATTCCTATGTTTCATGACATGATATAATATTCATTTCGAAGTGTCATGTATACCTCGTATTCGCTTCAAAAGAAAGTAAATGCGACACTTCCACGCTAGGAAATAGCGCTTGCGGATGTCTGCGTATCCAAGCAATAGGCTTCTAATGCTTCTGAAGACGCGATAATGCATCTCATTTCTATGTTTCATGATAAGATATAATATTCATTGCAAAGTGTCATGTATACCTCGTATTCACTTCAAAAGAATGTAAATCCGGCACTTCCTTCCTAGGATATAGCGTTTGCAGATGTCTACGTATCGTAGCAATAGAGTTAGGATGCTTCTTAAAACGCGATATCGATACTCATTTCTATGGCTATGATATTCATTGCGAACTGTCACATACACCTCGAATACACTTCAAATGAATGTAAATGCGACACTTCCTTGCTAGGAAATAGCGTTTGCAGATGTCTGCGTATCGTAGCATTAGAGTTCAAATGCTTCTTAAATCGCGATATCGCATCTCACTTCTACGTTTCATGGTAAGATATAATATTCATTGTGGACTGTTATGTATACCTCATATTCACTTCAAAAGAATGTAAATGCGACACTTCCTTGCTAGGAAGTAGCGTCTGCAGATGTATACCTATCGTAGCAATAGAGTTCTAATGCATCTTAAAACGCGATATCGCATCTCATTTCTATGTTTCATGATAAGATATAATATTCATTGTGCACTGTTATGTATACCTCGTATTCATTTCAAAGGAATGCAAATGCGAAACTTCCTTGCTAGGAACCAGCGTTTGCAGATGCCTTCGTATCGTAGCAATTAAGTTCTAATGCTTCTAAGAACGACACATCGCATGTCATTCTTATGTTTCATGATAAGATATAATATTCATTGTGTAGTGTTATGTATTCCTCGTCTACACTTCAAAAGAATGTAAATGCGACACTTCCTTGCGGGGAAATAGCGTTGGCAGATGTCTACGTATCAAAGCAATAGTGTACTAATGCTTCTTAAATCGCCGTATCGCATCTCATTTCTATGTTTCATGATAAGATACAATATTCATTGCGAAGTTACATGTATACCTCGTATTCACTTCAAAAGAATGTAAATGCGACACTTCCCTGCTATTAAATAGCGTGTGCAGATGTCTACGTATCGTAGCAATAGATTTCTAATGCATCTTAAATAGCGATATCGCATCTCATTTCTATGTTTCATGATAAGATATATTATTAATTGCAAGTGACATGTATACCTCGTATTCGCTTCAGAGGAATGTAAATGCGACACTTCCTTGCTAGGAAATAGCGTCTGCAGATGTCTACGTATCATAGCAATAGTGTTCTAGTGCTTTTTAAATCGCGACATCGCATCTCATTTCTAAGTTTCATGATAAGGTATAATATTCATTGTGGATTGTTATGTATACCTCGTATTCACCTCAACAGAATGTAAATGCGACACTTCACTGGGAAGTGGCGTTTGCAGATGTCTACGTATCGAAGCAATGGAGATCTAATGCTTCTTAAATCGCGATATCGAATCTCATTTCTATGTTTCATGATAATATATAATATTCATTGCGATGTGGCATGTATACCTCGTATTCTCTTCAAAAGAATGTAAATGCGACACATCCTTGATAGGAAATAGCGTTTCCAGATGTCTACGTATCGTAGCAATAGAGTTCTAATGCTTCTCAAAACGCGATACCGCATCTCATTTCTATGTTTCACGATAAGATATAATATTCATTGCGTAGTGTCATGTATACCCTGTATTCAATTCAAAAGAATGTAAATGCGACACATCCTTGCTATTAAATAGATTTTGCAGATGTCTACGTATCTTAGCAATAGAGTTCCAATCCTTTTTAAATCGCGATATCGCATCTCATTTCTATGTTTCATGATAAGATGTAATACTCATTGTGGACTGTTATGTATACCTTGTATTCCCTTCAAAGGAATGTAAATGCGACACTTCCTTGCTAGGAAATTGCGATTCCAGATGTCTACGTATCGAAACAATAGTGTTCTAATGCTTCGTAAAACGCGATATCACATCTCATTTCTAGGTCTCATGATAAGATATAATATTCATTGTGCAGTGATATGTATACCTCGTACTCACTTCAAAAGAATGTAAGTGCGACACTTCCTTGCTAGGAAATAGCGATTGCAGATGTCTACTTATCGAAGCAATAGATTTCTAATGCTTCTTAAAACGAGATATCGCAACTCATTTCTATGTTTCGTGATAAGGTATAATATTCATCGAGGAGTGTTATGTATATCTCGCATACACTTCAAATGAATGTAAATGCGACACTTCCTTGCTAGGAAGTAGCGTTTGCACATGCCTACGTATCGAAGCAATAGAGTTCTAATGCTTCTTAAAACGCCATATAGCATCTCATTTCTATGTTTCATGATAGGATATAATATTCACTGCGAAAAGCTACTTATACCTCGCATACCCTTCAAATGAATGTAAATGCGACACTTCATCGGTAGGAAATAGCGTTGGCAGATATCTATGAATCGAAGCTACAGAGTTCTAATGCTTCTTAAAACGCGATATCGCATCTCATTTCTATTTTTCATGATAAGATATAATATTCATTGCGAATTGTCATGTATACCTCGTATTCACTTCAAATGAATGTAAATGCGACACTTCCTTGCTAGGAAAAAGCGTTTAAAAGATGTCTACGTATCGAAGCAATAGAGTTGTAGTGACTCTTATATCGCGATGTCGCTTCTCATTTCTATGTTTCATGATAGGATATAATATTCATTGCGAAGTGCCACTTATACCTCGCATACACTTCAAATGAATATAAATGAGACACTTCATTGCTAGGAAATAGCGTTTGCAGATGTCTACGTATCGAGGCAATAGTGTTCCACTGCTTCTTAAAACGGGATAACGCACCTCATTTCTATGTATCATGATAAGATATAATATTCATTGCGAAGTGTTACGCATACCTCGTAGACACTTCAAATGAATGAAAGTGCGAGACTTCCTTGCTAGGAAGTAGCGTTTGCTGTTGTCTACGTATCGAACCAACAGGGTTCTGATGCTCCTTAAAACGCGATATCGCACCGCATTTCTATGTTTCATGATGAGATATAATATTCATTACGAAGTGTTATGTATTCCTCGTCTACACTTCAAAAAAATGCAAATGCTACACTTCCTTGCTAGGAAATAGCGTTTGTAGATCTCTACGTATCGAAGAAATAGAGTTCTAATGCATCTCGAACCGCGATATCGCATCTCATTTCAATGTTTCATGATAAGATATAATACTCATTGCGAAGTGTTACGCATACCTCGTATACACTTCAAATGAATGAAAGTGCGAGACTACCTTGCTAGGAAGTAGCGCTTGCTGTTGTCTACGTATCGAACCAATAGTGTTCTGACGATTCTTAAAACGCGATATCGCACCTCATTTCTATGTTTCATGATGAGATATAATATTCATTACGAAGTGTTATGTATACCTCGTCTACACTTCAAAAGAATGCAAATGCTACACTTCCTTGCTAGGAAATAGCGTTTGTAGATGTCTACGTATCGAAGAAATAGAGTTTTCTGCTTCTCAAATCGGGATATCGCATCTCATTCCTATGTTTCATGACAAGATATAATATTCATTGCGAAGTGTCATGTGTACCTAGCATACACTTCAAATGATTGTAAATGCGACACTTCCTTGCTAGGAAGTAGCGTTCGCAGATGTCTACGTATCGAAGCAATAGAGTTCTAATGCTTCTTAAGTCGCCATATCGCATCTCATTTCTATGTTTCATGATAAGATATAATATTCGCTGTGGAGTGTTATGTATACCTCGTATTCGCTTCAGAAGAATGTAAATGCGACACTTCCCTGCTAGGAAATAGCGTCTGCAGGTGTCTACGTACCGTAGCATTAGAGTTCGAATTCTTCTTAAAACGCGATATCGCATCTCATTTCCATGTTTCATGTTAAGATACAATATTAATTGCCAAGTGTCATGTATACCTCGTATTCACTGCAGAAGAATGTAAATGCTACACTTCCTGGCTAGGAAATAGCGTTTGCAGATGTCTACGTATCGAAGCAATAGTGTTCTAATGCTGCTTAAATCGCGATATCGCATCTCATTTCTATGTTTCATGGTAAGATATAATATGCATTGAGCAGTGTCATGTATACCTCGCATTCGCTTCAGAAGAATGTAAATGCGACACTTCCTTGCTAGGAAATAGCGTTGGCACATGTCTCCGTATCGAGGCAATAATGTTCCAATGCTTCTTAAATCGCCATATCGCATTTCATTTCTATGTTTCATGATAAGGTATAATATTCATTGTGGAGTGATATGTATACCTCGTATTCACTTCAAAAGAATGTTAATGCGACTCATCCTTGCTAGGAAATAATGTTTGCAGATGTCTACGTACCGTACCATTAGAGTTCTAATGCTCCTTAAATCGCGATATCGCATCTAATTTCTATGTTTCATGATAAGATATAATATTCATTGTGCAGTGATATGTATATCTCGTCTACACTTCAAAAGAATGTAAATACGACACTTCCTTGCTAGGAAATAGCGTTTGTAGATGTCTACGTATTGAAGCAATAGAGTTCTAACGCTTTTTGAAACGGGATATCGCATCCCATTTCTATGTTTCATGATAAGATATAATATTAATTGCGAAGTGTCATGTATACCTTGTAATCACTGCAGAAGAATGTAATTGCGACACTTCCTTGCTAGGAAAAAGCGTTTGCAGATGTCTGCGTATCGTAGCATTAGATTTCTAATGCATCTCAAAACGCGATATCGCATCTCATTTCCATGATTCATGATAAGATATAATATTTATTGCGAAGTGTCACGTATACATCGCATACACTTCAAATGAATGTAAATGCGAAACCTCCTTGCTAGGAAATAGCGTTTGCAGAAGTCTACGTATCGTAGCAATAGAGACCTAATGCTTCTTAAAACGCGATATCGCCCCCCATTTCTGTGATTCATGATAAGAGATAACATTCAATGCGAAGGGTCATGTATACCTCGTATTCACTTAAAAAGAATGTAAATGCGACACTTCCTTGCTAGGAAATAGCGTTTCCAGATGTCTACGTATCGAAACAATAGAGTTCTAATGCTTCTTATAACGAGATGTCGCATCTCATTTCGATGTTTCATGATAAGATATAATATTCATTGCGAAGTGTCATGTATGCCACGTATTAACTTCAAAAGAATGTAAATGCGATACTTCCATGCTAGGAAATAGCGTTTGCAGCTGTTTGCGTATCGAAGCAATAGTGTTCTAATGCTTCTTAAATCGAGATATCCCATCTCATTTCTATGTTTTATGATAAGATATAATATTCATTGTGCAATGTTATGTACACCGCGCACTCACTTCAAACGAATGTAAATGCGACACTTCCTTGCTAGGAAATAGAGTTTGCAGAAGTCTACGTATCGTAGCAATAGAGACCTAATGCTTCTTAAAACGCGATATCGCCCCCCATTTCTGTGATTCATGATAAGATATAATATTCGTTGCGAAGTGTTATGTATACCTCGTCTGCACGTCAAAGGAATGTAAATGTCACACTTGCTTGCTAGGAAATAGTGTTTCCAGATGTCTACGTATCGAAGCAATAGAGTTCTCATGCTTCATAAAACGGGATACAGCAACCCATTTCTAATTTTCATTATAAGATATAATATTCGTTGCGAAGTGTTATGTATACCTCGTCTGCAGTACAAAAGAATGTAAATCTCAGACTTCCTCGCTAAGAAATAGCGTTTCCAGATGTCTACGTATCGAAGGAATAGAGTTCTAATGCTTCTGAAAACGCGATAACGCATCACATTTCTATCTTTCCTGATAAGATATAATATTCGTAGCGAAGTGTTATGTATACCTCGTCTACACTTCAAAAGAATGTAAATGACACCCTTCCTCGCTAGGAAATAGCGCGTCCAGATGTCCACGTATCGAAGCAAGAGAGTTCTAATGCTTCTTAAAACGCGATATCCCATCCCCTTTCTATGTTTTGTGACATGACATAATATTCACTGCGAAGTGTTATGTATACATCGTCTGCAGTACAAAAGATTGTAAATACCACACTTCCTAGCTAGGAAATAGCTTTTCCAGATTTCCACGTATCGAAGCAATAGAGTTCTAATGCCTCTTAAAACGCGATATCTAATCTCGTTTATATGTTTCATGATCGGATACAATATTCATTGCGAAGTGTTATGTATATCTCGTCTGCACGTCAAAGGAATGTAAATGTTACACTTGCTTGCTAGGAAATAGCGCTTCCAGATGTCTACGCATTGAAGCAATAGAGTTCTAATGCTACTTTAAACGCGATATCGCATGTCATTTCTGTTTCATGATAAGACATAATATTCATTGCGAAGTGTTACGTATACCTCGTATTCACTTCAAAAGAATGTAAATGCGACACTTCCTTGCTAGGAAATAGCGTCTGCAGATGTCCACGTATCGTAGAAATAGAGTTCTAATTCTGCATAAAACGCGATATAGCATCTCATTTCTATGTTTCATTATAAGATGTAATATTCATTGCGAAGTGTCATGTATACCTCGTATTCACTTCAAAAGAATGTAAATGCGACACTTCCTTGCTAGGAAATAGCGTTTCCAGATGTCTACGTATCCCAGAAATGGTGTTCTAATGCTTCTTAAAACGCGATATCGCGTCTCATTTCTATGTTTCGTAATAAGGTATAATATTCATTGCGAAGTGTCATGTATACCTCGTATTCACTTCAAAAGAATGTAAATGCGACTCTTCTTTGTTAGGAAATAGCGATTGCAGATGTCTACGTATCGTAGTAATAGAGGTCTAATGCTTTTTACATCGCGATATCGCATCTCATTCCTATGTTTCATGACATGATATAATATTCATTTCGAAGTGTCATGTATACCTCGTATTCGCTTCAAAAGAATGTAAATGCGACTCTTCTTTGTTAGGAAATAGCGATTGCAGATGTCTACGTATCGTAGTAATAGAGGTCTAATGCTTTTTACATCGCGATATCGCATCTCATTCCTATGTTTCATGACATGATATAATATTCATTTCGAAGTGTCATGTATACCTCGTATTCGCTTCAAAAGAAAGTAAATGCGACACTTCCACGCTAGGAAATAGCGCTTGCGGATGTCTGCGTATCCAAGCAATAGGCTTCTAATGCTTCTGAAGACGCGATAATGCATCTCATTTCTATGTTTCATGATAAGATATAATATTCATTGCAAAGTGTCATGTATACCTCGTATTCACTTCAAAAGAATGTAAATCCGGCACTTCCTTCCTAGGATATAGCGTTTGCAGATGTCTACGTATCGTAGCAATAGAGTTAGGATGCTTCTTAAAACGCGATATCGATACTCATTTCTATGGCTATGATATTCATTGCGAACTGTCACATACACCTCGAATACACTTCAAATGAATGTAAATGCGACACTTCCTTGCTAGGAAATAGCGTTTGCAGATGTCTGCGTATCGTAGCATTAGAGTTCAAATGCTTCTTAAATCGCGATATCGCATCTCACTTCTACGTTTCATGGTAAGATATAATATTCATTGTGGACTGTTATGTATACCTCATATTCACTTCAAAAGAATGTAAATGCGACACTTCCTTGCTAGGAAGTAGCGTCTGCAGATGTATACCTATCGTAGCAATAGAGTTCTAATGCATCTTAAAACGCGATATCGCATCTCATTTCTATGTTTCATGATAAGATATAATATTCATTGTGCACTGTTATGTATACCTCGTATTCATTTCAAAGGAATGCAAATGCGAAACTTCCTTGCTAGGAACCAGCGTTTGCAGATGCCTTCGTATCGTAGCAATTAAGTTCTAATGCTTCTAAGAACGACACATCGCATGTCATTCTTATGTTTCATGATAAGATATAATATTCATTGTGTAGTGTTATGTATTCCTCGTCTACACTTCAAAAGAATGTAAATGCGACACTTCCTTGCGGGGAAATAGCGTTGGCAGATGTCTACGTATCAAAGCAATAGTGTACTAATGCTTCTTAAATCGCCGTATCGCATCTCATTTCTATGTTTCATGATAAGATACAATATTCATTGCGAAGTTACATGTATACCTCGTATTCACTTCAAAAGAATGTAAATGCGACACTTCCCTGCTATTAAATAGCGTGTGCAGATGTCTACGTATCGTAGCAATAGATTTCTAATGCATCTTAAATAGCGATATCGCATCTCATTTCTATGTTTCATGATAAGATATATTATTAATTGCAAGTGACATGTATACCTCGTATTCGCTTCAGAGGAATGTAAATGCGACACTTCCTTGCTAGGAAATAGCGTCTGCAGATGTCCACGTATCGTAGCAATAGTGTTCTAGTGCTTTTTAAATCGCGACATCGCATCTCATTTCTAAGTTTCATGATAAGGTATAATATTCATTGTGGATTGTTATGTATACCTCGTATTCACCTCAACAGAATGTAAATGCGACACTTCACTGGGAAGTGGCGTTTGCAGATGTCTACGTATCGAAGCAATGGAGATCTAATGCTTCTTAAATCGCGATATCGAATCTCATTTCTATGTTTCATGATAATATATAATATTCATTGCGATGTGGCATGTATACCTCGTATTCTCTTCAAAAGAATGTAAATGCGACACATCCTTGATAGGAAATAGCGTTTCCAGATGTCTACGTATCGTAGCAATAGAGTTCTAATGCTTCTCAAAACGCGATACCGCATCTCATTTCTATGTTTCACGATAAGATATAATATTCATTGCGTAGTGTCATGTATACCCTGTATTCAATTCAAAAGAATGTAAATGCGACACATCCTTGCTATTAAATAGATTTTGCAGATGTCTACGTATCTTAGCAATAGAGTTCCAATCCTTTTTAAATCGCGATATCGCATCTCATTTCTATGTTTCATGATAAGATGTAATACTCATTGTGGACTGTTATGTATACCTTGTATTCCCTTCAAAGGAATGTAAATGCGACACTTCCTTGCTAGGAAATTGCGATTCCAGATGTCTACGTATCGAAACAATAGTGTTCTAATGCTTCGTAAAACGCGATATCACATCTCATTTCTAGGTCTCATGATAAGATATAATATTCATTGTGCAGTGATATGTATACCTCGTACTCACTTCAAAAGAATGTAAGTGCGACACTTCCTTGCTAGGAAATAGCGATTGCAGATGTCTACTTATCGAAGCAATAGATTTCTAATGCTTCTTAAAACGCGAAATCGCATCTTATTTGTATGTTTCATGATAAGGTACAATATTCATTGCGAAGTGTCATGTATACCTCGTATACACTTCAAATGAATGTAAATGCGACACTTCCTTGCTAGGATATAGCGTTTACAGATGTGTACTTATCGAGGCAATAGAGTTCTAATGCTTCTTAACACATTGAGGACTGGGCGCTGCGCGTTCAACACGCCCTCACGGATCGCAGATTTTCGAACGCTCCAAAAACATGCTTGGCATGTGACAGGAAGTGGATACGCATTTTACTTAATTTGCATTTAGTATTTTTAAGTAATAGTATACATATAGTTCATATATGTGTATATCTGTTTTCATTACATCTATGCGTCATTTCGCTGCTTTTATAGAGGGCTAATTCATAAAATAAATTTTTGTTATCAAGTATCAGTAACAGGTGGATTGAAAATATAGATAGTACTCAAAAAACTGTTACCTTCCAATTTTAAAACACGAAGTTTGAAATTCTAAAATGCAGATCAATGAAACACTTTATAAGATACGATACGTACGACGATCCGCACAGATCAGCCGGCAATGGCTATTGTCACGTCACGGGTCGCGAAAACTTATCATTTACCGGGAGCGACACGCAGCCTCGAACGGTTCGGCTCGCGGAATTGCAACGAAGACCGGGTTCTTTCTGGCTCGTGAAACACGTATCAAAAGGCACGAACGCGGATAAGAAAATATGACCTTACCTTTGATGTCTTGACAGCTGCTAATTTTTAGTACCCTTGTTGCAGGTATCGTCGTCGGCACGGATCGCCCTCAGGTATAATCCCTGCGTACGGTCGGTGAGGCGTGATTGTCAGCGAGAGGAGTACCCAGGTGGGCTGACCTCGGGAATGGATCGGCTCGGTCAAGCGGATCGGCGATGGATGCGGCGGTGCGGACGGCTGTCCGATCGGCGTGCGGCGGAAGATGAGACGTTGCAGTGGTATATGCACACGGCTGTACCAACGTATCCGCGCACAAGTGAACGCAAGAAGTTCTTCCTTCCCGCGCGACGAGTTTGTTTAGTTGTACCGGAATGACGCATTCAAGTCGGTTTCCAAAAGTCCAGATACGGGTCCACTAAGCGTCGGTCCGCTCTAGTTTACCGGTCCAGAAATATGGAAAATCGACGAGTGTCCTTGCTCTAGCCTCGCTGTGGGTCGATGCAGCTAAGCGGCGGTCGGCTATAACTGATCGATTACCAAGTTTGACTAAAGTTCGGAGCTTGTGAATGTTCTTGAAGACGCGTGAACTCGTGGAAGACTTCGCAATGAATGAATTTATAATAATAATGAGGCAAGGAATATTTAGAATGATGAGAATTGTAGTACTGGTAAACATAAAGTATATTCTAAATAAAACTAAGCTTACACTGATACTTCCCTATGCTAAAGTTGACTAAGTACTAGGATACGATAATTAGAGTTTAGAATAAGGACTTGAATTGAATTAGAGTTTAAGTTGAAATAGTAAGATTGGATTATGATAAAGGAGTGCTCGCTTGGAGCGAATGGCTCGAACTAGAGATTGGATTTGAGGGAGGTCCGCTCGCTTGGAGCGGATGACTCGTACTGACTATCAGCTCGCGGGCCCGCGACCTCCTCGGATCGCGGGGCGCGTGAGTCGCAGGTCCCCAGAGTGGGGCGGACGCTCGGCCCACGGAGTGGGGTGGACGGTCGTGGTAGTGCGCGCGCGTCGGGCGCTGCGCTTACTTCTTATTACGATTAATTATGATGTTAAAAATTAGAATAACACATGAAACGCCTTATGCTAGGTTGTGTGTGCTGTGTCGTGTGCGTACATAGAATGCCGTGTGCTTAAGTTCTAGGATTCGCTTAATTATAATTATAATGGTATGCAAAGTATGGGTACGGGTGCGTAACGGCGGGCGACTCTTCCTGATACGTGGAATGGTCCTCATGCGGAGGCTGTGCCTCGATCGTGCTCCAGCTGTCTGGAAGGCACGCGTCGTAGCGCGGTCGTGTGGCCCAACTCCTGGTTGCGGGGGTGGCTGCCTTAGCTCGGCGATCGTATACTCGGTAAGCTCGTCTTTGTGGTGGCGACAGGCGATGCGTGTGGCTCTGCCGGGGGGTGAAGGAGGTACCGCGATGTTCGGCGGACGTTACACAATAATGACTGCTTTTTCTTAAATTTAAGGAATGATTCAGTTGTTTCGCCTTGATTTCGGAATGCGAGAGACTTCGATACCATCGTAACGTAACAGAAACATTTGCAGCTCCTTGCTCAGTTGCCGACTGAATAAAAAAAAACGTGAAAACGAGATATATCGTGACCCGTTCGCAACGATTAGTTTTCTAAAAACGAGATATCTCTTCACCCGTCCGCAATGTGTTAAAACGTGAAATCGCATCTCATTTCTATGTTACATGTTAAGATATAATATTCATTGCGTAGTGTCATGTATATCCCGCATACACTTCAAAAGAACGTAAGTGAGACAGTTCCTTGCTAGGAAGTAGCGTTTGCAGATGTCTACGTATCGAAGCAATAGAGTTCTAATGCTTCTTAAATCGCGATATCGCATTTCATTTCTATGTTTCATGATAAGATATAATATTCATTGCGAAATGTCATGTATACCTCGTATTCACTTCAAAAGGACGTAAATGCGACACTTCCTTGCTAGGAATTAGCGTTTCCAGATGTCTACGTATCGTAGCACTAGAGTTCTAATGCTTCTTAAACAGCGATATCGCATCTAATTACTATGTTTCGTGATAAGGTATAATATTCATCGTGGAGTGTTATGTATATCTCGCATACACTTCAAATGAATGTAAATGCGACACTTCCTTGCTAGGAAATAGCGTTTGCAGATGTCTACGTATCGAAGCAGTAGAGTTCTAATGCTTCTTAAACTAAATATCGCATCTCATTTCTATGTTTCATGACGAGATATAATAATCATTGTGCAGTGTTATGTATATCTCGCCTACACTTCACATGAATGTAAATGCGACAGTTCCCTGCTAGGAAATAGCGTTCGTAGATGTCTACGTGTTGAAGCAATAGTGTTCTAGTGCTTCTTAAAACGCGATATCGCAAATCATTTCTATGTTTCATGATAAGATATAATATTCATTGCGAAGTGTTATGTATTCCTCGTCTAGACTTCAAATGAATGTAAATGCGACACTTCCTTGCTAGGAAATAGTGTTTGCAGATGTCTACGGATCGAAGCAATAGAGTTCTAATGCTTCCTAAAAAGCGATATCGCATCTCATTTCTATATTTCATGATAAGATATGATGTTCATTGTGGAGTGTTACGTTTATCTCGTATGCACCTCAAAAGAATGTAAATGCGACACTTCCTTGCTAGGAAATAGCGTTTGCAGATGTCTACGTACCGTAGCATTTGATTTCTAATGCATCTCAAAACGCGATATCGCTCCTCATTTCTATGTTTCATGATAAGATATAATATTCATTGTGGAGTGTTATGTATTCCTCGCATGCACTTCAAATGAATGTAAATGCGACACTTCCTTGCTAGGAAATAGCGTTTGCAGACGTCTACGTATCGAAGCAATAGAGTTCTAATGCTTCTTAAATCCAGATATCGCATCTCATTTCAACGTTTCATGATAAGATATAATATTCATTGTGCAATGTTATGTATACCGTGCACTCACTTCAAACGAATGTAAATGCGACACTTCCTTGCTAGGAAATAGAGTTTGCAGATGTCCACGTATCGAAGCAATAGAGTTCTAATGCTTCTTGAAACGGGATATCGCATCTCGTTTCTATGTTTCATCATAAGATATAATATTCATTGTGCAGTGTTATGTATACCTCGTATTCACTTCAAATGTAGGAAAATGCGACACTTTTGTGCTAGGAAGTAGCGTTTGCAGATGTCTACGTATCGAAGCAATAGAGTTCTAATGCTTCTTATCTCGCTATATCCAATCTCAATCATATTTTTCATGATAAGATATAATATTCATTGTGCAGTGTTATGTATACCTCGAATTCACTTCAAAAGAATGTAAACGCGACACTTCCTTGCTAGGAAATAGCGTTTGCAGATGTCTACGTATCGAAGAAATAGAGTTTTATGCTTATTAAATCCCGATATCTCATCTCATTTTTATGTTTCATGATAAGATATAATACTCATTGCGAAGTGTCACTTATACCTCGCATACACTTCAAATGAATGTAAATGCGACACTTCCTTGCCAGGAAGTAGCGTTTGCAGATGTCTACGTATCGAAGCAATAGAGTTCTAGTGCTTCTTAAAACGAGATATCGCATCTCATTTCTACGTTTCATGATAGTATATAATATTCATTGCGAAGTGTCATGTATACCTCGCATACACTTCAAATGAATGTAAATGCGACACTTCCTTGCTAGGAAATGCGTCTCCAGATGTCTACGTATCGAAGCAATAGAGTACTAATGCTTCTTATAACGCGATATCGCATCTCATTTCTAGGCTTTATGATAAGATATAATATTCATTGCGATGTTTTATTTATACCTCGGCTACACATCAAAAGAATGGAAATGTTAGACGTACTTGCTGGGAAATAGCGTTTCCAGATGTCTACGTATAGAAGCAACAGTATTCTAATGCTTCTTAAAACGCGATATCGCATCTCATTTCAATGTCTCATGATAAAATATAATATTCATTGCGAAGTGTTATGTATACCTCGTCTACACTTCAAAAGAATGCAAATGCCACACACACTTGCTAGGAAATAGCGTTTCCAGATGTCTACGTATCAAAGCAATAGAGTTCTAATGCTTCTTACAACGCGATATCGCATCTCATTTCTATGTTTCATGATATGATATAATATTCATTGCGAAGTGTTATGTATACCTGTTCCACACTTCAAAGGAATGTAAACACCACACTTCCTTGCTAGGAAATAGCGTTTGCAGATGTCTGCGTATCGTAGCATTAGAGTTCAAATGCTTCTTAAATCGCGATATCGCATCTCACTTCTACGTTTCATGGTAAGATATAATATTCATTGTGGACTGTTATGTATACCTCATATTCACTTCAAAAGAATGTAAATGCGACACTTCCTTGCGGGGAAATAGCGTTGGCAGATGTCTACGTATCAAAGCAATAGTGTACTAATGCTTCTTAAATCGCCGTATCGCATCTCATTTCTATGTTTCATGATAAGATACAATATTCATTGCGAAGTTACATGTATACCTCGTATTCACTTCAAAAGAATGTAAATGCGACACTTCCCTGCTATTAAATAGCGTGTGCAGATGTCTACGTATCGTAGCAATAGATTTCTAATGCATCTTAAATAGCGATATCGCATCTCATTTCTATGTTTCATGATAAGATATATTATTAATTGCAAGTGACATGTATACCTCGTATTCGCTTCAGAGGAATGTAAATGCGACACTTCCTTGCTAGGAAATAGCGTCTGCAGATGTCTACGTATCGTAGCAATAGTGTTCTAGTGCTTTTTAAATCGCGACATCGCATCTCATTTCTAAGTTTCATGATAAGGTATAATATTCATTGTGGATTGTTATGTATACCTCGTATTCACCTCAACAGAATGTAAATGCGACACTTCACTGGGAAGTGGCGTTTGCAGATGTCTACGTATCGAAGCAATGGAGATCTAATGCTTCTTAAATCGCGATATCGAATCTCATTTCTATGTTTCATGATAATATATAATATTCATTGCGATGTGGCATGTATACCTCGTATTCTCTTCAAAAGAATGTAAATGCGACACATCCTTGATAGGAAATAGCGTTTCCAGATGTCTACGTATCGTAGCAATAGAGTTCTAATGCTTCTCAAAACGCGATACCGCATCTCATTTCTATGTTTCACGATAAGATATAATATTCATTGCGTAGTGTCATGTATACCCTGTATTCAATTCAAAAGAATGTAAATGCGACACATCCTTGCTATTAAATAGATTTTGCAGATGTCTACGTATCTTAGCAACAGAGTTCCAATCCTTTTTAAATCGCGATATCGCATCTCATTTCTATGTTTCATGATAAGATGTAATACTCATTGTGGACTGTTATGTATACCTTGTATTCCCTTCAAAGGAATGTAAATGCGACACTTCCTTGCTAGGAAATTGCGATTCCAGATGTCTACGTATCGAAACAATAGCGTTCTAATGCGGTCGTGTGGCCCAACTCCTGGTTGCGGGGGTGGCTGCCTTAGCTCGGCGATCGTATACTCGGTAAGCTCGTCTTTGTGGTGGCGACAGGCGATGCGTGTGGCTCTGCCGGGGGGTGAAGGAGGTACCGCGATGTTCGGCGGACGTTACACAATAATGACTGCTTTTTCTTAAATTTAAGGATTGATTCAGTTGTTTCGCCTTGATTTCGGAATGCGAGAGACTTCGATACCATCGTAACGTAACAGAAACATTTGCAGCTCCTTGCTCAGTTGCCGACTGAATAAAAAAAAACGTGAAAACGAGATATATCGTGACCCGTTCGCAACGATTAGTTTTCTAAAAACGAGATATCTCGTCACCCGTCCGCAATGTGTTAAAACGTGAAATCGCATCTCATTTCTATGTTACATGTTAAGATATAATATTCATTGCGTAGTGTCATGTATATCCCGCATACACTTCAAAAGAACGTAAGTGAGACAGTTCCTTGCTAGGAAGTAGCGTTTGCAGATGTCTACGTATCGAAGCAATAGAGTTCTAATGCTTCTTAAATCGCGATATCGCATTTCATTTCTATGTTTCATGATAAGATATAATATTCATTGCGAAATGTCATGTATACCTCGTATTCACTTCAAAAGGACGTAAATGCGACACTTCCTTGCTAGGAATTAGCGTTTCCAGATGTCTACGTATCGAAGCAATAGAGTTCCAATGCGACTTAAAACGCGATATCGCGTCTCATTTCTGTTTCATGATAAGTATTAATATTCAGTGCGAACTGTCATGCATACCTCGCATGCACTTCAAATGAATGTAAATGCGACACTTCTTTGCTAGGAAGTAGCGTTTGCAGATGCCTACGTATCGAAGCAATAGAGGTCTAATGCTTCTTAAATCGCCATATAGCATCTCATTTCTGTGTTTCATGATAAGTTATAATATTCATTGCGGTGGGTCATGTTTACCTCGTATTCAATCCAAAAGAATGTATTTGCGACACTTCCATGCTACGATATAGCGTTCGCAGGTATCTACGTATCGTAGCACTAGAGTTCTAATGCTTCTTAAACCGCGATATCGCATCTAATTACTATGTTTCGTGATAAGGTATAATATTCATCGTGGAGTGTTATGTATATCTCGCATACACTTCAAATGAATGTAAATGCGACACTTCCTTGCTAGGAAATAGCGTTTGCAGATGTCTACGTATCGAAGCAGTAGAGTTCTAATGCTTCTTAAACTAAATATCGCATCTCATTTCTATGTTTCATGACGAGATATAATAATCATTGTGCAGTGTTATGTATATCTCGCCTACACTTCACATGAATGTAAATGCGACAGTTCCCTGCTAGGAAATAGCGTTCGTAGATGTCTACGTGTTGAAGCAATAGTGTTCTAGTGCTTCTTAAAACGCGATATCGCAAATCATTTCTATGTTTCATGATAAGATATAATATTCATTGCGAAGTGTTATGTATTCCTCGTCTAGACTTCAAATGAATGTAAATGCGACACTTCCTTGCTAGGAAATAGTGTTTGCAGATGTCTACGGATCGAAGCAATAGAGTTCTAATGCTTCCTAAAAAGCGATATCGCATCTCATTTCTATATTTCATGATAAGATATGATGTTCATTGTGGAGTGTTACGTTTATCTCGTATGCACCTCAAAAGAATGTAAATGCGACACTTCCTTGCTAGGAAATAGCGTTTGCAGATGTCTACGTACCGTAGCATTTGATTTCTAATGCATCTCAAAACGCGATATCGCTCCTCATTTCTATGTTTCATGATAAGATATAATATTCATTGTGGAGTGTTATGTATTCCTCGCATGCACTTCAAATGAATGTAAATGCGACACTTCCTTGCTAGGAAATAGCGTTTGCAGACGTCTACGTATCGAAGCAATAGAGTTCTAATGCTTCTTAAATCCAGATATCGCATCTCATTTCAACGTTTCATGATAAGATATAATATTCATTGTGCAATGTTATGTATACCGCGCACTCACTACAAACGAATGTAAATGCGACACTTCCTTTCTAGGAAATAGAGTTTGCAGATGTCCACGTATCGAAGCAATAGAGTTCTAATGCTTCTTGAAACGGGATATCGCATCTCGTTTCTATGTTTCATCATAAGATATAATATTCATTGTGCAGTGTTATGTATACCTCGTATTCACTTCAAATGTAGGAAAATGCGACACTTTTGTGCTAGGAAGTAGCGTTTGCAGATGTCTACGTATCGAAGCAATAGAGTTCTAATGCTTCTTATCTCGCTATATCCAATCTCAATCATATTTTTCATGATAAGATATAATATTCATAGTGCAGTGTTATGTATACCTCGAATTCACTTCAAAAGAATGTAAACGCGACACTTCCTTGCTAGGAAATGGCGTTTGCAGATGTCTACGTATCGAAGAAATAGAGTTTTATGCTTCTTAAATCCCGATATCTCATCTCATTTTTATGTTTCATGATAAGATATAATACTCATTGCGAAGTGTCACTTATACCTCGCATACACTTCAAATGAATGTAAATGCGACACTTCCTTGCCAGGAAGTAGCGTTTGCAGATGTCTACGTATCGAAGCAATAGAGTTCTAGTGCTTCTTAAAACGAGATATCGCATCTCATTTCTACGTTTCATGATAGCATATAATATTCATTGCGAAGTGTCATGTATACCTCGCATACACTTCAAATGAATGTAAATGCGACACTTCCTTGCTAGGAAATGCGTCTCCAGATGTCTACGTATCGAAGCAATAGAGTACTAATGCTTCTTATAACGCGATATCGCATCTCATTTCTAGGCTTCATGATAAGATATAATATTCATTGCGATGTTTTATTTATACCTCGGCTACACATCAAAAGAATGGAAATGTTAGACGTACTTGCTGGGAAATAGCGTTTCCAGATGTCTACGTATAGAAGCAACAGTATGCTAATGCTTCTTAAAACGCGATATCGCATCTCATTTCAATGTCTCATGATAAAATATAATATTCATTGCGAAGTGTTATGTATACCTCGTCTACACTTCAAAAGAATGCAAATGCCACACACACTTGCTAGGAAATAGCGTTTCCAGATGTCTACGTATCAAAGCAATAGAGTTCTAATGCTTCTTACAACGCGATATCGCATCTCATTTCTATGTTTCATGATATGATATAATATTCATTGCGAAGTGTTATGTATACCTGTTCCACACTTCAAAGGAATGTAAACACCACACTTCCTTGCTAGGAAATAGCGTTTCCAGATGTCTACGTATCGAAGCAATAGAGTTCTAGTGCATTTTAAAACGCGATATCGCATCGCAGTTCTATGCTTCATGATAAGATATAATATTAATTGCGAAGTGTTACGCACTCCTCGTCTACACTTCAAAAGAATGTAAATGCCGCAATTCCTTCCCAGGAAATAGCGTTTCCTGATGTCTACGTATAGAAGCAATAGAGTTATAATGTTCCTGTGATCGCGATATCGCATCTCAATTCTATGTTTCATGATACGGTATAATATTTTTTGCGAAGTGTTAAATATACCTCGTCTACACTTCAAAAGATTGTAAATGCCACACTTGCTTGCTAGGAAATAGCGTTTCCAAATGTCTACGTATCGAAGCAAAAGAGATGTAGTGCTCCTTAGGACGCGATATGGCATCTCACTTCTATGTTTCATGATATGATATTATATTCATTGCGAAGTGTTACGTATACTTCCTCTACACTTCAAAAGAATGTAAATGCCAAACTTCCTTGCTAGGAGATGCGTTTCCAGATGTCTACGTATCGAAGCAATAGAGTTCTAATGCTTCTTAAATCGCGATATCGCATCTGATTTCTATGTTTCATGGTAACATATAATATTTATTGCGGACTGTAATAAATACCTCTTCTACACTTCAAAAGAATGTAAGTGCACACTTCCTTACAAGGAAATAGCGTTTGCTTATCTCTGCGTATCGAAGCAATAGTTTTCTAATGCTTCTTAAAACGCGATATCGCATCTCATGTCTATGTTTCATGATAAGGTATAATATACATTGCGAAGTGTTATGTATACCTCGTCTATACTTCAGAAGAATGTAAATGCCACACTTCCTTTCAAGGAAATAGCGTTTCCAGATACCTACGTATCTAAGCAATAGAGTTCTAATACTACTTGAAACGCGACATCGCATCTCTTTTCTATGTTTCGTGATGAGATTTAATATACATTGCGGAGTGTTATGCATACCTCCTTTACACTTCAAAAGAATGTAAGTGTCACACGTCCATGCTAGGAAATGCGTTTCCAGATGTTTACGTATCGCAGCCATAGATGTCTAATGCTTCTTAAAACGCGATATAGCATCCCATATCTATGTTTCATGATAGGATATAATATTCATTACGGAGTGGCATGTATACCTCGCATACACTTCAAATGAATGTAAATGCGACACTTCCTTGCTAGGAATTAGCGTTTGCAGATGTCTACGTATAGGCAGCAATAGGGCTCTAATGCTTTTAAATCGCGATACCGCATCTCATTTCTGTGTTTCATGATAAGATATAATATTCATTGCTAAATGGTTTGTACACCTCGTCCACACTTCAAATGTATGTAAATGCGACACTTCATCGCTAGGAAATAGCGTTTCCAGATGTCTACGTATCGAAGCGATGAAGTTCTAATGCTCCTTAAAACGCGATGCCGCATCTCATTTCTATGTTGCATGAAATGATGTAATATGCATTGCAAAATGTTTCTTATGCCTCGTCCACACTTCAAAAGAATGCAAATGCCACACTTCCTTATTAGGAAATACCTTTTCCAGATGTCTACGTATCGAAGCAATAGAGTTCTAATGCTTCTTAAATCGCGATATCGCATCTCATTTCTATGTTTCATGGTAAGATATAATATTCATTGTGGAGTGTTATGTATACCTCGTATTCACTTCAAAAGAATGTAAGTGCGACGCTTCCTTGCTATTGAATAGCGTTTGCAGATGTCTACGTACCGTAGCAATAGATTTCTAACTCTTCTTGAATCGCCATATCGCATTTCATTTCTATGTTTCACGATAAGATATAACATTCATTGTGGAGTGTTATCTATACCTCGTATTCACTTCAAATGAATGTAAATGCGACACATACTTGCTAGGAAATAGCGTTTGTAGGGGTCTCCGTATCGTAGCAATAGAGTTCTAATCCTTCTTAGAACGCGATATCGCACCTTATTAATATGTTTCATGTTAAGATACAATATTCATTGCGAAGTGTCATGTATATCTCGCATACACTTCAAATGAATTTAAATGTGATACTTCCTCGCTAGGAAATAGCGATGCCAGATGTCTACGTATCGAAGCAATAGAGTTCTAGTGCTTCTTCAACCGCGATGTGGCATTTCATTTCTATGTTTCGTGATAAGGTACAACAATCATCGTGGAGTGTTATGTATACCCGGTATTCACATCAAAAGAATGTAAATGCGACACTTCCTTCCTACGAAATAGCGTTTGCAAATGTCTACGTATCGAAGCAATAGAATTCTAACGCTTCTTAAAACGCGATATCGCATCTCATTTCAATGTTTCATGATAAGATATAATATTCATTGTGGAGTGTTATGTTAACCTCGTATTCACTTCAAAAGAATGTAAATGCGACATTTCCATGCTAGGAAATAGCGTTTCCAGATATCTACGTATCGTAGCAATAGAGTTATAATGCTTTTTAAAACGCGATATCGCATCTCATTTCTATGGTTCATGATAAGATAAAATATTCGATGCGAAGTGTCATGTATACCACGAATTCACTTCAAAAGAATGTAAATGCGACTCTTCCTTGCTAGAAAATAGCGTTTCCAGATATCTACGTATCGCAGCAATAGAGTCCTAATGCTTCTTAAAACGCCATATCGCATCTCATTTCTATGTTTCATAATAAGATATAATATTCATTGCGAAGTGTCATGTATACCTCGCATACACTTCAAATGAATGTAAGTGCGACACTTCCTTGCTAGGAATTAGCGTTTGCAGATGTCTACGTATAGGCAGCAATAGGGCTCTAATGCTTTTAAATCGCGATACCGCATCTCATTTCTGTGTTTCACGATAAGATATAATATTCATTGCGAAGTGTATTGCATACCTCGTATTCACTTCCAAAGATTGTAAATGCGACATTTCCATGCTAGGAAATAGCGTTTGCAGATATCTACGTATCGTAGCAATAGAGTTATAATGCTTTTTAAAACGCGATATCGCATCTCATTTCTATGGTTCATGATAAGATAAAATATTCGTTGCGAAGTGTTATGTATACCACGAATTCACTTCAAAAGAATGTAAATGCGACTCTTCCTTGCTAGAAAATAGCGTTTCCAGATATCTACGTATCGCAGCAATAGAGTCCTAATGCTTCTTAAAACGCCATATCGCATCTCATTTCTATGTTTCATAATAAGATATAATATTCATTGCGAAGTGTCATGTATACCTCGCATACACTTCAAGTGAATGTAAATGCGACACTTCCTTGCTAGGAAATAGCGTTTGCAGATGTCTACGTATCGAAACAATAGAGATCTAATGCTTCTCAAAACGCGATATCGCATCCCATTTCTATGTTTCATGATAAGATATAATATTCATTGCGAAGGGTCATGTATACCTCGGATTCACTTCAAAAGTATGTAAATGCGATACTTCCTTGCAAGGAAGTAGCGTCTGCAGATGTCTACGTATCGAAGCAATAGAGTTCTAGTCCATCTTAAATCGCGATATCGCATCTCATTTCTATGTTTCATGATAATATATAATATTCATTAAGAAGTGTTACGTATTCCTCGTCTACACTTCAAAAATTGTAAATGCTTCACTTCCTTGCTAGGAAATAGCGTTGGCAGATGTCTACGTATCGAAGAATTGAGTTCAAGTGCATCTTAAAACGCGATATCGCATCTCATATCTATTTCTTATGATAAGATATAATATTCATTGGGAAGTGTTATGCGTTCGTCGTGTACACTTCAAATGAATGTAAATGCGACATTTCCTTTCTAGGAAATTACGTTCCCAGATATCTCTACATCGAAGCTGTAGAGTTCTATTGCTCCATAAAATGCGATATCGCATCTCATTCCTATGTTTCATGATAAGATTTAATATTCATTGTGGAGTGTGATGTATACCTCGTCTACACTTCAAATGAATGTAAATGCGACACTTCCTTTCAAGGAAATTACGTTTGCAGATGTCTACATGTCGAAGCAATAGTGTTCTAGTGCTTCCTAAAACGCGACATCGCATCCCATTTCTATGTTTCATTATAAGATATAATATTCATTGTGGAGTGTTATGTATACCTCGTATTCACTTCAAAAGTATGTAAATGCGACACTACCTTGCTAGGAAATAGCGTCTGCAGATGTCTACGTATCGTAGCAATAGAATTCTAATGCTTTTTAAAACGCGATATCGCATCTCATTTCTATGTTTCATGATAAGATATAATATTCATTGCGAAGTTTCATGTGTTCCTCGTATTCACTTATTAAGAATGTAAATGCAACACTTCCTTGCTAGGAAATAGCGTTTCCAGATGTCTACGTATCGAAACAATAGAGTTCCAATGCCTCCTATAACGAGACGCCGCATCTCAATTCGATGTTTCATGATAAGATATAATATTCATTGCGAAGTGTCATGTATACCTCGTATTAATTTCAAAAGAATGTAAATGCGACACTTCCATGCTAGGAAATAGCGTTTGCAGCTGTTTGCGTATCGCAGCAATAGAGATCTAATGCTTCTTAGAACATGATATCGCATCTCACTTCTATGTTTCATGATATGGGATAATATTCATTGCGAAGTGTCACGTATACCTCGTACTCACTTCTGGAGAATGTAAATGCGACACTTCCTTGCTAGGAAATAGCGTCCGCAGATGTCTATGTATCGCAGCAATAGAGTTCTAATGCTTCTTAAAACGCGGTATCGCATCTCATTTCTATGTTTTAGGATAAGATATAATATTCATTGCGTAGTGTCATGTATACTTCGCATTCACGTCAAAAGAATGTAAATGCGACACATCCTTGCTAGGAAGTATAGTTTGCAGATGTCTACGTATCGAAGCAATAGTGTTCCAATGCTTCTTATATCGCGATATCGCAACTCAATTCTACGTTACATGATAAGATGTAATATTCATTGTGTAGTGTTATGTATATCTCGTCTACACTTCAAATGAATGTAAATGCGACACTTCGTTGCTAGGTTATAGCGATGGCAGATGTCTACGTACCGAAGCAACAGAGTTCTAATGCTTCTTAAAACGAGATATCGCATCCCATTTCTATGTTTTATGGTAAGATATAATATTCATTGCGGAGTATCATGTATACTTCGTATTCACTTCCAAAGAATGTAAATGCGACACTTCCTTGCTAGGAAATAGCGTTTGCAGATGTCTACGTATCGAAGCAATAGAGGGCGAATGCTTCTTAACTCGCGATATCGCATCTCATATCTATGTTTCATGATAAGATATAATATTCATTGCGATGTGTCATGTATACCTCGCATACACTTCAAATGAATGTAAATGCGACACTTCCTTGCTAGGAAATAGCGTTTGCAGATGTCTACGTATCGTAGCAATAGAGATGTAATGCTTCTCAAAACGCGATATCGCATCTCATTTCTATGTATCATGATAAGATATAATATTCATTGCGAAGTTACATGTATACCTCGTATTCACTTCAAACGAATGTAAGTGCGACACTTCCTTGCTATTAAACAGCGTTTGCAGATGTCTACGTTTCGTAGCAATAGAGCCCTATCGCATCTTAAAACGCGATATCGCATCTCATTTCTATGTTTCATTATAAGATATAATATTCATTGCGAAGTGTTACTTACACATCGCATACACTTCAAATGAATGTAAATGCGACACTTCATTGCTAGGAAATAGCGTTTGCAGATGTCTACGTATAGAAACAATAGAGTTCTAATGCTTCCTAAAACGAGACTTCGCATCTCATTTTTATGTTTCATGATAAGATATAATATTCATTGCGAAGTGTCATGAATACCTCGAATTCACTTCAAAAGAATGTAAATGCGACACTTCCTTGCTATGAAATAGCGTTTTCAGATGTCTACGTATAGAAACAATAGGGTACTAATGGTTCTTAGAACGAGACTTCTCATTTCTATGTTTTATGATAAGATATAATATTCATTGCGAAGTGTCATGTATACCTCGTATTCACTTCAAAAGAATGTAAATAGGACACTTCCATGCTAGGAAATAGTGTTTGCAGATGTCCACGTATCGAAGCAATAGAGTTTTAATGCTCCTTAAATAGCAATATCGCATCTCATTTCTTTGTTTCATGATAAGATATAATATTCATTGCGAAGTGTCATGTATACCTCGTTTTCACTTCAAAAGAATGTAAACGCTACACTTCCTTGCTAGGAAATTTCGTTTCCAGATGTCTACGTATAGAAACAATTGGGTACTAATGCTTATTAAAACGAGAATTCGCATCTCATTTCTATGTTTCACGATGAAATATAATATTCTTTGCGAAGTGTCATGTATACCTGGTATTCCGTTAAAGGATTGTAAATGCGACATTTTCTTCCTAGGAAATAGTGTTTTCAGATGTCTACGTATCGAAGCAATAGAGTTTTAGTGCTCCTTATATCGCGATATCGCATCCCATTTCTTTGTTTCATGATTAGATATAATATTCATTGCGAATTGTCATGTATATCTCGTATTCACTTCAAGAGAGTGTAAATGCGACACTTCCTTGCTAGGAAATAGCCTTTGCAGATGTCTATGTCCCGAAGTAATAGAGTTCTAATGCTTCTTAAAACACGATATCGCATCTCTCATCTGTCTCATGATAAGATAAAACATTCACTGCGAAGTGTTATGTACACCTCGACTACACTTGAAAAGAGTGTAAATACCACATTACCGTGCTAGGAAATAGCGTTTGCAGATTTGTACGTATCGAAGCAATAGAGTTCTAATGTTTCTTGTAACGCGATATCGCATCTCAATTCTATTTTTCATGATGAGATGTAATATTCATTGCGAAGTATTATGTAGACCTCGTCTACACTTAACAAGAATGTAAATACCACACTTCCTTACTAAGAAATAGCGTTTCCAGATGTCTAACTATCGAAGCATTAGATTTGTAATGCTTCTTAAAACGCGATATCGCATCTGAGTTCTATGTTTCATGATAAGATATAAAATTCATTGTGAAGTGTTATGTATTCTTCGTCTACACTTCAAAAGAATGTAAATGCCACACTTCCTTGTCAGGAAATGCGTTTCCAGATGTCTACGTATAGAAGCAATAGAGTTCTAGTGCTATTTTGGTCGCGATATCGCTTCACATTTCTATGATTCATGATAAGATAGTATTCGTTGCGAAGTTTTATGTATATCTCGTCTGCACTTCAAAAGAATGAAAATGCGACACTTCCCTGCTAGGAAATAGAGTTTGCAGATGTCGACGTATCGTAGCATTAGTGTTCTAATGCTTCTCAAAACGCGATATCGCATCTCACTTCTATGTTTCATGATAATATATAATAATCATTGCGAACTGTCATGTACACCTCGCATACACTTCAAATGAATGTAAATGCGACACTTCCTTGCTAGGAAATGCGTCTCCAGATGTCTACGTATCGAAGCAATAGAGTACTAATGCTTCTTATAACGCGATAGCGCATCTCATTCCTAGGTTTCATGATAAGATATAATATTCATTGCGATGTTTTATTTATACCTCGGCTACACATCAAAAGAATGTAAATGTCAGACGTACTTGCTGGGAAATAGCGTTTCCAGATGTCTACGTATAGAAGCAACAGTATTCTAATGCTTCTTAAAACGCGATATCGCATCTCATTTCAATGTCTCATGATAAAATATAATATTCATTGCGAAGTGTTATGTATACCTCGTCTACACTTCAAAAGAATGCAAATGACACACACCCTTGCTAGGAAATAGCGTTTCCAGATGTCTACGTATCAAAGCAATAGAGTTCTAATGCTTCTTACAACACGACATCGCATCTCATTTCCATATCTCATGTTAAGATATAAAATCCATCGCGAAGTGCTTGTATACCTCGTCTACACTCCAAATGAATGCAAATGTCACACGTACTTGCTACGAAATGCGTTTCCAGATGTTTACGTATCGAAGCAAAAGAATTCTAATGATTCTTAAAACGCGATATCGCATCTCATTTCTATATTTCATGATATGATATAATATTCATTGCGAAGTGTTATGTATACCTGTTCTACACTTCAAAGGAATGTAAACACCACACTTCCTAGCTAGGAAATAGCGTTTCCAGATGTCTACGTATCGAAGCAATAGAGTTCTAATGCATTTTAGAACGCGATATCGCATCGCAGTTCTATGCTTCATGATAAGATATAATATTCATTGCGAAGTGTTACGCACACCTCGTCTACACTTCAAAAGAATGTAAATGCCGCACTTCCTTCCCAGGAAATAGCGTTTCCTGATGTCTACGTATAGAAGCAATAGAGATATAATGTTCCTGTGAACGCGATATCGCATCTCAATACTATGTTTCATGATACGATATAATATTTTTTGCGAAGTGTAAAGTATACCTCGTCTACACTTCAAAAGATTGTAAATACCACACTTGCTTGCTAGGAAATAGCGTTTCCAAATGTCTACGTATCGAAGCAAAAGAGATGTAGTGCTCCTTAGAACGCGATATGGCATCTCACTTCTATGTTTCATGATATGATATTATATTCATTGCGAAGTGTTACGTATACCTCCGCTACACTTCAAAAGAATGTAAATGCCAAACTTCCTTGCTAGGAGATGCGTTTCCAGATGTCTACGTATCGAAGCAACAGTATTCTAATGCTTCTTAAAACGCGATATCGCATCTCATTTCAATGTCTCATGATAAAATATAATATTCATTGCGGAGTGTTATGCATACCTCCTTTACACTTCAAGAGAATGTAAGTGTGACACGTCCATGCTAGGAAATGCGTTTCCAGATGTCTACGTATCGAAGCAATAGAGTTCTAATGCTTCTTAAAACGCGATATAGAATCCCATTTCTATGTTTCATGATAGGATATAATATTCATTACGGAGTGGCATGTATACCTCGCATAAACTTCAAATGAATGTAAATGCGACTCTTGCTTGCTAGGTAATAGCGTTTGCATATGTCTACGTATCGTAGTGATAGGGTTCTAATGCTCCGTAAACGCGGTGTCGCATCTCATTTCTATGTTTCAAGACAAGATATAATTTTCATTGCGAAGTGTTATGTATTCCTCGTCTACACTTCAAATGAATGTAAATGCGACACTTCCTTTCTAAGAAATAGTGTTTACAGATGTCTAGGTATCGAAGCAATAGAGTTTTAATGCTTCTTAAATCGCAATATCGCATCTCATTTCTATGATTTATGATAAGATATAATATTCATTGCGGAGTGTCACGTGTAACTCGTATTCACTTCAAAGGAACGTAAATGCGACACTTCTTTCTAGAAAATTACGTTTCCAGATGTCTACGTATCGAAGCCATGGAATACTAATGCTTCTTAAATCGCGATATCGCATCTTATTTCTATGTTTCATGATAAGATATAATATTCATTTCAAAGTGTCATGTATACCTCGGATACACTTCATATGAATGTAAATGCGGCACTTCCTTGCTAGGAAATAGCGTCTGCAGATGTCTACGTATCGAAGCAATAGAGTTGTAATGCTTCTTAAATCGCCATATCGCATTTCATTTCTATGTTTCATGGTAAGATATAATATTCATTCCGAAGTGTCATGTATACCTCGTATTCACTTCAAAAGAATATAAATGCGACGCTTCCTTTGTAGGAAGTAGCGTTTGCAGATGTCTACGTATCGAAGCAATAGAGTTCTAATGCTTCTTAAATCGCCATATCGCATCTCATTTCTATGTTTCATGATAAGATATAATATTAATTGCGAAGTGCTATGTATACATCGCATTTACTTCAGAAGGTTGTAAATGCGACATTTCCTTGCTAGGAAATAGCGTCTGCAGATGTATACGTAACGTAGCAATGGAGTTCTAATGCTTCTTAATACGCGAAATCGTTCCTCATTTCTGTTTCGTGATAAGGTATAATATTCATTGCGCAGTTATATGTATACCTCGTATTCACTTCAAGAGAATGTAAATGTGATTCTTCCTTGCTAGGAAGTAGCGTATGCAGATGTCTACGTATCGTAGCAATAGGGTTCCAATGCTTCTCAAAACGAGATATCGCATCTCATTTCTATGTCTCATGAGAAGATATAATATTCATTGCGATGTGTTATGTATTCCTCGTCTACACTTCAAGTGAATATAAATGCAACACTTCCTTGCTAGGAAATAGCGTTGACAGATGTCTATGTATCGAAGCAGTAGAGTTCTAATGCTTCTCAAAACGCGATATCGCATCCCATTTCTATGTTTCAAGATAAGATATAATATTCATTGCGAAGTGTCATGTATACCTCGCGTTCTCTTCAAATGAATGAAAATGCTACACTTCCTAACTAGGTAATAGCGTTTGCAGATGTCTACGTATCGAAGCAATAGGGTTCTATTTCTTCTAGAAACGAGATATCGCATCTCATTTCTATTTCTCATGATAAGATGTAATATTCATTGCGAAGTGTTATGAATACCTCGTATTCACTTCAAAAGAATATAAATGCGACACTTCCTTGCTAGGAAGTAGCGTTTGCAGATGTCTACGTATCGTAGCTGTAGTGTTCTAATGCTTCTTAAAACGCGATATCGCCCCTCATTTCTATGTTTCATGATGAGATATAATATTAATTGTGAAGTGTTATGTATACCTCTCATTCACTTCAAATACATGTAAATGCGACACTTCCTTGCTAGGAAATAGCATTTGCAGATGCCTACGTATCGTAGCAATACAGTTCTAATGCTTCTTAAAACGCGATATCGCATCTGATTTCTATGTTTCATGATAAGATATAATATTCATTGTGGAGTGTTATGTATATCTCGTATTCACATCAAATGAATGCAAATGCAACACTTCCTTCCTAGGAAATAGCGTTTCCAGATGTCTAGGTATCGAAACAAAAGGGTTCTAATGATTCTTAAATCGCGATATCGCACCTCATTTCTATGTTTCATGATAAGATATAATATTCATTGCGAAGTGTCATGTATACATCGCATTCGCTTCAAAAGAATGTAAGTGCGACACTACCTTGCTAGGAAATAGCGTCTCCAGATGTCTACGTATCGAAACAAAAGATTTCTAATGCTCCTTAAAACGAGATGTCGCATTTCATTTCTATGTTCCATGATAAGATATGATATTCATTGCGACATGACATGTATACCTCGTATTCTCTTCAAAAGCATGTAAATGAGACACTTCCTTGCTAGGAAATGGCGTTTGCAAATGTCTACGTATCGTAGCAATAGAGTTCTAATGCTATTTAAATCGCGATATCGCATCTCATTTCTAAGTTTCATGATTAGATATAATACTCATTGTGGAGTGTCATGTATACTTCGTATTCTCTTCAAAAGAATGTAAATACGATACTTCCTTGCTAGGAAATAGCGTTTGCAGATGTCTACGTATCGTAGCAATAGAGATCTAATGCTTCTCGTAACGCGATATCGCATTTCATTTCTATGTTTCACGATAAGATATAATATTCATTGCGAAGTGTCATGTATACCTCGTATTCACTTAAAGAGAATGTAAATGCGACGCATCCTTACTAGGAAATAGCGTTTGCAGATGTCTCCGTACCGAAGCAATAGGGTTCTAATGCTTATTTAATCGCGATATCCAATCTCATTTCTATGTTTCGTGATAAGGTATAATTTTCATTGTGGAGTGCTATGTATACCGCGTATTCACTTCAAAAGAATGTAAATGCGACACTTCCTTGCTAGGACATAGCGTTTCCTGATGTCTATGTATCGTAACAATAGTGTTCTAATGATTCTTATATCGCTATATCGCATCCTATTTCTATGTTTCATGATAAGACATAATATTCAATGCGAAGTGTCATGTATTCCTCATATTCACTTCAAGAGAATGTAAGTTCGACACTTCCTTGCTAGGAAATAGCGTTTGTAGTTATCTACGTATCGTAGCAATAGATTTGAAATGCCTCTTAATACGCCATAGCGCATCACATTTCTATGTTTCATGACGAGATATAATACTCATTGTGGAGTGTTATGTATACCTCGTATTCACTTCAAAAGAATGTAAATGCGACTTTCCTTGCTAGGAAATAGCGTTTGCAGATGTCTACATGTCGTAGCAATAGATTTCTAATGCTTCTCAAAACGCAATATCGCATGTCATTTCTATGTTTCATGGTAAGATATAACATTCATTGCGAAGTGTTATGTATTCCTCGTCTGCACTTCAAATGAAAGTAAAAGCGACACTTCCTTTCTAAGAAATTGCGTTTCCAGATGTCTACGTATCGGAGCAATAGTGTTTTAATGCTTCTTAAAACGCGACATCGCATCTCATTTCTATGTTTCGTAATAAGATATATTATTCATTGTGGAGTGATATGTATACCTCCTATTCACCTCAGAAGAAAGTAAATGCGACACTTCCTTGCTAGGAAGTAGCGTTTTGAGACATCTACGTATCGAAGCAATAGATTGCTAGTGCTCCTTATATAGCGGTATCACATCTCATTTCTATGTTTCATGATAAGTTACAATATTCATTGTGCAGTGTTATGTATATCTCGTCTACACATCAAATGAATGTAAATGCGACACTTCCTTGCTAGGAAATAGCGTTTGCAGATGTCAACGTATCGATGAAATAGAGTTCTTATGCTTCCTAAATCCCGATATCGCATCTCATTTTTATGTTTCATGGTAAGATATAGTATTCATTGCGAAGTGTTATGTATACCTCGTATTCACTTCAAAAATGTAAATGCGACACTTCCTTGCTAGGAAATAGCGTTTGCAGATGTATGTGTATCGAAGCAATAGTATTCTAATGCTTCTTAAATCGCCATATCGCATCTCATTTCTATGTTTCATGATAAGATATAATATTCATTGTGCAATGTTATGTATACATCGCATTTACTTCAAAAGAATGTAAATGCGACATTTCCTTGCTAGGAAATAGCGTTCACAGATGTGTACGTATCGTAGCAATAAAGTTCTAATGCTTCTCAAAACGCGATATCGCATCTCATTTCTATGTTTCATCATAAGATATAATATTAATTGCGAAGTGTCATGTATACCTCCTATTCACTTCAAAGGAATGTAAATGCGACACTTCCTTGCGAGGAAATAGCGTTTGCAGATGTCTACGTATCGTAACAATAGAGTTCTGATGCTTCTTAAAACGCGATATCGCATCTTTTTCCTACGTTTCATAATGAGATATAATATTCATTGCGATGTGTCACGAATACCTCGTATTCACTTCAAAATAATGTAAATGCGACACGTCCTTGCTAGGAAATAGCGTTTGCAGATGTCAAAGTATCGATGAAATAGAGTTCTTATGCTTCTTAAATCCCGATACAGCATCTCATTTTTATGTTTCATGATAAGATATAATATTCATTGCGCAGTGTTATGTATACCTCGTATTCACTTCAAAAATGTAAATGCGACACTTCCTTGCTAGGAAATAGCGTTTGCAGATGTATGTGTATCGAAGCAATAGTATTCTAATGCTTCTTAAATCGCCATATCGCATCTCATTTCTATGTTTCATGATAAGATATAATATTCATTGTGTAGTGTTATGTCTATCTCGTATTCACCTCAAAAGAATGTAAATGCGACACTTCCTTGCTAGGAAATAGCTTTCGCAGATGTCCACGTATCGTAGCAATATTGTTATAATGCTTCTTAAAACGCGATATAGACCCTCATTTCTATGTTTCACAATATGATATAATATTCATTGTGGAGTGTTATGTATACCTCGTATTCACCTCAAAAGAATGTAAATGCGACACCTCCACGCTAGGAAACAGCGTTTGCAGATGTCTACGTATCGCAGCAATAGAGTTCTAATGCTTCTCAAAACGCGATACCGCATCTCAATACTATGAATCCCGATAAGACGTAATATTCATTGCTAAGTGTCTTGTATACCTCGCATACACTTCAAATGAATGTAAATGCGACACTTCCTTGCTAGGAAATAGTGATGGCAGATGTCTACGTATCGAAGCAACACAGTTCTAATGCTTCTTAAAACGAGATATCGCATCACATTTTGATGTTTTACGATAAGAAATAATATTCATTGCGAAGTGTCACGTGTACCTCGTATTCACTTCAAAAGAATGTAAATGCGACACTTCGTTCCTAGGAAATAGCGTCTACAGATATCTACATATCGTAGCAATAGAGTTCTAATGCTGCTTAAAACGCGATATCGCATCTCATTTCTATGTATCATGATAAGATATAATATTCATTGTGCAATGTTATGTATACCTTTCGTTCACTTCAAAAGAATGTAAATGCGACACTTCCTTGCTAGGAAATAGCGTTTGCAGATGTCTACGTCTCGTACCAATAGAGTTCGAATGCTTCTCAAAACGCGATATCGCATCACATTTCTATGTTTCATGATAAGATATAATACTCTTTGCGGATTGTTATATATTCCTACTCTACACTTCAAATGAATGTAAATGCGACAATTCCTTGCAAGGTAGTAGCGTTTACAGATGTCTACGAATTGAAGCAATAGATTTCTAATGCTTCTTCAAACGAGATATCGCATCCCATTTCTATGTTTCATGATAAGATATAATATTCATTGCGAAGCGCTATGTATTCCTCCTCCATACGCCAAGTGAATGTAAATGCGACACCTCCTTTTTAGGAAATTACGTTTCCAGGTGTCTACGTATCGGAGCAATAGAGTTCTAAAGCTTCTTAAAAGGCGATATCGCATCACATTTCTATGTTTCATGATAAGATATAATATTCATTACGAAGTGTTATGTATTCCTCGTCTACACTTCAATTGAATGTAAATGCGACACTTCCATGCTGGGAGACAGCGTTTCCAGATGTCTACGCATCGAAGAAATAGAGTTCTAATGCTGCAAGAAACGCGATATCGCATCTCATTTCTATGTTTCATGATAAGATATAATATTCATTGCGGAGTGTCACTTACACCTCGCATACACTTCAAATGAATGTAAATGCGACACTTCCTCTCTAGGAAATAGCGTTTCCAAATGCCTACGTATCGAAGCAATAGAGTTCAAATGCTTCTTAAATCGCGATATCGCACCTCATTTCTATGTTTTATGATAAGATATAATTTTCATTGCGCGGTGTCATGTATACTTCGTATTCACTTCAAAATAATGTAAATGCGACACTTACTTGCTACGAAGTAGCGTTTGCAGATGTCTACGTATCGAGGCAATAGAGTTGCCATGCATTTTGAATCGCGATATCGCATCTCACGTCTATGTTTCATTATAAGATATAATATTCATTGCGATGTGTCACTTATACCTCGCATACACCGCAAATGAATGTAAATGCGAGACTTCCTTGCTGGGAAATAGCATTTCCAGATGTCTGCGTATCGTAGCAATAGAGTTCTAATGTTTCTTAAAACGTGATATCGCATCTCATTCCTATGTTTCATGATAAGGTATAATATTAATTACGAAGTGTTATATATTCCTCGTCTACATTTCAACTGAATGTACATGCGACACTACCTTGCTAGGAAATAGCGCTTCCAGATGTCTACGCGTCGAAGCAATATAGTTCTAATGCTTCTTGAAACGCGATATCGCATCTCATTTCCATGTTTCATGATGAGATATAATATTCATTGCGAAGTGTCATGTATATCTCGCATAAACTTCAAATGAATGTAAATGCGACACTTCGACTCTAGGAAATAGCGTTTGGAGATGTCTACGTATCGAAGCAACAGAGTTCTAATGCTTCCTAAAACGAGATATCGCATCTCATTTCTATGTTCCATGATAAGATATAATATTCATTGCGAAGTGTCATGTGTACCTCGTATTCACTTCAAAAGAATGTAAATGCGACACTTCCTTGCTAGGAAATAGCGTTTGCAGATGCCTTCGTATCGAAGCAATAGAGCCCTAATGCTTTTAAATCGCGATATCGCATCTCATTTCTATGTTTCATGATAGGATATAGTATTCATTGCGAAGTGTCTTGTATACCTCGCATACACTTCAAATGAATGTATATGCGACACTTCCTTGCTAGGAAATAGCGTTGGCAGATGTCTACGTATCGAGCAATAGTTTTCTAATGCTTCTTAAAACGCGATATCGCATCTCATTTCTATGTCTCATGATAAATATATAATATTCATTGCGAAGTGTCATGTATACCTCACATTCACTGCAAAAGAATGTAAATGCGGAACTTCCTTGCTAGGAAATAGTGTTGGCAGATGTCTACGTACCGAAGAAATAGAGGTCCTATGCTTCTTAAATCGCAATATCGCATCTCATTTCTATGTTTCATTATAAGATATAATATTCATTGCGAGGTGTCACTTATACCTCGGATACACTTCAAATGAGTGTAAATGTGACACTTCATTGCTAGGAAATAGCGTTTCCAGACATCTACGTATCGTAGCAATAGAGATCTAATGCTTCTTAAAGCGCGATATCGCTTCCCATTTCTATGTTTCATGATAAGATATAATATTCATTGCGATGTGTCAGGTATACCTCGCATACACTTCGAATGAATGTAAATGCGACACTTCCTTGCTAGGAAATAGCGTTTCCAGATATATACGTATCGTAGCAAAAGAGTTCTAATGCTTCTTATAATGCGATATCGCATCTCATTTCCATGTTTCCTGATAAGATATAATATTCATTGTGCAGTGTTATGTATATCTCGTCTACACTTCAAACGAATGTAACTGCGACACTTCCTTGCTAGGATATAGCGACGGCAGATGTCTACGTATCGAAGCAATAGAGTTCTAATGCTTCTTAAATCGCCATATCGCATCTCATTTCTGAGTTTCATGATGAGATATAATATTCATTGTGGAGTGTTATGTCTACTTCGTATTCACCTCAAAAGAATGTAAATGCGACTCTTCTTTGCTAGGAAATAGCGATTGCAGATGTCTATGTATCGTAGTAATAGAGGCCTAATGCTTTTTAAATCGCGATATCGCATGTCATTCCTATGTTTCATGATAAGATATAATATTCATTGCGAAGTGTCATGTATAACTAGTATTCGCTTCAAAAGAAAGTAAATATGACACTTCCACGCTAGGAAATAGCGCTTGCAGATGCCTACGTATCCAAGCAATAGATTTCTAATGCTTCTGAAAACGCGATAACGCATCTCATTTCCATTCTTCATGGTTAGATATAATATTAATTGCGAAGTGTCATGTGTACCTCGTATTCACTTCAAATGAATGTAAATGCGACACTTCCTTGCTAGGAAATAGCGTTTGCAGATGTCTACGTATCGAAGCAATAGAGTTCTAATGCTTCTCGAAACGCGATATCGCATCTCATTTCTATGTATCACGATAAGATATAATATTCATTGCGGAGTGTATACCTGGGATACTCTTCAAATGAATGTAAATGCGACACTTCCTTGCTAGGAAATAGCGTTTGCAGATGGCTACGTACCGAAGCAATAGTGTTCTAATGCTTCTCAAAAGGCGATATCGCATCTCACTTCTATGTTTCATGATAAGATATAATGTTCATTGCGTAGTGTCATGTATGCCTCGGATACACTTCAAATGAATGTAAATTCGACACTTCCTTTCTAGGAAATTACGTTTCCAGATGTCTACGTATCGTAGCAATAGGGTTCTAATGCTTCTTAAAACGCGATATCGATTCTCATTCCTTGGTTTCATGATAAGATATAATATTCATTGTGGGGTGTTAGGTATACCTCGTATTCACTTCAAAAGAATGTAAATGCGACACTTCCATGCTAGGAAATAGCCTTTGCAGATGTCTCCGTATCGAAGCAATATTGTTCTAATAATACTTAAACCCCGATATTGCATCTCATTCCTATGTTTCATGATACGACGTAATATTCATTGCGAAGTGTCGCTTATACCTCGCATACGCTACAAATGGATGAAAATGCGACACTTCCTTGCTAGGATATAGCGATGGCAGATGTCTACGTATTGAAGCAACATGGTTTTAATGCTTCTTAAACCGAGATATCGCATCTCATTTCCATATTTTACGATGAGATATAATATTCATTGTGGAGTGTTATGTATACCACGTATTCACTTTAGATGAATGTAAATGCGACACATCCTTGCTAGGAAATAGTGTTGGAAGATGTCTACGTATCGAAGCAATAGGGTTCTAGTGCTTCTTAAACCGCCGTAACGAATCTGACTTCTATGTTTCATGATAATATATAATATTCATTGTGGAGTGTTATGTATACCTCCTATTCACTTCAAAAGAATGTAAGTGCAACACTTCCTGGCTAGGAAATAGCGTTAGCAGATGTCTACGTATCGTAGCAATAGAGTACTAACGCTTCTTAAAACGCGATATCGCATATCATTTCTATGTTTCATGATAAGATATAATATTCATTGCGAAGTGTCATGTATTCCTCGTATTCACTTCAAAAGAATGTAAATGCGACACTTCCTTGCTATGATATAACGATGTCAGATGTCCACGTACCGAAACAATAGAGTTATAATGCTTCTTAAAACGCGATATCGCAGCTCATTTCTTTGTTTCATGATAAGATATAATATGCATTGCGAAGAGTCATGTGTTCCTCGTCTTCACTTCAAATGAATGTAAATGCGACACTTCCTTGCAAGGATATAGCGATTGCAGATGTCTACGTATCGAAGCAATAGTGTTCTAATGCTTCTTGAAACGGAATATCGCATCTCATTTCTAAGCCTCATGATAAGATATAATATTCATTGCGAAGTTTCATGTATTCCTCGTATTCACTTCCAATGAATGTAAATGCGACACTTCCTTGCTAGGAAATAGAGTTTGCAGATGTCTACGTATCGTAGCAATTGAGTTCTAGTGCTTCTCGAAACGCGAAATCGCTCCTCATTTATATGCTTTATGATAAGATGTAATATTCATTGTGGAGTGTTATGTATACCTCGTATTCACTTCAAACGAATGTAACTGCGACACTTCCTTGCTAGGATATAGCGATGGCAGATGTCTACGTATCGAAGCAATAGAGTTCTAATGCTTCTTAAATCGCCATATCGCATCTCATTTCTGAGTTTCATGATAAGATATAATATTCATTGCGAAGTGTCATGTATAACTAGTATTCGCTTCAAAAGAAAGTAAATATGACACTTCCACGCTAGGAAATAGCGCTTGCAGATGTCTACGTATCCAAGCAATAGATTTCTAATGCTTCTGAAAACGCGATAACGCATCTCATTTCCATGTTTCATGGTTAGATATAATATTAATTGCGAAGTGTCATGTGTACCTCGTATTCACTTCAAATGAATGTAAATGCGACACTTCCTTGCTAGGAAATAGTGTTGGCAGATGTCTACGTATCGAAGCAATAGAGTTATAATGCTTCTTAAAACGCGATATCGCATCTCATTTCTATGTTTCATGATGAGATATAATATTCATTACGAAGTGTTATGTATTCCTCGTCTACAGTTCAAATGAATGTAAATGCGACACTTCCTTGCTAGGAACTAGCGTTGGCAGATGTCTACGTATCGAAGATATAGTGTTCTAATGCTCCTTACATCCCGTTATCGCATCTCATTCCTATGTTTCGTGATAAGATATAATATTCATTGTGTAGAGTCATGTACACCCCGTATTCACTTCAAAAGATTTTACATGCGACACTTCCTTGCTAGGAAATAGCGCTTGCAGATGTCTACGTATCGTAGCAATAGATTTCTAATGCTTCTTAAAACACCATAGCGCATCTCATTTATATGTTTCATGATAAGATATAATATACATTGCGAATTGTTACTTATACCTCGCATGCACTTCAAAAGAATGTAAGTGCGAGGCTTCCTTGCTACGAAATAGCGCCTGCAGAAGTCTCCCTATCGAAGCAATACATTTCAAATTCTTCTTAAATCGCGATATCGTATCTCATTTCTATGTTTCATGATTAGATATAATATTCATTGTGGAGTGTTATGTATACCTCGTATTTACTTCAAAAGAATGTAAATTCGACACATCCTTGCTAGGAAATAGCGTTTGCAGATGTCTACGTATCGTAGCAATAGCGTTCTAATGCTTTTTAAATCGCCATAACTCATCTCATTTCTATGTTTCATGATAAGATATAATATTCATTATGGAGTGTTATTGTAACCTCGTATTCACTTCAAAAGAATGTAAATGCGGCACCTCCTTGCTAGGAAATAGCGTTTCCATACATCTACGTACCGTAGCAATAGAGTTCTAATGCTTCTTAATACGCGACGTAGCATCAAACTTCTATGTTTCATGATGAGATATAATATTCAGTGCGAAGTGTCATGTATTCCTCGTATTCTCTTCAGAGGAATGTAAAGGCGACACTTCCTTGCTAGGATATACGGATTGCAGATTTCTACGTATCGTAGCTATAGAGTTCTGATGCTTCTTAAATCGCGATATCGCATCTCATTTCTATGTTTCCGGTTAAGGTATAATATTTATTGTGGAATGTTATGTATTTCCCCTATGTTATGTATTCACTTCAAAAGAATGTAAATGCGACACTCCTTTGCCATTAAATAGCGTTTGCAGATGTCTACGTATCGAAACGGTAGATTTCTAATGCTTCTTAAAACTAGATGTCGCATCGCATTTCTATGTTTCCTGATAAGATATTATATTCATTGCGAAGTGTCATGTACACCTCGTATTCACTTCAAAAGAATGTAAATGCGACACTTCCTTGCTGGGAAATAGAGTTTGCAGATGTCTACGTACCGTAGCATTAGAGTTCTAATGCTTCTTAGAACTTGATATCGCATCCCATTTCTATGTTTCACAGTAAGATATAATATTCATTATGGAGTGTTATGTATACATCGTATTCACTTCAAAAGAATGTAAATGCGACAATTCCTTGCTAGGAAATAGCTATTGCAGAAATTTACGTATTGTAGCTGTAGAGTTCTAATGTTTCTCAAAACGCGATATCGCATCTCATTTCTATGTTTCATGATAAGATATATTATTCATTGTGAAGTTACATGTATAACTCGTATTCACATCAAAAGAATGTAAATGGACACTTCCTTGCCAGGAAATAGCGTTTGCAGATGTCTACGTATTCGAAGCAATAGTGTTCTAATACTGCTTAAAACGGGATACCGTATTTCATTCCTATGTTTCATGATAAGATATAATATCAATTACGAAGTGACATGTAGACTACGTATTAACATAAAAAGCATGTAAACGCGACACTTCTTTGCCAGGAAATTGCGTTTGCAGATGTCTCAATATCGAAGCAATAGGGTTCTAATGCTTCTAACGACGAGATGACGCATTTCATTTCTATGTTTCATGATAAGATATGTTATTAACTGCGAAGTGTCATGTATACCTCGTACTCACTTCAAAAGAATGTAAATGAGACACATCCTTGCTAGGAAATAGCGATTCCAGATGTCCATATATCGAAGCAATAGAGTTCTAATGCTTCTCAAAACGTGATATCGCATCTCATTTCTATGTTTCACGATAAGATATAATATTCATTGCGAAGTTACATGTATACCTCGTATTCACTTCAAACGAATGTAAATGCGACACTTCCTTGCCAGGAAATAGCGTTTGCAGATGTCTCCGTATCGAAGCAGTAGAGTTCTAATGCTTCTTAAAACGAGATGTCGCATCTCATTTTCTATGTTTCACGATAAGATATAACATTCATTGTGAAGTGCCATGTATACCTCGAATTCACTTCAAAAGAATGTAAATGCCACAATTCCTTGCTAGGAAATAGCGTTGGCAGATGTCTACGTATCGTAGCAATAGAATTCTTATATTTCCCAAAACGCGATATCGCATCTCATTTCTATATTTCATGATAAGAAACAATATTCATTGCGAAGTGTCACTTATATCTCACATACACTAAAAAAGAAAGTAAATGCGACACTTCCTTGCTAGGAAATAGCGTTCGCAGATGTCTACGTATCGAAGCAACAGAGTTCTAATGCTTCTTAAAACGCGATATCGCATCTCATTTCGATGTTTCATGATAAGATATAATATTCATTGCGAAGTGCCACTTATACCTCGCATGCGCTTCAAATGAATGTAAATGCGACACTTCATTGCTAGGAAATAGCGTTTGCAGATGTCTCCGTATCGAAGCAATAGAGTTCTAATGCTTCTTAAATCGCGATATCGCATTTCATCTCTATGTTTCGTGATAAGGTAGAATATTCATTGTGGAGTGTTATGTATACCCCGTATTCACTTCAAATGATTGTAAATGCGACACTTCCTTGCTAGGAAATAGCGTTTGAAGGTGTCTATATATCGAAGCAATAGAGTTCTAATGCTTCTTAAAACGCAATATCGCATTTCTTTCTATGTTTCATGATAAGATATAATATTCATTGCGAAGTGACATGTATACCTCGCATACACTTCAAACGAATGTAAATGCGACACTTCCTGCCTAGGAAATAGCGATGGCAGATGTCTACGTATCGAACCAATAGAGTTCTAATGCTTCTTATATCGCCATATCGCATCGCATTTCTATGTTTCATGATAATGTATAATATTCATGGTAGAGTGTTATGTATACCTCCTATTCACGTCAAAGGAATGTAAATGCGACTCTTTCTTGCTAGGAAATAACATCTGCAGGTATCTACGTATCGTAGCAATAGAGTTCTAATGCCGCTTAAAACGCCATATCGCATCTCATTTCTGTGTATCATGATAAGATATAATATTCATTGTGCAGTGAAAGGTATATCTCGCATACACTTCAAATGAATGTAACTGCGACACATCCTTGCTAGAATATAGCGATGGCAGATGTCTACGTATCGAAGCAACAGAGTTATAATGCTTCTTAAAACGAGATATCGCATCTCATTTCTATCTTTTACGATAAGATATAATATTCTTTCCGGAGTGTCATGTATGTCTCGTATTACTTTCAAAAGATTGTAAATGCGACACTTCCTTCCTAGGAAATAGCGTTTGCAGATGTCTATGTGTCGAAGCAATAGTGTTCTAATGCTTCTTAAAACGCGATATCGCAACTCATTTCTATGTTTCATGATAAGGTATAATATTCATTGCGAGGTGTCATGTATACCTCGCATACATCTCAAACGAATGTAAATGCGACACTTCCTTCCTAGGAAGTAGCGTTGGCTGATGTTTACGTATCGAAGCAATAGCGTTCTAGTGCTTCTTAAATCGCGATATCGCATCTCATTTCTATGTTTCATGATAAGATAACATATTAGTTGCGAAGTGTCATGTATACCACGCATACACTTCAAATCAATGTAAATGCGACACTTCCTTGCTAGGAAATAGCGTTGGCAGAAGTTTACGTATCGAACCAATAGAGTTCTAATGCTTCTTATATCGCCATATCGCATCGCACTTCTATGACTCATAATAACATATAATATTCAATGTGGAGTGTTATGTATACCTCGCATTCACTTCAAATGATTGTAAATGCGACACTTCCTTGCTAGGATATAGCGATGGCAGATGTCTACGTATCGAAGCAACAGAGTTCTAATGCTTCTTATAACGAGATATCGCATCTCATGTCTATGTTTTACGATAAGATATAATATTCATAGCGAAGTGTCACGTATACCTCGTATTCACTTCAAAAGAATGTAAATGCGACACTTCCTTGCTAGGAAATAGTGTTGGCAGATGTCTACGTATCGAAGCAACAGAATTCTAATGCTTCTTAAAACGAGTTATCGCATCACAATTCTATGTTGCTTGATAAGGTATAATTATCATTGCGTAGTGTCATGTATACCTCGTATTCACTTCAAAAGGATGTATATGCGACACTCCCTTGCTAGGAAGTAGCGTCTGCAGATGTCTGCGAATCGAAGCAACAGTGTTCTAGTGCTTCTTAAATCGAGATATCGCATCTCATTTCTATGATTCATGATAAGATTTAATATTCATTGTGCAGTGTTATGTATACCTCTTACTCACTACAAAAGAGTGTAAATGCTACACTTCCTTGCTAGGAAATAGCGTTTGCAGATGTCTACGTATCGTAGCATTAGAGTTCTAATGCTTTTCAAAACGCGATATCGCATCTCATTTCTATGTTTCATGATAAGATATAATATTCATTGCGATGTTTCATGTATTCCTCGTATTCACTTCAAATGAATGTAAATGCGACACTTTCTTGCTAGGAAATAGCGTTTGCAGATGTCTACGTATCGAAGCAATAGAGATCTAACGCATCTTAAAACGCGATATCGCATCTCATTTCTATGTTTCAAGATAATATATAATATTCATTGTGAAATGTTATGTATACCTCGTTTTCACTTCAAATGAATGTAAATGCGACACTTCCTTGCAAGGAAATAGCGTTTGCAGATGTCTACGTATCGAAGCAATAGCGTTCTACAGCTTCTTAAAGCGGGATATCGCATCTCATTTCTGTGTCTCATGTTAAGATATAGTATTCATTGCGAAGTGTTATGTATTTCTCGTCAACACTTCAAATCAATGTAAATACGACAGTTCCTTGCTTGGAAATGGCGTTTGTAGATGTCTACGTATCGAAGCAATAGTGTTCTAATGCTTCTTAAAACGCAATATCGCATCTCATTTCTATGATTCGTGATAAGATATAATTTTCATTGCGAAGTGTCATGTATACCTCGTATTCACTTCAAACGAATGTAAATGCGACACTTCCTTGCTATTAAATAGCGTTTGCAGGTGTCTCCGTATCGAAGCAATAGAGTTCTAATGCTTCTTTAAACGGGATATAGCATCCCATTTCTATGTCTCATGATAAGATATAATATTCATTGCGAAGTTTTATGTATTTCTCGTGTATACTTCAAATGACTGTAAATGCAACACTTCCTTGCTAGGAAATAGCGTTTGTAGATGTATACGTATCATAGCAATAGAGCTCTAATGCTACTTCAAACGCGATATCGCATCTCATTTCTATGTTTCATGATAGGATATAATATTCATTGAGGAGGGTTATGCATATCTCGTTTACACTTAAAAATAATGTAAATGCGACACTTCCTTGCTAGGAAATAGCTTTTCCAGATGACTACGTATCGAAGAATTAGAGTTCTAATGCATCTTAAAACGAGATATCGCATCTCATATTTATGTTTCATGATAAGATATAATATTCATTGCGAAGTGTCATGTATATCTCGTTTTCACTTCAAAAGAATGTAAATGCGACACTTCGTTGCTAGGAAATAGCGTCTGCAGATATCGACGTATCGTAGCAATAGAGTTCTAATGCTTCTTAAAACGCGATATCGCATCTCATTTCTATGTTTCATGATAAGATACAATATTCATTGCTAAGTGCTATGTATTCCTCGTCTACAATTCAAATGAATGTTAATGGGACACTTCCTTGTTAGGAAATAGCGTTTGCAGATTTCTACGTATCGAAGCAATAGAGTTCTAATGCTTCGTGAAACGCGATATAGGATCACATTTCTATGTTTCGTGATAAGATATAATATTCATTGCGATGTGTCATGTATAGCTCGAATTCTCTTCAAAAGATTGTAAATACGACACTTCCTTGCTAGGAAATAGCGTTTGCAGATGTCTACGTATCGAAGCAACAGAGATCTAATGCTTCTCATAACGCGATATCCCATCTCATTTCTATGTTTCATGATAAGATATAATATTTAATGTGGAGTGTTATGTATACCTCGTATTGATTTCAAAAGAATGTAAATGCGACACTTCCTTGCTAGGATATAGCGATGGCAGACGTCTACGTATCGAAGCAACAGAGTTATAATGCTTCTTAAAACGAGGTATGGCATCTCATTTCTATGTTTTATGATAAGATATAATGTTCATTGTGCAGTGTCATGTATACCTCGCATACACTACAAATGAATATAAATGCGACATTTCCTTGCTAGGAAGTAGCGTCCGCAGATGTCTACGTATCGAAGCAATAGAATTCAAATGCTTCTTAAATCGCCATGTCGCATCTCATTTCTATGTTTCATGATAAGTTATGATATTTATTGTGGAGTGTTATGTATACTTCGTATTCACTTCAAAAGAATGTAAATGCGACACTTCCTTCCTAGGAAATAGCATCTGCAGATATCTACGAATCGTAGCAATGGTGTTCTAATGTTTCTTAAAACGAGTTATCGCATCTCATTTCTATGTTTTAGGATAAGATATAATATTCATTGCGGAGTGTCATGTATACTTCGTATTCACTTCAAATGAATGTAAATGTCACACTTCCTTGCTGGGATGTAGCGTTTGCAGATGTCTACGTATCGAACCAATAGGCTTCTAATGCGCCTTAAATCGTCATATCCCATCTCATTTCTATGTTTCATGATAAGATATAATATTTAATGTGGAGTGTTATGTATACCTCGTATTGACTTCAAAAGAATGTAAATGCGACACTTCCTTGCTAGGATATAGCGATGGCAGACGTCTACGTATCGCAGCAACAGAGTTATAATGCTTCTTAAATCGCGATATCGCATCTCATTTCTATGTTTCATGATAAGATATAATATTCATTGTGGAGTCTTATGTATACTTCCTATGCGCTTCAAAAGAATGTAAATGCGACACTTCCTTGCTAGGAAGTAGCGTTTGCAGATGTCTACGTATCGAACCAATAGACTTCTAATGCGCCTTAAATCGTCATATCACATCTCATTTCTATGTTTCATGGTAATATATAATATTCATTGCGAAGTGTCATGTATACCTCGTATTCGTTTCAATAGAATGTAAGTGCGACGTTTCCTTGCTAGGAAATAGCGTCTGCAGATATCTATGGATCGTAGCAATAGTGTTCTAATTCTTCTTAAAACGCGATATCGCATCTCATTTCAGTGTTTCAAGATAAGAAATTGTGTTCATTGCGAAGTGTCTTGTATACCTCGCGTACACTTCAACTGAATGTAAATGCGACACTTCCTTGCTAGGAAATAGCGTTGGCAGATGTCTACGTATCGAAGCAATAGATTTCTAATGCTGCTTATATCGCGATATCGTATCTCATTTCTATGTTTCATGATAAGATATAATATTCATTGCGATGTTTCATGTATTCCTCGTATTCACTTCAAATGAATATAAATGCGACACTTTCTTGCTTGGAAATAGCGTTTCCAGATGTCTACGTATCGAAACAATAGAGTTCTAATGCTTCTGAAAACGACAAATCGCATCTCATGTCTATGTTTCATGATAACATATAATATTCATTGCGAAGTGTCTTGTATACTTCGCATACACTTCAAATGAATGTAAATGCTACACTTCCTTGCTAGGAAATAACGTTTGCGGATGTCTGCGTATCGTAGCATTAGGGTTCTAATCCTTCTCAAAACGCAATATCGCATCTCATTTCTATGTTTCATGATAAGATGTAATATTCATTGCGAAGTGAATTGTATACCTCGCATACACTTCAAATGAATGTAAATGCTACACTTCCTTGCTAGGAAATAGCGTTTGCAGATGTCTACGTATCGTAGCATTAGGGTTCTAATCCTTCTCAAAACGCAATATCGCATCTCATTTCTATGTTTCATGATAAGATATAATATTCATTGCGAAGTGTCTTCTATACCTCGCATACACTTCAAATGAATGTAAATGCGACACTTCCTTGCTAGGAAATAGCGTTGGCAGATGTCTACGTATCGTAGCAATAGAGTTCTATTGCTTCTTAAATCGCGATGTCGCATCTCATTTCTATGTTTCATGATAAGATATAATATTCATTGCGAAGTGTCACTTATACCTCCCATACACTTCAAATGAATGTAAATGCGACACTTCCATGCTAGGAAATAGCGTTTGCAGATGTCTACGTATCGTAGCAATAAAGTTATAGTGCATCTTAAATCGTCATATCGCATCTCATTTCTATGTTTCATGATAAGTTATAATACTCATTGCGAATTATCATGTATACCTCGTATTCCTTTCAAAAGAATGTAAATGCGACACTTCCTTGCAAGGGAGTAGCGTTTGCAGATGTCTACGTATCTTAGCAATAGAGTTCTAATGCTTCTTAAAACGCAATATCGCATCTCATTTTTATGTTTCATGATAAGATATAATATTCATTGCGAAGTGTCATGTATACCTCGCACACACTTCAAGAGAATGTAAATGCGACACTTCCTTGCTAGGAAATAGCGTTTGCAGATGCTTACGTATCGAAGCAATAGAGTTCTAATGCTTCTTATATCGCCATATAGCATCTCATTTCTATGTTTCATGATAAGATATAATATTCATTGTGGAGTGTTATGTATACCTCGAATTCACTTCAGATGAATGTATATGCGACACTTCCTTGCAAGGAAATAGCGTTTGGAGATGTCTACTGATCGTAGCAATAGAGTTCTAATGCTTCTTAAAACGCAATATCGCACCTCACTTCCATGTTTCATGATAAGATATAATATTCATTGCGAAGTGTTATGTATACCTCGCATACACTTCAAATGAATGTAAATGCGACACTTCCTTGCTGGAAAATAGCGTTTGCAGATGTCTACGTATCGAAGCAAAAGAGATCTAATGCTTCTTAGAACGAGATACCGCATCTCATTCCTATGTTTCATGGTACGATATATTATTCATTGCCAAGTATCACGTATACCTCGCACACACTTCAAATGAATGTAAATGCGACACTTCCTTGCTAGGAAATAGCGTTTGCAGATGTCTACGTATCATGGCAATAGAGTTCTAATGCTTCTCAAAACGCGATATCGCATCTCATTTCCATGTTTCATGATAAGATATAACATGCATTGCGAAGAGTCATGTGTTCCTCGTCTTCACTTCAAATGAATGTAAATGCGACACTTCCTTGCTAGGAAATAGAGATTGCAGATGTCCACGTATCGTAGCAAGCATGTTATAATGCTTCTTAAAACGAGATAACGCTTCTCATTTCTATACTTCATGATAAGAAATAATATTCATTGCGAAGTGTTATGTATACCTCGCATACACTTCAAATGAATGTAAATGCGACACATCCTTGCTAGGAAATAGCGATTGCAGATGTCTACGTATCGAGGCAATAGAGTTCTAATGCTTCTTGAAACGGGATATCGCATCTCATTTCTATGTTTCATGATAAGATATAATATTCATTGCGAAGTTTCATGTATTCCTCGTATTCACTTCAAATGAATGTAAATGCGACACTTCCTTGCTAGGAAATAGAGTTTGCAGATATCTATGTATCGAAGCAATAAAGTTCTAATGCATCTTACATCGCGATATCGCATTTCATTTCCATGTTTCATGATAATATATAATATTCATTGTGCAATGTTATTTATACCTCGCATTCACTTCAAAAGAATGTAAATGCGACACTTCCTTGCTAGGAAATAGCGTTTGCAGATTTCTGCGTATCGTAGCATTAGATTTCTATTGCATCTCAAAACGCAATATCGCATATCATTTCTATGTTTCATGATAAGATATAATATTTATTGCGAAGTGTCACGTATACATCGCATACACTTCAAATGAATGTAAATGCGACACTTCCTTGCTAGGAAATATCGTTTGCAGATTTCTGCGTATCGTAGCATTAGGTTTCTATTGCATCTCAAAACGCGATATCGCATCTCATTTCTATGTTTCATGATAAGGTATAATATTTATTGCGAAGTGTCACGTATACATCGCATACACTTCAAATGAATGTAAATGCGACACTTCCTTGCTAGGAAATAGCGTTTGCAGACGCCTACGTGTCGAAGCAAGAGAGTTCTAATGCTTCTCAAAACGCGATATCGCATCTCATTTCCATGTTTCATGATAAGATATAACATGTATTGCGAAGAGTCATGTGTTCCTCGTCTTCACTTCAAATGAATGTAAATGCGACACTTCCTTGCTAGGAAATAGAGATTGCAGATGTCCACGTATCGTAGCAAGTGTGTCATAATGCTTCTTAGAACGAGATATCGCTTCTCATTTCTATGTTTCATGAGAACATATAATATTCATTGCGAAGTGTTATGTATACCTCGCATACGCTTCAAATGAATGTAAATGCCACACTTCCTTCCTATGAAATAGCGTTTCCAACTGTTCAATTCAACGCTTTTCAATTCTCTATTTCATGATAAGATGCAATATTCATTGCGAAGTGTTATGTATAACTCGTCTATACGTCAAATGAATGCAAATGCCACACTTCCATGCTAGGAAGTAGCGCTCCGAGATCTCTACGTATTGAAGCACTTTTCTAATGCATTTTAAAACGCGATATCGCATCTCATTCCTATGTTTCATCGTATAATATGATATTCAATGCGAAGTGATATGTATAGCTCGCCTACACTTCAGTAGAATGTAAATACAACACTTCCTTGCTGGGAAATGCGTTTCCAGATGTCTACGTTTTGAAGCAATAGAGTTCTAATGTTTCTTAAAATGCGATATCGCTTCTCATTTCTATGTTTCATGATAAGATACAATTGTCATTTAGAAGTGTTGTGTATACCTCGTCCACATTTCAAAAGAATGTAAATTCCACACTTCATGGCTAGGAAATAGCGTTTCCAGAAGTCTACGTATCGCAGCAATAGAATTCTAATCATTCTTCAAACGCGATAACGCATCTCATTTCTACGTTTCATGGTAAGATATAATATTCATTGCGAAGTGTTATGTATACCTCGTCTACGCTTCAGAAGGATGTAAATGCCACACTTCCTTGCAAGGAAATAGCGTTCGGAGATGTCGACGTATCGAAGCAATAGAGTTCCAATATTTCTTGAATCGCGATATCGCTTCGCATTTCTATGTTTCATGATAAGATATAATATTCATTGTGGGGTGTAATGTATACCTCGTATTCACTTCAAAAGAATGTAAATGCCACACTTCCTTGGTAAGAAATAGCGTTTGTAGATGTCTACGTATCGAAGCAATAGTGTTCTATGCTTCTTAAAGCGAGATATCGCATCTCACATCTGTGTTTCATTATAAGATATAATATTCATTGCGAAGTCTTATGGATACCTCGTCTACACATCAAATGAATGTAAATGCTACACTTCCCTGCTAGGAAATAGCGCTTGCAGATGTCTATGTATCGAAGTAATAGAGTTCTAATGCTTCTTAAACCGCGATATCGCATCTCATTTATATGATTCATGATATGATATAATATTCATTGTGCAGTGTTATGTGTACCTCGCATTCCATTCAAAAGAGTGTGAATGCGACACTTCCTTCCTAGGAAGTAGCGTTTGCAGGTGTCTACGTATCGTAGAAATAGGTTTCTAACGTTTCCTAAACCGCGATATCGAATCACACATTTATGTTTCATGATAAGATATAATATTCATTGCGAAGTGTCATGTATACCTCGCATTACTTTCAAGAGAGTGTAATTGCGACAATTCCTTGCTAGCAAGTAGCGTTTGCAGATGTCTACGTATCGAAGCAGTAGAGTTCTAATGCTTCTTAAATTGCGATATCGCATCTCATTCCTATGTTTCATGATAAGATACAATATTCATTGCGTAGTGTCATGTATGCCTCGGATACACTTCAAATGAATGTAAATGCGACACTTCCTTGCTAGGAAGTAGCGTTTGCAGATGCCTACGTATCGAAGCAAAGGAGTACTAATGCTTCTTAAAACGAGATATCGCATCTCATTTCTATGTGTCATGATGAGATATAATATTCATTGCGAAGTGTCATGTATACCTCGTATTCACTTCAAAAGAATGTAAATGCGACACTTCCATGCTAGGAAATAGCGTTCCCAGATGTCTACGTATAGAAACAATAGGGTTCTAATGCTTCTTAAAACGAGACTTCGCATCTCATTTCTATGTTTCATGATTAGATATAATACTCATTGTGGAGCTTCTTGTACACCTCGTATTCACATCAAAGGAATGACAATGCGACACTTCCTTGCTAGGAACTAGCGTCTGCAGATGTCTACTTATCGTAGCAAATAGAGTTCTAATGCTTCTTAAAACGCGATATCGCATCTCATTTCTATGTTTTAGGATAAGATATAATATTCATTGCGTAGTGTCGTGTATACTTCGTATTCACTTCAAAAGAATGTAAATGCGACACTTCCTTGCTAGGATGTAGCGTTTGCAGATGTCTACGTATCGTAGCAATTGAGTTTTAATGCTTCTCAAAACGCGATATCGCATCTCATTTCTATGAATCATGATAAGATGTAATATTCATTGCGAAGTTTCTTGTATACCTCGCATACACTTCAAATTAATGTAAATGCGACACTTCCTTGGTAGGAAATAGCGATGGCAGATGTCTACGTATCGAAGCAATAGAGTTCTAATGCTTCTTAAATCGCCATATCGCTCCTCATTTATATGTTTCATTATAAGATATAATATTCATTGCGAAGTGTCATGTATACCTCGCATACACTTCGAATGAATGTTAGTGTGACACTTCCTTGCTTGGAAATAGCGTTTGCTGATGTCTACGTATCGAAGCAATATAATACATATATAATGTATTATTAGCAAGCAATATATACATATATAATGCTTCTTAAATCGTCATATCGCATCCCATTTCTATGTCTCATGATAAGATATAGTATTCATTGTGGAGTGCTATGTATACCTCGTATTCACTTCAAAAGAATGTAAATACGACACTTCCTTGCTACGAAATAGCGTCTGCAGATGTCTACGTATCGAAGCAATAGAGATCTATTGCTTCTTAAATCGACATATGGCATCTCATTTCTATGTTTCATGATAAGATATAATATTCATTGTGCACTGTTATGTATACCTCGTATTCACATCAAAAGATTGTAAATGCGACACTTCCTTGCCAGGAAATAGCGTCTGCAGATGTCTACGTATCGAAGCAATAGAGTTCTAATGCTTCTTAAAACGCAAAGTCGCTCGTTATCTCTTCGTTTCATGATAGGATATAATTTTCATTGTGGAGTGTCATGTATACCTCGCATACACTTCAAATGAATGTAAGTGCGACACTTCCTTGTTAAGAAATAGCGTTGGCACATGTCTACGTATCGAAGCAATAGCTTTGCAATGCTTCTTAAACCGAGATATCGCATCTCATTTCAATGTTTCGAGATAAGAGATAATATTCATTGTGGCGTGGTATGTATACCTCGCATACAATTCAAGAGAATGTAAATGCGACACTTCCTTGCTAGGAAATAGCGTTTGCAGATGTCTGGGTATCGAAGCAATAGAGTACTAATGCTTCTTAAATCGCGATATCGCATCTCATTCCTATGTTTCGAGATAAGATATAATATCCATTGTGGAGTGTTATGTATACCTCGTATTCACTTCAAAAGAATGTAAATGCGACACTTCCTTGCTAGGAAATAGCGTCTGTAGATATCTACGTATCGAAGCAACAGAGTTCTAATGCTTCTTAAAACGCCATATCGCATCTCATTTCTATGATTTATGATAAGATATAATATTCATAACGAAGTGTTACGTATTCCACGTCTACACTTCAAATGAATGTAAATGCGGCACTTCCATGCTAGGAAATTACGTTTCCAGATGTCTACGTATTGAAGCAATAGAGTTCTAATGCTCTTTAAATCGCGATATCGTAACTCATTTCTATGTCTCATGATAAGATATAATATTCATTGTCCAGTGTTATGTATATCTCGTCTACACATCAAATGAATGTAAATGCGACACTTCCATGCTAGGAAATAGCGTTTGCTGTTGTCTACTTGTCGAAGCAATAGAGTTCTAATGCTTCTTAAAACGCGATATCGCATATCACTTCTATGTCTCATGATAAGATATAGCATTCATTGTGCAGTGTTATGTATACCTCGTTTTCTCTTCAAAAGAATGTAAATGTGACACTTCCTTGCTAGGAAATGGCGTTTGCAGATGTCTACGTATCGTAGCAATAGGGTTCCAATGCTTCTTAAAACGCGATATCGCATCTCATTTCTATGTTTCATGATAAGATATGATATTCATTGCGAAGTGTCATGTATACCACGTATTCACTTCAAAAGAGTGTAAATGCGATACTTACTTGCTAGGAAATAGCGTTTCAAGATGTCTACGTATCGAAACAATACAGTTCTAATGCTTCTTGAAACGAGATATCGCATCTCATTTCTATGTTTCATGATAAGATATAATATTAATTGCGAAGTGTCATGTATACCTTGTATTCACTTCAGAAGAATGTAAATGCGACATTTCCTCGCTAGGAAATAACGTTTGCAGATGTCTAAGTATCGTAGCAATAGAGTTCTAAAGCTTCTTAAAACTCGATATCGCATCCCATTTCTATGTCTCATGATAAGATATAATATTCATTGCGAAGTTTCATGTATTCCTCGTATTCACTTCAAATGAATGTAAATGCGACACTTCCTTGCTAGGAAATAGAGTTTGCAGATATCTATGTATCGAAGCAATAAAGTTCTAATGCATCTTACATCGCGATATCGCATTTCATTTCCATGTTTCATGATAATATATAATATTCATTGTGCAATGTTATTTATACCTCGCATTCACTTCAAAAGAATGTAAATGCGACACTTCCTTGCTAGGAAATAGCGTTTGCAGATTTCTGCGTATCGTAGCATTAGATTTCTATTGCATCTCAAAACGCAATATCGCATATCATTTCTATGTTTCATGATAAGATATAATATTTATTGCGAAGTGTCACGTATACATCGCATACACTTCAAATGAATGTAAATGCGACACTTCCTTGCTAGGAAATATCGTTTGCAGATTTCTGCGTATCGTAGCATTAGGTTTCTATTGCATCTCAAAACGCGATATCGCATCTCATTTCTATGTTTCATGATAAGGTATAATATTTATTGCGAAGTGTCACGTATACATCGCATACACTTCAAATGAATGTAAATGCGACACTTCCTTGCTAGGAAATAGCGTTTGCAGACGCCTACGTGTCGAAGCAAGAGAGTTCTAATGCTTCTCAAAACGCGATATCGCATCTCATTTCCATGTTTCATGATAAGATATAACATGTATTGCGAAGAGTCATGTGTTCCTCGTCTTCACTTCAAATGAATGTAAATGCGACACTTCCTTGCTAGGAAATAGAGATTGCAGATGTCCACGTATCGTAGCAAGTGTGTCATAATGCTTCTTAGAACGAGATATCGCTTCTCATTTCTATGTTTCATGAGAACATATAATATTCATTGCGAAGTGTTATGTATACCTCGCATACGCTTCAAATGAATGTAAATGCCACACTTCCTTCCTATGAAATAGCGTTTCCAACTGTTCAATTCAACGCTTTTCAATTCTCTATTTCATGATAAGATGCAATATTCATTGCGAAGTGTTATGTATAACTCGTCTATACGTCAAATGAATGCAAATGCCACACTTCCATGCTAGGAAGTAGCGCTCCGAGATCTCTACGTATTGAAGCACTTTTCTAATGCATTTTAAAACGCGATATCGCATCTCATTCCTATGTTTCATCGTATAATATGATATTCAATGCGAAGTGATATGTATAGCTCGCCTACACTTCAGTAGAATGTAAATACAACACTTCCTTGCTGGGAAATGCGTTTCCAGATGTCTACGTTTTGAAGCAATAGAGTTCTAATGTTTCTTAAAATGCGATATCGCTTCTCATTTCTATGTTTCATGATAAGATACAATTGTCATTTAGAAGTGTTGTGTATACCTCGTCCACATTTCAAAAGAATGTAAATTCCACACTTCATGGCTAGGAAATAGCGTTTCCAGAAGTCTACGTATCGCAGCAATAGAATTCTAATCATTCTTCAAACGCGATAACGCATCTCATTTCTACGTTTCATGGTAAGATATAATATTCATTGCGAAGTGTTATGTATACCTCGTCTACGCTTCAGAAGGATGTAAATGCCACACTTCCTTGCAAGGAAATAGCGTTCGGAGATGTCGACGTATCGAAGCAATAGAGTTCCAATATTTCTTGAATCGCGATATCGCTTCGCATTTCTATGTTTCATGATAAGATATAATATTCATTGTGGGGTGTAATGTATACCTCGTATTCACTTCAAAAGAATGTAAATGCCACACTTCCTTGGTAAGAAATAGCGTTTGTAGATGTCTACGTATCGAAGCAATAGTGTTCTATGCTTCTTAAAGCGAGATATCGCATCTCACATCTGTGTTTCATTATAAGATATAATATTCATTGCGAAGTCTTATGGATACCTCGTCTACACATCAAATGAATGTAAATGCTACACTTCCCTGCTAGGAAATAGCGCTTGCAGATGTCTATGTATCGAAGTAATAGAGTTCTAATGCTTCTTAAACCGCGATATCGCATCTCATTTATATGATTCATGATATGATATAATATTCATTGTGCAGTGTTATGTGTACCTCGCATTCCATTCAAAAGAGTGTGAATGCGACACTTCCTTCCTAGGAAGTAGCGTTTGCAGGTGTCTACGTATCGTAGAAATAGGTTTCTAACGTTTCCTAAACCGCGATATCGAATCACACATTTATGTTTCATGATAAGATATAATATTCATTGCGAAGTGTCATGTATACCTCGCATTACTTTCAAGAGAGTGTAATTGCGACAATTCCTTGCTAGCAAGTAGCGTTTGCAGATGTCTACGTATCGAAGCAGTAGAGTTCTAATGCTTCTTAAATTGCGATATCGCATCTCATTCCTATGTTTCATGATAAGATACAATATTCATTGCGTAGTGTCATGTATGCCTCGGATACACTTCAAATGAATGTAAATGCGACACTTCCTTGCTAGGAAGTAGCGTTTGCAGATGCCTACGTATCGAAGCAAAGGAGTACTAATGCTTCTTAAAACGAGATATCGCATCTCATTTCTATGTGTCATGATGAGATATAATATTCATTGCGAAGTGTCATGTATACCTCGTATTCACTTCAAAAGAATGTAAATGCGACACTTCCATGCTAGGAAATAGCGTTCCCAGATGTCTACGTATAGAAACAATAGGGTTCTAATGCTTCTTAAAACGAGACTTCGCATCTCATTTCTATGTTTCATGATTAGATATAATACTCATTGTGGAGCTTCTTGTACACCTCGTATTCACATCAAAGGAATGACAATGCGACACTTCCTTGCTAGGAACTAGCGTCTGCAGATGTCTACTTATCGTAGCAAATAGAGTTCTAATGCTTCTTAAAACGCGATATCGCATCTCATTTCTATGTTTTAGGATAAGATATAATATTCATTGCGTAGTGTCGTGTATACTTCGTATTCACTTCAAAAGAATGTAAATGCGACACTTCCTTGCTAGGATGTAGCGTTTGCAGATGTCTACGTATCGTAGCAATTGAGTTTTAATGCTTCTCAAAACGCGATATCGCATCTCATTTCTATGAATCATGATAAGATGTAATATTCATTGCGAAGTTTCTTGTATACCTCGCATACACTTCAAATTAATGTAAATGCGACACTTCCTTGGTAGGAAATAGCGATGGCAGATGTCTACGTATCGAAGCAATAGAGTTCTAATGCTTCTTAAATCGCCATATCGCTCCTCATTTATATGTTTCATTATAAGATATAATATTCATTGCGAAGTGTCATGTATACCTCGCATACACTTCGAATGAATGTTAGTGTGACACTTCCTTGCTTGGAAATAGCGTTTGCTGATGTCTACGTATCGAAGCAATATAATACATATATAATGTATTATTAGCAAGCAATATATACATATATAATGCTTCTTAAATCGTCATATCGCATCCCATTTCTATGTCTCATGATAAGATATAGTATTCATTGTGGAGTGCTATGTATACCTCGTATTCACTTCAAAAGAATGTAAATACGACACTTCCTTGCTACGAAATAGCGTCTGCAGATGTCTACGTATCGAAGCAATAGAGATCTATTGCTTCTTAAATCGACATATGGCATCTCATTTCTATGTTTCATGATAAGATATAATATTCATTGTGCACTGTTATGTATACCTCGTATTCACATCAAAAGATTGTAAATGCGACACTTCCTTGCCAGGAAATAGCGTCTGCAGATGTCTACGTATCGAAGCAATAGAGTTCTAATGCTTCTTAAAACGCAAAGTCGCTCGTTATCTCTTCGTTTCATGATAGGATATAATTTTCATTGTGGAGTGTCATGTATACCTCGCATACACTTCAAATGAATGTAAGTGCGACACTTCCTTGTTAAGAAATAGCGTTGGCACATGTCTACGTATCGAAGCAATAGCTTTGCAATGCTTCTTAAACCGAGATATCGCATCTCATTTCAATGTTTCGAGATAAGAGATAATATTCATTGTGGCGTGGTATGTATACCTCGCATACAATTCAAGAGAATGTAAATGCGACACTTCCTTGCTAGGAAATAGCGTTTGCAGATGTCTGGGTATCGAAGCAATAGAGTACTAATGCTTCTTAAATCGCGATATCGCATCTCATTCCTATGTTTCGAGATAAGATATAATATCCATTGTGGAGTGTTATGTATACCTCGTATTCACTTCAAAAGAATGTAAATGCGACACTTCCTTGCTAGGAAATAGCGTCTGTAGATATCTACGTATCGAAGCAACAGAGTTCTAATGCTTCTTAAAACGCCATATCGCATCTCATTTCTATGATTTATGATAAGATATAATATTCATAACGAAGTGTTACGTATTCCACGTCTACACTTCAAATGAATGTAAATGCGGCACTTCCATGCTAGGAAATTACGTTTCCAGATGTCTACGTATTGAAGCAATAGAGTTCTAATGCTCTTTAAATCGCGATATCGTAACTCATTTCTATGTCTCATGATAAGATATAATATTCATTGTCCAGTGTTATGTATATCTCGTCTACACATCAAATGAATGTAAATGCGACACTTCCATGCTAGGAAATAGCGTTTGCTGTTGTCTACTTGTCGAAGCAATAGAGTTCTAATGCTTCTTAAAACGCGATATCGCATATCACTTCTATGTCTCATGATAAGATATAGCATTCATTGTGCAGTGTTATGTATACCTCGTTTTCTCTTCAAAAGAATGTAAATGTGACACTTCCTTGCTAGGAAATGGCGTTTGCAGATGTCTACGTATCGTAGCAATAGGGTTCCAATGCTTCTTAAAACGCGATATCGCATCTCATTTCTATGTTTCATGATAAGATATGATATTCATTGCGAAGTGTCATGTATACCACGTATTCACTTCAAAAGAGTGTAAATGCGATACTTACTTGCTAGGAAATAGCGTTTCAAGATGTCTACGTATCGAAACAATACAGTTCTAATGCTTCTTGAAACGAGATATCGCATCTCATTTCTATGTTTCATGATAAGATATAATATTAATTGCGAAGTGTCATGTATACCTTGTATTCACTTCAGAAGAATGTAAATGCGACATTTCCTCGCTAGGAAATAACGTTTGCAGATGTCTAAGTATCGTAGCAATAGAGTTCTAAAGCTTCTTAAAACTCGATATCGCATCCCATTTCTATGTCTCATGATAAGATATAATATTCATTGCGAAGTTTCATGTATACCCCGTATTCACTTCAAGTGAATGTAAATGCGACACTTCCTTGCTAGGAAATAGATTTTTGCAGATGTCTACATATCGAAGCAATAAAGTTCCAATGCATCTTATACCGCGATATCGCATCTCATTTCAATGTTTCATGATAATATATAATATTCATTGTGCAATGTTATGTATACCTCGCATTCACTTCAAAAGAATATAAATGCGACACTTCCTTGCTAGGAAATAGCGTTTGCAGATGTCTACGTATCGTAGCAATAGAGTTCTAATGCTTCTTATATCGCGAGATCGCATCTCATTTCTATATTTCGTGATAAGATATAATATTCATTGTGGAGTGTTATGTATGAAGCGTATTTACTTCAAAAGAATGTAAATGCGGCACTTCCTTCCTAGGAAATAGCGTTTGCAGATGTCTACGTATCGTAGCAAGCGTGCTATATTGCTTCTTAAAACGAGATATCGCATCCCATTTCTATGTTTCATGATAAGATATAATATTCATTGCGTAGTGTTACGTATTCCTCGTCTACACTTCAAATGAATCTAAATGCAACACTTCCTTGCTAGGAAGTAGTGTTGGCAGATGCCTACGTATCGAAGCAATAGGTTTCTAATGCTTCATAAGACGAGATATCGCATCTCACTTCTATGTTTCATGATGAGATATAATATTCATTGCGAAATGTTATGAATACCTCGTATTCACTTCAAAAGAACGTAAATGCGACACTTCCTTACTAGGAAACTACGTTTCCAGATACCTACGTTTCGAAGCAATAGAGTTATAATGCTTCTTAAAACGCGATATCGCATCTCATTTCTATGTTTCATGATAATATATAATATTCATTGTGCAATGTTATGTACACCTCGTATTCACCTCAAAAGAAGGTAAATGCGACACTTCCTTCCTAGGAAATAGCGTTTGCAGATGTCTACGTATCGAAGCAATAGAGTTCTAATGCTTATTGAACCGGGATATCGCATCTCATTTCTATGTTTCATGATAAGATATAATATTCATTGCGAAGTTTCATGTATTCCCCGTATTCACTTCAAATGAATGTAAGTGCGACACTTACTTGCTAGGAAATAGCTTTTTGCAGATGTCTACATATCGAAGCAATAATGTTCCAATGCATCTTATACCGCGATATCGCATCTCATTTCTATGTTTCATGATAATATATAATATTCATTGTGCAATGTTATGTACACCTCGCATTCACTTCAAAAGAATATAAATGCGACACTTCCTTGCTAGGAAATAGCGTTTGCAGATGTCTACGTATCGTAGCAATAGAGTTCTAATGCTTCTTAAATCGCCATATAGCATCTCATTTCTATGTTTCATGATAAGATATAATATTCATTGTGGAGTGCAATGTATACCTCGTATTCACTTCAGATGAATGTAAATGCGACACTTCCTTTCTAGGAAATGGCGTTTGCAGATGTCTACGTATCGTAGCATTAGGGTTCTAATGCTTCTAAAAACGCGAGATCGCTTCTCATTTCTATGTTTTATGATAAGATATAATATTCATTGTGTAGTGTTATGTATACCACGTATTCACTTCAAAAGAATGTAAGTGCGACGCTTCCTTGCTATTGAATAGCGTTTGCAGATGTCTACTTACCGTAGCAATAGATTTCTTATGCTTTTTAAATGCCGATATCGCATCTCATTTCTACGTTTCATGCGAAGATATAACATTCATTGTGGAGTGTTTTCTATACCTCGTATTCACTTCAAATGAATGTAAATGCGACACAACCTTCCTAGGAAATAGCGTTGGCAGATGTCTACGTATCGAAGCAATAGAGTTCTAATGCTTCTTATATCGCCAAATCGCATCTCATTTCTATGTTTCATGATAAGATATAATATTCATTGTGAATTGTTATGTTTTCCTCGTATTCACTTCAAAAGAATGTAAATGCGACACTTCCTTGCTAGGAAATAGCGTCGACAGATGTCTACGTATTGAAGCAATAGAGCCCTAATGCTTCTTTAATCGCGATATCGCATCTCATTTCTATGTTTCATGATAAGATACAATATACATTGGGAAGTGTCGTGTATACCTCGCATTCACTTCGAATGAATGTAAATGCGACACTTCCTCGCTAGGAAGTAGCGTTTCCAGATATATACGTATCGTAGCAAAAGAGTTCTAATGCTTCCTATAATGCGATATCGCATCTCATTTCTATGTTTCCTGATAAGATATAATATTCATTGCGAAGTGTCATGTACACCTCGTATTTACTTCAAAAGAACGTAAATGCGACAATTCCTTGCTAGGAAATAGCGATTGCAGATGTCTACGTATCGTAGTAATGGGGTTCTAATACTCCTCAAATCGCGAAATAGCATCTCATTTCAATGTCTCACTATAAGATATAATATTAATTGTGCGGTGTTATGTATACCTCGTATTCACTTCAAATGAATGTAAATGCGACTCTTCCTTGCTAGGAAATAGCGTGGGCAGATGTCTAGGTATCGAAGCAGTAGAATTCTAATGCTTCTTTAATCGCCATATCGCATTTCATTTCTATGTTTCATGATAATATATAATATTCATTGTGGAGTGTCATGTATACCTCATTCTCACTTCAAAAGAATGTAAATGCGACACTTCCTTGCCAAGAAGTAGCGTTTGCAGATGTCTACGTATCGATGCAACAGAGTTCTAACGCTTCTTAAATCGCGATAACGCATATCATTTCTATGTTTCATGATAAGATACAATATTCATTGCGAAGTGTCATGTATATCTCGCATACACTTCAAATGAATGTAAACGTGATACTTCCTCGATAGGAAATAGCGATGCCAGATGGTTACGTATCGAAGCAATAGAGTACTAATGCTTCTTAAAACGAGATAACGCATCTCATTTCTATGTTTCATGATAAGATGTAATATTCATTCTGGAGTGTTATGTATACCTCGTATTCACTTCGAAGGAATGCAAATGCGACACTTCCTTGCTGGGAAATAGCGTTTGCAGATGTCTACGTATCGCATCAATAGGGTTCTAATGCTACTTAAAACGAGATATCGCATCTCATTTCTATGTTTCATGATAAGATATAATATTCATTGCGAAGAGTCATGAATACCTCGTGTTCACTTCAAAAGAATGTAAATGCGACACTTCATTGCTAGGAAGTAGCGTTTGCAGATGTCTACTTATCGAAGCAATAGTTTTCTAATGCTTCTTAAAACGAGATGTCGAATCCCATATCTATGTTTCATGATAAGATATATTATTCATTGCGAAGTGTCATGTATTCCTCGTATTCACTTCAAAAGAATGTAAATGCGATACTTCCTTGCTAGGATGTAGCGTTTGCAGTTGTCTACGTATCGAAGCAATAGTGTCCTAATACTTCTTAGAACGCGATATCGCATCTCATTTCTATGTTTCATAATAAGATATAATATAAAGTGCGAAGTGTGATCCGAAGTGTATACCTCGCACAAACTTCAAACGAATGAAAACGCGGCAATTCCCTGCTAGGAAGTGGGTTTCCAGATGTCTACGTATCGTAGCAACAGAGTTCTAATGCCACTTAAAGCGCGATATCGCATCTCATATCTATGTTTCATGATAGGATATAATATTCATTGCCAAGTATCATGTATACCTCGCATACACTACAAATGAATGTAAATGCGACACTTCCTTGCTAGGAAATAGGGTTTGCAGATTTCTACGTATCGATGCAATAGCGTTCTAATGCTTCTTAAAACGAGATATCGCATCCCATTTCTATGTTTCACGATAAGATATAATACTTATAGTGCAGTGTTATGTATACCTCGTATTCACTTCAAATGTAGGAAAATGGGACACTTCTTTGCTAGGAAATAGCGGTTGCAGATATCGACGTATCGCACCAATAGAGTTCTAATGCTTTCTAATTGCGATAACGCATCTCATTTCTATATTTCATGATAAGATATAATATTCATTGTGGAGTGCTATGTATGAAGCGTATTAACTTCAAAAGAATGTAAATGCGGCACTTCCTTGCTAGGAAATAGCGTCTGCAGATATCTAGGTATCGTAGCAATGTGAGTTCTAATGCTTCTAAAAACGCGATATCGCATCTCATTTCTATGTTTCATGATAAGATATAATATTCATTGCGAAGTGTCATGTATACCTCGCATACACTTCAAATGAATGTAAATGCGTCACTTCCTTGCTAGTATATAGCGATGGCAGATGTCTACGTATCGCAGCAACAGAGTTCTAATGCTTCTTAAAACGAGATATCGCATCTCACATCTATGTTTTATGATAAGATATAATATTCATTATGCAGTGTTATGTATACGTCGTATTCACTTCAATAGAATGTAAATGCGACACTTCCTTGCTAAGAAGTAGCGTTTGCAGATGTCTACGTATATTAGCATTAGAGTTCTAATACTTCTTAGAACGCGATATTGCAACTCATTTCTTTGTTTCATGATAATATATAATATTCATTGTGGTGTGTGATGTATACCTCGTATTCACTTCCAATGTATGTAAATGCGACACTTCCTTGCTAGGAAGTAGCGTTTCCAGATGTATACGTATCGAAGCAGTTATTCTAATGCTTCTTAAATCGGGATATCGCATTTCACTTCTATGTTTCATGATTAGATTTAAAATTAATTGCGGAGTGTCATGCTTACCTCCTATTCACATAAAAGATTTTAAATGCGGCACTTCCTTGCTAGGAAGTAGCGTTTGCAGATGTCTACGTATCGTAGCAATGGAGTTCTAATGCTTTTTACATCGCGATATCGCATCTCATTTCTATGTTTCATAATAAGATATAATATAAAGTGCGAAGTGTGATCCGAAGTGTATACCTCGCACAAACTTCAAACGAATGAAAACGCGGCAATTCCCTGCTAGGAAGTGGGTTTCCAGATGTCTACGTATCGTAGCAACAGAGTTCTAATGCCACTTAAAGCGCGATATCGCATCTCATATCTATGTTTCATGATAGGATATAATATTCATTGCCAAGTTTCATGTATACCTCGCATACACTACAAATGAATGTAAATGCGACACTTCCTTGCTAGGAAATAGGGTTTGCAGATTTCTACGTATCGATGCAATAGCGTTCTAATGCTTCTTAAAACGAGATATCGCATCCCATTTCTATGTTTCACGATAAGATATAATACTTATAGTGCAGTGTTATGTACACCTCGTATTCACTTCAAATGTAGGAAAATGGGACACTTCTTTGCTAGGAAATAGCGGTTGCAGATATCGACGTATCGCACCAATAGAGTTCTAATGCTTTCTAATTGCGATAACGCATCTCATTTCTATATTTCATGATAAGATATAATATTCATTGTGGAGTGCTATGTATGAAGCGTATTAACTTCAAAAGAATGTAAATGCGGCACTTCCTTGCTAGGAAATAGCGTCTGCAGATATCTAGGTATCGTAGCAATGTGAGTTCTAATGCTTCTAAAAACGCGATATCGCATCTCATTTCTATGTTTCATGATAAGATATAATATTCATTGCGAAGTGTCATGTATACCTCGCATACACTTCAAATGAATGTAAATGCGTCACTTCCTTGCTAGTATATAGCGATGGCAGATGTCTACGTATCGCAGCAACAGAGTTCTAATGCTTCTTAAAACGAGATATCGCATCTCACATCTATGTTTTATGATAAGATATAATATTCATTATGCAGTGTTATGTATACGTCGTATTCACTTCAATAGAATGTAAATGCGACACTTCCTTGCTAAGAAGTAGCGTTTGCAGATGTCTACGTATATTAGCATTAGAGTTCTAATACTTCTTAGAACGCGATATTGCAACTCATTTCTTTGTTTCATGATAATATATAATATTCATTGTGGTGTGTGATGTATACCTCGTATTCACTTCCAATGTATGTAAATGCGACACTTCCTTGCTAGGAAGTAGCGTTTCCAGATGTATACGTATCGAAGCAGTTATTCTAATGCTTCTTAAATCGGGATATCGCATTTCACTTCTATGTTTCATGATAAGATTTAAAATTAATTGCGGAGTGTCATGCTTACCTCCTATTCACATAAAAGATTTTAAATGCGGCACTTCCTTGCTAGGAAGTAGCGTTTGCAGATGTCTACGTATCGTAGCAATGGAGTTCTAATGCTTTTTACATCGCGATATCGCATCTCATTTCTATGTTTCATGATAAAGTATAATATTCATTGTGGTGTGTTATTTATACCTCGTATTCACTTCAAAAGAATGTAAATGCGACACGTACTTGCTAGGAAATAGCGCTATCAGATGTCTGCGAATCGTACCAATAGAGATCTAATGCTTTTTATATCGCGATATCGCATCCCATTTCTATGTTTCATGATAAGATATAATATTCATTGTGGAGTGTTGTTTATACCTCGTATTCACTTCAAAAGAATGTAAATGCGACAATTCCATGCTAGGAAATAGCGAATGCAGATATCTACGTATCGTAGCAATAGTGTTCTAATGCTTCTTAAAACACGATATCGCATATCATTTTTATGTTTCATGATAAGATATAATATTCATTGCGAAGTATCACTTATAGCTCGCATACACTTCAAATGAATGTAAATGCGACACTTCCTTGCTAGGAAGAGGCGTTTCCAGATGTCTACGTATCGAAGCAATAGAGTTCTAATGCTTCTTAAAACGCGATATCGCAACTCATTTCTGTGTCTCATGATAAGATATAATACTCAACGCGAAGTGTTATGTATTTCTCGTCTACGCTTCAAATGAATGTAAATGCGACACTTCCTTTCTAGGAAATAACGATTCCAGATGTCTACGTATCGAAGCAATAGAGTACTAATGCTTCTTAATTTGCGATATCGCATCTCATTTCTATGTTTCATGATATGATATAATACACATTTCGAAGTGTCATGTATACCTCGTATTCACTTCAAAAGAATGTAAATGCGACACTTCCTTGCTAGGAAATAGCGAATGCAAATGTCTCAGTATCGAAGCAACAGAGTTCTAAAGCTTCTTAAATCGCGATATCGCAACCCGTTTCTCTATTTCGTGACAAGATATAATATTCATTGTGGAGTGTTATGTATATCTCGCATTCACTTCAAGAGAATGTAAATGCGACACTTATTTGCTAGGAAATAGCGTTTGCAAATGTCTGCGTATCGAAGCAATAGAGTTCTAATGCTTCTTAAATCGCGAAATCGCATCCCATTTCTGTTTCGTGATAAGATGTAATATTCATTGTGAAGTGTTATGTAAACCTTGTAGTCACCTCAAAAGAATGTAAGTGCAACACTTCCTAGCTAGGAAATAGCGTTTGCAGTTGCCTACGTATCGTAGCAATAGATTTCTAATGCTTGTTAAAACGCCGTAGCGCATCTCTTTTATATGTTCATGATAAGATATAATATTCATTGCGAAGTGTTACTTATACCTCGTATACACTTCAAAAGCATGTAAGTGCGAGGCTTCCTTGCTACAAAATAGCGTCCGCACAAGTCTACGTATCGAAGCAATACATTTCTAATTCTTCTTAAATCGCGATATCGCATCTCATTTCTATGTTTCATGATATGATATAATACACATTTCGAAGTGTCATGTATACCTCGTATTCACTTCAAAAGAATGTAAATGCGACACTTCCTTGCTAGGAAATAGCGAATGCAAATGTCTCAGTATCGAAGCAAAAGAGTTCTAAAGCTTCTTAAATCGCGATATCGCAACCCGTTTCTCTATTTCGTGACAAGATATAATATTCATTGTGGAGTGTTATGTATATCTCGCATTCACTTCAAGAGAATGTAAATGCGACACTTATTTGCTAGGAAATAGCGTTTGCAAATGTCTGCGTATCGAAGCAATAGAGTTCTAATGCTTCTTAAATCGCGAAATCGCATCCCATTTCTGTTTCGTGATAAGATGTAATATTCATTGTGAAGTGTTATGTAAACCTTGTAGTCACCTCAAAAGAATGTAAGTGCAACACTTCCTAGCTAGGAAATAGCGTTTGCAGTTGCCTACGTATCGTAGCAATAGATTTCTAATGCTTGTTAAAACGCCGTAGCGCATCTCTTTTATATGTTCATGATAAGATATAATATTCATTGCGAAGTGTTACTTATACCTCGTATACACTTCAAAAGCATGTAAGTGCGAGGCTTCCTTGCTACAAAATAGCGTCTGCACAAGTCTACGTATCGAAGCAATACATTTCTAATTCTTCTTAAATCGCGATATCGCATCTCATTTCTATGTTTCATGATTAGATATAATAACCATTGTGGAGTGTTAGGTATACCTCGTATTCACTTCGAAGGAATGTAAATGCGACACTTCCTTGCTGGGAAATAGCGTTTGCAGATGTCTACGTATCGTAGCAATAGAGTTCTAATACTTCTTAAAACGCGAAATCGCTCCTCATTTATATGCTTCATGATAAGATATAATATTCATTGTGGAGTGTTATGTATACATCGTATTCACTTCATTAGAATGTAAATGCGACACTCCTTTGCTAGGAAATAGCGTCTGCAGACGTCTAAGTATCGTAGCAATAGAATTATAATGCTTCTTAAAACGCGATATCGCATCTCATTTCTATGTTTCATTATAAGATATAATATTCATTGCGAAGTGTGATGTATACCTCGCATACACTTCAAACGAATGTAAATGCGGCACTTCCTGGCTTAAAATAGCGTTTGCAGATATCTACGTATCGTAGCAATAGAGTTCTAAGGCTCCTTAAAACGCGATATCGCATCTCATTCCTATGAATCATGATAAGTTGTAATATTCATTGCGAAGTGTCATGTATACCTCGCATACACTTCAAATGAATGTAAATGCGACACTACCTTGCTTGGAAATAGCGTTTACAGATGTCTACGTATCGAAGCAATATAATACATATATAATGTATTATTAGCATGCAATATATACATATATAATGCTTCTTAAATCGTCATATCGCATCTCATTTCTGTGTTTCATTATAAGATATGATATTCATTGTGCAGTGTTATGTATACCTCGTATTCACATCAAATGCATGTAAATGCGACACTTCCTTGCTAGGAAATGGGGTCTGCAGATATCTACGTATCGTAGCAATAGAGTTCTAATGCTTCTTAAATCGCCATATCGCATCTCATTTCTATGTTTCATGATAAGATATAATACTCATTCTGGAGTGTTATGTATACCTCGTATTCACTTCTAAAGATTGAAAATGCGACATTTCCTTGCTAGGAATTAGCGTTTGCAGATGTCTACGTATCGTAGCAATAGAGTTCTAAGGCTTCTTAAAACGCGAAATCGCTCCTCATTTATATGTTTCATTATACGATATAATATTCATTGCGAAGTGTCATGTATACCGCGCATACACTTCAAATGAATGTAAATGCGACACTACCTTGCTTGGAAATAGCGTTTGCAGATGTCTACGTATCGAAGCAATATAATACATATATAATGTATTAATAGCAAGCAATATATACATATATAATGCTTCTCAAATCGCCATATCGCATCTCATTTCTATGTTTTACGATAAGATATAATATTCATTGTGCAGTGTTATGTATACCACGTACTCACTTCAAAAAAATGTAAATACGACACCTCCTTGCTTGGAAGTAGCGATTGCAGATGTCTACGTATTGTAGCAGTAGCGTTCAAATGATTCTCAAAACGCGATATCGCATCTCATTTCTATGTTTCATGATAAGATATAATATTCATTGTGGAGTGTTATGTATACCTCGTATTCACTTCAAAAGTATGTAAATGCGGCACTTCCTTGATAGGAAATAGCGTCTGCAGATGTCTACTTATCGATGCAATAGAGTTCTAATGCTTCTTAAAACGCGAAATAGCTCCTCATTTCTATGCTTCGTGATAAGATATAATATTCATTGTGGAGTGTTGTGTATACCTCGTATTCACTTCAAAAGAATGTAAATGCGACACTTCCTTGCTAGGAAATAGCGTCTGCAGATGTCTACGTATCGTAGCAATAGTGTTCTGATGCTTCCTAAAACGCGATATCGCATCTCATTTTTATGTTTCATGATAAGATATGATATTCATTGCCAAGTGGCATGTATACCTCGCATACACTTCAAATGAATGTAAATGCGACACTTCCTTGCTAGGAAATAGCTTTTGCAGATGTTTAGGTATCGAAGCAATTAAGTTCTAATGCATCTTAAATCGTGATATCGCATCTCATTTCGATGTTTGATGATAACATATAATATTCATTGCGCAATGTTATGTATACCTCGCATTCACTTCAAAAGAATGTAAATGCGACACGTCCTTGCTATGAAATAGCGTTTGTAGATGTCTACGTATCGTAGCAATAGAGTTCTAAAGCTTCTTAAAACGCGATATCGCATCTCATTTCTATGTTTCGTGATAAGATATAATATTCATTGCGAAGTTTCATGTATTCCTCGTATTCACTTCAAATGAATGTAAATGCGACACAACCTTTCTAGGAAATAGCGTTTGCAGATGTCTACGTGTCGAAGCAAAAGAGTTCTAATGCTTCTTAAAACGAGATATCGCATCTCATTCCTATGTTTCATGGTAAGATATATTATTCATTGCGAAGTATCACATATACATCGGATACACTTCAAATGAATGTAAATGCGACACTTCCTTGCTAGGAAATAGCGAATGCAAATGTCTCAGTATCGAAGCAACAGAGTTCTAAAGCTTCTTAAATCGCGATATCGCAACCCGTTTCTCTATTTCGTGACAAGATATAATATTCATTGTGGAGTGTTATGTATATCTCGCATTCACTTCAAGAGAATGTAAATGCGACACTTATTTGCTAGGAAATAGCGTTTGCAAATGTCTGCGTATCGAAGCAATAGAGTTCTAATGCTTCTTAAATCGCGAAATCGCATCCCATTTCTGTTTCGTGATAAGATGTAATATTCATTGTGAAGTGTTATGTAAACCTTGTAGTCACCTCAAAAGAATGTAAGTGCAACACTTCCTAGCTAGGAAATAGCGTTTGCAGTTGCCTACGTATCGTAGCAATAGATTTCTAATGCTTGTTAAAACGCCGTAGCGCATCTCTTTTATATGTTCATGATAAGATATAATATTCATTGCGAAGTGTTACTTATACCTCGTATACACTTCAAAAGCATGTAAGTGCGAGGCTTCCTTGCTACAAAATAGCGTCTGCACAAGTCTACGTATCGAAGCAATACATTTCTAATTCTTCTTAAATCGCGATATCGCATCTCATTTCTATGTTTCATGATTAGATATAATAACCATTGTGGAGTGTTAGGTATACCTCGTATTCACTTCGAAGGAATGTAAATGCGACACTTCCTTGCTGGGAAATAGCGTTTGCAGATGTCTACGTATCGTAGCAATAGAGTTCTAATGCTTCTTAAAACGCGAAATCGCTCCTCATTTATATGCTTCATGATAAGATATAATATTCATTGTGGAGTGTTATGTATACATCGTATTCACTTCATTAGAATGTAAATGCGACACTCCTTTGCTAGGAAATAGCGTCTGCAGACGTCTAAGTATCGTAGCAATAGAATTATAATGCTTCTTAAAACGCGATATCGCATCTCATTTCTATGTTTCATTATAAGATATAATATTCATTGCGAAGTGTCATGTATACCTCGCATACACTTCAAACGAATGTAAATGCGGCACTTCCTGGCTTAAAATAGCGTTTGCAGATATCTACGTATCGTAGCAATAGAGTTCTAAGGCTCCTTAAAACGCGATATCGCATCTCATTCCTATGAATCATGATAAGTTGTAATATTCATTGCGAAGTGTCATGTATACCTCGCATACACTTCAAATGAATGTAAATGCGACACTACCTTGCTTGGAAATAGCGTTTACAGATGTCTACGTATCGAAGCAATATAATACATATATAATGTATTATTAGCATGCAATATATACATATATAATGCTTCTTAAATCGTCATATCGCATCTCATTTCTGTGTTTCATTATAAGATATGATATTCATTGTGCAGTGTTATGTATACCTCGTATTCACATCAAATGCATGTAAATGCGACACTTCCTTGCTAGGAAATGGGGTCTGCAGATATCTACGTATCGTAGCAATAGAGTTCTAATGCTTCTTAAATCGCCATATCGCATCTCATTTCTATGTTTCATGATAAGATATAATACTCATTCTGGAGTGTTATGTATACCTCGTATTCACTTCTAAAGATTGAAAATGCGACATTTCCTTGCTAGGAATTAGCGTTTGCAGATGTCTACGTATCGTAGCAATAGAGTTCTAAGGCTTCTTAAAACGCGAAATCGCTCCTCATTTATATGTTTCATTATACGATATAATATTCATTGCGAAGTGTCATGTATACCGCGCATACACTTCAAATGAATGTAAATGCGACACTACCTTGCTTGGAAATAGCGTTTGCAGATGTCTACGTATCGAAGCAATATAATACATATATAATGTATTAGTAGCAAGCAATATATACATATATAATGCTTCTCAAATCGCCATATCGCATCTCATTTCTATGTTTTACGATAAGATATAATATTCATTGTGCAGTGTTATGTATACCACGTACTCACTTCAAAAAAATGTAAATACGACACCTCCTTGCTTGGAAGTAGCGATTGCAGATGTCTACGTATTGTAGCAGTAGCGTTCAAATGATTCTCAAAACGCGATATCGCATCTCATTTCTATGTTTCATGATAAGATATAATATTCATTGTGGAGTGTTATGTATACCTCGTATTCACTTCAAAAGTATGTAAATGCGGCACTTCCTTGATAGGAAATAGCGTCTGCAGATGTCTACTTATCGATGCAATAGAGTTCTAATGCTTCTTAAAACGCGAAATAGCTCCTCATTTCTATGCTTCGTGATAAGATATAATATTCATTGTGGAGTGTTGTGTATACCTCGTATTCACTTCAAAAGAATGTAAATGCGACACTTCCTTGCTAGGAAATAGCGTCTGCAGATGTCTACGTATCGTAGCAATAGTGTTCTGATGCTTCCTAAAACGCGATATCGCATCTCATTTTTATGTTTCATGATAAGATATGATATTCATTGCCAAGTGGCATGTATACCTCGCATACACTTCAAATGAATGTAAATGCGACACTTCCTTGCTAGGAAATAGCTTTTGCAGATGTTTAGGTATCGAAGCAATTAAGTTCTAATGCATCTTAAATCGTGATATCACATCTCATTTCGATGTTTGATGATAACATATAATATTCATTGCGCAATGTTATGTATACCTCGCATTCACTTCAAAAGAATGTAAATGCGACACGTCCTTGCTATGAAATAGCGTTTGTAGATGTCTACGTATCGTAGCAATAGAGTTCTAAAGCTTCTTAAAACGCGATATCGCATCTCATTTCTATGTTTCGTGATAAGATATAATATTCATTGCGAAGTTTCATGTATTCCTCGTATTCACTTCAAATGAATGTAAATGCGACACTTCCTTTCTAGGAAATAGCGTTTGCAGATGTCTACGTGTCGAAGCAAAAGAGTTCTAATGCTTCTTAAAACGAGATATCGCATCTCATTCCTATGTTTCATGGTAAGATATATTATTCATTGCGAAGTATCACATATACATCGGATACACTTCAAATGAATGTAAATGCGACACTTCCTTGCTAGGAAATAGCGAATGCAAATGTCTCAGTATCGAAGCAACAGAGTTCTAAAGCTTCTTAAATCGCGATATCGCAACCCGTTTCTCTATTTCGTGACAAGATATAATATTCATTGTGGAGTGTTATGTATATCTCGCATTCACTTCAAGAGAATGTAAATGCGACACTTATTTGCTAGGAAATAGCGTTTGCAAATGTCTGCGTATCGAAGCAATAGAGTTCTAATGCTTCTTAAATCGCGAAATCGCATCCCATTTCTGTTTCGTGATAAGATGTAATATTCATTGTGAAGTGTTATGTAAACCTTGTAGTCACCTCAAAAGAATGTAAGTGCAACACTTCCTAGCTAGGAAATAGCGTTTGCAGTTGCCTACGTATCGTAGCAATAGATTTCTAATGCTTGTTAAAACGCCGTAGCGCATCTCTTTTATATGTTCATGATAAGATATAATATTCATTGCGAAGTGTTACTTATACCTCGTATACACTTCAAAAGCATGTAAGTGCGAGGCTTCCTTGCTACAAAATAGCGTCTGCACAAGTCTACGTATCGAAGCAATACATTTCTAATTCTTCTTAAATCGCGATATCGCATCTCATTTCTATGTTTCATGATTAGATATAATAACCATTGTGGAGTGTTAGGTATACCTCGTATTCACTTCGAAGGAATGTAAATGCGACACTTCCTTGCTGGGAAATAGCGTTTGCAGATGTCTACGTATCGTAGCAATAGAGTTCTAATGCTTCTTAAAACGCGAAATCGCTCCTCATTTATATGCTTCATGATAAGATATAATATTCATTGTGGAGTGTTATGTATACATCGTATTCACTTCATTAGAATGTAAATGCGACACTCCTTTTCTAGGAAATAGCGTCTGCAGACGTCTAAGTATCGTAGCAATAGAATTATAATGCTTCTTAAAACGCGATATCGCATCTCATTTCTATGTTTCATTATAAGATATAATATTCATTGCGAAGTGTGATGTATACCTCGCATACACTTCAAACGAATGTAAATGCGGCACTTCCTGGCTTAAAATAGCGTTTGCAGATATCTACGTATCGTAGCAATAGAGTTCTAAGGCTCCTTAAAACGCGATATCGCATCTCATTCCTATGAATCATGATAAGTTGTAATATTCATTGCGAAGTGTCATGTATACCTCGCATACACTTCAAATGAATGTAAATGCGACACTACCTTGCTTGGAAATAGCGTTTACAGATGTCTACGTATCGAAGCAATATAATACATATATAATGTATTATTAGCATGCAATATATACATATATAATGCTTCTTAAATCGTCATATCGCATCTCATTTCTGTGTTTCATTATAAGATATGATATTCATTGTGCAGTGTTATGTATACCTCGTATTCACATCAAATGCATGTAAATGCGACACTTCCTTGCTAGGAAATGGGGTCTGCAGATATCTACGTATCGTAGCAATAGAGTTCTAATGCTTCTTAAATCGCCATATCGCATCTCATTTCTATGTTTCATGATAAGATATAATACTCATTCTGGAGTGTTATGTATACCTCGTATTCACTTCTAAAGATTGAAAATGCGACATTTCCTTGCTAGGAATTAGCGTTTGCAGATGTCTACGTATCGTAGCAATAGAGTTCTAAGGCTTCTTAAAACGCGAAATCGCTCCTCATTTATATGTTTCATTATACGATATAATATTCATTGCGAAGTGTCATGTATACCGCGCATACACTTCAAATGAATGTAAATGCGACACTACCTTGCTTGGAAATAGCGTTTGCAGATGTCTACGTATCGAAGCAATATAATACATATATAATGTATTAGTAGCAAGCAATATATACATATATAATGCTTCTCAAATCGCCATATCGCATCTCATTTCTATGTTTTACGATAAGATATAATATTCATTGTGCAGTGTTATGTATACCACGTACTCACTTCAAAAAAATGTAAATACGACACCTCCTTGCTTGGAAGTAGCGATTGCAGATGTCTACGTATTGTAGCAGTAGCGTTCAAATGATTCTCAAAACGCGATATCGCATCTCATTTCTATGTTTCATGATAAGATATAATATTCATTGTGGAGTGTTATGTATACCTCGTATTCACTTCAAAAGTATGTAAATGCGGCACTTCCTTGATAGGAAATAGCGTCTGCAGATGTCTACTTATCGATGCAATAGAGTTCTAATGCTTCTTAAAACGCGAAATAGCTCCTCATTTCTATGCTTCGTGATAAGATATAATATTCATTGTGGAGTGTTGTGTATACCTCGTATTCACTTCAAAAGAATGTAAATGCGACACTTCCTTGCTAGGAAATAGCGTCTGCAGATGTCTACGTATCGTAGCAATAGTGTTCTGATGCTTCCTAAAACGCGATATCGCATCTCATTTTTATGTTTCATGATAAGATATGATATTCATTGCCAAGTGGCATGTATACCTCGCATACACTTCAAATGAATGTAAATGCGACACTTCCTTGCTAGGAAATAGCTTTTGCAGATGTTTAGGTATCGAAGCAATTAAGTTCTAATGCATCTTAAATCGTGATATCGCATCTCATTTCGATGTTTGATGATAACATATAATATTCATTGCGCAATGTTATGTATACCTCGCATTCACTTCAAAAGAATGTAAATGCGACACGTCCTTGCTATGAAATAGCGTTTGTAGATGTCTACGTATCGTAGCAATAGAGTTCTAAAGCTTCTTAAAACGCGATATCGCATCTCATTTCTATGTTTCGTGATAAGATATAATATTCATTGCGAAGTTTCATGTATTCCTCGTATTCACTTCAAATGAATGTAAATGAGACACTTCCTTTCTAGGAAATAGCGTTTGCAGATGTCTACGTGTCGAAGCAAAAGAGTTCTAATGCTTCTTAAAACGGGATATCGCATCTCATTCCTATGTTTCATGGTAAGATATATTATTCATTGCGAAGTATCACATATACATCGGATACACTTCAAATGAATGTAAATGCGACACTTCCTTGCTAGGAAATAGCGTTTGCAGATGTCTACGTATCATAGCAATAGAGTTCTGATGCTTCTTAAAACGCGATGTCGCTCCTCATTTCTATGTTCCATGATAAGATATAATATTCATTGCGAAGTGTCAAGTATACCTCGCATACACTTCAATTGAATGTAAATGCGACACTTCCATTCTAGGAAATTACGTTTGCAGATGTCTACGTATCAAAGCAATAGATTTCTAATGCTTCTTAAAACTCGCTTTCGCATCTCATTTCTATGTTTCATGATAAGGTATAATATTCATTGTGAAGTGACATGCATACCTCGTATTCACTTCAAAAGAATGTAAATGCGACACTTTCTTGTTAGGAAGTAGCGTTTGCAGATGTCAAGATATCGAAGCAATAGCGTTGCAATGCTTCTTAAATCGAGATATCGCATCTCCTTTCTATGTTTCATGATAACATATAATTTTCATTGCGAAGTGTCTCGTACTCACTTCAAAAGAATGTAAATGCGACACTTCCTTGCTAGGACGTTGCGTTTGCAGATGTTTACGTATCGATGCAGTAGAGTTCTAATGCTTCTTAAATCGCGATATCCCATCTCATTTCTATGTTTCATGGTAAGATATAATATTCATTGCGAAGTGGCATGTATACCTCGCATACACATCAAGTGAATGTAGATGCGACACTTCCGTGCTAGGAAGTAGTGTCACGTCCTGGCGAACAAATTATTCGTATCCCAGGAGGCTATATGACACTAGCCTTTTAGTCGAAAATTCGGTCCGGTATAAAACTCGTATGACCGGGTTCGTCGATTCTGGCAAGACGCGGGCACCGTAAACAATCGCGAACGCGTGTAAGGAGGGATTTTACTTACATTTCGCTGATTTCCCTCTTCTGCTTTCAGATGTGGCGATCGTCGAGTGTCGTTTTCGGGGGAGGAGTCGGCGTACGGCTGGCTGAAATCGGCGTTGTGACGGTGGAGCTGCGATGAATGTCGCCGTCCGTCGATGAACGAAGAATTCTGGCGTTGCACCAACGTATTCCGCACGAGATAATGGATTAAATTCTTCCTCCCGGCGCGAAGAGTTCGTTTATAAACACTCAAGTTGTTGCGAACTTGGAAGAATTTGTATTAAAATATAATTGAATTTAGAAATGGAGTTGGAATGAACTAGAACTTGATGTGGTAGGAAAATAATAAAGTATATTCTAAATCAAAGAGTACAAGAACAATTATTTCTAAGTATTAAGACTAGGTTAACTATGAATTAGGAATTAGAACAAAGACTTTACAACTAGGAATCTCATCGAGGCTGCGCGACGGCCCTAAGGCGCGACTTGGAAGAGACTTGGAATTGGAAGTGCCCGAAGGCGAGATAGAACTGTACCGTACTGACGGTACTGACTGACTGTGTCTCCCAAGATGCGTCTGCGACCTCCTCGACTCTCGGAGCGCTTCGGTCGCGTGCGAACGTAGGTGGGAGTATGTGGACGCCCGAGTGGGGTCTCGGCGTTGCGTGGTGGGGTTAGCGGCGCGTGCCGCTGAGGCAGTCGCGACCTCGCGCGTCGCGGCTTACTTAATTAGCGCAACTTATGAATATAGAGATACAAGTATGAAATTAGAAATTACGCCTTAAACGTAAAATGTGTGTTGTTTGTGTCGTTATAAAGTAGTGTCGTGTAAATTCTATGAGCTAGGAATACAGAGCATAGAATGTAGGAGTATATATATAATGTTAATTAATAATCTTAGAAATAGTATTTTGGGCATGGCAGATCTGGGATGGTGAAATCGTAGAGTCCTTTGTACGGTGAGGGTTCCCGTCGTCGGATCTCGTGGAGGTTGATTCTCCTGGTACGTCCCTGGAGTGAACGAGAGGGCGAGTTTCCCTGCAGGTAAGAATGAGACGGTGGATGGCTCCTTGAGTGGGAGCGAGACAGCGCACATGGTCGTTGATGCGAGCGAGATGGCGAGCACCTCTGCGGGTGCGAGTGAGACGGAGGGTAGGTCCCTTGGAGTGAGAGAGACGGCGAGCACCTCTGCGGGTGCGAGTGAGTCGGAGGGTATATCCCTTGGAGTGAGAGAGACGGCGAGCACCTCTGCGGGTGCGAGTGAGACGATGGTCGTAGCCTTTGGCCTGAGTGAGACGGCGAATTGCGCCTGGGTGTTTCCTGTGGTGCAGGCGCGTGAGGGTGGTTGCTGTGGTGCGTTGAGAGGGTAGCAGGTGGCACGCCTGACGTCACACCTTGCCCCTTAGAAAAAGAATTTCGCCTATAGCGAAATCTCTGGACTGATGTGGGCTCGATGTGGGATGCTACTCATCTCGTGTGCTGTGGAGGAGATTGGTCCTCCTTGGCGTGTATGCTGCTCTCATCTCGTGGATGCTGTGGTCTCTGCGTATCTTGTGCTGCTACGGCTGCACTCTGTTTGGTTGCACTTTTCTTCGGAGGTGCACTTTGTTCGTTTGTCACTGTCACCGATTCTTTTACTCTTTGTTCATTAAGATTTTCAGTTTCTGATTTTGACTTACACTTTTCACTGTCTCCTACATTCTATCGAACTCTCATACGTGCATTCATCGTTTGTAGGCGCTTACAATTTTTTAATTTATTTGAATGCACAATCTTTTGCCTCCTTTTAACATTAATTTTTACATTATTATTAAGCAGAATCTCCAAGATCTTATATGGGCCTGTGTATTGAGAATCGAATTTATGTCTAAGTGGTTCGCGGAGCAAATAAACCCATTGTCCGACTTGGAAATCCTTTACATTAAGCTTCTTATCGTAATAGAATTTAGCGCGTGTTTTTGCACCGTCTAAGTATGTTTTCGCTATTTCTTGTGAAGTACGTATTCCATCGTTGAGTTCATCTAAATACGTGGCGTACGATTCGTTTTCCGAAGTGTCTCTGAAAGGTATGGCAGAGGGAGTTCGTGCTATTTTCCCAAAAACCAGTTCGTATGGCGTGTAACGTGTTCCTTAGTGTGTACTGGTATTGTAGGAAAACATAGCATATGGCAGCTATTTTTCCCAATTGTTCCGATTGCCTATGAATTGTTTTAAATATTCCGCTAACACGTGATGTGATCTTTCCACATAACCGTTGGTCTGGGCGTGGAAAGCCGTTGTTTTATATTGTTGAATGCTGAATCTAGCGGCGATGGTTTTCATCAATGAGTTTATAAAATTGGAACCTTGATCTGTTAATATGCCCTTAGGGCATCCGAATTTACAAATAAAATGCGTAATGAACGCGTCGGCTATGTCAACCGCCGTGGTTCTTTTTAAAGGAATTGCTAGGGAATACTTTGTCAGGAGATCTTGTATCGTGAGTATGTTCGTATATCCGTCTGGAGTGGGGGGTAATGGTCCCATAAGATCCATGGATATCTTGTCGAATGCTGTGCCTGGGGTATCGGTGAGAGTTAGAGGTTGACGCGTTTTGACTCTAGTTAGTTTTAATTTTTGGCACATTTCGCATTTTTCTATGTATTTTTGGATTTCTTGTTTCGTGTTCGGCCAGTAGTACTTTTCACGGATTCTACTGTAAGTTTTGTTAACTCCTTTGTGTCCTGCTACTGGGGTATCGTGATTCTCGCGGATTATATCGTTTCGAAGTTCTTCTCGCGGAGTACGAACGAGACCTTGGCAGAACGTAATTTGAATATTGGTGTCGAGAAAGAGATCTACTAGGATTCGTTTGATTTGTGAAAGAGTAAATTGATTAATTGCGGTTTGTGCTATGCTAAACGATTCTAATTGAAGCTCGCGTGTTACGTCATATAGAGATTGTAAACATTCTAGAAGGATTTGATTGTCGACTTGTTTCTTTTCGTGTTCCGTAACTGGTAATGAAATTTGGAAATAATTTCCGTGAGAACTTACTTTGGCTCTTCCTAAGTTAACGTTATCTTTATGTTGATGGAATTTTCCTACATTCTGAAGTTCGCGTGCGCCTGTTTCGTACGGGCGGCCTCCTCTCGTGATAAAAACGACTAAATTATCGTGCCTTGCGGATAACGAGTCTCTTGTAGTAACGAACAGAGGGCGTTGCCTGACTTCGGGTGGGTAGTCCACTGTCGGTAAGTCTGTCGGTACCGTTGTCGGTAAGGAGGAACTAGGATTTTCTGTCGGTAATTGCGATCTGTCGATATTTTCTGTCGAGGATGCTGGTGTAGGAGGCGGCGGAGGTGGAGGTTTGGATGATTTAGGAACTGGAAACTCGAAAATGTTTTCGTCGGAGTCGCTGGAGTGTGTAATTGGCTTTACGCTGACAGGGTTTCTTGACAAAGCATCTGCGTTCATGTTCACCTTTCCTGGCTTGTATACGATTTCATATTCGTATTCGGCCAGTTTAAGGCGCCAACGAACTAATCTACTGGACGGATCTTTGACGGAGTTCATCCAGGCCAACGGTCTGTGGTCTGTCACGAGTTTGAAAGATCGACCGTAGATATATGGTCTAAAATAATGAACGGCGTAAATGATGCCCAAACACTCCTTTTCTATAGTTGAATAATTTTTCTCTGCATTATTCAGCAAGCGCGACGTGTAGGCGATTGGAAGGTCCCTACCGATGGGGCCCTGACTAAGAACGGCGCCGATAGCGTTGGCGGATGCGTCTGAGGTTATGATAAACGGTTTCGAAAAGTCAGGATACTGCAATATCGGTGCTTCACAGGGCATGTCTCTTAGTGTAACGAATGCAATTTCCTGATCGTTTCGCCAAATGAATTTAATATCTTTTTTAAGGAGATTCGTTAGTGGTTTCGCGATAGAAGAGAAATTTGAAATAAATCTGCGATAGTATCCTGCGAGACCGAGAAACTGTTTTATTTGTTTTGGGTTCTGTGGACGTGGAAAGTCTCTTACTGTTCATATTTTATTAGGATCGGGTTTTACCCCGTTTTCGCTAATGACGTGCCTTAAATAATTTACTTCACGGCGCAAAAACTCGCACTTGTCCGGCTGGAGGACAAGGTTCGCGTATCGAAGGCGTTCTACAAGCTTATTAAATTTTACCTCGTGTTCGTGCAAAGAACTGGCGTACAGAACAATATCATCGAGATATACAAACATTTCATTGCCTTGCAAACCTGTTAGAACATTGTCCATCAGCCGTTGGAAGGTGGCTGTGGCGTTACGGAGACCGAACGGCATTCTTTGAAATTCGTAGTGGCCGTGAGGGGTCGAAAATGCGGTTTTAGCGGAATCTGATGCTGACATTGGGATTTGATGGAATCCACTTGCTAAATCAAAGGTACTGAAGTACTTTGCGCTTCCTAACTTATCTAGTATCTCCGTTATACACGGGAGCGGGTACGCATCGGCGATGGATTTTTCGTTCAGGCTTCGATAGTCTATTACAACTCTCCATCTTTTATTTCCTAAAGAATCCGGTTTCTTGGGTACAACCCAGAGCGGTGAATTATATGGAGATTTTGACGGTTTAATAATTTCCTTTTCTAGTAATTGATCTATTTGACGTTGTATTTCTTCCTTGTGTATCGGCGGGAAGCGGTATTGTTTCACGTTTATTAGCTGATCATTTATCGTTGGAATACGGTGCTCGGTTACAGTGGTAAATCCTAATTTATCGCCTGGGAGATGGAATAAATTTTGATTGTTAGAAATCAGTTTGTATATATTATTTCTTTCTTCGCTGTTTAGATGATCTAGACGGAGTGACGCGTCTATTTCGTCGAATCGGCTTTGAGGTTGCGTTACATTTTGAGTGGCGCGCGGAGTGTCGCGTTTCAAGTGTCGTTCGCTATCGCTTTTGAGAAGAGATTTATTTTGTGTATCTTTCGCGCGGATGTTTAAGTTACGTTGCGTACCTTCGATGGCACTTGAAAAAATTTTTGTGGATTTTCTGAGGTTGTTATTGGAAGATTTATCATGGTTGGAAACTTTGTGTTGAATATCGCGTGACGATGGTAAGAGATTTTCGTTGGAATTCGTAGAATTTGTAGTGGATTTTGAAACAATGTTAGCATAAGATACAGTGGGATTTGGGAATACTCGTTTTAGAGTGGATACAGTGGATTTGGAATTAGTCGAGTTAGTACGCATGCTTGAGACAGTGGATTTAGTATTAATTGGATTAGTAGGCATGCTGGAAACAGTGGATTTAGTATTAGTAGAATTAGTACGCGTGCTTGAAACAGTGGATTTAGTATTCATTTTTGTATTAGAAACAGTGGATTTTGTATTGATTTTTGTATTAGAAACAGTGGATTTAGTATTGATTTTTGTATTAGAAACAGTGGATTTAGAAGTATTCGTAAATAACGAATATAACGCTGGTTCGCGTTTCAGCGATTCGAGAACGGGAAGCGGGTCCAGATGAATTCTGGGCACCGCGATCTCGATCTCGGTATCGGTCGCATTAATTATGCTTGCTATCGCATGGCCGTTTCGCACTTTAACGATAGCATGACCGAAATATACTCCCGTCGCGATCTGTGTTCGGGGGATTATTCCTTCGCCTACGCCTGAATTAATTATTCCGTTAATTAAAACGTCTTCGCGACGTGCAAATAGGATCCTATTCCCGTGCCACAGGATATATTTATTTCTAAAAGATATATCCGCTTCTGCACAAAACCCGGATCCCAGGATCCCGGCGGATTTAATTGGGAAGTCGGAACTGACAACATTAAACGGAACGTCACGAGAAAATATCGGTAACGTAACCGTCCCTAAGGTGGCTACGGTTCCCTGAGTTACACCGGTAATAGTTAGGCGTTCTGCAGTGTTAATTAGAGTTTTAGGTTTTAGCGCGTTTTCCTTGATCACGTTGATCTCGGCTCCGGTGTCGATCATCATTACTACGGGTTCAATTAACGCGTTAGAATTTATGACAACCGTGGGGACGCTAGTTTTACCCGTTATGTTTACTGCTGCTCTTCTATTATCGAGATTGACTCGTCGTTCGTTAAGGCGGGAACTCGGCGATCGTAGCCGGCCTCGCGTACCGTCTCGCGGCGGGTCGGGAGGCCGTTCGCGTTTCCCGGATTCGGGCGCGTAACGTTATTTCCGACATTATTAAATTGTCGCTTTCGACATTCGTCTATGCTATGTCCCAGGTTTCGGCAGTACCTACAAACGAGATCCCGTCGATCGGGCGGTGCGTACTGACCGCGCGGAGGTCCCGTTACAGGCGGTCGTTCCTGTCGAGGATACCTCGGGGTTTCTTCCCGTGGTTACGTGACTGACGGTCTATGATATGCGTACCTGCAATCGCGGGTGACATGACCGCGACTATTACAACGAGCGCAAACCGTTTCTTGCCGGCGCTCGAAGTGAAAATTTTCTGTACGGAGACGCGACGAGGAGAGTCTCTCTTTGTCTAATTCGTTTCGCCTGTACAACTCCTTAGCGTGAGCGAACGCGTCCGCGTATGTTTCGTACAATCGCGTGTTCATCGAATGTCGAATTTCCGGGATAAGCTCGTCGCAAAAACACCTAAGCGTAAGCGCGTCTATTCCGGAACGTGAATTTACTAATTCGGCGGAATCGAACCGTTCGCAGTCGATTGCTGCGTTACGTAGGTCTTTAATTCTACCTATGAAATCGAGGATATGTTCTCCTGGGCGCATGAAAGTATTAGTTAGTTCGCCCCTGTAATGGTCGGTTGACTTTGTATTTCCGAATGCGGCTCGTAGAATATCGGTCAGTTGTCCGACCGAAGAGCATTGCTCGTCCTCTACGGCCAGGTATGCACAGCCGCGTAAACGATTGACAATGAGTTTGGTGAACGAGGGTTCTCCTTCGGGCGAAATCAACTCCCTTGCCCGTTTACAGGCCCGCACGAACTGTAATATTGGCAAGTTTTTGCCATCGAATATAGGGATGCTATCTATTGCTTCGCGAAAAATAAACCTATCTGTTTGAGAGTTTGGTGAATCGGACCCTGAACTACGTGTCGGTTGCAGGTGCGGAGTTCCGAAAGAGATAGTGTCGGCGTTTGCGGATTGTGCCGCGCGTAAGGATTCCAATTCCCAACGCATGAAATCTATTTGGCGATTCAACGTAGCGATCGCTTGTTCTTTATCCGTATTATCGTTTGAAGGTCCGGCGGCGTCGATTGCGAGAGCATCGTGAAAATCTAACGTTCGGTGAGTATCGGATTCGGTTGCGGCGGCGTCCTATTGTACCTGAAGCCGCGTTCGCTTTGTCGGCGTGCGCGTCAACATGGCTGTTCGAACACTTATTCAGCAGAATTTCCGATAAGTTATACGCGAATATCCCACCGCTGTCACCAGAAATTATGTCAAGTCCTGGCGAACAAATTATTCGTATCCCAGGAGGCTGAATGACACAAGCATTTTTGTCGAGAATTCGGTCCGGTATAAAACGCGTATGACCGGGTTCGTCGATTCTGGCAAGACGCGGGCACCGTAAACAATCGCGAACGCGTGTAAGGAAGGATTTTACTTACCTTTCGCTAATTTCCCTCTCCTGCTTTCAGATGTGGCGATCGTCGAGGGTCGTTCTCGGGGGAGGAGACGGCGTACGGCTGGCTGTTATCGGCGTTGTGACGGTGGAGCTGCGATGAATGTCGACGTCCGTCGATGAACGAAGAATTCTGGCGTTTCACCAACGCATTCCGCACGAGATAATGGATTAAATTCTTCCTCCCGGCGCGAAGAGTTCGTTTATAAACACTCAAGTTGTTACGAACTTGGAAGAATTTGTATTAAAATATAATTGAATTTAGAAATGGAGTTGGAATGAACTAGAACTTGATGTGGTAGAAAAATAATAAAGTATATTCTAAATCAAAGAGTACAAGAACAATTATTTCTAAGTACTAAGACTAGGTTAACTATGAATTAGGAATTAGAACAAGGACTTTAGAACTAGGAACCTCATCGAGGCTGCGCGACGGCCCTAAGGCGCGACTTGGAAGAGACTTGGAATTGGAAGTACCCGAAGGCGAGATAGAACTGTACCGTACTGACGGTACTGACTGACTGTGTCTCCCAAGATGCGTCTGCGACCTCCTCGACTCTCGGAGCGCTTCGGTCGCGTGCGAACGTAGGTGGGAGTATGTGGACGCCCGAGTGGGGTCTCGGCGTTGCGTGGTGGGGTTAGCGGCGCGTGCCGCTGAGGCGGTCGCGATCTCGCGCGTCGCGGCTTATTTAATTAGCGCTCTTATGATTATAGAGATACAAGTATGAAATTAGAATCTCGTAGAGGTTGATTCACCTGGTACGTCCCTGGAGTGAGCGAGAGGGCGAGTTTCCCTGCAGGTAAGAGTGAGACGGTGGATGGCACCTTGAGTGGGAGCGAGACAGCGCACATGGTCCTTGGTGCGAGCGAGATGGCGCACGAGGTCCTCGGTGCGAGTGAGAAAGAATGCGTTGCCCTTGGAGCGAGGGAGAAGGCGAACACATCTGCGGGTGCGAGTGAGACGGAGGGTAGGTCCCTTGGAGTGAGAGAGACGGCGAGCATCTCTGTGGGTGCGAGTGAGACGGAGGGTATGTCCCCTGGAGTGAGAGAGACGGCGAGTTGCGCCTGGGTGTTGCAGGTGGTGCAGGCGCGTGAGGGTGGTTGCTGTGGTGCGTTGAGAGTGTGGCAGGCGGCACACCTGACGTCACAGTAGCGTTTGCAGATATCTACGTATCGAAGCAGTAGAGTTCTAATGCTTCTCAAAACGCGATATCGCATCTCATTTTTATGTTTCATGATAAGATATAATATTCATTACGAAGTGTTATGTATTCCTCGTCTCCACTTCGAATGAATGTAAATGCGACACTTCCTTGCTAGGAAATAGCGTTTGCAGATGTCTACGTATCGAAGCAATAGAGTTCTAATGCTGCTTAAATTGCGATATCGCATCTCATTTCTATATTTCGTGATAAGATATAATATTCATTGTGGGGTGTTATGTATGAAGCGTATTTACTTCAAAAGAATGTAACTGCGGCACTTCCTTCCTAGGAAATAGCGTTTGCAGATGTCTGCGTTTCGTAGCAATAGAGTTCTACAGCTTCTTAATACGCGATATCGAATCTCATTTCTATGCTTCATGATAGGATATAATATTAATTGCCAAGTGTTATGTATTCCTCGTCTTCACTTCAAACGTATGAAAATGCGGTACATCCTTTCTAGAAAATAGCGTTTCCAGATGTTTACGTATCGAGGAAATTGTGTTCTAATGCTACTTAAATCACAATATCGCATCTCATTTCTATGTTTCACGATAAGATATAATATTCATAGTGGAGTGTTATGTGTACCTCATATTCACTTCAAATGAATGTACATGCGACACTTTCCTTCTACGAAATAGCGTCTCCACACGTCTACGTATCGCAGCAATAAAGCTCTAATGTTTCCTAAAACGCGATATCGCATCTCATTGCTATGTCTCATCATGAGATATAATATTCATTGCGAAGTGTCACGTATACCTCTTATTCACTTCAAATGAATGTAAATGCGACACTTCCTTTCTAGGAAATAACGTTTCCAGATGTCTACGTATCGAAGCAATAGTGTTCTAATGCTTCTTAAATCGCGATATCGCATCCCATTTCTATGTCTCACGATAAGATATAATATTCATTGCGAAGTGTTATGTATTCCTTACCTACGCTACAAATGAATGTAAATGCGACACTTCCTTTATAGGAAATAGCGTTTCCAGATGTCTACGTACCGGAGCAGTAGAGTTCTAATGCTTCTTAAAACGCGATATCGCATCTCATTCCTATGTTTTATGATAAGATATAATATTCATTGTGCAGTGTTATGTCTATCTCGTCTACACTTCAAATGAATGTAAATGCGACACTTCCTTTCTAGGAAATTACGTTTCCAGATGTCTACGTATCAAAGCAATAAAGTTGTAATGCTTCTTAAATCGAGATATCGCATCTCATTTCTATGTTTCATGATAAGATATAATATTCATTGCGAAGTGCTATGTATACCTCGTATTCACTTCAAAAGAATGTAAGTGCGACACTTCCATGCTAGGAAATAGCGTTTGCAGATGTCAACGTATCGTAGCAGTAGAGCTTTAACGTTTCTTAAAACGCGATATCGCATCTCATTTCTATGTTTCATGATACGATATAATATTCATTGTGCAGTGTTATATATACCTCGTATTCACTTCGAGAGAATGTAAATGCGACACTTCCTTGCTAGGAAATAGCGTTGGCAGATGTCTACGTATCGAAGCATTGGAGCCCTAATGCTTCCTATATCGCGATATCGCATCTCATTTCTATGTTTCATGATAAGATATAATATTCATTGCGAAGTGTCATGTATACCTCGTATTCACTTCGAGAGAATCTAAATGCTACACTTCCTTCCTAGGAAATAGCGTTTGCAGATGTCTACGTATCGAAGCAATAGAGATCTAATGCTTCTGAAATCGCGATTTCGCATCTCATTTCTATGTTTCATGAAAAGATATAATATTCATTGTGCAGTGTTATGTGTACCTCGTATTCACTTCAAAAGAATGATAATGCGCCACTTCCTTGCTAGGAAATAGCGTTTGCAGATGTCTATGTATCGTAGCAATAGGGTTCTAATTCTTCTTAAAAGGCGAAATCGATCCTCATGTTTTGGTTTCATGATAAGATATAATATTCATTGTGCAGTGCTATGTATACCTCGTATTCACTGCAATAGAATGTAAATGCGACACTTCCATGCTAGGAGATAGCGTTTGCAGATGTCTACGTAACGTAGCAATAGAGTTTTAATGCTTCTCAAAACGGGATGTCGCATCTCATTTCTATGTTTCATGATAGGTTATAATATTCATTGCGAAGTGTTATGTATCCCTTGTATTCACATCAAAAGAATGTAATTGCGACTCTTCCTTGCTAGGAAATAGAGTTTCCAGATGTCTACGTACCGAAGCAATAGAGTTCCAATGCTTCTTAAATCGCGATATCGCATCTCATTCGTATGTTTCATGATAAGATATAATATTCATTGCGAAGTATCACGTATACCACGTACTCACTTCAAAGGAATGTAAGTGCTACACTTGCTTGCTAGGAGATAGCGTTTGCAGTTGTCTACGTTGCATAGCAATAGTGTTCTAGTGCTTCTTAAGTCGCGATATCGCTCCTCATTTCTATGATTCATGATAAGATATAATATTCATTGCGAATGGTTATATATATCTCGTCTACACTTAATAAGAATGTAAAGGCGACACTTCCTTGCTTGGAAGTAGCGTTTCCAGATGTCTACGTATCGAAGCAATAGAGTTCTAATGCTTCTTAAAACGGGATGTCGCATCTCATTTCTATGTTTCATGATAGGATATAATATTCATTGCGAAGTGTCATGTATACCACGTATTCACATCAAAAGAATGTAAATGCGACTCTTCCTTGCTAGGAAATATCGTTTCCAGATATCTACGTATCGTAGCAATAGAGTACTAATGCTTCTTAAAAGGCGATATGGCATCTCATTTGTATGTTACATGATAAGATATAATATTCATTGCGAAGTATCATGTATACCTCGAATTCACTTCAAGCGAATGTAAATGCGACACTTTCTTGCTAGGAAACAGCTTTTGCAGATATCTACGTATCGAAGCAATGGAGTTCTAATGCTTCTTAAAACGCGATATCGCATCTCATTTCTATGTTTCCTGATAAGATATAATATCCATTGCAAAGTGTTGTGTATATTTCGTATTCACTTCAAATGAATGCCAGTGCGACACATCTTTGCTACTAAATAGCGTTTGCAGATGTCTACGTATCGTTGCAATAGAGTTCCAATGCTTCTTAAATAGCGATATCGCATCTCATATCTATGCTTCATGATAAGATATAAAATTCATTGCGAAGTGTCATGTATACCTCGTATTGACTTCAAAAGAATGTAAATGCGACACTTCCTTGCTAGGAGATAGTATTGGCAGGTGTCTACGTATCGTAGCAATAGAGTTCTAATTCTTCCTAAAACGCGATATCGCATCTCATTTCTATGTTTCATGATAAGGTACAATATTCATTGCGAAGTGTCATGTATACCTCGTATTCACTTCAAAAGAATATGAATCCCACGCTTCCTTCCTAGGAAATAGCTTTTCCAGATATCTACGTATCGTAGCAATATAGGTCTAATGCTTCTTAAAACGCGATATCGCATCTCATTCCTATGTCTCATGATAAGATATAATATTCATTGCGAAGTGTCTTGTATACCACGCATACACTTCAAACGTATTAAAAGGCGACACTTCATTGCTAGGTAATAGCGTTTGCAGATGTCTACGTATCGAAGCAATAGATTTCCAATGCTTCTCAAAACGCGAAATCGCTCCCCATTTATATGCTTCATGAAAAGATATAATATTCATTGTGGAGTGTTATGTATACCTCGTATTCACTTCAAAAGAATGTAAATGCGATACTTCCTTGCTAGGAAATAGCGTCTGCAGATGTCTACGTATCGTAGCAATAGATTTCTAATGCTTTTTAAAACGCGATATCGCATCTCATTCGTATGTTTCATGATAAGATATAATATTCATTGCGAAGTATCACGTATACCACGTATTCACATCAAAAGAATGTAAATGCGACTCTTCCTTGCTAGGAAATATCGTTTCCAGATATCTACGTATCGTAGCAATAGAGTACTAATGCTTCTTAAAAGGCGATATGGCATCTCATTTGTATGTTACATGATAAGACATAATATTCACTGCGAAGTATCATGTATACCTCGAATTCACTTCAAGTGAATGTAAATGCGACACTTTCTTGCTGGGAAACAGCTTTTGCAGATATCTACGTATCGAAGCATGGAGTTCTAATGCTTCTTAAAACGCGATATCGCATCTCATTTCTATGTTTCCTGATAAGATATAATATCCATTGCAAAGTGTTGTGTATATTTCGTATTCACTTCAAATGAATGTCAGTGCGACACATCCCTGCTATTAAATAGCGTTTGCAGATGTCTACGTATCGTTGCAATAGAGTTCCAATGCATCTTGAATAGCGATATCGCATCTCATATCTATGCTTCATGATAAGACATAATATTCATTGCGAAGTGTCATGTATACCTCGCATACACTTTAAATAAATGTAAATGCGACACTTCCTTGATAGGAAATAGCGTTTGCAGATGTCTACGTATCATTGCAATGGAGTTCCAATGCTTCTTAAATAGCGATATCGCATCTCATATCTATGCTTCATGATAAGTTATAATATTCATTGCGAAGTGTCATGTATACCTCGTATTCACTTCAAAAGAAAGTAAATGCGACACTTCCTTCCTAGGAAATATCGTTGGCAGATATCTACGTATCGTAGCAATAGTGTTCTAATGCTTCTTAAAAAGCGATATCGCATCTCATTTCTATGTTTCATGATAAGTTATAATATTCATTGCGAAGTGTCATGTATACCTCGCATACACTTCAAATGAATGTAAATGCGACACTTCCTTGCTAGGATATAGCGATGGCAGATGTCTGCGAATCGAAGCCACAGATTTCTAATGCTTCTTAAAACGAGATATCGCACTCATATCTATGTTACATGATAAGATATAATATTCATTGCGAAGTGTCTTGTATACCACGCATACACTTCAAACGTATTAAAAGGCGACACTTCATTGCTAGGTAATAGCGTTTGCAGATGTCTACGTATCGAAGCAATAGATTTCCACTGCTTCTTAAAACGCGAAATCGCTCCCCATTTATATGCTTCATGAAAAGATGTAATATTCATTGTGGAGTGTTATGTATACCTCGTATTCACTTCAAAAGAATGTAAATGCGACACTTCCTTGCTAGGAAATAGCGTCTGCAGATGTCTACGTATCGTAGCAATTTAGTTCTATTGCTTCTTAAAACGCGATATGGAATCTCATTTCTATTTTTAATGATGAGGTATAATATTCATTGCTGAGTGTCATGAATACCTCGTATTCACTTCAAAAGAATGTAAGTCCGACACTTCCTTGCTATTAGATAGCGATTGCAGATGTCTACGTATCGTAGCAATAGATTTCTAATACTGTTTAAATCGCGGTATCGCATCTCATTTCTACGATTCAAGATAAGATATAATATTCATTGTGGAGTGTTATGTATACCTCGTATTGACTTCAAAAGAATGTAACTGCGACACTTCCTTCCTAGGAAATAGCGTTTGCAGATATCTACGTAGCGAAGGAATGGTGTTCTAACGCTTCTTAAAACGCGATATCGCATCTCATTTCTATGTTTCCTGGTAAGACATATTTTTCATTGTTTAGTGTTATGTGTACCTCGTATTCGCTTCAAAAGAATGTAAGTGCGACACTTCCTTGCTAGGAAATAGCGTTTGCAGATGTCTACGTTTCGTAGCATTAGAGTTCTAATCCTTCTTAAAACGCGATATCGCATCTCATTTCTATGTTTCATGATAAGATACAATATTAATTGCCAAGTGTCATGTATACCTCGTATTCGCTTCAAATGAATGTAAATGTGACACTTCCTAGGAAATAGCCTTGGCAGATGTCTACGTAATGAAGCAATAGAGATCTATTGCTTCTTAAATAGCGATATCGCATCTCATTTCTATGCTTCATGATAAGATACAATATTCATTGCGAAGTGTCATGTATACCTCGTATTCACTTGAAAACAATGTTAATGCGACACTTCCTTGCTAGGAAATCGCGATTGCAGATGTCTACGTATCGAAGCAGTAGATTTCTAATGCTTCTAAAATCGCGATATCGCATCTCATTTCTATGTATCATGATAAGATATAATATTCATTGTGCAGTGTTATGTATACCTCGTATTCGCTTCAAAAGAATGTAAATGCGACACTTCCTTGCTAGGAAATAGCGTTTGCAGATGTCTACGTATCGTAGCATTAGAGTTCTAATTCTTCTTAAAACGCGATATCGCATCTCATTTCCATGTTTCATCATAAGATACAATATTAATTGCCAAGTGTCATGTATTCCTCGTATTCACTTAAAAAGAATGTAAATGCTACACTTCCTTGCTAGGAAATAGCGCTTGCAGATGTCTATGTATCATAGCAATAGAGTCCTAATGCTTCTCAAAACGCGATATCGCACCTCATTTCTATGTTTCACGATAATATATAATAATCATTGCGAAGTGTCATGTATACTTCGCATACACTACAAATGAATGTAAATGCGACGCTCCCTTGCTAGGAAATAGCGTTTGCAGATGTCTACGTATCGAAGCAATAGAGTCCTAATGCTCCTTAAATCGTGATATCGCACCTCATTTCTATGTTTCATGATAAGATATATAATTCATTGCGAAGTGTTATATATTCCTCGTGTACACTTCAAATGAATGTGAATGCGACACTTCCTTGCTAGGAAACAGCGCTTGCAGATTTCTACGTATCGAAGCAGTAAATTTCTAATGCTTCTTGAAACTCGATATCGAAGCACATTTCTATGTTTCGTGATAAGAAACAATATTCATTGTGGAGCGTTATGTATACCTCGTATTCACTTCAAAGTATTGTATATGTGACACTTCCTTCCTAGGAAATATCGTTGGCAGATGTCTACGTATCGTAGCATTAGAGTTCTAAAGCATCTCAAGACGCGATATCGCTCCCCATTTATATGCTTCATGAAAAGATGTAATATTCATTGTGGAGTGTTATGTATACCTCGTATTCACTTCAAAAGAATGTAAATGCGACACTTCCTTGCTAGGAAATAGCGTCTGCAGATGTCTACGTATCGTAGCAATAGGGTTCGAATGCTTCTTAAAACGAGATATAGCATCTCATTTCTATGTTTCATTATAAGATATAATATTCATTGCGAAGTGCCATGTATAACTTGCATACACTTCAAATGAATATAAATGCGACACTTCCTTGCTGGGCAGTAGCGTTTGCAGACGTCTACGTACCGAAGCAATAGAGTTCCAATGCTTCATAAATCGCGATATCGCATCTCATTTCTATGTTTCATGATAAGATATAATATTCATCGTGCAGTGTTATGTATACCTCGTATTCGCGTCAAAAGAATATAAATGCGACAGTTCCTTCCTAGGGAATAGCGATGGCAGATGTCTACGTATCGAAGAAATAGAGTTCTAATGCTGCTTAAATCGCGATATCGCATCTCATTTCTATGTTTCATGATAATATATAATATTCACTGCGAAGTGTCATGAATACCTGGCATTCACTTCAAAAGAATGTAAATGCGACATTTCCTGGCTAGGGAATAGCGTTTCCAGAAGCCTGCGTATCGTTGCAATAGGGTTCTAATATTTCGTAAAACGCAATATCGCATCACATTTCTATGTTTCATGGTAAGATAAAATAATCATTGCGAACTGTCACTTATACCTTGCATACACTTCAAATGAATGTAAATGCGACACTTCATTGCTGGGAAATAGCGTTTGCAGATGTCTACGTATCGTAGCAATTTAGTTCTATTGCTTCTTAAAACGCGACATGGAATCTCATTTCTATTTTTAATGATGAGGTATAATATTCATTGCTGAGTGTCATGTATACCTCGTATTCGCTTCAAAAGAATGTACATGCGACACTTCCTTGCTAGGAAGTAGCGTTTGCAGATGTCTAGGTATCGAAGCAATAGAGTTCCAATGCTGCTTAAATCGCGATATCGCATCTCATTTCTATGTATCATGATAAGATATAATATTCATTGTGCAGTGTTATGAATACCTCGTATTCATTTCAAAGGAATGATAATGCGTTACTTCCTTGCTAGGAAATAGCTTTTGCAGATGTCCATGTATCGTAGCAATAGAGTTCTAGTTCTTCTTAAAACGCGATATCGCTTCTCATTGCTATGTTTCATGATAAGATACAATATTCATTGCGAAGTGTCATGTATACCTCGTATTCACTTCAAAACAATGTAAATGCGACACTTCCTTGCTAGGAAATGGCGTTTGCAGATGTCTACGTATCGTAGCATTAGAGTTCTAATGCTTCTCAAAACGCGATATCGCATCTCATTTCTATGTTTCATGATAAGATATAATCTTCGTTGTGCAGTGTTATGTATACCTCGTACTCACTTCAAAAGAATGATAATGCGTCACTTCCTTGCTAGGATATAGCGACTGCAGATGTCTACGTATCGAAGCAATAGAGTCCTAATGCTTCTTAAATCGCGATATCGCACCTCATTTCTATGCTCCATGATAAGATATATTATTCATTGCGAAGTATCTTGCATACCTCGCATACACTTCAAATGAATGTAAATGCGACACTTCCTTGCTAGGAAATAGCGTTGGCATATGTCTACGTTTCGAAGCAATCGAGATCTACTGCTTCTTAAATCGCATCTCATTTCTATGTTTCATGATAAGATATAATATTCATTGCGGAGTGTTATCATAACCTCGTATTCACTTCAATAGAATTTAAATGCGACACTCCCTTGTTAGGAAATAGCGTTTGCAGGTGTCTACGTATCGTAGCATTAGAGTTCTAATGCTTCTCAAAACGCGATATCGCATCTCATTTCTATGTATCATGATAACATATAATCTTCATTGTGCAGTGTTATGTATACCTCGTACTCACTTCAAAAGAATGATAATGAGTCACTTCCTTGCTAGGAAATAGCGCTTGCAGACGTCTATGTATCGTAGCAATAGAGTCCTAATGCTTATTAAATCGCTATATCGCATCTCATTTCTATGTTTCATGATAAGATATAATATTCATTGCGAAGTATCTTGTATACCTCGCATACACTTCAAATGAATGTAAATGCGACACTTCCTTGCTAGGAAATAGCGTTGGCAGATGTCTACGTTTCGAAGCAATAGAGATCTACTGCTTCTTAAATCGCATCTCATTTCTATGTTTCATGATAAGATATAATATTCATTGCGGAGTGTTATCATAACCTCGTATTCACTTCAATAGAATTTAAATGCGACACTCCCTTGCCAGGAAATAGCGTTTGCAGATGTTTTCGTATCGTAGCATTAGTGTTCTAATGCTTCTCAAAATGCGATACCGCATCTCATTTCTATGTTTCACGATAATATATAATAATCATTGCGAAGTGTCATGTATACTTCGCATACACTACAAATGAATGTAAATGCGACGCTCCCTTGCTAGGAAATAGCGTTTGCAGATGTCTACGTATCGAAGCAATAGAGTCCTAATGCTCCTTAAATCGTGATATCGCACCTCATTTCTATGTTTCATGATAAGATATATAATTCATTGCGAAGTGTTATATATTCCTCGTGTACACTTCAAATGAATGTGAATGCGACACTTCCTTGCTAGGAAACAGCGCTTGCAGATTTCTACGTATCGAAGCAGTAAATTTCTAATGCTTCTTGAAACTCGATATCGAAGCACATTTCTATGTTTCGTGATAAGAAACAATATTCATTGTGGAGTGTTATGTATACCTCGTATTCACTTCAAAGTATTGTATATGCGACACTTCCTTCTTAGGAAATATCGTTGGCAGATGTCTACGTATCGTAGCAATAGGGTTCGAATGCTTCTTAAAACGAGATATAGCATCTCATTTCTATGTTTCATTATAAGATATAATATTCATTGCGAAGTGCCATGTATAACTTGCATACACTTCAAATGAATATAAATGCGACACTTCCTTGCTGGGCAGTAGCGTTTGCAGACGTCTACGTACCGAAGCAATAGAGTTCCAATGCTTCTTAAATCGCGATATCGCATCTCATTTCTATGTTTCATGATAAGATATAATATTCATCGTGCAGTGTTATGTATACCTCGTATTCGCATCAAAAGAATATAAATGCGACAGTTCCTTCCTAGGGAATAGCGATGGCAGATGTCTACGTATCGAAGAAATAGAGTTCTAATGCTTCTTAAATCGCTATATCGCATCTCATTTCTACGTTTCATGATAAGATATAATATTCATTGCGAAGTATCTTGTATACCTCGCATACACTTCAAATGAATGTAAATGCGACACTTCCTTGCTAGGAAATAGCGTTGGCATATGTCTACGTTTCGAAGCAATAGAGATCTACTGCTTCTTAAATCGCATCTCATTTCTATGTTTCATGATAAGATATAATATTCATTGCGGAGTGTTATCATAACCTCGTATTCACTTCAATAGAATTTAAATGCGACACTCCCTTGCTAGGAAATAGCGTTTGCAGATGTTTTCTTATCGTAGCATTAGTGTTCTAATGCTTCTCAAAATGCGATACCGCATCTCATTTCTATGTTTCACGATAATATATAATAATCATTGCGAAGTGTCATGTATACCTCGCATACACTACAAATGCAGATGTCTACGTATCGAAGCAATAGAGTCCTAATGCTTCTTAAATCGTGATATCGCACCTCATTTCTATGTTTCATGATAAGATATATAATTCATTGCGAAGTGTTATGTATTCCTCGTGTACACTTCAAATGAATGTGAATGCGACACTTCCTTGCTAGGAAACAGCGCTTGCAGATTTCTACGTATCGAAGCAGTAAATTTCTAATGCTTCTTGAAACGCGATATCGAAGCACATTTCTATGTTTCGTGATAAGAAACAATATTCATTGTGGAGTGTTATGTATACCTCGTATTCACTTCAAAGTATTGTATATGCGACACTTCCTTCCTAGGAAATATTGTTGGCAGATGTCTACGTATCGTTGCATTAGAGTTCTAAAGCATTTCAAGACGCGATATCGCTCCCCATTTATATGCTTCATGAAAGGATGTAATATTCATTGTGGAGTGTTATGTATACCTCGTATTCACTTCAAAAGAATGTAAATGCGACACTTCCTTGCTAGGAAATAGCGTCTGCAGATGTCTACGTATCGTAGCAATAGGGTTCGAATGCTTCTTAAAACGAGATATAGCATCTCATTTCTATGTTTCATGATAAGATATAATATTCATCGTGCAGTGTTATGTATACCTCGTATTCGCATCAAAAGAATATAAATGCGACAGTTCCTTCCTAGGGAATAGCGCTTGCAGATGTCTATGTATCGTAGCAATAGAGTCCTAATGCTTCTCAAAACGCGATATCGCATTTCATTTCTATGTTTCACGATAATATATAATAATCATTGCGAAGTGTCATGTATACCTCGCATACACTACAAATGAATGTAAATGCGACACTTCCTTGCTAGGATATAGCGATGGCAGATGTCTACGTATCGAAGCAATAGATTTCCAATGCTTCTTAAAACGCGAAATCGCTCCCCATTTATATGCTTCATGAAAAGATATAATATTCATTGCGGAGTGTTATGTATACCTCGTATTCACTTCAAAAGAATGTAAATGCGATACTTCCTTGCTAGGAAATAGCGCTGCAGATGTCTACGTATCGTAGCAATAGATTTCTAATGCTCCTTAAAACGCGATATCGCATCTCATTTGTATGTTTCATGATAAGATATGTTATTCATTGCGAAGAGTCTTGTATACCACGCATACACTTCAAACGAATTTAAAGGCGACACTTCTTTCCTAGGAAATAGCGTTGGCAGATGTCCAAGTATCGAAGCAATAGGGTTCTAATGTTTCTTAAAACGAGATATCGCACCTCATTTCTGTATTAGGATAGGATATAATTTTCATTGCGGTGTGTCATGTATACCTCGTATTCTCTTCAAAAGCATGTAAATACGACACTTCCTTGCTAGGAAATAGCGTTTGCAGACGCCTACGTATCGAAGCAATAGAGTTCTAATCCTACTTAAATGGCGATATCGCATCTCATTTCTATGTTCATGATAAGATATAATGTTCATTGTGGAGTGTTATGTATACCTCGTATTCACTTCAAAAGAATGTAAATGCGACAATTCCTTGCTGGGAAATAGCGTCTGCAGATGTCTACGTATCGAAGCAATAGAGATCTACTGCATCTTAAAACTTGATATCGCATCACATTTCTATGTCTTATGATAAGATATAATATTGATTGCGAAGTGTTATGTGTTCCTCGTCTACATTTCAATTGAATGTAAATGCAACTCTTCCTTTCTAGTAAATTACGTTCCCAGATGTCTACGCATCGTAGCAATAGAGTTCTAATGCTTCCTAAAACGCCATATCGCATCTCATTTCTATGTTTTATGATAAGATATAATATTCATTGTGGAGTATTATGTATTCCTGGTATTCACTTCAGAAGTATGTCAATGCGACACTTCCTTTCAAGGAAATAGCGCTTGCAGGTGTCTACGTGTCGTAGCATTAGAGTTCTAATGCTACTAAAAACGCGATATCGCATCTCATTTCTATGTCTCATGATGAGCTATAATATTCATTGCGAAGTGGCATGTATACCTCGTTTTCACTTCAAAAGAATGTAAATGCGACACTTCCTTGCTAGGAAATAGAGTCTGCAGATGTCTACGTATCGTAGCAATAGAGTTCTAATGCTTCTTAAATCGCAATATCGCATCTCATTTCTATGTTGCCTGGAAAGATATAAAATTCATTGCGAAGTGTCATGTATACCTCGTATTCACATCAAAAGAATGTAAATACGACACTTCCTTGCTAGGAATTAGCGTTTGCAGATGTCTACGTATCGTAGCAATAGAGTTCTAATGCTTCTTAAAACGTGAAATCGCTCCTCATTTATATGCTTTATGATAAGATGTAATATTCATCGTGGAGTGTTATGTATACCTGGTATTCACTTCAAAAGAATGTAAAAGCGGCACTTCCTTACTAGGAAATAGCGTCTGCAGATGTCTACGTATTGTAGCAATAGAGTTCTGCTGATTCTGAAAACGCCATATCGCATCACATTTCTATGTTTCATGATAAGATATAATATTCATTCTGGAGTGTTATGTATACCTCGTATTCACTTCAACAGATTGTAAATGCGACACTTCCTTCCTAGGTAATAGCGTCTGCAGATGTTTACGTATCGAAGCAATAGAGTTCTAATGCTTCTTAAAACGCGAAATCGCTCCTCATTTCTATGCTTCATGATAAGATATAATATTCATTGTGGAGTGTAATGTATACCTCGTCTACCCTTCCTAAGAAAGTAAATGCGACACTTCCTTGCTTGGAAATAGCGTTTGCAGATGTCTGCGTATCGAAGCAATAGAGTTCTAATGCTTCTTAAATATTCATATCGCATCTCATTTCTCTGTTTCATGATAAGATATAATATTCATTTTGGAGTGTTATGTATACCTCGTATTCGCATCAAAAGAATGTAAATGCGAAATTTCCTTGCTAGGAAATAGTGAATGCAAATGTCTCAGTATCGAAGAAATAGGGTTCTAAAGCTTCTTAAATCGCGATATCGCATCCCATTTCTATGCTTCGTAACAAGATATAATATTCATTGCGAAGTGTCATATATACCTCGCATACACTTCAAATGAATGTAAATGCGACACATCCTTGCTAGGAAATAGCGTTTCCAGATGTCTACGTATTGAAGCAATATAGTTCTAATGCTACTTAAAACGCGATATCGCATCTCATTTCTATGTTTCGTGATAAGATATAATATTCATTGTGTAGTGTCATGTATATCTCGCATTCACTTCAAGAGAATGTAAATGCGACACATCCTTGCTAGGAAATAGAGTTTGCAGATGTCTGCGTATCGAAGCAACAGAGTTCTAATGCTTCTTAAATCGCGAAATCGCATCCCATTTCTGTTTCGTGATAAGATGTAATATTCATTGTGGAGTGTTATGTATACCTCGTATTCACTTCAAAAGAATGCAAATGCGACACTTCCTTTCTGTTAACTGTCGTTCCCAGATATCTACGTTTCGCAGCAATAGGGTTCTATTGCTTTTTAAATAGCGATATCGCATCTCAATCCTATGTTTCATGATAAGATATAATATTCATTGTGGTGTGTGATGTACACCTCGTATTCAAATCAAAAGAATGTAAATGCGACACTTCCTTGCTAGGAAATAGCGTTTGCAAATATCTGCGTATCCTAGCAATAGATTTCTAAAGCTTCTTAAAGCGCGATATCGCATCTCATTTCTATGTTTCATGATAAGATATAATATTCATTGCGAAGTGTTATATACTCCTAATATTCACTTCAAATGAATGTAAGTGCGACACTTCCCTGCTAGGAAGAAGCCTTTCCAGATGTCTACGTATCGAAGCAATAGAGTTCTAATGCTTCTTAAAACGCGATATCGCATCTCATTTCTATGTTTCATGATAAGATATAATATTCATTGCAATGTGTCATGTATACCTTGTAATCACTACAAAAGAATGAAAATGCGACACTTCCTTTCTAGGAAATAACGTTTCCAGATGTCTACATATCGAAGCAACAGAGTTCTAATGCTTCTTAAAACAAGATATCGCAACTCAGTTCGATGTTTAATGATGAGATATAATATTCATTGCGAAGTGTCATGTATACTTCGTATTCACTTGAAAGGAATGTAATTGCGACACTTCCTTGCTACGAAATAGCGTTTCCAGATATCTACGTATCGCAGCAATAGCGTTCTAATGCCTCTTAAAACGCGATATGGTATCTCATTTCTATGTCTCATGATAAGATATAATATTCACTGCGAAGTGTCATGTATACTTCGTATTCACTTCAAATGAATGTAAATGCGTCACTTCCTTGCTAGGAAATAGCGTTTGTAGATGTCTACGCATCGAAGCAATAGAGTTCAAATGCTTCTTATAACGCGATATCGCATCTCATTTCTATGTCTCATTATAAGATATAATACTCAATGCGAAGTGTTATGTATTCCTCGTCTACACTTCAAATGAATGTAAATGCGACACTTTCTTTCTAGGAAATAACGATACCAGATGCCTACGTATCGAAGCAATAGAGTACTAATACTTATTAATTTGCGATATCGCATCTCATTTCTATGTTTCATGATATGATATAATACTCATTTCGAAGTGTCATGTATACCTCGTATTCACTTCAAAAGAATGTAAATGCGACACTTCCTTGCTCGGAAATAGCGTTTGGAGATGCTTACGTATCGTAGTAACAGAGTTCTAATGCTTCTTGAAACGGGATATCGAATCTCATTACTGTGTTTCCTGATGAGATATAATATTCATTGCGAAGATTCATGTATTCCTCGTATTCACTTCAAATGAATGTAAATGCAACACTTCCTTGCTTGGAAATAGAGTTTGCAGATGTCTACGTATCATAGCAAGCGTGTTATAATGCTTCTTAAAACGAGATATCGCATCTCATTCCTGTGTTTCAACATATAATATTCATTGCGAAGTGTTATGTATACCATGCATACACTTCAAATGAATGTAAATGCGACACTTCCTTGCTAGGAAATAGCGTTGGCAGATGTCCATGTATCGTAGCATTGGAGCCCTAATGCTTCTTAAATCGCGATATCGCATCCCATTTCTATGTTTCATGATAAGATATAATATTCATTGTTCAGTGTTATGTATACCTCGTATTCGCTTCAAAAGAATGTAAATGCGACACTTCCTTGCTAGGAAACAGCGTTTGCAGATGTCTACGTATCGTAGCAATAGAGTTCTAATTCTTCTTAAATCGCCATATCGCATACCATTTCTATGTTTCATGAAAAGATATATTATTCATTGCGAAGTGTCTTGTATACCTCGCATACACTTCAAATGAATGTAAATGCGACACTTCCTTGCTAGGAAATAGCGTTGGCACATGTCTCCGTATTGAAGCAATAAAGTTCTAATGCTGCTTAAATCGCGATATCGCATCCCATTTCTATGTTTTATGATAAGATATTATATTCATTGCGCAGTGTTATGTGTACCTCGTATTCGCTTCAAAAGAATGTAAATGCGACACTTCCTTGCTAGGAAATAGCGTTTGCAGATGTCTACGTATCGTAGCAATAGAGTTCTAATTCTTCTTAAAAGCGCGATATCGCATCCCATTTCTATGTTTCATGATAAGGTACAATATTAATTGCCGAGTGTCATGTATACCTCGTATTCACTTCAAAAGAATGTAAATGCTACACTTCCTTGCTAGGAAATGGCGTTTGCAGATGTCTACGTATCGAAGCAATAGATTGCAAATGCATCTTGAACCGCGATATCGCATCTCATGAATATGTTTCATGATAAGATATAATATCCACTGCGAAGTGTCTTGTATACCTCGTATTCACTTCAAGAGAATGTACATGCTACACTTCCTTGCTAGGAAATAGCGTTTGCAGATGTCTACGTATCGTAGAAATAGAGTTCTAATTCTTCTTAAAACGCGATATCGCATCTCATTTGTATGTTTCATGATAAGATACAATATTAATTGCCAAGTGTCATGTATACCTCGTATTCACTTCAAAAGTATGTAAATGCTACACTTCCTTGCTAGGAAATAGCGTTTGCAGGTGCCTACGTACCGAAGCAATAGACTTCTGATGCTGCTTAAATCGCGATATCGCATCTCATTTCTATGTTTCATGATAAGATATAATATTCATTGTGCAGTGTTATGTATATCTCGTAATCGCTTCAAAAGAATGTAAATGCGACACATCCTTGCTAGGAAATAGCGTTTGCGGATGCCTACGTATCGTAGCATTAGAGTTTTAATGCCTCTTAAATCGCGATATCGCATCTCACTTCTATGTTTCATGATAAGATATAATATTCATTGTGCAGTGATATGTATATCCCGTCTACACTTCAAAAGAATGTAAATGCGACACTCCCTTGCTAGGAAATAGCGACTGCAGATTTCTACGTATCGTAGAAATGGAGATCTAATTCTTCTTAAAACGCGAGATAGCATCTCATTTCTATGTTTCATGATAAGATATAATATTCGATGTGGAGTGTTATGTATACCTCGTATTCATTACAAAACAATATGAATGCGACGCTTCCTTGCTAGGAAATAGCGTTTGCAGATGTCTACGTATCGTAGAAGTAGCGTTCTAACGCTTCTTAAAAAGCGATATCGCATCTCATTTCTATGTTTCGTGATAAGATATAATATTCATTGCGTAGTGTCACGTATGCCTCGTATTCACTTCAAAAGAGTGTAATTGCGACACTTCCTTGCTAGGATATAGCGATGGCAGATGTCTACGTATCGAAGCAATAGATTTCCAATGCTTCTTAAAACGCGAAATCGCTCCCCATTTATATGCTTCATGAAAAGATATAATATTCATTGCGGAGTGTTATGTATACCTCGTATTCACTTCAAAAGAATGTAAATGCGATACTTCCTTGCTAGGAAATAGCGTCTGCAGATGTCTACGTATCGTAGCAATAGATTTCTAATGCTCCTTAAAACGCGATATCGCATCTCATTTGTATGTTTCATGATAAGATATGTTATTCATTGCGAAGAGTCTTGTATACCACGCATACACTTCAAACGAATTTAAAGGCGACACTTCTTTCCTAGGAAATAGCGTTGGCAGATGTCCAAGTATCGAAGCAATAGGGTTCTAATGTTTCTTAAAACGAGATATCGCACCTCATTTCTGTATTAGGATAGGATATAATTTTCATTGCGGTGTGTCATGTATACCTCGTATTCTCTTCAAAAGCATGTAAATACGACACTTCCTTGCTAGGAAATAGCGTTTGCAGACGCCTACGTATCGAAGCAATAGAGTTCTAATCCTACTTAAATGGCGATATCGCATCTCATTTCTATGTTCATGATAAGATATAATGTTCATTGTGGAGTGTTATGTATACCTCGTATTCACTTCAAAAGAATGTAAATGCGACACTTCCTTGCTGGGAAATAGCGTCTGCAGATGTCTACGTATCGAAGCAATAGAGATCTACTGCATCTTAAAACTTGATATCGCATCACATTTCTATGTCTTATGATAAGATATAATATTGATTGCGAAGTGTTATGTGTTCCTCGTCTACATTTCAATTGAATGTAAATGCAACTCTTCCTTTCTAGTAAATTACGTTTCCAGATGTCTACGCATCGTAGCAATAGAGTTCTAATGCTTCCTAAAACGCCATATCGCATCTCATTTCTATGTTTTATGATAAGATATAATATTCATTGTGGAGTATTATGTATTCCTGGTATTCACTTCAGAAGTATGTCAATGCGACACTTCCTTTCAAGGAAATAGCGCTTGCAGGTGTCTACGTGTCGTAGCATTAGAGTTCTAATGCTACTAAAAACGCGATATCGCATCTCATTTCTATGTCTCATGATGAGCTATAATATTCATTGCGAAGTGGCATGTATACCTCGTTTTCACTTCAAAAGAATGTAAATGCGACACTTCCTTGCTAGGAAATAGAGTCTGCAGATGTCTACGTATCGTAGCAATAGAGTTCTAATGCGTTTTTAGCGCGATATCGCATCCCATTTCTGCGTTTCAGGATAAGATATAATATTCATTGTGGAATGTTATGTATACCTCGTCTTCATTTCAAAGCAATGTAAATTCGAAACTTCTTTGCTAGGAAATAGCGTTTGCAGATGTCTACGTATCGAAGCAATAGAGCTCTAATGCTTCTGAAAACGCGATATCGCATCTCATTTCAATATTTCACGTTAAGATATAATATTCATTGCGAAGTGTCATGAATACCTCGTATTCACTTCAAAAGAATGTTAATGCGGCGCTTCCTTGCTAGGAAATAGCGTTGACAGATTTCTACGTATCGATGCAATAGTGTTCTAATGCTTCATAAAACGAGATATCGCATCTCATTTCTATGTTTCATGGCGAGATAAAATAATCATTGCGATGTGTCACTTATACCTCACATACACTTCAAATGAATGTAAATGCGACACTTCCTTGCTAGGAAATAGCGTTCGCAGATGTCTAAGTATCGAAGCAATCCAGTTCCAATGCTTCTTAAACCTGGAAATGGCATCTTATTACAACGTTTCATGATATGATATAATATTCATTGCGAAGTGTTACGCATTCTTCGCATACACTTCAAGTTAATGTAAATGCGACACTATCTTGCTAGGAAACAGCGTTGGCAGATGTCTACGTATCGTAGCAACAGATTTCTAACGCTTCTCAACACCCGATATCGCATTTCATTTCTATGTTTCATGATAAGATATAATATTCATTGCGAAGTGTCACTTATACCTCCCATACACTTCAAGTGAATGTAAATGCGACACTTCCTTGCTAGGAAATAGCGTTTGCAGATTTCTCCGTAACGGAGCAATAGAGTTCTAATGCTTCTTAAATATCGATATCGCATCTCATTTCAATGTTTCGTGGTAAGGTATAATATTCATTGTGGAGTGTTATGTCTACATCGTATTCACATCAAAAGAATGTAAATGCGACACTTCCTTGCTAGGTAATAGCGTTTCCAGATATCTACGTATCGTAGCAATTGAGTTCAAATGTTTCTTAAAACGCGATATGGCATATCGCTTCTATGTTTCATGATAAGATATAATATTCATTGTGGAGTGTTATGTATACCACGTATTCACTTCAAAAGAATGTAAGTGCGACACTTCCTTGCTGGGAAATAACTTTTGCAGATGTCTACGTATCGTGGCAATAGAGTTCTAACGCTTCTTAGAACGCGATATCGCCTCACATTTATATGTTTCATGATAAGATATAAAATTCATTGCGAAGTGTCATGTATACCTCGTATTCACTTCAAAAGAATGTAAATACGACACTTCCTTGCTAGGAAATAGCGTTAACAGATGTATCCGTAACGAAGCAATAGAGCTCTAATGCTTCTTAAATCGCGATATCGCATCTCATTTCTATGTTTCGCGGTAAGGTATAATATTCACTATGGAGTGTTATGTATACCCCGGATTCACTTCAAAAGAATGTAAATGCGACTTTTCCTTGCTAGGAAATAGCGTTTGCAGATGTCTACGTATCGAAGCAATAGAGTTCTATTGCTTCTTAAAACGTGATGTCGCATCTCATTTCTATGTTTCTTGATAAGATATAATATTCATTGCAAAGTGTCATGTATACCTCGTATTCACTTCAAAAGAATGTGTATGCGACACTTCCATGCTAGGAAATAGCGTTTGCAGATGTCTCCGTATCGAAGCAATAGTGTCTAATGCTTCTTAAAACGAGATGTCGCATCTGATTTCTATGTTTCATGATAAGATATAATATTCATTGCGGAGTGTCATGTGTACTTCGTATTCACTTCAAAAGAATGTAAATGCGACACGTCCTTCCTAGGAAGTAGCGTTTGCAGATGTCTACGTATCGAAGCAATAGAATTCTAATCCTTCTTAAATCGCGATTTCGCATCTCATTTCTATGTTTTATGATAAGATATAATACTTATTGTGCAGTGTTATGTATACCTCGTATTCACTTCAAATGTAGGAAAATGGGAAACTTCTTTGCTAGGAAATAGCGTTTGCAGATATCTACGTATCGAAGCAATAGAGTTCTAATGCTTCTTAAAACGAGATATCGCATCTCATTTCTGTGTTTCGTGATAAGATATAATATTCATTGTGGAGTGATATGTATACCTCGTATTCACTACAAAAGAATGTAAATCCGACACTTCCTTGCTATTAAATAACGTTTGCAGAAGTCTACGTATCATAGCAATAGGGTTCTAATGCTTCTTAAGACGCGATATCGCAACTCACTTCTATGTTTCATTATAAGATATAATAATCATTGCGAAGTGTCATGTATTGCTAGCATACACTACAAATGAATGTAAAAGCGACTCTTCCTTGCTAGGTTATAGCGTTTACAGATGTCTACGTACCGGCGAAGTAGAGTTCTAATGCTTCTTAAAACGAGATATCGCATCTCATTTCTATGTTTCTTGATAAGGTATAGATTTCATTGCGAAGTGTCATGTATACCTCGTATTCACTTCAAAAGAATGTAAATGCGACACTTCCTTGCTACTAAATAGTGTTAGCAGATGTATACGTATCGAAGCAATAGAGTTCCAATGCTTCTTACATCGTCATGTCGCATCTCATTTCTATGTTATGTGATAAGATATAATATTCATTGCGAAGTGTCATGTATACTTCGTATTCACTTCAAACGAATGTAAATGCGACACTTCCTTGCTAGGAAGTAGCGATTGCAGATGTTTGCGTATCGAAGCAATTGAGTTCCATGCTTCTTAAAACGTGAAATCGCATCTCTTTTCTATGTTTCGTGATAAGATATAATATACATTGTGCAGTCTCATGTATACCTCGTATTCACCTCAAAAGAATGTAAATGCGACACTTCCTTGTTTTGAAATTGCGTTTGCAGATGTCTACGTATCGCACAAATAGAGTTCTAATGCTTTTTAAATTGCGATATCGCATCTCATTTCTATGTTTTATGATAAGATATAATATCCATTGCGGAGTGTCATGTATACCTCGTATTCACTTCAAAAGAATGTAAATGCGACACTTCCTGGCTAGGGAATAGCGTTTGCAGAGGCCTGCGAATCGTAGCAATAGTGTTCTAATGTTTCCCAAAACGCAATATCGCATCACATTTCTATGTTTCATGGTAAGATAAAATAATCATTGCGAAGTGTCACTTATACCTCGCACACACTTCAAATGAATGTAAATGCGACACTTCCTTGCAGGGAAATAGCGCTTGCAGATGTCTACGTATCGATGCAATAGAGTTCTAATGCTTCTTAAATCGCGAAATCGTATGTCAGTCCTACGTTTCAGGATAAGATATAATATTCATTGTGGAGGGTTATGTATACCTCGTATTCACCTCAAGAGAATGTAAATTCGACACTTCCTTGCTAGGAAGTTGCGTCTGCAGATGTCTACGTATCGTAGCATTAGAGTTCTAATGCTTCTCAATACGGGATATCGCATCTCATTTATATGTTTCATGATAAGATATAATACTCATTGCAAAGTGTTATGTACACCACGCTTACACTTCATATGAATGTAAATGCGACACTTCCTTTCTAGGAAATAGCGTTTGCAGATGTCTACGACTCGTAGCATTAGAGTCTTAATGCTTCTCAAAACGCGATATCGCATCTCATTTCTATGTTTCATGATAAGATGTAACATTCACTGTGGATTGTTATGCATACTTCGTATTCACTTCAAAAGAATGTAAATGCGACACTTCCTTGCTTGGAAATAGGGTTTCCAGATGTCTACGTATCGAAGCAATAAGGTTCTAATGCTTCTTCGAACGGGATATCGCATCTCATTTATATAATTCATGATAAGTTGTATTATTAATTGCGAAGTGCCATGTATACTTCGTATTCATTTAAAAAGAATGTAAATGCGACACTTCCTTGCTAGGAAATAGGGTTTTGCAGATGCCTATGTACCGTAGCAATAGAGTTCTAATATTTCTTAAAACGGGATATCGCATCGCATTTCTATGTTTCATGATATGATATAATATTCATTGCGATGTGTCGCTTATACATCGCATACACTTCAAATGAATGTAAATGCGACACTTCCATGCTAGGAAATAGCGTTTCCAGATGTCTACGTATCGGAACAATGTAGTTCTAATGCTTCGCAAAACGAGATGTCGCATATCATATCTAAGTTTCGTGATAAGATATAATATTAATTGCGAAGTGTCACTTATACCTCGCTTACGCTTTAAAAGAATGTAAGTGCGAGGCTTCCATGCTATGAAATAGCGTTTGCAGAAGTCTCCGTATCGAAGCAATACAGTTCTAATTCTACTTAAATCGCGATATCGCATCTCACTTCTATGTTTCGTGATAAGGTATAATTTTCATTGTGGAGTGTTATGTATACCTCGTATTCACTTTAAAAGAATGTATATGCGACACTTCCCTGCTAGGAAATACCGTTTGCAGATGTCTAGGTATCGAAGCAATAGAGTTCTAATGCTGCTTAAAACGCTATATCGCATCCCATTTCTATGTTTCATGATAAGATATAATATTCATTGTGGTGTGTTATGTATACCTCGCATGCACTTCAAAGAATGTAAATGCGACACTTCCTTGCTAGGAAATAGCGTTTGCAGAAATGTACGTAGTGAAGCAATGGAGTTCTAATGCTTCTTAAAACGAGATATCGCATCTCATTTCTGTGTTTCGTGATAAGATATAATATTCATTGTGGAGTGATATGTATACCTCGTATTCACTACAAAAGAATGTAAATCCGACACTTCCTTGCTATTAAATAACGTTTGCAGAAGTCTACGTATCATAGCAATAGGGTTCTAATGCTTCTTAAGACGCGATATCGCAACTCACTTCTATGTTTCATTATAAGATATAATAATCATTGCGAAGTGTCATGTATTGCTAGCATACACTACAAATGAATGTAAAAGCGACTCTTCCTTGCTAGGTTATAGCGTTTACAGATGTCTACGTACCGGCGAAGTAGAGTTCTAATGCTTCTTAAAACGAGATATCGCATCTCATTTCTATGTTTCTTGATAAGGTATAGATTTCATTGCGAAGTGTCATGTATACCTCGTATTCACTTCAAAAGAATGTAAATGCGACACTTCCTTGCTACTAAATAGTGTTAGCAGATGTATACGTATCGAAGCAATAGAGTTCCAATGCTTCTTACATCGTCATGTCGCATCTCATTTCTATGTTATGTGATAAGATATAATATTCATTGCGAAGTGTCATGTATACTTCGTATTCACTTCAAACGAATGTAAATGCGACACTTCCTTGCTAGGAAGTAGCGATTGCAGATGTTTGCGTATCGAAGCAATTGAGTTCCATGCTTCTTAAAACGTGAAATCGCATCTCTTTTCTATGTTTCGTGATAAGATATAATATACATTGTGCAGTCTCATGTATACCTCGTATTCACCTCAAAAGAATGTAAATGCGACACTTCCTTGTTTTGAAATTGCGTTTGCAGATGTCTACGTATCGCACAAATAGAGTTCTAATGCTTTTTAAATTGCGATATCGCATCTCATTTCTATGTTTTATGATAAGATATAATAACCATTGCGGAGTGTCATGTATACCTCGTATTCACTTCAAAAGAATGTAAATGCGACACTTCCTGGCTAGGGAATAGCGTTTGCAGAGGCCTACGAATCGTAGCAATAGTGTTCTAATGTTTCCCAAAACGCAATATCGCATCACATTTCTATGTTTCATGGTAAGATAAAATAATCATTGCGAAGTGTCACTTATACCTCGCACACACTTCAAATGAATGTAAATGCGACACTTCCTTGCAGGGAAATAGCGCTTGCAGATGTCTACGTATCGATGCAATAGAGTTCTAATGCTTCTTAAATCGCGAAATCGTATGTCAGTCCTACGTTTCATGATAAGATATAATATTCATTGTGGAGGGTTATGTATACCTCGTATTCACCTCAAGAGAATGTAAATTCGACACTTCCTTGCTAGGAAGTTGCGCCTGCAGATGTCTACGTATCGTAGCATTAGAGTTCTAATGCTTCTCAATACGGGATATCGCATCTCATTTATATGTTTCATGATAAGATATAATACTCATTGCAAAGTGTTATGTACACCACGCTTACACTTCATATGAATGTAAATGCGACACTTCCTTTCTAGGAAATAGCGTTTGCAGATGTCTACGACTCGTAGCATTAGAGTCTTAATGCTTCTCAAAACGCGATATCGCATCTCATTTCTATGTTTCATGATAAGATGTAACATTCACTGTGGATTGTTATGCATACTTCGTATTCACTTCAAAAGAATGTAAATGTGACACTTCCTTGCTTGGAAATAGGGTTTCCAGATGTCTACGTATCGAAGCAATAAGGTTCTAATGCTTCTTCGAACGGGATATCGCATCTCATTTATATAATTCATGATAAGTTGTAATATTAATTGCGAAGTGCCATGTATACTTCGTATTCATTTAAAAAGAATGTAAATGCGACACTTCCTTGCTAGGAAATAGGGTTTTGCAGATGCCTATGTACCGTAGCAATAGAGTTCTAATATTTCTTAAAACGGGATATCGCATCGCATTTCTATGTTTCATGATATGATATAATATTCATTGCGATGTGTCGCTTATACATCGCATACACTTCAAATGAATGTAAATGCGACACTTCCATGCTAGGAAATAGCGTTTCCAGATGTCTACGTATCGGAACAATGTAGTTCTAATGCTTCGCAAAACGAGATGTCGCATATCATATCTAAGTTTCGTGATAAGATATAATATTAATTGCGAAGTGTCACTTATACCTCGCTTACGCTTTAAAAGAATGTAAGTGCGAGGCTTCCATGCTATGAAATAGCGTTTGCAGAAGTCTCCGTATCGAAGCAATACAGTTCTAATTCTACTTAAATCGCGATATCGCATCTCAATTCTATGTTTCGTGATAAGGTATAATTTTCATTGTGGAGTGTTATGTATACCTCGTATTCACTTTAAAAGAATGTATATGCGACACTTCCCTGCTAGGAAATACCGTTTGCAGATGTCTAGGTATCGAAGCAATAGAGTTCTAATGCTGCTTAAAACGCTATATCGCATCCCATTTCTATGTTTCATGATAAGATATAATATTCATTGTGGTGTGTTATGTATACCTCGCATGCACTTCAAAGAATGTAAATGCGACACTTCCTTGCTAGGAAATAGCGTTTGCAGAAATGTACGTAGTGAAGCAATGGAGTTCTAACGCTTCTTAAAACGCGAAATCGCATCTCACTTCTATGTTTCATGGTAAGATATAATTTTCATTGTTTAGTGTTATGTGTACCTCGTATTCACTTCGAAAGAATGTAAATGCGACAAGTCCATGCTAGGAAATAACGTTTGCAGATGTATACGTATCGTAGCAATAGCGTTCTAACGCTTGTTAAAAAGCGATATCGCATCTCATTTCTATGTTTCGTGATAAGATATAATATTCATTGTGCAGTGTTATGTTTATCTCGTCTACACTTCAAATGAATGTAAAGGCGGCACTTCCCTGCTAGGAAATAGCGTTTGCGGATATCTAGGTATCGAAGCAATAGAGTTCTAATTCTGCTTAAATCGCGATACAGCTTCTCATTTCTATGTTTAATTATAAGATATAATGTTCTACGTATCGAAGCATTAGAGATCTACTGCTTCCTAAATAGCGATATCGCATCTCATTTCTATGTTTCATGATAAGATACAATATTCATTGCGGAGTGTCATGTATACCTCGTATTCACTTCAAAAGAATGTAAATGCGATACTACCTTGCCAGGAAGTAGAGTTCGCAGATGTCCCCGTATCGAAGCAACAGAGTTCTAATGCTTCCTAAAACGCGATATCGCATCTCATTTCCATGTTTCATGATAAGATAAAATAATCATTGCGAAGTGTCATGTATACCTCGTATTCACTTCAAAAGAATGTAAATGCGACACTTCCTGGCTAGGGAATAGCGTTTGCAGAGGCCTGCGAATCGTAGCAATAGTGTTCTAATGTTTCCCAAAACGCAATATCGCATCACATTTCTATGTTTCATGGTAAGATAAAATAATCATTGCGAAGTGTCACTTATACCTCGCACACACTTCAAATGAATGTAAATGCGACACTTCCTTGCAGGGAAATAGCGCTTGCAGATGTCTACGTATCGATGCAATAGAGTTCTAATGCTTCTTAAATCGCGAAATCGTATGTCAGTCCTACGTTTCAGGATAAGATATAATATTCATTGTGGAGGGTTATGTATACCTCGTATTCACCTCAAGAGAATGTAAATTCGACACTTCCTTGCTAGGAAGTTGCGTCTGCAGATGTCTACGTATCGTAGCATTAGAGTTCTAATGCTTCTCAATACGGGATATCGCATCTCATTTATATGTTTCATGATAAGATATAATACTCATTGCAAAGTGTTATGTACACCACGCTTACACTTCATATGAATGTAAATGCGACACTTCCTTTCTAGGAAATAGCGTTTGCAGATGTCTACGACTCGTAGCATTAGAGTCTTAATGCTTCTCAAAACGCGATATCGCATCTCATTTCTATGTTTCATGATAAGATGTAACATTCACTGTGGATTGTTATGCATACTTCGTATTCACTTCAAAAGAATGTAAATGCGACACTTCCTTGCTTGGAAATAGGGTTTCCAGATGTCTACGTATCGAAGCAATAAGGTTCTAATGCTTCTTCGAACGGGATATCGCATCTCATTTATATAATTCATGATAAGTTGTATTATTAATTGCGAAGTGCCATGTATACTTCGTATTCATTTAAAAAGAATGTAAATGCGACACTTCCTTGCTAGGAAATAGGGTTTTGCAGATGCCTATGTACCGTAGCAATAGAGTTCTAATATTTCTTAAAACGGGATATCGCATCGCATTTCTATGTTTCATGATATGATATAATATTCATTGCGATGTGTCGCTTATACATCGCATACACTTCAAATGAATGTAAATGCGACACTTCCATGCTAGGAAATAGCGTTTCCAGATGTCTACGTATCGGAACAATGTAGTTCTAATGCTTCGCAAAACGAGATGTCGCATATCATATCTAAGTTTCGTGATAAGATATAATATTAATTGCGAAGTGTCACTTATACCTCGCTTACGCTTTAAAAGAATGTAAGTGCGAGGCTTCCATGCTATGAAATAGCGTTTGCAGAAGTCTCCGTATCGAAGCAATACAGTTCTAATTCTACTTAAATCGCGATATCGCATCTCACTTCTATGTTTCGTGATAAGGTATAATTTTCATTGTGGAGTGTTATGTATACCTCGTATTCACTTTAAAAGAATGTATATGCGACACTTCCCTGCTAGGAAATACCGTTTGCAGATGTCTAGGTATCGAAGCAATAGAGTTCTAATGCTGCTTAAAACGCTATATCGCATCCCATTTCTATGTTTCATGATAAGATATAATATTCATTGTGGTGTGTTATGTATACCTCGCATGCACTTCAAAGAATGTAAATGCGACACTTCCTTGCTAGGAAATAGCGTTTGCAGAAATGTACGTAGTGAAGCAATGGAGTTCTAACGCTTCTTAAAACGCGAAATCGCATCTCACTTCTATGTTTCATGGTAAGATATAATTTTCATTGTTTAGTGTTATGTGTACCTCGTATTCACTTCGAAAGAATGTAAATGCGACAAGTCCATGCTAGGAAATAACGTTTGCAGATGTATACGTATCGTAGCAATAGCGTTCTAACGCTTGTTAAAAAGCGATATCGCATCTCATTTCTATGTTTCGTGATAAGATATAATATTCATTGTGCAGTGTTATGTTTATCTCGTCTACACTTCAAATGAATGTAAAGGCGGCACTTCCCTGCTAGGAACTAGCGTTTGCGGATATCTAGGTATCGAAGCAATAGAGTTCTAATTCTGCTTAAATCGCGATACAGCTTCTCATTTCTATGTTTAATTATAAGATATAATGTTCTACGTATCGAAGCATTAGAGATCTACTGCTTCCTAAATAGCGATATCGCATCTCATTTCTATGTTTCATGATAAGATACAATATTCATTGCGGAGTGTCATGTATACCTCGTATTCACTTCAAAAGAATGTAAATGCGATACTACCTTGCCAGGAAGTAGAGTTCGCAGATGTCCCCGTATCGAAGCAACAGAGTTCTAATGCTTCCTAAAACGCGATATCGCATCTCATTTCCATGTTTCATGATAAGATAAAATAATCATTGCGAAGTGTCACTTGTATCTCGCGTACACTAAAGAAGGAAGTAAATGCGATACTTCCTTGCTAGGAAATAGCGTTGGCAGATGTCTACGTATAGAAGCAATAGAGATCTACTGCTTCCTAAATCGCCATATCGCATCTCATTTCTATGTTTCATGATAAGATATAATATTCATTGTGCAGTGTTATTATAACCTCGTATTCACTTCAAAAGAATGTAAATGCGACACTTCCTTGCCCTTAGATAGCGTTTGCAGATGTCTACGTATCGTAGGAATAGAGTTCTAATTCTTTTTAAATCACCATATCGCACCTCATTTCTATTTTTCATGATAAGATATATTATTCATTGCGAAGTGTCGTGTATAGATCGCATACACTTCCAATGAATGGAAATGCGACACTTCCAGACTAGGAAATAGCGTTTGCAGATGTCTACATATCGGAGCAATAGAGTTCTAATGCTTCTTAAAACGCGATATCGCATCTCAATTCTATGTTTCATGATAAAATATAATGTTCATTGTGCAGGGTTATTTATACCTCGTATTCACATTAAGAGAATGTAAATGCGACACTTCCCTGTTAGGAAATAGCGTTTGCAGATCTCTACGTACCGAAGCAATAGAGTTATAATGCTTCTTAAAGCGCGATATCGCATCTCATTTCTATGTTTCATGATAATATACAATATTCACTGCGAAGTGTCAAATATACCTCGTATTCACCTCAAAAGAATGTAAATCCGACACTTCCTTCCTAGGAAATAGCGTTTGCAGATGTCTACGTATCGAAGCAATAGAGTTCTAATGCTACTTAAAACGCGATATCGCATCTCATTTCCATGTTTCATGATAAGATAAAATATTCATTGCGAAGTGTCACTTGCATCTCGCGTACACTAAAGAAGAAAGTAAATGCGATACTTCCTTGCTAGGAAATAGCGTTGGCAGATGTCTACGTATAGAAGCAATAGAGATCTACTGCTTCTTAAAACGCGAAATCACTCCTCATTTATATGCTTTATGATAAGATATAATATTCATTGTGGAGTGTTATGTATACCTCGTATTCACTTCAAAAGAATGTAAATGCGTCACTTCCTCGCTAGGAAATAGCGTCTGCAGATGTCTACGTATCGTAGTAATAGAGTTCTAATGCTTCTTAGAACGCCATATCGCATCTGATTTCTATGTTTCATGATAAAAGATAATATCCATTGTGGATTCTTATGTATGCCTCGTATTCACTACAAAAGATTGAAAATGCGACACTTCCTTGCTAGGAATTAGCGTTTGCAGATGTCTACGTATCGTAACAATAGAGTTCTAATGCTTCTTAAAATGCGAAATCGCACCTCATTTCTATATTTTATGATAAGATATAATATTCATTGCGGAGTGTCATGTATACTTCGTATTCACTTCGAAGGAATGTAAATGCGACACTTCCTTGCTAGGAAGTAGCGTTTGCAGATGTTTACGTATCGATGCAATGGTGTTGTAATCCTTCTTAAATCGTGATATCGCACCTCACTTCTATGTTTCATGATAAGATATAATATTCATTTTGCAGTGTTACGTGTATCTCGTCTACACTTCAAATGAATGTAAATGCGACACTTCCTTGCTAGGAAATAGCGTTTGCATATGTCTACGTATCGTAGCAAGGGGGTTCTAGTGCTCCTCAAAACGCGATATCGCATCTCAATTCTATGTTTCATGTTAAGACATAATATTCATTGTGGAGTGTTAAGTATACCTCGCACTCACTTCAAAAGAATGTAAATGCGAACACTTCCTTGCTTGAAATTAGCGTTTGCAGATGACTACGTATCGAAGCAATACGGTTCTAATGCTTCTTAAAACGAGATATCGCATCTCATTTCTATGTTTTAGGATAATATATAATTTTCATTGCGGAGTGTCATGTTTACGTCGTATTCACTTCACAAGAAAGTAAATGCGACACTTGCTTGCTAGGAAGTAGCGTTCGCAGATGTCTACGTATCGAAGCAGTCGAGCTCTAATCCTTCTTAAATCGCGATATCGCATCTCATTTATATGTTTCATGATAAGATATAATATTCATTGTGGATTGTTATGTATACCTCGTATTCACTTCAAAAGATTGAAAATGCGACACTTCCTTGCTAGGAATTAGCGTTTGCAGATGTCTACGTATCGTAGCAATAGAGTTCTAATGCTTCTTAAAACGCGAAATCACTCCTCATTTATATGCTTTATGATAAGATATAATATTCATTGTGGAGTGTTATGTATACCTCGTATTCACTTCAAAAGAATGTAAATGCGTCACTTCCTCGCTAGGAAATAGCGTCTGCAGATGTCTACGTATCGTAGTAATAGAGTTCTAATGCTTCTTAAAACGCCATATCGCATCTGATTTCTATGTTTCATGATAAGAGATAATATCCATTGTGGATTGTTATGTATGCCTCGTATTCACTTCAAAGGATTGAAAATGCGACACTTTCTTGCTAGGAATTAGCGTTTGCAGATGTCTAAGTATCGTGGCAATAGAGTTCTAATGCTTCTTAAAACGCGAAATCGCACCTCATTTCTATGTTTTATGATAAGATATAATATTCATTGCGGAGTGTCATGTATACTTCGTATTCACTTCGAAGGAATGTAAATGCGACACTTCCTTGCTAGGAAGTAGCGTTTGCAGATGTTTACGTATCGAGGCAATAGTGTTCTAGTCCTTCTTAAATCGTGATATCGCACCTCACTTCTATGTTTCATGATAAGATATAATATTCATTTTGCAGTGTTATGAATATCTCGTTTACACTTCAAATGAATGTAAATGCGACACTTCCTTGCTTGGAAATAGCGTTTGCAGATGTCTACGTATCGAAGCAAAAGAGTTCTAATGCAACATAAGACGAGATATCGCATCTCTCTCCTATGTTTCATGATGAGATATAATATTCATTGCGAAATGTTATGAATACCTCGTATTCACTACAAAAGAACGTAAATGCGACACTTCCTTACTAGGCAACTACGTTTCCAGATGCCTACGTTTCGAAGAAATAGAGTTATAATGCGTCTTAAAACGCGATATCGCATCTCATTTCTATGTTTCATGATAATATATAATATTCATTGTGCAATGTTATGTACACCTCGTATTCACCTCAAAAGAATGTAAATGCGACACTTCCTTCCTAGGAAATAGCGTTTGCAGATGTCTACGTATCGAAGCAATAGAGTTCTAATGCTACTTAAAACGCGATATCACATCACATTTCTATGTTCCATGATAAGAAATAATATTCAATGCGAAGTTTCATGTACTCTTCGTATTCACTTCTAATGAATGTAAATACGACACATCCTTGCTAGGAAATAGCGTTTGCAGAGGTCTACGTATCTTAGCAAGCGTGCTATAATGCTTCCTAAAACGAGGTATCGCATCCCATTTCTATGTTTCATGATAACATATAATATTCATTGCGAAGTGTTATGTATACCTCGCATACACTTCAACTGAATGTAAATGCGACACTTCCTTGCTAGGAAATAGCAATTGCAGATGTCTACGTATCGAAGCAATAGAGTTCTAATGCTTCCTAAAACGAGATATCGCATCTCATTACTATGTGCCATGATTAGATATATTATTCATTGCGGCGTGTCATGTATACCTCGTATTCACTTCAAAAGAATGTAAATCCGACACTTCCTTGCTATTAAATAGCGTTTGCAGATGTCTACGTATCGAAGCAATAGAATTCTAATACTTCTTAAAACGCGATATCGCATCTCATTTATATGTTTCATGATAAGATATAATATTCATTGTGGATTGTTATGTATACCTCGTATTCACTTCAAACGAATGTAAATGCGACACTTCCTTGCTATGAAATAGCGTCAGCAGATATCTACGTATCGTAGCTATAGAGTTCTAATGCTTCTTAAAACGCGATATCGCATCTCATTTATATGTTTCATGATAATATATAATATTCATTACGAAGTGTCATGTATACCTCGTATTCACTTCAAAAGAATGTAAATGCGTCATTTCCTCGCTAGGAAATAGCGTCTGCAGATGTCTACGTATCGTAGTAATAGAGTTCTAAAGCTTCTTAAAACGCCATATCGCATCTGATTTCTATGTTTCATGATAAGATATAATATCCATTGTGGATTGTTATGTATGCCTCGTATTCACTTCAAAAGATTGAAAATGCGACACTTTCTTGCTAGGAATTAGCGTTTGCAAATGTCTACGTATCGTGGCAATAGAGTTCTAATGCTTCTTAAAACGCGAAATCGCACCTCATTTCTATGTTTTATGATAAGATATAATATTCATTGCGGAGTGTCATGTATACTTCGTATTCACTTCGAAGGAATGTAAATGCGACACTTCCTTGCTAGGAAGTAGCGTTTGCAGATGTTTGCGTATCGAGGCAATAGTGTTCTAGTCCTTCTTAAATCGTGATATCGCACCTCACTTCTATGTTTCACGATAAGATATAATATTCATTTTGCAGTGTTATGAATATCTCGTCTACACTTCAAATGAATGTAAATGCGACACTTCCTTGCTTGGAAATAGCGTTTGCAGATGTCTACGTATCGAAGCAAAAGAGTTCTAATGCTTCATAAGACGAGATATCGCATCTCTCTCCTATGTTTCATGATGAGATATAATATTCATTGCGAAATGTTATGAATACCTCGTATTCACTTCAAAAGAACGTAAATGCGACACTTCCTTACTAGGCAACTACGTTTCCAGATGCCTACGTTTCGAAGCAATAGAGTTATAATGCTTCTTAAAACGCGATATCGCATCTCATTTCTATGTTTCATGATAATATATAATATTCATTGTGCAATGTTATGTACACCTCGTATTCACCTCAAAAGAATGTAAATGCGACACTTCCTTCCTAGGAAATAGCGTTTGCAGATGTCTACGTATCGAAGCAATAGAGTTCCAATGCTTCTCGAAACGTGATATCGCATCTCATTTCTATGTTTCATGATAAGTTATAATATTCATTGTGGAGTGTTATGTACACCTTGTATTCACTTCAAAAGAATGTAAATGCGACACTTCCTTGCTAGGAAATAGCGTCAGCAGATATCTACGTATCGTAGCTATAGAGTTCTAATGCTTCTTAAAACGCGATATCGCATCTCATTTATATGTTTCATGATAATATATAATAATCATTACGAAGTGTCATGTATACCACGCATACACTTCAAATGATTGTAAATGCGACACTTCCTTGCTTGGAAATAGTGTTTGCAGATGTCTACGTATCGAAGCAATAGAGTTCTAATGCTTCTTAAATCGTCATATCGCATCTCATTTCTATGTTTCATGCTAAGATATAATATTCATTGTGCAGTGTTACGTATACTCCGTATTCACATCAAAAGAATGTAAATACGACACTTCCTTGCTAGGAAATAGCGTTTGCATATGTCTACGTATCGTAGCAAGGGGGTTCTAGTGCTCCTCAAAACGCGATATCGCATCTCAATTCTATGTTTCATGTTAAGATATAATATTCATTGTGGAGTGTTATGTATACCTCGCACTCACTTCAAAAGAATGTAAATGCGACACTTCCTTGCTTCAAATTAGCGTTTGCAGATGTCTACGTACCGAAGCAATAGTGTTCTAATGCTTCTTAAAACGAGATATCGCATCTCATTTCTATGTTTTAGGATAAGATATAATTTTCATTGCGGAGTGTCATGTTTACGTAGTATTCACTTCACAAGAAAGTAAATGCGACACTTGCTTGCTAGGAAGTAGCGTTTGCAGATGTCTACGTATCGAAGCAGTCGAGCTCTAATCCTTCTTAAATCGCGATATCGCATCTCATTTATATGTTTCATGATAAGATATAATATTCATTGTGGATTGTTATGTATACCTCGTATTCACTTCAAAAGATTGAAAATGCGACACTTCCTTGCTAGGAATTAGCGATTGCAGATGTCTACGTATCGTAGCAATAGAGTTCTAATGCTTCTTAAAACGCCATATCGCATATGATTTCTATGTTTCATGATAAGAGATAATATCCATTGTGGATTGTTATGTATGCCTCGTATTCACTTCAGAAGATTGAAAATGCGACACTTTCTTGCTAGGAATTAGCGTCTGCAGATGTCTACGTATCGTAGTAATAGAGTTCTAATGCTTCTTAAAACGCCATATCGCATATGATTTCTATGTTTCATGATAAGAGATAATATCCATTGTGGATTGTTATGTATGCCTCGTATTCACTTCAGAAGATTGAAAATGCGACACTTTCTTGCTAGGAATTAGCGTTTGCAGATGTCTACGTATCGTGGCAATAGAGTTCTAATGCTTCTTAAAACGCGAAATCGCACCTCATTTCTATGTTTTATGATAAGATATAATATGCATTGCGGAGTGTCATGTATACTTCGTATTCACTTCGAAGGAATGTAAGTGCGACACTTCCTTGCTAGGAAGTAGCGTTTGCAGATGTTTACGTATCGAGGCAATAGTGTTCTAGTCCTTCTTAAATCGTGATATCGCACCTCACTTCTATGTTTCATGATAAGATATAATATTCATTTTGCAGTGTTATGTATATCTCGTCTACACTTCAAATGAATGTAAATGCGACACTTCCTTGCTTGGAAATAGCGTTTGCAGATGTCCACGTATCGAAGCAAAAGAGTTCTAATGCGCCTTAAATTGTCATATCGCATCTCATTTCTATGTTTCATGATAAGATATAATATTTATTGTGCAGTGTAATGTACACCCCGTATTCAATTCAAAAGAATGTAAATACAACACTTCCTTGCTAGGAAATAGCGTTTGCAGATGTCTACGTATCGTAGCAATAGAGTGCTAATGCCTCTGAAGACGCGATATCGCATCTCATTGCTATGAACCATGATAAGATGTAATATTCATTGCGAAGTTTCTTGTATACTTCGCACACACTTCAAATTAATGTAAATGCGACACTTCCTTGCTAGGAAATAGCGATGGCAGATGTCTACGTATCGAAGCAACAGAGTTCTAATGCCTCTTAAAACGAGATATCGCATCACATTTCTATGTTTTATGATATGAAATAATATTCATTGCGGAGTGTCATGTATACTTCGCATACACATCAAAAGAATGTAAATGCGACACTCCCTTGCTGGGAAATAGCGTCTCCAGATGTCTACGCATCGAAGCAATAGAGTTCTAATGCTTCTTAAAACGAGATGTCGCATCTGATTTCTATGTTTCATGATAAGATATAATATTAATTGCGAAGTATCATGTATACTTCGTATTCACTTCTAAAGAATGTAAATGCGACACTTCCATGCTGGGAAATAGCGTTTGCTGATGTCTACGTATCGTAGCAATAGAGTTCTAATGCTTCTTAAAACGTGATATCGCCTCTCACTTCTATGGTTCATGATAATTGCTAATATTCATTGCGAAGTGTCATGTATACCTCGTATTCACTTCAAAAGAATGTAAATGCGACACTTCCATGCTAGGAAATAGCGTTTGCAGATGTCTAAGTATCGTAGCAATAGAGTTCTGATGCTTCTCAAAACGCAAATCGATCCTCATTTCTATGTTTCACGATAAAATATAATATACAGTGTGTAGTGTTATGTATACCTCGTCTACACTTCCTAAGAATGTAAATGCGACACTTCATTGCTAGGAAATAGCGTTGGCAGATGTCTTCGTATCGAAGCAATAGGATTCTAACGTTTCTTAAAACGAGATATCGCACCTCATTTCTGTTTTAGGATAAGATATAATATTCATAGCGAACTGTCTCGTATACCTCGTATTCACTCCAAAAGATTGTAAATGCGTCACTTCCTTGCTAGGAAATAGCGTCTGCTGATATCTACGTAGCAATAGAGTACTAAAGCTCCTTAAAACGAGATATCCCATCTCATCTCTATGTTTCATGATAAGATATAATATTCATTTCGAAGTGGCTTGTATACCTCGCATACACTTGAAAAGAATGTAAATGCGACACCTCCTTGCTAGGAAGTAGCGTTTGCAGATGTCTACGTATCGAAGCAATAGAATTCTAAGGCTTCTTATAACGAGATATCGCATCTCAATCCTATGTTTTATGATAAGATATAATGTTCATTGCGATGTGTCATGTATACTTCAAATTCACTTCAAAAGAATGTAAATGCGACACTCCCTTGCTGGGAAATAGCGTCTGCAGGAGTCTACGCATCGAAGCAATAGAGTTCTAATGCTTCTTAAATTGTCATATCGCATCTCATTCCTATATTTCATGATAAGATATTATATTCATTGTGCAGTGTAATGTACACCCCGTATTCAATTCAGAAGAATGTAAATACGACACTTCCTTGCTAGGAAATAGCGTTTGCAGACGTCTACGTATCGTAGCAATAGAGTGCTAATGCTTCTGAAAACGCGATATCGCATCTCATTTCTATGAATCATGATAAGATGTAATATTCATTGCGAAGTTTCTTGTATACTTCGCATACACTTCAAATTAATGTAAATGCGACACTTCCATGCTAGGAAATAGCGTTTGCAGATGTCTAAGTATCGTAGCAATAGAGTTCTGATGCTTCTTAGAACGTGATATCGCATCTCACTTCTATGTATCATGATAAGATATAATATTCATTGCGAAGTGTCATGTGTACCTCGTATTCACTTCAAAAGAATGTAAATGCCACACTTCCTTCCTAGGAAATAGCGTTTGCAGATGTACACGTATCGAAGCAATAGAGTTCTAATGCTTCTCGAAACGCGATATCGATCCTCATTCCTTGGTTTCATGATAAGATATGATATTCATTGTGGAGTGTTAAGTATACCTCGTATTCACTTCAAAAGAATGTAAATGCGACACTTCCATGCTAGGAAATAGCGTTTGCAGATGTCTCCGTATCGAAGCAGTATTGTTCTAATAATACTTAAAACGCGATATTGCATCTCATTCCTATGTTTCAAGATACGATGTAATATTCATTGCGAAGTGTCGCTTATACCTCGCATACGCTACAAATGGATGTAAATGCGACACTTCCTTTCTAGGATATAGCGATGGCAGATGTCTACGTATTGGAACAACATGGCTCTAATGCTTCTTAAACCGAGATATCGCATCTCATTTCTATATTTTACGATAAGATATAATATTCATTGTGGAGTGTTATGTATACCACGTATTCACTTTAGATGAATGTAAATGCGACACATCCTTGCTAGGAAATAGCGTTGTCAGATGTCTACGTATCGAAGCAATAGGGTTCTAGTGCTTCTTAAACCGCCATAACGCATCTCATTTCTATGTTTCATGATAAGATATAATATTCATTGCGAAGTGTCATGTATTCCTCGTATTTACTTCAAAAAAATGTAAATGCGACACTTCCTTGCAAGCAAATAGCGGTTGCAGATGTCAACGTATCGAAACTGAAGTGTTCTAATGCTTCTTAAAACTAGATGTCGCATCGCATTTCTATGTTTCATGATAAGATATAATATTCATTGCGAAGTGTCACGTACACCTCGTATTCACTTCATAAGAATGTAAATGCTACACTTCCATTCTAGGAAATAGCGTTTGCAGATGTCTCCGTATCGAAGCAATAGAGTTCAATTGCTTCTTAAATCGCGATATCGCTTTTCATTTCTATGTTTCCTAATAAGGTATAATATTCATTGCGAAGTGTCATGTATACCTCGTATTCACTTCAAAAGTATGTAAATGCGACACTTCCTTGCTAGGAAATAGCGTTTGCAGTTATCTATGTATCGTCGCAATAGATTTCAAATGCTTCTTAAGACGCCATAGCGCATCTCATTTCTATGTTTCATGATAAGATATAATATTCCTTGCGAAGTGTCATGTATACCTCGTATTCACTTAAAAGAATGTAAATGCGACACTTCCTTGCTAGGATATAGCGATGTCAGATGTCTACAAACCGAAACAATAGAGTTATAATGCTTCTTAAAACGCGATATCGCAGCTCATTCCTTTGTCTCATGATAAGATATAATATTCACTGCGAAGTGTCATGTATACCACGTATTCGCTTCAAAAGATTGTAAATGCGACACTTCCATGCTAGAAAATAGTGTCTGCATATGTCTACGTATCGTAGCAATAGAGTTCTAATGCTTCTTAAATCGCGATATCGCAACCTCATTTCTATGTTTCATGATAAGATATAATATTCATTGCGACAAAAGAATGTAAATGCGACACTTCCTTGCTGGGAAGTAGCGTTTGCAGATGTCTACGTATCGAAGCAATAGGGTTCTAATGCTTCTTAAAACGCGATATCGATCCTCATTTCTTGGTTTCATGATAAGATATAATATTCACTGTGGAGTATTAAGTATACCTCGTATTCACTTCAAAAGAATGTAGATGCGACACTTCCATGCTAGGAAATAGCGTTTGCAGATGTCTACGTATCGTAGCATTGGAATTCTAATGCTTCTCAAAACGCGATATCGCATCTCATTTCCATGTTTCATGGTTAGATATAATATTAATTGCGAAGTGTCATGTGTACCTCGTATTCACTTAAAATGAATGTAAATGCGAGACATCCTTGCTAGGAAATAGCGTTTGCAGATGTCTACTTATCGGAGCAATAGGGTTCTAATGCTTCTTATAAAGCGATGTCGCATCTCATTAATGTCTTTCATGAAAAGTTATAATATTCATTGCGAAGTGTCATGTTTACCTTGTATTCAATCCAAAAGAATGTTTTTGCGACACTTCCATGCTACGAAATAGCGTTTGCAGGTCTCTACGTATCGTAGCAATAGAGTTCTTGTGCTTCTTAAATCGCGATATCGCATCTAATTTCTATGTTTCGTGATAAGGTATAATATTCATCGTGGAATGTTATGTATATCTCACATACACTTCAAATGAATGTAAATGCGACACTTCATTGCTAGGAAATAGCGTTGGCAGATGTCTACGTATCGTAGCATTGGAATTCTAATGCTTCTCAAAACGCGATATCGCATCTCATTTCCATGTTTTACGATAAGATATAATATTCATTGCAAAGTGTCATGTATACCACGTATTGACTTCAAAAGAATGTAAATGCGACACTTCCTTGCTAGGAAATGGCGTTTGCAGGAGTTTACGTATCGTAGCAATCAGAATTAATGCTTCTCAAAACGTGATATCGCATCTCATTTCTATGTTTCACTATAAAATATAATATTCATTGCGAAGTTACATGTATACCTCGTATTCACTTCAAAAGAAGATAAATGCGACACTTCCTTCCTAGGAAATAGCGTTTGCAGGTGTCTCCGCTTCGAAGCAATAGAGTTCTAATGCTTCTTAAAACGAGATGTCGCATCTGATTTCTATGTTTCATGATAAGATATAATATTCATTGCGAAGTGTTGTGTATTCCTCGTCTACACTTCAAGTGAATGTAAATGCGACACTACCTTTCTAGGAAATAGCGATTGCAGATGCCTACGTATCGAACAAATAGAGTTCTAATGCTTCTTGGAACGGGATATCGAATCTCATTTCTATGTTTCATGATAAGATATAATATTCATTTCGAAGTTACATGTATTCCTCGTATTCACTTCAAATGAATGTAAATGCGACACGTCCTTGCTAGGAAATAGCGTTTGTAGATGCCTACGTATCGTAGCAATAGATTTCTAATGCTTCTTAAAACGAGTTATCGCATCTCACTTCTATGTTTCATGATAAGTTAATATATCCATTGCGAAGTGTCATGTATACCACGTATTCACTTCAAAAGAATGTAGATGCGACACTTGCTTGCTAGGAAATAGCGTTTGCAGAAGTCTACGTATCGTAGCAATAGAGTCCTATAGCTTGTTAAAACGCGATATCGCATCTCATATATATGTTACATGATAAGATATAATATTCACTGCGAAGTTACATGTATACCTCGTATTCACTTCAAAAGAACGTAAATGCGACACTTCCTTGCTGGGAAATAACGTTTGCAGATGCCCACGTATCGTAGCAATAGAGTTCCAATCCTTCTTAAAACGCGATATCACATCACATTTATATGTTTCATGATAAGGTATAATATTCATTGCGAAGTTTCATGTATTCCTCGTATTCACTTCAAAAGAATGCAAATGCGACACTTCCTTGCTAGGAAATAGCGTTTGCAGGAGTTTACGTATCGCAGCAATAGAGATCTAATGCTTCTCAAAACATGATATCGCATCTCATTTCTATGCTTCATGATAAGATATAATATTCATTGCGAAGTGTCACTTATACCTCGCATACACTTCAAATGAATGTAAATGCGACACTACCTTGCTAGGAAATAGCGATTGTAGATGCCTACGTGTCGAAGCAATAGATTTCTAATGCTTCTTGGAACGGGATATCGCATCTCATTTCCATGTTTCATGATAAGATATAATATTAATTGCGAAGTGTCATGTATACCTTGTACTCACGTCAGAAGAATGTAAATGCGACACTTCCTTGCTGGGAAATAACGTTTGCAGATGCCTACGTATCGTAGCTTTAGAGTTCTAATGCTTCTTAAAACGCGATATCACATCACATTTATATGTTTCATGATAAGGTATAATATTCATTGCGAAGTTTCATGTATTCCTCGTATTCACTTCAAATGAATGTAAATGCGACACTTCCTTGCTAGGAAATAGCGTTTGCAGATGTCTACGTATCGTAGCAATCGTGTTATATTGCTTCTCATAACGAGATATCGCTTCTCATTTCTATGTTTGATGATAACATATAATATTCAAAGCGAAGTGTTATGTTTTCCTCGTCTTCACTTCAAATGAATGTAAACGCGACACTTCCTTGCTAGGAAATAGCGATTGCAGATGTCTACGTTTCGAAGCAATAGTGTTCTAATGCTTCTTGAGATGGGATATCGCATTTCACTTCTATGCTTCATGATAAGATATAATGTTAATTGCGAAGTGTCATGTATACCTCGCATACACTTCAAATGAATGTAAATGCGACTCTTCCTTCCTAGGAAATAGCGATTGCAGATGTCTACGTATCGAAGCAATAGAGTTCTAATGCTTCTTGAAACGGGATATCGAATCTCATTCCTGTGTTTCATGATAAGATATAATATTCATTGCGAAGTTTCATGTATTCCTCGTATTCATTTCAAATGAATGTAATTGCGACACTTGCTTACTAGGAAATAGCGTTAGCAGATGTCTACGTATCGGAGCAATAGAGTTCTAATGTTTCTTGAAACGGGATTTCGCATCCCATTTCTATGCTTCTTGATAAGATATAATATTCGTTGCGAAGTTTCATGTAGCCCTCGTATTCACTTCAAATGAATGTAAATGCGACACTTCCTTGCTAGGAGATAGAGTTTGCAGACGTCTACGTAGCAAGTGTGTTATAATGCTTCTTAAAACGAGATATCGCTTCCCATTTCTATGTTTCACGACAACATATAATATTCATTGTGCAATGTTATGTATACCTCGCATTCACTTCAAAAGAATATAAATGCGACACTTCCTTGCTAGGAAATAGCGATTGCAGATGTCTATGTATCGAAGCAATAGAATTCTAATGCTTCTTGAAACGGGATATCGCATCTCATTTCTATGCTTCATGATAAGATATAATATTAATTGCGAAGTGTTATGTATACCTCGCATACACTTCAAATGAATGTAAATGCGACACTTCCTTCCTAGGAAATAGCGATTGCAGATGTCTACGTATCGAAGCAATAGAGTTCTAATGCTTCTTGAAACGGGATATCGAATCCCATTACTGTGTTTCATGATAAGATATAATATTCAATGCGAAGTTTCATGTATTCCTCGTATTCATTTCAAATGAATGTAATTGCGACACTTCCTTGCTAGGAAATAGCGTTAGCAGATGTCTACGTATCGAAGCAATAGTGTTCTAATGCTTCTCAAAACGCGATATCGCATCTCATTTCTATGTTTCATGATAATATATAATAATCATTGCGAAGTGTCATGTATACCTCGCATACACTTCAAATGAATGTAAATGCGACACTCGCTTGCTAGGAAATAGCGTTTGCAGATGTCTACGTATCGTAGCAATAGAGTTCTACTTCCTCTTAAAACGCGATATCGCATCTCATTTCTATGTTTCACGATAAGATACAATATTAATTGCCAAGTGTCATGTATACCTCGTATTCACTTCAAATGAATGTAAAAGCTACACTTCCTTGCTAGGATATAGCGTTTGCAGATGTCTACGTATCGAAGCAATAGAGTCCTAATGCTGCTTAAATCGCCATATCGCATCTCATTTCTATGTTTTACTATAAGTATGTAATATTCATTGTGGAGTGTTGTCATAACCTCGTCTTCACTTCAAAAGAATGGAAATGCGACATTCCCTTGCTTGGAAATAGCGTTTGCAGATGTCTACGTATCGTAGCATTTGTGTTCTAATGCTTCTCAAAACGCGATATCGCATCTCCCTTCTATGTTTCATGATAATATATAATAATCATTGCGAAGTGTCATGTATACCTTGCATATACTTCAAATGAATGTAAATGCGACACTCCCTTGCTAGGAAATAGCGTCTGCAGATGTCTACGTATCGTAACATTAGAGTTCTAATGCCTCTTAAATCGCGATATCGCATCTCATTTCTATGTTTCATGATAAGATATAATATTCATTGTGCAGTGCTATGTATACCTCGCATTCACTTCAAATGATTGTAAATGCGACACTTCCTTTCTAGGAATTAGCGTTTGCAGATGTCTACGTATCGAAGCAATAGAGTTCTAATGCTTTTTAAAACGAGATATCGCAACTCGCTTCTACGTTTCATGATAAGATATAATATTCATTGTGCAGTGTTATGTATATCTCCTCTACACATCAAAAGAATGTAAATGCCACACTTCCTTGCTAGGAGATAACGCTTCGAGATGTCTACGTATCGAAGTAATAGAGTTCTATTGCTTCTTAAATCGCGATATCGCATCTCATTTCTATGTTTTGTGATAAGATATAATATACATTGTGGAGTGTTATGTCTACCGCGCATTCACTTCAAAAGAATGTAAGCGCGACAGTTCCTTGCTATTAAATAGCGTTTGCTGATGTCTACATATCGTAGCCATAGAGTTCTAATGCCTTTTAAATCAGGATATCGCATCTCATTTCTATGATTCATGATAAAACACAATATTCATTGTGGAGTGTTATGTATACCTCGTATTCACTTCAAAGGAATGTAAATGCGACACTTCCTTTCTAGGAAATATCGTTTCCAGATGTCTGCGTATCGTAGCAGTAGAATTCTAACGCTTCTTAAAGCGCGATATCGCATCTCATTTCTATGTTTCGTGAAAAGATATAATATTCAATGTGCAGTGTTATGTATACCTCGTATTCCTTTCAAAAGAATGTAAATGCGACACTTCCTTGCTAGGAAATAGCGTTTGCAGATGTCTACGTATCGAAGCAGTAGAGTTCTAATGCTTCTTAAAACGAGATATCGCATGTCATTTCTATGTTTCATGATAAGATATAATATTTATTACGAAGTGTCATGTATACCTCGTATTCCTTTCAAAGGAATGTAAATGCGACACTTCCTTGCTAGGAAATAGCGTTTGCAGATGTCTACGTATCGAAGCAATAGAGATCTACTGCTTCTTAAATCGCATCTCATTTCTATGTTTCATGATAAGATATAATATTCATTGCGGAGTGTTATCATAACCTCGTAATGACTTCAATATAATTTAAATGCGACACTCCCTTGCTAGGAAATAGCGTTTGCAGATGTCTACGTATCGAAGCAATACAGTTCTAATGCTTCTTAAATCTGGATATCGCATCTCATTACAACGTTTCATGATAAGATATAATATTCATTGCGAAGTGTTACGCATTCTTCGCATACACTTCAAGTTAATGTAAATGCGACACTATCTTGCTAGGAGACAGCGTTGGCAGATGTCTACGTATCGTAGCATTAGAGTTCTAATTCTTCTTAAAACGCGATATCGCATCTCATTTCCATGTTTCATGATAAGATACAATATTAATTGCCAAGCGTCATGTATACCTCGTATTCACTTCAAAAGAATGTAAATGCTACACTTCCTTGCTAGGAAACACCGTTTGCAGATGTCTACGTATCGAAGCAATAGAGTTCTAATGCTCCTTAAAACGCGAAATCGATCCTCATTTCTTGGTTTCATGATAAGGTATAATATTCATTGTGGAGTGTTAAGTATACCTCGTATTCACATCAAAAGAATGTAAATGCGATACTTCCTTGATTGGAAATAGCGATTTCAGACGTCTACGTATCGTAGCAACAGAGTTCTAATGCTACTTAATACGAGATAGCTCATCTCATATCTATGTTTTATGATAAGATATAATATTCATTGCGGAGTGTCATGTATACCTCGTATTCTCTTCAGAAGAATGTAAATGCGACACTTCCTTGCTAGGAAGTCGCGTTTGCAGATATCTACGAATCGAAGAAATAGTGATCCAATGCTTCTTAAAACGCGATATCGCATTTCATTTCTATGTTTCATGATAAGATGTACTATTCATTGCGAAGTGTCACGTATACCTCGCATACACTTCAATTGAATGTAAATGCGACACTTCCTTGCTGGGAAACAGCGTTTGCAGATATCTACGTATCGTAGCAATAGAGTTATATTGCTTTTTAAAACGCCATATCGCATCTCATTTCTATGGTTCATGATAAGATAAAATATTCGTTGCGAAATGTCATGTATACCACGAATTCACTTCAAAAGAATGTAAATGCGACTCTTCCTTGCTAGAAAATCGCGTTTCCTGATATCTACGTATCGCAGCAATAGAGTTCTAATGCTTCTTAAAACGCCATATCGCATCGCATTTCTATGTTTCATAATAAGATATAATATTCATTGCGAAGTGTCATGTATACCTCGTATTCACTTAAAATGAATGTAAATGCGACGTTTCCTTGCTAGGGAATAGCGATTGCAAAAGTCTCCGTATAGTAGCAATGTAGTTCTAATGCTTCTTAAAACGAGGTGTTGCATCTCATTCCTATGTTTCATGATAAGATATAACATTCATTGCGAAGAGTTATGTATACCTCGCGTACACTTCAAATGAATGAAAATGCGACACTTCCTTGCTAGGATATAGCGTTTGCAGATGTCTACGTATCGAAGCAATGGATTTGTAATGCTTCTTAAAACGCGATATCCCATCTCATTTCTATGTCTCATGATAAGATACAATATTCAGTGTGCAGTGTTACGTATACCTCGTATTCACTTCAAGAGAATGTAAATGCGACACTTCCTTGCTAGGAAATAGCGTTTGCAGATGGCTACGTATCGAAGCAATAGAGTCCTAATACTTCTTAAATCGCGACATCGCATCTCATATATATATGTTTCGTGGTAAGACAAAATAATCATTGCGAAGTGTCACTTATACCTCGCATGCAATTCAAATGAATGTAAATGCGACAATTTATTGCTAGGAAATAGCGTTTGCAGATGTCTACGCACCGTAGCAATAGAGTTATAATGCTTTTTAAAACGCGATATCGCATCTCATTTCTATGGTTCATGATAAGATAAAATATTCGTTGCGAAGTGTCATGTATACCACGAATTCACTTCAAAAGAATGTAAATGCGACTCTTCCTTGCTAGAAAATCGCGTTTCCAGATATCTACGTATCGCAGCAATAGAGTTCTAATGCTTCTTAAAACGCCATATCGCATCTCATTTCTATGTTTCATAATAAGATATAATATTCATTGCGAAGTGTCATGTATACCTCGTATTCACTTAAAATGAATGTAAATGCGACGTTTCCTTGCTAGGGAATAGCGATTGCAAAAGTCTCCGTATAGTAGCAATGTAGTTCTAATGCTTCTTAAAACGAGGTGTTGCATCTCATTCCTATGTTTCGTGATAAGATATAACATTCATTGCGAAGAGTTATGTATACCACGCGTACACTTCAAATGAATGTAAATGCGACACTTTCTTGCTAGGAAATAGCGTTGGCAGATGTCTACGTATCGAAGCAATTGAGTTCTAATGCTTCTTAAAACGCGATAACGCATTTCATTTCTATGTTTCATATAAGATATCATATTCATTGCGAAGTGTCATGTATACCTCGTATTCACATCAAAAGACAGTAAATGCGACTCTTCCTTGCTAGGAAATAGCGCTTGCAGATTTCTACGTATCGACGCAATTAAATTCTAATGCTTCTTGAAAGGCGATATCGCATCACATTTCTATGTTTCGTGATAAGATATAATATTCATTGTGGAGTGTTATGTATACCTCGTATTCGCTTCTAACGAACGTATATGCGACACTTCCTTGCTAGGCAATAGCGTCTGCAGATGTCAGCGTATCGTAGCAATAGATTTCTAACGCTTCTTATAGCGCGATATCGCTTTTCATTTCCATGTTTCATGATAAGATATAATATTCATTGCGAAGTGCTATGTACTACTAATATTCACTTCAAATGAATGTAAGTGCGACACTTCCTTGCTAGGAAGAAGCGTTTCCAGATGTCTACGTATCGAAACAATAGAGTTCTAATGCTTCTTAAAACGAGATGTCGCACCTCATTTCTATGTTTCATGATGAGATATAATATTCATTGCGAAGTGTCATGTATACCTCGCATACACTTCGAATGAATGTAAATGCGACACTTCCTTGCTAGGAATTAGCGGTTTCAGATATATACGTATAGTAGCAATAGAGATCTAATGCTTCTTAAAACGCGATATCGCATCTCATTTCCATGTTTCATGATAGGATATAATACTCATTGCGAAGTGTCATGTATACCTCGTATTCACTTCAAAGGAATGTAATTGCGACACTTCCTTGCTAGGAAATTGCGTTTGCAGATGTCTACGTATCGAAGCAATAGTGTTCTATGCCTCTTAAAGCGAGATATCGCATCTCATTTCTGTGTTTCATTATGAGATATATTATTCATTGGGAAGTGTTATATATTCCTCGTCTACACATCAAATGAATGTAAATGCGACACTTCCTTGCCAGGAAATAGCGTTTGCAGATGTCTACGTATCGTAGCAATAGAGTTCAAATGCTTCTTAAACCAAATATCGCATCTCATTTCTAGGTTTCATGATAAGATATAATATTCATTGCGAAGTGTCATGTATACCTCGTATTCACTACAAAAGAAGGTGAATGCGGCACTTAATTGCTAGGAAGTAGCCTTTGCAGGTGTCTACGATCCGATGCAATAGTGTTCTAATGCTCCTTAAATCAAGATATAGCTTCTCATTTCTATGTTTCATGATAAGATATGATACTCATTGCGCAGTGTTATGTGTACCTCGTATTCAATTCAAACGAATGTATATTTGACACTTCCGTGCTAGGAAATAGCGTTTGCAGATGTCTACGTATCGTAGCAGTAGTGTTCCAATGCTTCTTAAATCGCCATATCGCACCTCATTTTTATGTTTCATGATGAGATATAATATTCACTGCGAATGTTCATGTATACCTCGAATTCACTTTAAAAGAATGCAAATGCGACAATTCCCTGCTAGGAAGTAGGGTTTCCAGATGTCTACGTATCGAAGCAACAGGGCTCTAATGCTTCTTAAAACGCCATATCGCATTTCATTTCTATGTTTCGTTATATGGTATGATATGCAATGGGGATTGTGAGGTATACCTCGTATTCACTTCAAAGGAACGTAAATGCGACACTTCCTTGCTAGGAAGTAGCGTTTGCAGATGTCTACGTATCGAAGCAATACAGTACTAAAGCTTCTTAAATCGCGATATTGCATATCATTTCCATGTTTCATGATAAGATATAATATTCAATGCGAAGTGCCATGTATACCTGGCACACGCTTCAAATGAATGTAAATGCGATACGTCTTTCCAGAAAATTACGTTACCAGATGTCTGCGTATCGAAGCAATAGAGCTCTAATGCTACTTAAAACGCGATATCGCCACTCATTTCTGTGTTTCATGATAAGATATAATATTCATTGCGAAGTGACATGTATACCTCGCATTCCTTTCAAAAGAATGTAAATGCGATACTTCCGTTGCTAGGAAGTAGCGTTTGCAGATGTCAACGTATCGAAGCCATAAAGTTCTAATGCTTCTTAAATCGCGATATCGCATCTCATTACTGTGTTTCATGATAAGATATAATATTCAATGCGAAGTGACATGCATACCTCGTATTCACTTCAAAAGAATATAAATGCGACACTTCCTTGCCAGGAAGTAGCGTTTGCAGATGTCTACGTATCGAAGCAATAGAATTGTAAAGCTTGTTAAATCGTCATATCGGATCTCATTTCTATGTTTCATGATAAGATATAATATTCATTGCGCCGTGTTATGTATACATCGTATTCACTTCAATTAAATGTAAATGCGACACTTCCTAGCTAGGAAGTTGCGTTTGCAGATGTCTACGTTTCGAAGCAATAGAGTTGTAATGCTTCCTAAATCGCGATATCGCATCTCATTCCTATGTTTCGAGATAATATATAATATTCATTGTGGAGTTTTATGTATACCTCGCATACAATTCAAGAGAATGTAAATGCGACACTTCCTTGCTAGGAAGTAGCGTTTGCAAATGTCTACGTATCGATGCAATAGAGTTCTAATGCTTCTCAAAACGCGATATCGCATCTCATTTCTATGTTTCATGATAAGGTGTAATATTCATTGCGAAGTGCCATGCATACCTCGTATTCACTTCAAAAGAATGTAAATACGACACTTCCTTGTCAGGAAATAGCGTTTGCAGATGTCTACGTATCGTAGCAACAGAGTTCTAATGCTTCTTAAAGCGCGATATCGCATTTCATTCCTATGTTTCATTATAAGATATAATAATCATTGCGATGTGTCATGTATATCTCCATACACTTCAAATGAATTTAAACGCGACACTTCCTTGCTAGGAAGTAGCATTTGCAGTTGTCTACGTATCGAAGCAATAGAGTTCTAATGCTTTTTAAATAGCCATATCGAATCTCATTTCTATGTTACATGATAAGATATAATATTCATAGTGGACTGTTATGTATACCTCGTAGTCATTTCAAAAGATTGTAAATGCGTCACTTCCTTGCTAGGAAATAGCGTCTGCAGATAGCTACGTAGCAATAGAGTTCTAGTGCTTCTTAAAACGCGATATCGCACCTCATTTCTATGTTTCATGATAAGATATAATATTCATTGTGGAGTGTCATGTATACCTCGTATTCGCTTCAAAGGAATGTAAATGCGACACTTCCTTGCAAGGAAATAGCGTTCGCAGATGTCTACGTATCGTAGCATTGGAGTTCTGATGCTTCTCAAAACGGGATATTGCACCTCATTTCTATGTTTCATGATAAGATATAGTATTCATTGTCCAGTGTTATGTATATCTCGTCTACACTTCGAATGAATGTAAATGCGACACTTCCTAGCTAGGAAATAGCGCCTGCCGATATCTACGTATCGTATCATTAGAGTTCTATTGCTTCTCAAAACGCGATATCGCATCACATTTCTATGTTTCATGATAAGATATAATATTCATTGTGGAGTGTTATGTATACCTCGAATTCACTACAAAAGAATGTAAATGCGACACTTCCTTGCTAGGAAATAGCGTCTGCAGATATCTACGTATCGTAGCAATAGGTATCTAATGCTTCTTAAAACGCGATATCGCATCACATTTCTACGTTACATTATAAGATATAATATTCATTGCGAAGTGTCATTTATACCTCGCATACACTTCAAATGAATGTAAATGCGACACTTCCCTGCTAGGAAATAGCGTTTGCTGATGCCTACGTATCGAAGCAAAAGAGTTCTAATGCTTCTTAAATCGCAATATCGCATCTCATTTCTATGTTTCATGATAAGATATAATATTCATTGCGAAGTGTCATTTATACCTCGCATACACTTCAAATGAATGTAAATGCGACACTTCCTTGCTAGGAAATAGCGCTTGCAGATGCCTACGTATCGTAGCATTAGGGTTCTAATGCTTCTTAAATCGTCATATCGCATCACATATCTATGTTTCATGATAAGATATAATATTCATTGCGAAGTGTCATGTATGCCTCCCATTCCCTTCAAAAGAATGTAAATGCGACACTTCCTTTGCTAGGAGGTAGCGCTTGCAGATGTCTACGTGTCGAAGCAATGGAGCTCTTATGCTTCTTAAAACGAGATATCGCTCCTCATTTCTATGTTTTATGATAAAATATAATATTCATTGCGATGTGTCGTGCATTACTCAAATTGGCATCAAAAGAATGAAAATACGACACTTCCTTGCTAGGAAGTAGCGTTTGCACATGTCTACGTATTGAAGCAATAAAGTTCCAATGCTTCCTATATCGCGAAATCGCATCTCATTTCTATATTTCATGATAAGATATAATATTCGTTGTGCAGTGTCATGTATACCTCGTACTGACTTGAAAAGAATGTAAATGCAACACTTCCTTGCTAGGAGATAGTATTGGCAGGTGTCTACGTATCGTAGCAATAGAGTTCTAATTCTTCCTAAAACGCGATATCGCATCTCATTTCTATGTTTCGTGATGAGATATAATATTCATTGCGAAGTGTTATGTATTCCCCGTCTAAACTTCAAATGAATGTAAATGCGACATTCCCTTCCTAGGAAATAGCGTCTCCAGATATCTACGTATCGAAGCAATAGAGTGCTAATGCTACATAAAACTCGATATCGCATCTCACTTCCATGTTTCATGATAGTATATAATATTCATTGCGAAGTATCATGTATACCTCCTATTCACTTCAATGGAATGTAAATGCGACACTTCCTTGCGAGGAAATAGCGTTTGCAGATGTTTACGTATCCTAGCAATAGTGTTCTAATGCGTTTTAAAACGGGATATCGCATATCATTTCAATGTTTCATGATAATATATAATATGCATTGCGAAGTGTAAAGCACTCCTCGTAATCACGACATATGAATGTAACTGCGACACTCCCTTCCGGGGAAGTAGCGTTTCCAGATGTCTTCGTATCGAAGCAATAGAGTTCTAGTGCTTCTTAAAAGGGGATATCGCCTCTTATTTCTATGTTTCATGATAAGATATAATATTCACTGTGCAGTGTTATGTATACCTCGTATTCGCTTCAAAAGAATGTAAATGCGCCACTTCTTTGGCAGGAAATAGCGTTTGCAGATGTCTACGTATCCTAGCAATAGAGTTCTAATGCTTCTCAAAACGCGATATCGCATCTCATTTCTATGTTTCATGATCAGATATAATATTCATTGCGAAGTGTCATGTATATCTCGGATACACATCAAATGAATGTAAGTGGACACTCCCGTGCTAGGAAGTTGCGTTTGCGGATATCTACGTTTCGAAGCAATAGAGTTCTAATGCTTCGCAAAACGCAATATCGCATCTCATTTCTATGTTTCATGATAAGATATAATATCCATTGTGGAATGTTATGTATGAAGCGTATTTACTTCAAAAGAATGTAAATTCGGCACTTCTTTGGCAGGAAATAGCGTTTGCAGATCTCTACGTATCGTAGCAGTAGAGTTCTAATGCTTCTTAAATCGCGATATCGCATCTCATTTTTATGTTTCATGATCAGATATAATATTCATTGTGGAGTGTTATGTATATCTCGTCTACACTTCAAATGAATTAAATGCGACACTTGCTTGGAGGGAAATAGTGTTTGCATATGTCTACGTCTCGAAGCACTAGAGTCCTAATGCTTATTAAATCGCCATATCGCATCGCATTTCGATCTTTCATGATAAGATGTAATATTCATTGCGAAGTGTCATGTATGCCTCGTATTGCTTTCAAAAGCATGTAAATGCGACACTTCCTTCCTAGGAAATTGCGTTACCAGATGTCTACGTATCGAAGCAATAGTGTTTTAATGCTTCTTAAAACGCGACATCGCATCTCATTTCTATGTTCCGTAATAAAATATAATATTCACTGTGGAGTGTTACGTAGACCTCGTATTCACCTCAAAAGAATATTAATGCCACACGTCCATGCTAGGAAATAGCGTTTTGCAGATATCTACGTATCGAAGCATTAGAGTTCTAATGCTTCTTAAAACGCGATATCGCATCTCATTTCTATGTTTCGTGATAAGATATAATATACCTCGCGAAGTGTAATGTATACTTCGTATTCACTTCAAAAGAATGTAAATGCGGCACTTCCACACTAGGAACTAGCGTTTGCAGATGTCTACGTATCGATGCAATAGAGTTATAATGCTTCTTAATTCGCGATATCGCATCTCATTCCTATTTTTCATGATATGATATAATATTCATTATGGAGTGCTATGTATACATCGTATTTACTTCAAAAGATTGTAAATGCGACACTTCCTTGCTAGGAAATAGCGTCTGCAGATGTCTACGTAACGTAACAATGGAGTTCTAAAGCTTCTTAAATCGCGATATCGCATTTCATTTCTATGTTTCATGATAAGATATAATATTCATTGCGAAGTGTCATGTATACCTCGTAATCACTACAAAAGAATGCAAATGCGACACTTCCTTGCTAGGAAATAGCATTTGCAGATGTCTACGTATCGTAGAAATAGTGTTCTAATGCTTCTTAAATCGCGATATCGCATCTCATTTCTGTGTTTCTTGATAAGATACAATAATCATTGTGCAGTGTTATGTATACCTCGTATTCACTTCAATTGAATGTAAATGCGAAACATCCTAGCTAGGAAGTTGCGTTTGCAGATGTCTACGTATCGAAGCAGTAGAGTTGTAATGCTTCTTAAATCGCGATATCGCATCTCATTTCTATGTCTCATGATGAGATATAATATTTATTGCGAAGTGTTATGTATTCCTCGTCTACACTTCAAATGAATGTAAGTGCGACGCATCCTTGCTAGGAAATAGCGTTGACAGATGTCTACTTATCGAAGCAGTAGAGTTCTAATTCTTCTTAAAACGAGATATCGCAACTCATTTCTATGTTTCGTGATAAGGTATAATATTCATCGTGGAGTGTTATGTATATCTCGCATACACTTCAAATGAATGTAAATGCGACACTTCCTTGCTAGGAAGTAGCGTTTGCACATGCCTACGTATCGATGCAATAGAGTTCTAATGCTTCTTAAATCGCCATATAGCATCTCATTTCTATGTTTCATGATAGGATATAATATTCACTGCGAAAAGCCACTTATACCTCGCATACCCTTCAAATGAATGTAAATGCGACACTTCATTGGTAGGAAATAGCGTTGGCAGATATCTACGAATCGAAGCTACAGAATTCTAATGCTTCTTAAAACGCGATATCGCATCTCATTTCTATTTTTCATGATAAGATATAATATTCATTGCGAATTGTCATGTATACCTCGTATTCACTTCAAATGAATGTAAATGCGACACTTCCTTGCTAGGAAAAAGCGTTCAAAAGATGTCTACGTATCGAAGCAATAGAGTTGTAGTGACTCTTATATCGCGATGTCGCATCTCATTTCTATGTTTCATGATAGGATATAATATTCATTGCGAAGTGCCACTTATACCTCGCATACACTTCAAATGAATATAAATGAGACACTTCATTGCTAGGAAATAGCGTTTGCAGATGTCTACGTATCGAGGCAATAGTGTTCCACTGCTTCTTAAAACGGGATAACGCACCTCATTTCTATGTATCATGATAAGATATAATATTCATTGCGAAGTGTTACGTATACCTCGTCTACTCTTCAACAGAATGTAAGTGCCACAATTTCTTGCTAGGAAGTAGCGTTTCCATATGTCTACGTATCGAGGCAATATAGTTCTAATGCTTCTTAAAACGCCATATCGCATCTCAGTTTTATGTTTCATGATAAGATATAATATTCTTTGCGAAGTGTCATGTATAACTCGTATTCACTTCAAATGAATGTAAATGCGACACTTCCTTGCTTGGAAATAGCGTTTCCGGATGTCTACGTATCGTAGCAACAGAGTTCTAAATCTTCATAAATTCAAAGTATCGCATCTCATTTCTATGTTTCATGATGAGATATAATATTCATTGCGAAGTGTCATGTGTACCTCGTATTCACTTGAAAAGAATGTAAATGCGACACTTCCTTGCTAGGAAATAACGTTTGCAGATGTTTACGTATCGTAGCAATAGAGTTCTAATGCTTCTTAAAACGCGATATCGCATCTTATTTCTATGTTTCATGATAAGGTACAATATTCATTGCGAAGTGTCATGTATACCTCGTATACACTTCAAATGAATGTAAATGCGACACTTCCTTGCTAGGATATAGCGTTTGCAGATGTGTACTTATCGAGGCAATAGAGTTCTAATGCTTCTTAACACATTGAGGACGGGGCGCTGCGCGTTCAACACGCCCTCACGGATCGCAGATTTTCGAACGCTCCAAAAACATGCTTGGCATGTGACAGGAAGTGGATACGCATTTTACTTAATTTGCATTTAGTATTTATGAATAATTGTATACATATAGTTCATATATCTGTATATCTGTTTTCATTACATCTATGCGTCATTTCGCTGCTTTTATAGAGGGCTAATTCATAAAATAAATTTTTGTTATCAAGTATCAGTAACAGGTTGATTGAAAATATAGATAGTACTCAAAAAACTGTTACCTTCCAATTTTAAAACACGAAGTTTGAAATTCTAAAATGCAGATCAATGAAACACTTTATAAGATGCGATACGTACGACGATCTGCACAGATCAGCCGGCAATGGCTATTGTCACGTCACGGGTCGTGAAATCTTATCGTTTACCGGGAGCGACACGCAGCCTCGAACGGTTCGGCTCGCGGAATTAAGACGAAGACCGGGTTCTTTCTGGCTCGCGAAACACGTATCAAAAGGCACGAACGCGGATAAGAAAATATGACCTTACCTTTGATGTCTTGACAGCAGCTAATATTTAGTACCCTTGTTGCAGGTATCGTCGTCGGCACGGATCGCCCTCAGGTATAATCCCTGCGTACGCACGGTGAGGCGTGATTGTCAGCGGGACGAGTACCCAGGTGGGCTGACCTCGGGGATGGATCAGCTCGGTCAAGCGGATCGGCGATGGATGCGGCTGTGCGGGACGGCTGTCCGATCGGCGTGCGGCGGAAGATGAGACGTTGCAGTGGTATATGCACACGGCTGTACCAACGTATCCGCGCACAAATGAACGCAAGAAGTTCTTCCTTCCCGCGCGACGAGTTCGTTTAGTTGTACCGGAATGACGCATTCGAGTCGGTTTCCAAAAGTCCAGATACGGGTCCACTAAGCGTCGGTCCGCTCTAGTTTACCGGTCCAGAAATATGGAAAATCGACGAGTGTCCTTGCTCTAGCCTCGCTGTGGGTCGATGCAGCTAAGCGGCGGTCGGCTATAACTGATCGATTACCAAGTTTGACTAAAGTTCGTAGCTTGTGAATGTTCTTAAAGACGCGTGAACTCGTGGAAGACTTCGCAATGAATGAATTTATAATAATAATAAGGCAAGGAATATTTAGAATGATGAGAATTGTAGTACTGGTAAAAATAAAGTATATTCTAAATAAAACTAAGCTTACACTGATACTTCCCTATGCTAAAGTTGACTAAGTACTAGGATACGATAATTAGAGTTTAGAATAAGGACTTGAATTGAATTAGAGTTTAAGTTGAAATAGTAAGATTGGATTATGATAAAGGAGTGCTCGCTTGGACCGAATGGCTCGAACTAGAGATTGGATTTGAGGGAGGTACGCTCGCTTGGAGCGGATGACTCGTATTGACTATCAGCTCGCGGGCCCGCGACCTCCTCGGATCGCGGGGCGCGCGAGTCGCAGGTCCCCAGAGTGGGGCGGACGCTCGGCCCACGGAGTGGTATGGACGATTGTAGTAGGGCGCGCGCGTTCGGCGTGAGCCGCGCGCGTCGGGCGCTTCCCTTACTTCTTATTACGATTAATTATGATCTTAAAAATTAGAATAACACATGAAACGCCTTATGCTAGGTTGTGTGTGTTGTGTCGTGTGCGTACATGGAGTGTCGTGTGCTTAAGTTCTAGGATTCGCTTAATTATAATTATAATGGTATGCAAAGTATGGGTACGGGAGCGTAACGGCGGGCGACACTTACTGATACGTGGAATGGTCCTCGTGCGGAGGCTGTGGCTCGGTCGTGCTCCAGCTGTCTGGAAGGCACGCGTCGTAGCGCGGTCGTGTGGCCCAACTCCTGGTTGCGGGGGTGGCTGCCTTAGCTCGGCGATCGTATACTCGGTAAGCTCGTCTTTGTGGTGGCGACAGGCGATGCGTGTGGCTCTGCCGGGCGGTGAAGGAGGTACCGCGAGGTTCGGCGGACGTTACACAATAATGACAGTTTTTTCTTAAATTTAAGGAATGATTCAGTTGTTTCGCTTTGGTTTCGGAATGCGAGAGACTTCGATACCATCGTAACGTAACAGAAACATTTGCAGCTCCTTGCTCAGTTGCCGACTGAATAAAAAGAACGTGAAAACGAGATATATCGTGACCCGTTCGCAACGTTTAGTTTTCTAAAAACGAGATAACTCGTCACCCGTCCGCAATGTGTTAAAACGCGATATCGCATCTCATTTCTATTTTTCATGTTAAGATATAATTTTCATTGCGTAGTGTCATGTATATCTCGCATACACTTCAAAAGAACGAAAATGAGACACTTCCTTGCTAGGAAGTAGCGTTTCCAGATATCTACGTATCGAAGCAATAGTGTTCTAATGCTTCTTAGAACGCGATATCGCTATTCATTTCTATGTTTCATGATTAGATATAGTATTCATTGCGAAGTGTTATGTATACATCGTCTACACTTCACAAGAATGTAAATGCCACACTTCCTTGCTAGGAAATGCGTTTCCACATGTCTAAGTATAGAAGCAATAGAGTCCTAGTGCTTCTTAAATCGCAGATATCGCATCTCTCTTCTATGTTTCATGATAAAATACAAATTTCATTGCGAAGTGTTATGTATACCTCGTCTGCACTTCAAAAGAATGTAAATCTCAGACTTTCTCGCTAAGAAATAGCGTTTCCAGATGTCTACGTATCGAAGGAATAGAGTTCTAATGCTTCTGAAAACGCGATAACGCATCACATTTCTATCTTTCCTGATAAGATATAATATTCGTTGCGAAGTGTTATGTATACCTCGTCTGCACGTCAAAGGAATGTAAATGTCACACTTGCTTGCTAGGAAATAGTGTTTCCAGATGTCTACGTATCGAAGCAATAGAGTTCTCATGCTTCATAAAACGGGATACAGCAACCCATTTCTATGTTTCATTATAAGATATAATATTCGTTGCGAAGTGTTATGTATACCTCGTCTGCAGTACAAAAGATTATAAATACCACACTTCCTTGCTAGGAAATAGCGTTTCTAGATTTCCACGTATCGAAGCAATAGAGTTCTAATGCCTCTAAAACGCGATATCTAATCTCGTTTATACGTTTCATGATCGGATACAATATTCATTGCGAAGTGTTATGTATATCTCATCTGCACGTCAAAGGAATGTAAATGTCATACTTGCTTGCTAGGAAATAGCGTTTCCAGATGTCAACGTATCGAAGCAATAGAGTTCTCATGCTTCATAAAACGGGATACAGCAACCCATTTCAATGTTTCATTATAAGATATAATATTCGTTGCGAAGTGTTATGAATACCTCGTCTACACTTCAAAAGAATGCAAATGTCACCCTTCCTCGCTAGGAAATAGCGCCTCCAGATGTCTACGTATCGAAACATTAGAGTTCTATTACTTCTCAAAACGCGATATCGCATCTCAATTCTATGTTTCATTATAAGATATAATGTGCACTGCGTAGTGTTATGTATACCTAGTCTACACTTCAAAAGAATGTAAGTGGCACACTTCCTTGCTAGGAAATAGCGTTTCCAGATGTCTACGTATCGAAGCATTAGAGTTCTATTGCTTCTCAAGACGCGATATCGCATCACATTTCTATGTTCCATTATAAGATATAATATTCATTGCGAAGTGTTACGTATACATCGTCTACACTTCACAAGAATGTAAATGCCACACTTCCTTGCTAGGAAATGCGTTTCCACATGTCTAAGTATCGAAGCAATAAAGTCCTAGTGCTTCTTAAATCGCAGATATCGCATATCTCTTCTATGTTTCATGATAAAATACAAATTTCATTGCGAAGTGTTATGTATACCTCGTCTGCACTTCAAAAGAATGGAAATGTCAGACTTCCTCGCTAAGAAATAGCGTTTCCAGATGTCTACGTATCAAAGGAATAGAGTTCTAATGCTTCTGAAAACGCGATAACGCATCACATTTCTATCTTTCCTTATAAGATATAATATTCGTAGCGAAGTGTTATGTATACCTCGTCTACACTTCAAAAGAATGTAAATGACACCCTTCCTCGCTAGGAAATAGCGCGTCCAGATGTCTACGTATCGAAGCAAGAGAGTTCTAATGCTTCTTAAAACGCGATATCCCATCCCCTTTCTATGTTTTGTGACATGACATAATATTCATTGCGAAGTGTTATGTATACCTCGTCTGCAGTACAAAAGATTGTAAATAACACACTTCCTTGCTAGGAAATAGCGTTTCCAGATTTCCACGTATCGAAGCAATAGAGTTCTAATGCCTCTTAAAACGCGATATCTAATCTCGTTTATATGTTTCATGATCGGATACAATATTCATTGCGAAGTGTTATGTATATCTCGTCTGCACGTCAAAGGAATGTAAATGTTACACTTGCCTGCTAGGAAATAGCGTTTCCAGATGTCTACGTATCGAAGCAATATGGTTCAAATGCTTCTTAATACGCGGTATCGCATCTCATTTCTATGTTTCACGATAAGATATAATATTCATTGCGCAGTGTTATGTATACCTCGCATACAATTTAAATGAATGTAAATGCGACACATCCTTGCTAGGATATAACGATGGCACATGTCTACGTACCGAAGCAATAGAGTTCTAATGCTCCGTAAAACGGGATATCGCATCTCATAATCTATGTTTCATGATAACATATAATATTAATTTGCGAAGTGTCATGTATACCTCGTATTCTCCTCAGAAGAATGTAAATGCGACACTTCCTTGCTAGGAAATAGCGTTTGCAGATGTCTACGTATCGTAGCAATAGGGTTCTAATGCTTCTTAAAACACGATGTCATATCACATTTCTATGTTTCATGATAAGATATAATATTAACTGCGGAGTATCATGTATACCTCGTATTCACTTCAAATGAATGTAAATGCGACAATTACTTCCTAGGAAATAGCGTTTCCAGATTTCTACATATCGCAGCAATAGGGTTCTAATGCCTCTTAAATCGTAATATCGCATCTCATTTCTATGTTTCATGATAAGATATAATATGCATCGTGCAGTGTTATGTATACCTCGTATTCACATCAAAAGAATGTAAATGCGACACTTCCTTGCTATTAAATAGCGTTTGCAGATGTCTACGTATCACAGCAATAGGGTTCTAATGCTTCTTAAAGCGAGATATCGCATCTCATTTCTATGTTTCATGATAAGATATAATATGCATCGTGCAGTGTTATGTATACCTCATATTCACATCAAAAGAATGTAAATGCGACAGTACCTTCCTAGGGAATAGCGATGGCAGATGTCTACGTGTCGAAGCAAGTTCTATTGCTACAAAAAACGAGATATCGCTACTCATTTCTATGTTTTATGCTAAGATATAATATTCATTATGAAGTGTCTTGTATTCCTCGAATTTACATCAAAAGAATGTAAATACAACACTTCCTTGCTAGGAAATAGCGTTTGCACATGTCTACGAATCGAAGCAATAGAGTTCCAATGCTTCTTAAAACGCGACATCGCATCCCATTTCTATGTTTCATGACAAGATATAATATTCATTGCGAAGTGTCATGTATACCTCGCATGCACTTCAAATGAACGTAATTGCGACACATACGTTCTCGGGAGTAGCATTTCCAGATGTCTACGTATCGAAGCAATAGAGTTCTAATACTTCTCAAAACGCGATATCGCATCTCAGTTCTATGATTCATGATAAGATATAATATTCATTGCGAAGTGTATCTTATACCTCGCATCCACTTCAAATGAATGAAAATGCGACACTTCCTCTCTAGGAAATAGCGTTTCGAAATGCCTACGTATCGAAGCAATAGAGTTCTAATGCTTCTTAAAACGCGATATCGTATTCCATTTCTATGTCTCATGATAAGATATAATATTCATTGCGAAGTGTTATGTATTCCTCGTGTACGCTTCAAATGAATGTAAATGCGACACTTCCTTTCTAGGAAATAACGTTTCCAGATGTCTACGTATCGTAGCAATTGATTTCCACTGCTTCTCAAAACGCGATATCGCATCTCATTTCTACGTTTCATGATAAGATATAATATTCACTGTGGAGTGTTACGTTTTCCTCGTCTGCACTTCAAATGAAAGTAAATGCGACACTTCCTTCCTAGGAAATAGAGTTTCCAGATGTCTACGCATCGAAGCAATAGAGTTCTAATGCATCTCGAACCGCGATATCGCATCTCATTTCAATGTTTCATGATAAGATATAATACTCATTGCGAAGTGTTACGCATACCTCGTATACACTTCAAATGAATGAAAGTGCGAGACTTCCTTGCTAGGAAGTAGCGCTTGCTGTTGTCTACGTATCGAACCAATAGTGTTCTGATGATTCTTAAAACGCGATATCGCACCTCATTTCTATGTTTCATGATGAGATATAATATTCATTACGAAGTGTTATGTATACCTCGTCTACACTTCAAAAGAATGCAAATGCTACACTTCCTTGCTAGGAAATAGCGTTTGTAGATGTCTACGTATCGAAGAAATAGAGTTTTATGCTTCTCAAATCGGGATATCGCATCTCATTCCTATGTTTCATGACAAGATATAATATTCATTGCGAAGTGTCATGTGTACCTCGCATACACTTCAAATGATTGTAAATGCGACACTTCCTTGCTAGGAAGTAGCGTTCGCAGATGTCTACGTCTCGAAGCAATAGAGTTCTAATGCTTCTTAAGTCGCCATATCGCATCTCATTTCTATGTTTCATGATAAGATATAATATTCGCTGTGGAGTGTTATGTATACCTCGTATTCGCTTCAGAAGAATGTAAATGCGACACTTCCTGGCTAGGAAATAGCGTTTGCAGATGTCTACGTATCGAAGCAATAGTGTTCTAATGCTGCTTAAATCGTGATATCGCATCTCATTTCTATGTTTCATGGTAAGATATAATATGCATTGAGCAGTGTCATGTATACCTCGCATTAGCTTCAGAAGAATGTAAATGCGACACTTCCTTGCTAGGAAATAGCGTTGGCACATGTCTCCGTATCGAGGCAATAATGTTCTAATGCTCCTTAAATCGCCATATCGCATTTCATTTCTATGTTTCATGATAAGATATAATATTCTTTGTGCAGTGTTATGTATACCTCGTATTCACTTCAAAAGAATGTAAATGCGACACTTCCTTCCTATTAAATAGCGTTTGCAGATGTCCACGTATCGTAGCAATAGAGTACTACTGCTTTTTAAAACGCGATATCGCATCTCATTTCAATGTTTCATGATAAGATATAATATTCATTGTAGAGTGTCATGTATACCTCGTATTCACTTCAAAAGAATGTAAATGCGATACTTCCTTGATAGGAAGTAGCGTTTGTAGATGTGTATATATCGAAGCAATATTGTTCCAATGCTTCGTAAAACACGATATCGCATCTCCTTTCTGTGTTTCATGATATGATATAATATTCATTGCGAAGTGTTATGCATACCTCCCATACACTTCAAAATCATGTAACTGCGACACTTCCATGCTAGGAAATAGCGTTAGCAGATGTCTACGTATCGTAGCAATGGTGTTCCAAAGCTTCTTAAAACGGGATATCGCATCTCATTTCTATGTTTCATTATAAGATATAATATTCATTGCGAGGTATCACTTATACCTCGCATACACTTCAAATGAATTTAAATACGACACTTCCTTCCTAGGAAATAGAGTCTCCAGATGTCTACGTATCGAAGCAATAGAGTGCTAATGCTTCTTAAATAGCGATATCGCCTTTCATTTCTATGTTTCGTGGTAAGGTATAATATGCATTGTGGATTGTCACTTATACCTCGCATACACTTCAAATGAATGTAAATGCGTCACTTCCTTTCTAGGAAATAGCGTTTGCAGATATCTACGTATCGAAGAAATAGGGTTCTAATGCTTCTTAAAACGAGATGTCGCATCTCATTTCTATGTTTCACGATAAGATATAATATTCACTGCGAAGTGTCATGAATACCTCGTATTCACTTCAAATGAATGTAAATGCGACACTTCCTGGCTAGGAAATAGCGTTTGCAGAAGCCTACGTATCGTAGCAATAGAGTTCTAGTGTTTCGTAAAACGCAATATCGCATCACATTTCTATGTTTCATGGTAAGATAAAATAATCACTGCGATGTGTCACTTATACCTCACATACACTTCAAAGGAATGTATATGCTGCACTTCCTTACTAGGAAATACCGATTGCAGATGCCTACGTATCATAGCAATAGATTCTTCTTGAGTCTTGATTCTTCTGATCTAATTCTTCTTAAAACGCGACATAGGATCTCATTTCTATGTTTCATGATAAGATATAATATTTATTGCGAAGTGTTACGTATACATCGCATACACTTCAAATTAATGTAAATGCGTCACTTCCTTGCTAGGAAATAGCGCTTGCATATGTCTACGTATCGAAGCAATAGAGTTCTAATACTTCTTAAAACGGGATACCGCATCTCATTTCTATGCTTCAAGATAAGATATAACGTTCATTGCGATGTGTCATGTATACCTCGTATTCACTTGAAAAGAATGTGAATGCGACGCTTCCTTGCTAGGAAATAGCGTTCGCAGATGTCTACGTATCGAAGCAATAGATTTCTAATGCTTCTTAAATCTAGATATCGCATTTCATTTCAACGTTTCATGATAAGATATAATATTCACTGCGAAGTGTTACGTATTCCTCGCATACACTTCAAATGAATGTAAATGCAACACTATCTTGCTAGGAAATCGCGTTGGCAGATGTCTACGTATCGTAGCAACAGAGTTCTAATGCTTCTCAACACCCGATATCGAATTTCATTTCTATGTTTCATGATAAGATATAATAATCACTGCGAAGTGTCATGTATACCTCGCATACACTTCAAATGAATGTAAATGCGACTCTCCCTTGCTAGGAAATAGCGTTTGCAGATGTCTACGTATCGAAGCAATAGAGTTCTAATGCTTCTTAAATCGCGATATCGCAACTCATTTCTATGTTTCATGATAAGATATAATATACATAGTGCACTGTTATGTATACCTCGTATTTAGTTCAAAAGAATGTAAATGCGACATTTCGTTGCTAGGAAGTAGCGTTTGCAGATGTCTACGTATCGAAGCAATAGTGTTCTAATGCTTCTTAAAACGAGATATTGCAACTCATTACTATATTTCATGATAAGACATAATATTCATTAGGAAGTGTCATGTATACCTCGCATAAACTTAAAATGAATGTAAATGCGACACTTCCGTGCCAGGAAATAGCGTTTGCAGATGTCTATGTATCGAAGCAATAGAGTACTAATGCTTCTTAAAACGCGATATCGCATCTCATTTCTATGTCTCATGATAAGATATAATATTCATCGCGAAGAGCTACTTATACCTCGCATGTGCTTCAACTGAATGTAAATGCGACACTTCATTGCTAGGAAATAGCGTTTGCAGTTGTCTCCGTATCGAAGCAATAGAGTTCTAATGCTTCTTAAATCACGATAACGCATTTCATCTCTATGTTTCGTGATAAGGTATAATATTCATTGTGGAGTGTTATGTATACCCCGTATTCACTTCAAATGAATGTAAATGCGGCACTTCATTGCTAGGAAATAGCGTTTGCAGATGACTACGTATCGCAGAAATAGTGTTCTAATGCTTCTTAAAACGCGATATAGCATCTCATTTCTATGTTTCATGATAAGATAAAATAATCATTACAAAGTGTCACTTATACCTCGCATACAATTCAAATGAATGTAAATGCGACACTTCCTTGCTAGGAAATAGCGTCTGCAGATGGCTACGTATAGTAGCAGTAGAGTTCTAGTGCATCTCAAAACTCGATATCGCTTCTCATCTCTATGTTTCATGATAAGATATAATATTCATTGCGAAGTTACATGTATACCTCGTTTTCACTTCAAAAGAATGTAAATGCGACACTTCATTGCTAGGAAATAGCCTTGGCAGATGTCTACGTATCGAAGCAATAGGGTTCTAATGCTTCTTAAATCGCCATATCGTATCGCATTTCTATGTTTCATGATAATATATAATATTCATTGTGGAGTGTTATGTATACCTCGCATTCACTTCAAATGATTGTAAATGCGACACTTCCTTGCTAGGAAATAGCGTTTGAAGGTGTCTGTATATCAAAGCAATAGAGTTCTAATGCTTCTTAAAACGCAATATCGCATTTCATTTCTATGTTTCATGATAAGATATAATATTCATTGCGAAGTGTCATGTATACCTCGTATTCACTTCAAAACAATGTAATGCGACACTTCCTTGCTAGGAAATAGCATTTGCAGATGTCTACGTATCATAGCAATAGAGTTCTAATGCTTCTTAAAACGCGACATCGCATCACATTTCTATGTTTCATGATAGGATATAATATTCATTGCGAAGTGCCACTTATGCCTCGCATACACTTAAAATGAATGTAAATGCGACAATTCCTTGCTAGGAAATAGCGTTTCCAGATGTCTAGGTATCGAAACAATAGCGTTCTATTGCTTCATAAAAGAAGATGTCGCATCTCATTACTAAGTCTCATGATAATATATAATATTCATAACGAAATGTCATGTGTTTCTCGCATACACTTCAAATGAATGTAAATGCGACACTTCCTTGGTAGGAAATAGTGTTGGCAGATGTCTACGTATCGAAGCAATTGAGTTCTAATGCTTCTTAAAACGAGATTTCGCATCTCATTTTTATGTTTCATGATAAGATACAGTATTCATTGCGAAGTGTCATGTATTTCTCGCATACAATTCAAATGAATGTAAATGCGACACTTCCTTGGTAGGAAATTGCGTTGGCAGATGTCTACGTATCGAAGCAATTGCGTTCTAATGCTTCTTAAAACGAGATTTCGCATCTCATTTTTATGTTTCATGATAAGATATAGTATTCATTGTGAAGTGTCATGAATATCTCGCATTCACTTCAAAAGAATGTAAATGCGACACTTCCTTTCTAGGTAATTGCGTTTCCAGATGTCTATGCATCGAAACAATAGAGTTTTATTGCTTCATAAAAGAAGATGTCGCATCTCATTACTAAGACTCATGATAATATATAATATTCATAGCGAAGTGTTATATTTTCCTCGTCTACACTTTAAATGAATGTAAATGCGGCACTTGCTTTCTAGGAAATAACGTCTCCAGATGTCTACGTATCGAAGCAATAGAGATTTAGTGCTCCTTAATTCGCGATATCGCAACTCATTTCTATGTTTCATGATAAGATATAATACTCATTGTGGAGTGTTATGTATACCTTGTATTCCCTTCAATGGAATGTAAATGCGACACTTCCTTCCTAGGAAATTGCGATTCCAGATGTCTACGTATCGAAACAATAGTGTTCTAATGCTTCGTAAAACGCGATATCACATCTCATTTCTAGGTCTCATGATAAGATATAATATTCATTGTGCAGTGATATGTATACCTCGTACTCACTACAAAATAATGTAAATGCGACCTTTCCTCGCTAGGAAATAGCGATTGCAGATGTCTCCGTATCGAAGCAATAGAGTTCTAATGCTTCTTAAAACGCGAAATCGCATATCATTTCTATGTCTCATGATAATATATAATAATCATTGCGAAGTGTTACGTATCCCTCGTCTAGACTTTAAATGAATGTAAATGCCACACTTCCTTCCTAGGAAATAGCGTTTGCAGATATCTGCGCCTCGAAGCAATAGAGTTCTAATGCTTCTTAAAACGCGATATCGCATCGCATTTCTATGTCTCATGATAATATATAATATTCATTGCGATGTGTCATGTATACCTTGTATTCACTTCAAAAGAATGTAAGTGCGACACTTCCTTGCTAGGAGATAGCGATTGCAGATGTCTACTTATCGAAGCAATAAAGCTCTAATGCATCTTATATCGCGATATCGCATCTCATTTCTATCTTTCATGATAATATATAATATGCATTGTGCAATGTTATATATACCTCGCATTCACTTCAAAAGAATGTAAATGCGACACTTCCTTGCTAGGAAATAGCGATTGCAGATGTCTACGTATCGAAGCAATAGAGTTCTAATGCTTCTTGAAACGGGATATCGCATCTCATTTCTATGTTTCATGATAAGATATAATATTCATTGCGAAGTTTCAAGTATTCCTCGTATTCACTTCAAATGAATGTAAATGCGACACTTCCTTGCTAGGAAATAGCGTTTGTAGATTTCTGCGTATCGTAGCATTAGATTTCTATTGCATCTCAAAACGCAATATCGCATATCATTTCTATGTTTCATGATAAGATATAATATTTATTGCGAAGTGTCACGTATACATCGCATACACTTCAAGTGAATGTAAATGCGACACTTCCTTGCTAGGAAATAGCGTTTGCAGATTTCTGCGTATCGTAGCATTAGATTTCTATTGCATCTCAAAACACGATATCGCATCTCATTTCAATGTTTCATGATAAGATATAATATTTATTGCGAAGTGTCACGTATACATCGCAAACACTTCAAATTAATGTAAATGCGTCACTTCCTTGCTAGGAAATAGCGCTTGCAGAAGCCTACGTATCGAAGCAATAGAGTTCTAATGCTTCTTAATACGAGATATCGCATCTCATTTCTATGTTTCATGATAAGATATTATATTCATTGCGAAGTGTCATGTATACCTCGTATTCACTTCAAAAGAATGTAAATGCGACATTTCTTTGCTAGGAAATGGCGTTTGCAGATGACTACGTTTCGTAGCAATAGAGCTCTAATGCTTCCTAAAAGAAGATATCGCGACTCATTTCTATGTTTCATGAGAAGATATAATATTCATTGCGAAGTGTCATGTACACCTCGTATTCACGTGAAGGGAATGTAAATGCGACACTTTCTTGGTAGGAAATAGCGTTTACAGATGTCTACGTATCGAAGCAAGGGAGTTCTAATGCTTCTCAAAACACGATATCGCATTTCATTTCTATGTTTCATGATAAGAGATAATATTCATTGTGGAGTGATATGTATACCTCGCATTCACTTCAAAAGAATGTAAATGCGAAACTCCATTGCTAGGAAATAGTGTTTGCAGATGTCTACGAATCGAAGCAATAGAGTTCTAATGCTTCTTAAAATGGGATACCGCATCTCATTTCTATGTTTCTTGATAAGATATAATATTCATTGCGAAGTGTCATGTATACCGCGTACTCACTACAGAAGAATGTAAAAGCGAAACTTCCTTGATAGGAAGTAGCGTTTGCAGATGTCTACGTATCGAAGCAAAAGTGTTCTAGTGCTACTTAGAACGCGATGTCGCATCTCATTTATATGTTTCATGATAAGATATAATATTCATTGCGATGTGTCATGTATACTTCGCATACACTTCAAATGAATGTAAATGCGACACTTCCTTGCTAGGAAATAGCGTTTGCAGATGTCTACGTATCGTAGCATTAGAGTTCAAATGCTTCTTAAAACGCGAAATCGCATCTCATTTCTATGTCTCATGATAAGATATAATATACATTGGGGAATGTTATGTGTACCTGGTATTCACTTCAAAAGAATGTAAATGCGACACTTCCTTGCTAGGAAATAGTGTCTGCAGATGTCTACGTATCGAAGCAATAGAGTTCTAATGCTTCTTAAAACGCGATATTGCATTTCATTTCTATGTTTCATTATAAGATACAATATTCATTGCGAAGTGTCATGTATACCACCATACACTTCAAATGAGTATAAATGCGACACTTCCTTGCTAGAGGTAGCGTTTGCAGGTGTCTACGTATCGAAGCAATAGAGTTCTAATGCTTTTTGTACATCGCCATATCGCATCTCATTTCTATGTTTCATGATAAGATATAATATTCATTGTGGAGTGTCATGTATACATCGCATACACTACAGAAGAATGTAAATGCGACACTTCCTTGCCAGAAAATAGCGTTTGTAGATGTCTACGTATCGTAGCATTAGGGTTCTAATGCTTCTCAAAACGCGATATCGCATCTCATTTCTATGTTTCATTATAAGATATAATATTCATTGCGGAGTGTCATGTATACCTCGCATACACTTCAAATGAATGTAAATGCGACACTTCCTTGCTAGGAAATAGCGTTTGCAGATGTCTATGTATCGTAGCAATAGAGTTCTAATGCTTCATAAAACGCGAATCGAACATCATTTCTATGTTTCACGATAAAATATAATATTCATTGTGGAGTGTTATGTATACCTCGTCTACACTTCCTAAGAATGTAAATGCGACACTTCCTTGCTAGGAAATAGCGTGTGCACATGTCTACGAATCATAGCAATAGAGTTCTAATGCTTCTTAAAACGCGATAATGCATCTCAATTCTACGCTTCATTATAAGATATAATATTCATTGTGCAGTGTTATGTATATCTCGTCTACACTTCAAATGAATGTAAATGCGACACTTCCTTGTTACGAAATAGCGTCTGCAGATGTCTACGTATCGTAGCAATTGTGTTCTAATGCTTCTTAAAGCGCGCAATCGCATTTCATTTCTATGTTTTATGATAAGATATAATATTCATTGCGGAATGTCATGTATACTTCCGATTCACTTCTAAAGAATGTAAATGCGACACTGCCTTGCTAAGAAATAGAGATGGCAGATGTCTACGTATCGAAGCAACAAAGTTCTAATGCATCTTAAAACGAGATATCGCATCTCATTTCTGTGTTTTATGAGAAGATATAATATTCATTGCGGAGTGCCTTGTATACTTCTTGTTCACTTGAAAAGAATGTAAATGCGACACTTCCTTGCCTGGAAATAGCGTTTGCAGATGTCCACGTATCGAAGCAATAGAGTTCTAATGCTTCTTAAAACGCGATATTGCATTTCATTTCTATGTTTCATTATAAGATATAATATTCATTGCGAAGTGTCATGTACACCACCATACACTTCAAATGAATGTAAATGCGACACTTCCTTGCTGGAGGTGGCGTTTGCAGGTGTCTACGTATCGAAGCAGTAGAGTTCTAATGCTTTTTACATCGCCATGTCGCATCTCATTTCTATGTTTCATGATAAGATATAATATTCATTGTGGAGTGTCATGTTTACCTCGCATACACTACAGAAGAATGTAAATGCGACACTTCCTTGCTAGGAAATAGCGTTTGTAGATGTCTACGTATCGTAGCATTAGGGTTCTAATGCTTCTCAAAACGCGATATCGCATCTCATTTCTATGTTTCATGATAAGATGTTATATTCGAATGTATATGCTTCCTTGCTAGGAAGTAGCGATTGCAGATTTCTACGTATCGAAGCAACAGAGTTCTAATGCTTCTTAAATCGCCATATCGCATCTCATTTCTATGTTTCTTGATAAGATATAATATTCATTGTGTAGTGTTATTTATACCTCGTATTCACTTCAAAAGATTGAAAATGCGACACTTCCTTGCTAGGAAATAGCGTCTGTAGATGTCTAGGTCTCGAAGCAATAGTGTTCTCTTGCTTCTTAAAACGCGATATCGCATCTCATTTCTATGTTTCATGATAAGATATAATATTCATTGCCAAGTGTCATGTACCCCTCGCATACACTTCAAATGAATGTAAATGTGACACTTCCTTCCCAGGAAGTAGCGTTTGCAGATGTCTACGTATCGAAGCAACAGAGTACTAATGCTTCATGAAACGAGATATCGCACCCCATTTCCATGTCTCATGATAAGATATAATATTCATTGCGAAGTGTCATGTATACATCGTATTCACTTCAAAAGATTGAAAATGCGACACTTCCTTGCTAGGAAATAGCGTCTGCAGATGTCTACGTATCGAAGCAATAGATTTCTAATGCTTTTTAAATCGCCATGTCGCATCTCATTTCTATGTTTCATGATAAGTTATGATATTCATTGTGGAGTGTTATGTATACCTCGTATTCACTTCAAAAGAATGTAAATGCGACACTTCCTTCCTAGGAAATAGCATGTGCAGATATCGACGAATCGTAGCAATGGTGTTCTAATGTTTCTTAAAACGAGATATCGCTTCTCATTTCTATGTCTTAGGATAAGATATAATATTCACTGCGGAGTGTCATGTATACTTCGTATTCACTTCACATGAATGTAAATGCGACACTTCCTTGGTAGGAAATAGCGTTTGCAGATGTCTACGTATCGAAGCAATAGATTTCTAATGCTCCTTAAATCGCGATATCGCATCCCATTTCCATGTTCCGTGATAAGATATAATATTCATTGCGAAGTGATATGAATTGCCCGTCTTCACTTCAAATGAATGTAAATGCGACACTTCCTTCCTAGGAAATTACGTTTCCAGATGTCTACGTATCGAAGCTAGAGTTCTAATGCTTCTCAAAACGCGATATAGCATCGTATTTCTATGTCTCATGATAAGATATAATATCCATTGCGAAGTGTTATTTATTCCTCGTCTACACTTCAAATGAATGTAAGTAAGACACTTCCTTTCTAGGACATTACGTTTCCAGATGTCTACGTGTCGAAGCAATAGAGTTCTAGTGCTTCTTAAATCGCGATATCGCATCTCATTTCTATGTTTCATCATAAGATATAATATTCATTGCAAAGTGTCTTGTATACCACGCATACACTTCAAACGAAATAAAAGGCGACACTTCATTGCTAGGAAATTGCGTTGGCAGATGTTTACGTATCGAAGCAATAGAGTTCTAATGTTTCTTAAATCGCCATACCGCATCTCATTTCTATGTTTCATGATAAGATATAATATTCATTGTGGAGTGTTATGTATACCTCGTATTCACTTCAAAAGAATGTAAATGCGACACTACCTTGCTAGGAAATAGCGTTTTCAGGTGTCTACGTATCGAAGCAATAGTGTTCTAATGTTTCTTAAAATGCGATATCGCATCTCATTTCTGTGGTCCATGATAGTATATAATACTCATTGCGAAGTGTATTGTATACCACGCATGCACTTCAAACGAAATAAAAGGCGACACTTCATTGCTAGGAAATAGCGTTGGCAGATGTCCACGTATCGACGCAACAGTGTTCTAATGCATCTTAAAACTTTCGCTCCTCATTTCTATGTTTCATGATAAGATATAATATTCATTGTGCAGTGTTATGTATACCTCGTATTCACTTCAAAATGGTGTCAATGCGGCACTTCCTTGCTAGGAAATAGCGTTTGCAGATGTCTACATATCGAAGCAATAGAGTTCCAATGCTTCTCAAAACGCGATATAGCATCTCATTTCTATGTTTCATGGTAAGACATAATAGTCATTGCGAAGTGTTAAGTATACCTCGTATTCACCTGAAAAGTATGTAAATGAGACACTTCCTTGCTTGGAAATAGCGTTTCCGGGTGTCTACGTATCGTAGCAGCAGAGTTCTAAATCTTCATAAATTCAAGGTATCGCATCCCATTGCTATGTTTCATGAAGTGATATTATGTTCATTGCGAAGTGTCATGTACACCTCGTACTCACATCAAAGGAATGTAAATGCGACGCTTCCATGCTAGGAAGTAGCGTTAGCAGATGTTTACGTATCGTAACAATAGGTTTGTAATATTTCTCATAACGTGATATCGCATTTCATTTTTATGTTGCATGATAAGATATAATGTTCATTCCGAAGTGTTATGTATACTTCGTATTCACCTCAAATGTATGTACATGCGATACTTCCTTGCTAGGAAATAGCGTTTGCAGATGTCTAGGTATCGAAGCAATAGGGTTCCAATGCTTGTTAAGTCGTGATATGGCATCTCATTTCTATGTTTCATGATAAGATATGATATTCATTGCCAAGTGACATGTATACCTCGCATACACTTCAAATGAATGTAAATGCGACACTTCCTTGCTAGGAAATAGCGTTTGCAGTTGTCTACGTGTCGAAGCAATAGAGTTCTAATGCTTCTTAAAACGCGCCTCCGCATCTCATTTCTATGTTTCATGATAAGATATAATATTCATTGTGAAGTGGCATGCATACCTCGTATTCACTTCAAAAGAATGTAAATGCGACACTTTCCTGTTAGGAAGTAGCGTTTGCAAATGTCAAGGTATCGAAGCAGTAGCGTTGCAATGCTTCTTAAATCGAGACATCGCATCTCATTTCTATGTTTCATGATAAGATATAATTTTCATTGCGAAGTGTCATGTACACCTCGTATTCACTTCAAAAGAATGTAAATGCGACACTTCCTTGCTAGGACGTTGCGTTTGCAGATGTCCACGTATCGATGCAGCAGAGTTCTAATGCTTCTTAAATCGCGATATCGCATCTCATTTCTATGTTTCATGATAAGATATAATATTCATTGCCAAGTGTCATGTACCCCTCGCATACACTTCAAATGAATGTAAATGTGACACTTCCTTCCCAGGAAGTAGCGTTTGCAGATGTCTACGTATCGAAGCAACAGAGTACTAATGCTTCATGAAACGAGATATCGCACCCCATTTCCATGTCTCATGATAAGATATAATATTCATTGCGAAGTGTCATGTATACATCGTATTCACTTCAAAAGATTGAAAATGCGACACTTCCTTGCTAGGAAATAGCGTCTGCAGATGTCTACGTATCGAAGCAATAGAGTTCTAATGCTTTTTAAATCGCCATGTCGCATCTCATTTCTATGTTTCATGATAAGTTATGATATTCATTGTGGAGTGGTATGTATACCTCGTATTCACTTCAAAAGAATGTAAATGCGACACTTCCTTCCTAGGAAATAGCATGTGCAGATATCGACGAATCGTAGCAATGGTGTTCTAATGTTTCTTAAAACGAGATATCGCTTCTCATTTCTATGTCTTAGGATAAGATATAATATTCACTGCGGAGTGTCATGTATACTTCGTATTCACTTCACATGAATGTAAATGCGACACTTCCTTGGTAGGAAATAGCGTTTGCAGATGTCTACGTATCGAAGCAATAGATTTCTAATGCTCCTTAAATCGCGATATCGCATCCCATTTCCATGTTCCGTGATAAGATATAATATTCATTGCGAAGTGATATGAATTGCCCGTCTTCACTTCAAATGAATGTAAATGCGACACTTCCTTCCTAGGAAATTACGTTTCCAGATGTCTACGTATCGAAGCTAGAGTTCTAATGCTTCTCAAAACGCGATATAGCATCGTATTTCTATGTCTCATGATAAGATATAATATCCATTGCGAAGTGTTATTTATTCCTCGTCTACACTTCAAATGAATGTAAGTAAGACACTTCCTTTCTAGGACATTACGTTTCCAGATGTCTACGTGTCGAAGCAATAGAGTTCTAGTGCTTCTTAAATCGCGATATCGCATCTCATTTCTATGTTTCATCATAAGATATAATATTCATTGCAAAGTGTCTTGTATACCACGCATACACTTCAAACGAAATAAAAGGCGACACTTCATTGCTAGGAAATTGCGTTGGCAGATGTTTACGTATCGAAGCAATAGAGTTCTAATGTTTCTTAAATCGCCATACCGCATCTCATTTCTATGTTTCATGATAAGATATAATATTCATTGTGGAGTGTTATGTATACCTCGTATTCACTTCAAAAGAATGTAAATGCGACACTACCTTGCTAGGAAATAGCGTTTTCAGGTGTCTACGTATCGAAGCAATAGTGTTCTAATGTTTCTTAAAATGCGATATCGCATCTCATTTCTGTGGTTCATGATAGTATATAATATTCATTGCGAAGTGTATTGTATACCACGCATGCACTTCAAACGAAATAAAAGGCGACACTTCATTGCTAGGAAATAGCGTTGGCAGATGTCCACGTATCGACGCAACAGTGTTCTAATGCATCTTAAAACTTTCGCTCCTCATTTCTATGTTTCATGATAAGATATAATATTCATTGTGCAGTGTTATGTATACCTCGTATTCACTTCAAAATGGTGTCAATGCGGCACTTCCTTGCTAGGAAATAGCGTTTGCAGATGTCTACGTATCGAAGCAATAGAGTTCCAATGCTTCTCAAAACGCGATATCGCATCTCATTTCTATGTTTCATGATAAGGTATAATATTCATTGTGCAGTGTTATGTATACCTCGTATTCACTTCAAAATGGTGTCAATGCGGCACTTCCTTGCTAGGAAATAGCGCTTGCAGATGTCTACATATCGAAGCAATAGAGTTCCAATGCTTCTCAAAACGCGATATAGCATCTCATTTCTATGTTTCATGGTAAGACATAATAGTCATTGCGAAGTGTTAAGTATACCTCGTATTCACCTGAAAAGTATGTAAATGAGACACTTCCTTGCTTGGAAATAGCGTTTCCGGGTGTCTACGTATCGTAGCAGCAGAGTTCTAAATCTTCATAAATTCAAGGTATCGCATCCCATTGCTATGTTTCATGAAGTGATATTATGTTCATTGCGAAGTGTCATGTACACCTCGTACTCACATCAAAGGAATGTAAATGCGACGCTTCCATGCTAGGAAGTAGCGTTAGCAGATGTTTATGTATCGTAACAATAGGTTTGTAATATTTCTCATAACGTGATATCGCATTTCATTTTTATGTTGCATGATAAGATATAATGTTCATTCCGAAGTGTTATGTATACTTCGTATTCACCTCAAATGTATGTAAATGCGATACTTCCTTGCTAGGAAATAGCGTTTGCAGATGTCTAGGTATCGAAGCAATAGGGTTCCAATGCTTGTTAAGTCGTGATATGGCATCTCATTTCTATGTTTCATGATAAGATATGATATTCATTGCCAAGTGACATGTATACCTCGCATACACTTCAAATGAATGTAAATGCGACACTTCCTTGCTAGGAAATAGCGTTTGCAGTTGTCTACGTGTCGAAGCAATAGAGTTCTAATGCTTCTTAAAACGCGCCTCCGCATCTCATTTCTATGTTTCATGATAAGATATAATATTCATTGTGAAGTGGCATGCATACCTCGTATTCACTTCAAAAGAATGTAAATGCGACACTTTCCTGTTAGGAAGTAGCGTTTGCAAATGTCAAGGTATCGAAGCAGTAGCGTTGCAATGCTTCTTAAATCGAGACATCGCATCTCATTTCTATGTTTCATGATAAGATATAATTTTCATTGCGAAGTGTCATGTACACCTCGTATTCACTTCAAAAGAATGTAAATGCGACACTTCCTTGCTAGGACGTTGCGTTTGCAGATGTCCACGTATCGATGCAGCAGAGTTCTAATGCTTCTTAAATCGCGATATCGCATCTCATTTCTATGTTTCATGATAAGATATAATATTCATTGCGAAGTGGCATGTATACCTCGCATACACATCAAATGAATGTAAATGCGACACTTCCGTGCTAGGAAGTAGTGTCACGTCCTGGCGAACAAATTATTCGTATCCCAGGAGGCTGAGTGACACAAGCATTTTTGGTGAGAATTCGGTCCGGTATAAAACGCGTATGACCGGGTTCGTCGATTCTGGCAAGACGCGGACACCGTAAACAATCGCGAACGCGTGTAAGGAAGGATTTTACTTACCTTTCGCTGATTTCCCTCTTCTCCTTTCAGATGTGGCGATCGTCGAGGGTCGTTCTCGGGGGAGTAGTCGGCGTACGGCTGGCTGAAATCGGCGTTGTGACGGTGGAGCTGCGATGATTGTCGCCGTCCGTCGATGAACGAAGAATTCTGGCGTTTCACCAACGTATTCCGCACGAGATAATGGATTAAATTCTTCCTCTCGGCGCGAAGAGTTCGTTTATAAACACTCAAGTTGTTGCGAACTTGGAAGAATTTGTATTAAAATATAATTGAATTTAGAAATGGAGTTGGAATGAACTAGAACTTGATGTGGTAGAAAAATAATAAAGTGTATTCTAAATCAAAGAGTACAAGAACAATTATTTCTAGGTATTAAGACTAGGTTAACTATGAATTAGGAATTAGAACAAAGACTTTAGTACTAGGAACCTCATCGAGGCTGCGCGACGGCCCTAAGGCGCGACTTGGAAGAGACTTGGAATTGGAAGTGCCCGAAGGCGAGATAGAACTGTACCGTACTGATGGTACTGACTGACTGTGTCTCCCAAGATGCGTCTGCGACCTCCTCGACTCTCGGAGCGCTTCGGTCGTGTGCGAACGTAGGTGAGAGTATGTGGACGCCCGAGTGGGGTCTCGGCGTTGCGTGGTGGGGTTAGCGGCGCGTGCCGCTGAGGCGGTCGCGATCTCGCGCGTCGCGGGTTACTTAATTAGCGCAACTTATGAATATAGAGATACAAGTATGAAATTAGAAATTACGCCTTAAATGTAAAATGTGTGTTGTTTGTGTCGTTATAAAGTAGTGTCGTGTAAATTCTATGAGCTAGGAATACAGAGCTTAGAATGTAGGAGTATATATATAATGTTAATTAATAATCTTAGAAATAGTATTTTGAGCATGGCAGATCTGGGATGGTGAAATCGTAGAGTCCTTTGTACGGTGAGGGTTCCCGTCGTCGGATCTCGTAGAGGTTGATTCACCTGGTACGTCCCTGGAGTGAGCGAGAGGGCGAGTTTCCCTGCAGGTAAGAGTGAGACGGTGGATGGCACCTTGAGTGGGAGCGAGACAGCGCACATGGTCCTTGGCGCGAGCGAGATGACGCACGAGGTCCTCGGTGCGAGTGAGACAGAATGTGTTGCCCTTGGAGCGAGGGAGAAGGCGATCACCTCTGCGGGTGCGAGTGAGACGGAGGGTATGTCCCCTGGAGTGAGAGAGACGGCGAGTTGCGCCTGGGTGTTGCAGGTGGTGCAGGCGCGTGAGGGTGGTTGCTGTGGTGCGTTGAGAGGGTGGCAGGCGGCACGCCTGACGTCACAGTAGCGTTTGCAGATATCTACGTATCGAAACAGTAGAGTTCTAATGCTTCTCAAAACGCGATATCGCATCTCATTTCTATGTCTCATGATGAGATATAATATTCATTGCGAATTGCAGTGAGTACCTCGGATACACATCAAACGAATGTAAATGCCTCACTTCCTTGCTAGGAACCAGCGTTTACAGATGTCTACGTATCGAAGCAACAGAGTTCTAATGCATCATAAAACGGGATATCGCATTCCATTTGTATGTTTCATGGTAAGATATAATATTTATTGCAAAGTGTCATGTATACCTCGTATTCACTTCAAAAGTATGTAAATGCGACACATCTTTGCTAGGAAATAGCGTTGGCAGATGTCTACGTATCGAAGCAGTAGAGTTCCGATGCTCCTTAAAACGCGATATCGCATCTCATTTCAATGTTCCATGATAAGATATAATATTCATTGTGGAGTCTTATGTATACCACGTATTCACTTCAAAAGAATGTAAATGCGACACTTCCTTTCTAGGAAATAGCGTCTGCAGATGTCTACGTATCGAAGCAGTAGAGTTCTAATGCTTCTTAAAACGCGATATCGCATCTCATATCTATGTTTCATGATAAGCTATAATATTCATTGCTAAGTGTTGTGTATTCCTCGTCTACACATCAAATGAGTGTAAATGCGACACTTCCTTGCTAGGAAATAGCGTTTGCAGATGTCTCCGTATCGAAGCAATAGGGTTCTAATGCTTCTTAAATCGTGATATCGCCACTCATTTCTATGTTTCATGATAAGATATAATATTCATTGTGCTCTGTTATGTATACCTCGTATTTACTTCAAAGGAATGTAAATGCGACAATTCCTTGCCAGGAAATAGCGTTTGCAGATCTCAACGTATCGAAGCAATACAGTTCTAATACTCCTTAAAACGCGATATCGCATCTCATTTCTATGTTCTGTGAGAAGATATAATATTCATTGCGAAGTGTCATGTATACCTCGCATACACTTCAAATTAATGTAAATGCGTCACTTCCTTGCTAGGAAATAGCGTTGGCAGATGTCTACGTTTCGAAGAAATAGAGATTTACTGCTTCTTAAATCGCCATATCGCATCTCATTTCAATGTTTCATGATAAGATATAATATTCATTGCGGAGTGTTATCATAACCTTGTATTCACTTCAAAAGAATTTAAATGCGACACTCCCTTGCTAGGAAATAGCGTTTGCAGATGACTACGTATCGTAGCATTAGTTTTCTAATGCTTCTCAAAACGCGATATAGCATCCCACTTCTATGTTTCATGATAAGATATAATATTCATTGCGAAGTGTCATGTATACCTCGTATTCACTTCAAAGGAATGTAAATGCGACACTTCCTCGATAGGAAGTAGCGTTTGCAGATGTCTAGGTATCGAAGCAATAGAGTTCTAATGCTGCTTAAATCGCGATATCGCAGCTCATTTCTATGTTTCATGATAAGATATAATATTCAATGCGAAGTGTCATGTATACCTCGTATTCACTTCAAAGGAATGTAAATGCGACACTTCCTTGCTAGGAAATAGCGTTTGCAGGTGTCCACGCATCGTAGCATTAGAGTTCTAATTCTTCTTAAAACGCGATATCGCATCTCATTTCTATGTTTCATGATAAGATACAATATTAATTGCAAAGTGTCATGTATACCTCGTATTTGTTTCAAATGAAAGTAAATGCGACACTTCCTTGCTAGGAAATAGCGTTTGCAGATGTCTACGTATCGTAGCAAAAGAGTTCTAATGCTTCTTAAAACGCGATATCACATCACATTTCTATGTTTCATGATAAGATATAATATTAACATTGCAAAGATTCATGTATTGCTCGTATTCACTTCAAATGAATGTAAATGCGACACTTCCTTGCTAGGAAATAGCTTTTCCAGATGTCTAGGTGTCGAAACAATGGAGTTCTAATGCTTCTTAAAACGAGATGTCGCATCTCATTTCTATGTTTCATGATAAGAAATAATATTCATTGCGAAGCGTTATGTATACCTCGGATACACTACAAATGAATGTAAATGCGACACTTCCTTGCTAGGAAGTAGCGTTTCCAGATGTCTAGGTATCGAAACAATAGAGTTCTAATGCTTCTTAAAACGAGATATCGCAACTCATTTCTATGTTTCATGATAAGATATAATATTCATTGCGAAGTGTCATGTATACCTCGTATTCACTTCAAAATAATGTAAATGCGGCACTTCCTTGCTAGGAAGTAGCGTTTGCAGATGTATTCGTATCGAAGCAGTGGGGTATTAGTTCTTCTTTAATCGCGATATCGCTCCTAATTTCTATGTTTCATGATAACATATAATATTCATTGCGAATTGTCGTGTATTCCTCGCATACACGTCAAATGAATGTAATGTGCGACACATCCTTGCTAGGAAATAGCGTTTTCAGATGTCTACATATCGAAGCAATAGAGCTTAAATGCTTCTTAAAACGCGATATCGCATCTCATTTCTATGTTTCATGATAAGATACAATATTCATAGTGGAGTGTCATGTATACCTCGCATACTACTCAAATGAGTGTAAATGCGACACTTCCTTGCTAGAAAATAGCGTTTCCAGATGTCTACGTGTCGAAGCAATAGAGTTCTAATGCTTCTTAAAACGAGTTATCGCATCTCATTTCTATGTTTCATGATAAGATATAATATTCATTGTGCAGTGTTATGTACACGTCCCATTCACTTCAAAAGAATGTAAATGCGACACTTCCTTGCTAGAAAATAGCGTTTGCAGATGTCTACGTATCGTAGCAATAGATTTCTAATGCTTCTTAAAACGAGATATCGCATCTCATTCCTATGTTTCATGATAAGATATAATATTCATTGCGAAGTGTCATGTCTACCTCGTATTTACTTCAAAAGAATGTAAATGCGACAATTCCTTGCTAGGAAATAGGGATTGCAGATGTCTGCGTATCGTAGCAATAGAGTTCTAATGCTTCTTCAAACGCGATATCGCATCTTATTTCTATGTTTCATTATAAGATATATTATTCATAGCGAAGTGTTATGTATACCGAGCATACACTTCAAATGAATGTAAATGCGACACTTCCTTGCTAGAAAATAGCGTTTGCAGATGTCTACGTATCGTAGCATTGGAGTTCTATTGCTTCTCAAAACGCGATACCGCATCTAACTTCTATGTTTCATGATAAGATACAATATTCTTTGCGAAGTGTTATGTATTCCTCGTCTGCAATTCAAATGAATGTAAATGCAACACTCCCTTTCTAGGAAATTACGTTTCCAGATATCTACGTATCGAAGCAATAGTGTTCTAATGCTGCTTAAATCGCGATATCGCATCTCATTTCTATGTTTCATGATAAGATATAATATTCATTGCGAAGTGTCTTGTATACCTCGCATACACTTCAAATGAATGTAAATGCGACACTTCCTTGCTAGGAAATAGCGTTGGCAGATGTGTACGTTTCGAAGAAATAGAGATTCACTGCTTCTTAATTCGCCATATCGCATCTCATTTCAATGTTTCATGATAAGATATAATATTCATTGCGGAGTGTTATCATAACCTTGTATTCACTTCAAAAGAATTTAAATGCGACACTCCCTTGCTAGGAAATAGGGTCTCCATATGTCTACATATCGTACCATTAGTGTTCTAATCCTTCTCAAAACGCGATATCGCATCTCATTTCTATGTTTCATGATAAGTTATAATATTCACTGCGAAGTGTCTTGTATACCTCGCATACACTTCAAATTAATGTAAATGCGTCACTTCCTTGCTAGGAAATAGCGTTGGCAGATGTCTACGTTTCGAAGAAATAGAGATTTACTGCTTCTTAAATCGCCATATCGCATCTCATTTCAATGTTTCATGATAAGATATAATATTCATTGCGGAGTGTTATCATAACCTTGTATTCACTTCAAAAGAATTTAAATGCGACACTCCCTTGCTAGGAAATAGCGTTTGCAGATGACTACGTATCGTAGCATTAGTTTTCTAATGCTTCTCAAAACGCGATATCGCATCCCATTTCTATGTTTCATGATAAGATATAATATTCATTGCGAAGTGTCATGTATACCTCGTATTCACTTCAAAGGAATGTAAATGCGACACTTCCTCGATAGGAAGTAGCGTTTGCAGATGTCTAGGTATCGAAGCAATTGAGTTCTAATGCTGCTTAAATCGCGATATCGCAGCTCATTTCTATGTTTCATGATAAGATATAATATTCAATGCGAAGTGTCATGTATACCTCGTATTCACTTCAAAGGAATGTAAATGCGACACTTCCTTGCTAGGAAATAGCGTTTGCAGGTGTCCACGCATCGTAGCATTAGAGTTCTAATTCTTCTTAAAACGCGATATCGCATCTCATTTCTATGTTTCATGATAAGATACAATATTAATTGCAAAGTGTCATGTATACCTCGTATTCGCTTCAAATGAAAGTAAATGCGACACTTCCTTGCTAGGAAATAGCGTTTGCAGATGTCTACGTATCGTAGCATTAGAGTTCTAGTGCTTCTCAAAACGCCATATCGCATCTCATTCCTATGTTCCATGATAAGATATAATATTCATTGTGGAGTGTTATCATAACATCGTATTCACTTCAAAAGAATGTAACTGCGACACTCCCTTGCTAAGAAATAGCGTTTGCAGATGTCTACGTATCGTAGCAAAAGAGTTCTAATGCTTCTTAAAACGCGATATCACATCACATTTCTATGTTTCATGATAAGATATAATATTAACATTGCAAAGATTCATGTATTGCTCGTATTCACTTCAAATGAATGTAAATGCGACACTTCCTTGCTAGGAAATAGCTTTTCCAGATGTCTAGGTGTCGAAACAATGGAGTTCTAATGCTTCTTAAAACGAGATGTCGCATCTCATTTCTATGTTTCATGATAAGAAATAATATTCATTGCGAAGCGTTATGTATACCTCGGATACACTACAAATGAATGTAAATGCGACACTTCCTTGCTAGGAAGTAGCGTTTCCAGATGTCTAGGTATCGAAACAATAGAGTTCTAATGCTTCTTAAAACGAGATATCGCAACTCATTTCTATGTTTCATGATAAGATATAATATTCACTGCGAAGTGTCATGTATACCTCGTATTCACTTCAAAATAATGTAAATGCGGCACTTCCTTGCTAGGAAGTAGCGTTTGCAGATGTATTCGTATCGAAGCAGTGGGGTATTAGTTCTTCTTTAATCGCGATATCGCTCCTAATTTCTATGTTTCATGACAACATATAATATTCATTGCGAATTGTCGTGTATTCCTCGCATACACGTCAAATGAATGTAATGTGCGACACATCCTTGCTAGGAAATAGCGTTTTCAGATGTCTACATATCGAAGCAATAGAGCTTAAATGCTTCTTAAAACGCGATATCGCATCTCATTTCTATGTTTCATGATAAGATATAATATTCATAGTGGAGTGTCATGTATACCTCGCATACTACTCAAATGAGTGTAAATGCGACACTTCCTTGCTAGAAAATAGCGTTTCCAGATGTCTACGTGTCGAAGCAATAGAGTTCTAATGCTTCTTAAAACGAGTTATCGCATCTCATTTCTATGTTTCATGATAAGATATAATATTCATTGTGCAGTGTTATGTACACGTCCCATTCACTTCAAAAGAATGTAAATGCGACACTTCCTTGCTAGAAAATAGCGTTTGCAGATGTCTACGTATCGTAGCAATAGATTTCTAATGCTTCTTAAAACGAGATATCGCATCTCATTCCTATGTTTCATGATAAGATATAATATTCATTGCGAAGTGTCATGTCTACCTCGTATTTACTTCAAAAGAATGTAAATGCGACAATTCCTTGCTAGGAAATAGGGATTGCAGATGTCTGCGTATCGTAGCAATAGAGTTCTAATGCTTCTTCAAACGCGATATCGCATCTTATTTCTATGTTTCATTATAAGATATATTATTCATAGCGAAGTGTTATGTATACCGAGCATACACTTCAAATGAATGTAAATGCGACACTTCCTTGCTAGAAAATAGCGTTTGCAGATGTCTACGTATCGTAGCATTGGAGTTCTATTGCTTCTCAAAACGCGATACCGCATCTAACTTCTATGTTTCATGATAAGATACAATATTCTTTGCGAAGTGTTATGTATTCCTCGTCTGCAATTCAAATGAATGTAAATGCAACACTCCCTTTCTAGGAAATTACGTTTCCAGATATCTACGTATCGAAGCAATAGTGTTCTAATGCTGCTTAAATCGCGATATCGCATCTCATTTCTATGTTTCATGATAAGATATAATATTCATTGCGAAGTGTCTTGTATACCTCGCATACACTTCAAATGAATGTAAATGCGACACTTCCTTGCTAGGAAATAGCGTTGGCAGATGTGTACGTTTCGAAGAAATAGAGATTCACTGCTTCTTAATTCGCCATATCGCATCTCATTTCAATGTTTCATGATAAGATATAATATTCATTGCGGAGTGTTATCATAACCTTGTATTCACTTCAAAAGAATTTAAATGCGACACTCCCTTGCTAGGAAATAGGGTCTCCATATGTCTACATATCGTACCATTAGTGTTCTAATCCTTCTCAAAACGCGATATCGCATCTCATTTCTATGTTTCATGATAAGTTATAATATTCACTGCGAAGTGTCTTGTATACCTCGCATACACTTCAAATTAATGTAAATGCGTCACTTCCTTGCTAGGAAATAGCGTTGGCAGATGTCTACGTTTCGAAGAAATAGAGATTTACTGCTTCTTAAATCGCCATATCGCATCTCATTTCAATGTTTCATGATAAGATATAATATTCATTGCGGAGTGTTATCATAACCTTGTATTCACTTCAAAAGAATTTAAATGCGACACTCCCTTGCTAGGAAATAGCGTTTGCAGATGACTACGTATCGTAGCATTAGTTTTCTAATGCTTCTCAAAACGCGATATCGCATCCCATTTCTATGTTTCATGATAAGATATAATATTCATTGCGAAGTGTCATGTATACCTCGTATTCACTTCAAAGGAATGTAAATGCGACACTCCCTCGATAGGAAGTAGCGTTTGCAGATGTCTAGGTATCGAAGCAATAGAGTTCTAATGCTGCTTAAATCGCGATATCGCAGCTCATTTCTATGTTTCATGATAAGATATAATATTCAATGCGAAGTGTCATGTATACCTCGTATTCACTTCAAGGGAATGTAAATGCGACACTTCCATGCTAGGAAATAGCGTTTGCAGGTGTCCACGCATCGTAGCATTAGAGTTCTAATTCTTCTTAAAACGCGATATCGCATCTCATTTCTATGTTTCATGATAAGGTACAATATTAATTGCAAAGTGTCATGTATACCTCGTATTCGCTTCAAATGAAAGTAAATGCGACACTTCCTTGCTAGGAAATAGCGTTTGCAGATGTCTACGTATCGTAGCATTAGAGTTCTAGTGCTTCTCAAAACGCCATATCGCATCTCATTCCTATGTTCCATGATAAGATATAATATTCATTGTGGAGTGTTATCATAACATCGTATTCACTTCAAAAGAATGTAACTGCGACACTCCCTTGCTAAGAAATAGCGTTTGCAGATGTCTACGTATCGTAGCAAAAGAGTTCTAATGCTTCTTAAAACGCGATATCACATCACATTTCTATGTTTCATGATAAGATATAATATAAACATTGCAAAGATTGATGTATTGCTCGTATTCACTTCAAATGAATGTAAATGCGACACTTCCTTGCTAGGAAATAGCTTTTCCAGATGTCTAGGTGTCGAAACAATGGAGTTCTAATGCTTCTTAAAACGAGATGTCGCATCTCCTTTCTATGTTTCATGATAAGATATAATACTCATTGTGGAGTGTTATGTTTACCTTGTACTTACTTCATAAGAATGTAAATGCGACGCTTCCTTGCTAGGAGGTAGCGTTTGCAGATGTCTACGTACCGAAGCAATAGATTTCTAATGCTTCTTAAATCGCGATATCTCATTTCTATATTTCGTGATAAGGTATAATATTCATTGTGGAGTGTCATGTATACCTCGTATTCACATTAAAAGAATGAAAATGCGACACGTCCTTGCTAGGAAATGGCGTTTGCAGATGTTTACGTATCGTAGCAATTGTTTTCTAATGCTTCTAAAAACACGATATCGCATCCCATTTCTATGTTTCATGATAAGATAAAATATTCATTGCGAAGTGTCATGTCTACCTCGTATTTACTTCAAAAGAATGTAAATGCGACAATTCCTTGCTAGGAAATAGGGATTGCAGATGTCTGCGTATCGTAGCAATAGAGTTCTAATGCTCCTTGAGACGCGATATCGCATCTCATTTCCATGTTTCATGATAAGATATAATATCCTTTGCGAAGTGTTATGCATACCTCGTCTACACTTCAAAAGAATGTAAACACCACACTTCCTTGCTAGGAAATAGCGTTTCCAGATGTCTACGAATCGAAGCAATATAGTACTAATGATTCTTAGGAGCCGATATCGAATCTCGTTTATATGTTTCATGATCAGATACAATATTCATTGCGAAGTGTTACGTATATCTCGTCTGCACGTCAAAGGAATGAAAATGCCACACTTGCTTGCTAGGAATTAGCGTTTCTAGATATCTACGAATCGAAGCAGTAGAGTTCTATTGCTCCTTAAAACGCGATATCGAATCTCATTTCTGAGTTTCATTGTAAGATATAATATTCATTATGGAGTGTTAGGTATACCTCGCCTACACTTCAAATGAATGTAAATGCCACACCTCCTTGCTAGTGAATAACGTTTCCAGATGTCTACGTATCCGAGCAATAGAGTTCTAATGCTTCTTAGAACACGATATATCATCTCATTTCTATGCTTCATTATAACATACAATATTCATTGCGTAGTGTTATGTGTACCTCGTCTACACTTCAAATGAAAGTAAATGTCACACTTCCTTCCTTAGAAGTATTTCATCCAGATGTCTACGTATCGAAGCAATAGAGTTCTAATGCTTCTTTTAACGTGGTATCGCATCTCGATACTATGCTCATGATAAGATATTATATTCATTGCGAAGTGTTATTGACACATCGTCTACACTTTAGAAGAATGTAAATGCCACACATCCTTGCTAGGAAATGCGTTTCCAGATGTTTACGTATCGAAGCAGTAGATTTCTAATGCATCGTAAATCGCGATATCGCATCTCATTTCTATGCTTCATGATATGATATAACACTCTTTGCGAAGTAATACGTACACCTCGTCTACACTTCAAAAGAATGCAAATGCCACAGTTCCTTGCTAGGAAACAGCGTTTCCAGATGTCTGCGTGTCGAATCAATAGAGTCCTATAGCTTCTTAAAACGCGATATCGCATCCCGTATCTGTTTCATGATAAGATATAATATTCATTGCGAAGTGTTATGTATACCTCGTATTCACTTCAAAAGAATGTAAATGCGACACTTCCATGCTGGAAATAGAGTTCCCAGATGTGTACGTATCGTAGCAATAGAGTTCTAATGCTTCTTACATCGCGATATCGTATCTCATTTCTATGTTTCATTATAAGATATAATATCCATTGTGCAGTGTTATGTATACCTCGCATACTACTCAAATGAGTGTAAATACGACACTTCCTTGCTAGGAATTAGCGCTTCCAGATGTCTACGTATCGGAAAAATAGAGTTCAAATACTTCTTAGAAGCGATATGGCAACTCACTTTTATGTTTCATGATAACCCATAACATTCATTGCGATGTGTTATGTATTCCTCGCATAAACTTCAAATGAATGCAAACGCGACACTTCCTTGCTAGGAAATAGCGTTTGCAGATGTCTACGTATCGAAGCAATAGAATTCTAATGCTTATTATATCATCATATCGCATCTCATTTCTATGTTTCATGATAAGATATAATACTCATTGCGAAGTATCATGTATACCTCGTATTCCTTTCAAAAGAATGTAAATGCGACACTTCCTTGCGAGGGAGTAGCGTTTGCAGATGTCTACGTATCTTAGCAATAGAATTCTAATGCTTCTTAAAACGCTATATCGCATCTCATTTTTATGTTTCATGATAAGATATAATATTCATTGTGCAGTGTTATGTATATCTCGTCTACACTTCAAAAGAATGTAAATGCCACACTTCCTTGCTAGGAAATAGCTACTGCAGATGTCTACGTATCGAAGCAATAGAGTTCTAATGCTTCTTGAAACGGGATATCGCATCTCATTTCTATGCTTCATGATAAGATATAATATTAATAGCGAAGTGTCATGTGTATCTTGTATTCACTTCAGAAGAATATAAATGCGACACTTCCTTGCTAGGAAATAACGATGTAAATGCGGCACTCCCTTCCTAGGAAATAGCGTTTGCAGATGTCTACGTATCGAAGCAAGAAAGTTCTAATTAATCTTATATCGCGATATCGCATCTCATTTCTATGTTTCATGATAATATATAATATTCATTGTGCAATGTTATGTATACCTCGCATTCACTTCAAAAGAATATAAATGCGACACTTCCTTGCTAGGAAATAGCTATTGCAGATGTCTACGTATCGTAGCAAGCGTGTTATAATGCTTCTTAAAACGAGATATCGCATCTCATTACTATGTTTCATGATAACATATAATATTCATTGCGAAGTGTTATGTATACCTCGCATACACTTCAAATGAATGTAAATGCGACACTTCCTAGCTAGGAAATTGCGATTGCAGATGTCTACGTATCGAAGCAATAAAGTTCTAATGCTTCTTAGAACGGGATATCACAACTCATTTCTATGTTTCATGATAGGATATAATATTAATTGCGAAGTGTTACGTGTACCTCGTCTATACTTCAGAAGAATGTAAATGCCACACTTCCTTTCAAGGAAATAGCGTTTCCAGATACCTACTTATCTAAGCAATAGAGTTCTAATGCTTCTTAAATCGCAATATCGCATCCCATTTCTATGTTTCATGATAAGAAATAAAATTCACTGTGGATTGTCATGTATACCAGGTACTCACATCTAAAGAATGTAAATGCGACACTTCCTTGCTAGGAAATAGAGTTTGCAGATGTCTACGTATCGAAGCAATAGGGTTCTAGAGCTTCTTAAAACGCGATATCGCATCACATATCTATGTTTCTTGATAAGATATAATATTCATTGCGATGTGTCATGTATACCTCGCATACACTTCAAAAGAATGTAAATGCGACACTTCCTTGCTGGGAAATAGCGTTTGCAGATGTCTACGTATCGTAGCATTAGAGATCTAATGCTTCTCAGAACGCTACATCGCATCTCATTTCTATGTTTCATGATAACATATAATATTCATTGCGAAGTGTCTTGTATACTTCGCATACACTTCAACTGAGTGTAAATGCGACACTTCCTTCCTAGGAAGTAGTTTCTGCAGATATCTACGTTTCGTAGCAATAGAGTTCTAATGTTTCTTAAAACGACATATCGCATCTCATTTCTATGTTTCATGATAAGATGTAATATTCATTGCGAAGTGTCTTGTATACCTCGCATACACTTCAAATGAATGTAAATGCTACACTTCCTTGCTAGGAAGTAGCGTTTGCAGATGTCTACGTATCGAAACAATAGTGTTCTGATGCCTCTTAAAACGCGATATCGCATCCCATTTCCATGCTTCATGATAAGATATAATATTCATTATAGAGTGTTATGTATACCACGTATTCACTTCAAAAAATTGTAGATGCGACTCTTGCTTGTTAGGAAATAGCGTTTACAGATGTCTACGTATCGAAGCAACAGCGTTCTAATGCTTTTGAAACGGGAAATCGCATCTCATTTCTATGTTTCTTGCTAAGATATAATATTCATTGCGAAGTTTCATGTATTCCTCGTATTCACTTCAAATGAATATAAATGCGACACTTCCTTGCTAGGAAATAGAGTTTGCAGATGTCTACGTATCGAAGCAATAAAGTTCTAATGCATCGTACATCGCGATATCGCATCTCATTTCTATGTTTCATGATAATATATAATATTCATTGTGCAATGTTATTTATACCTCGCATTCACTTCAAAAGCATGTAAATGCGACACTTCCTTGCTAGGAAATAGCGATTGCAGATGTCTACGTATCGAAGCAATAGAGTTCTAATGCTTCTTGAAACGGGATATCGAATCTCATTACTGTGTTTCATGATAAGATATAATATTAATTGCGAAGTTTCATGTATTCCTCGTATTCACTTCAAATGAATGTAAATGCGACACTTCCTTGCTTGGAAATAACGTTTGCAGATGTCTACGTATCGAAGCAATAGAGTACTAATGCTTCTTAATTCGCGATATCGCCTCTCATTTATATGTTTCATGACAAGATTTAATATTAATTGCGGAGTGTCATGTTCACCTCGTATTCACTTAAAAGAATGTAAATGCGACACTTCCTTGCTAGGAAGTAGCGTTTGCAGATGTCTACGTATCGAAACAATAGTGTTCTAATGCCTCTTAAAACGCCATATCGCATCCCATTTCCATGCTTCATGATAAGATATAATATTCATTATAGAGTGTTATGTTCACCACGTATTCACTTCAAAAAATTGTAGATGCGACTCTTCCTTGTTAGGAGATAGCGTTTACAGATGTCTACGTATCGTAGCAATAGATATCTGATGCCTCTTAGAACGCGATATCGCATCCCATTTATATGTTTCATGATAAGATATAGTATTCATTGCGAAGTGTCATGTATTCCTTGCATATACTTCAAACGACTGTAAATGCGACACTTCCTTGCTAGGAAATAGCGTTGGCAGATGTCTACGTGTCGAAGCAATAGAGATCTAATGCTTCTTAAAACGCGATATCGCATCTCATTTCTATGTCTCATTATAAGATATAATATTCATTGCGAAGTGTTTTGTATTTCTCGTCTACACTTCAAATGAATGTAAATGCCACACTTCCTTCCTATGAAATGGCGTTTCCAACTGTTCAATTCAACGCTTTTCAATTCTATATTTCATGATAAGATGCAATATTCATTGCGAAGTGTTATGTATAACTGGTCTATACGTCAAATGAATGCAAATGCCACACTTCCATGCTAGGAAGTAGCGCTCCCAGATCTCTACGTATTGAAGCACTTTTTTAATGCTTTTTAAAACGCGATATCGCATCTCATTCCTATGTTTCATCGTATAATATGATATTCAATGCGAAGTGATATGTATAGCTCGCCTACACTTCAGTAGAATGTAAATACGACACTTGCTTGCTGGGACATGCGTTTCCAGATGTATACGTTTTGAAGCAATAGAGTTCTAATGTTTCTTAAAATGCGATATCGCTTCTCATTTCTATGTTTCATGATAAGATACAATTGTCATTTAGAAGTGTTGTGTATACCTCGTCCACATTTCAAAAGAATGTAAATTCCACACTTCATGGCTAGGAAATAGCGTTTCCAGAAGTCTACGTATCGCAGCAATAGAGTTCTAATCATTCTTCAAACGCGATAACGCATCTCATTTCTACGTTTCATGGTAAGATATAATATTCATTGCGAAGTGTTATGTATACCTCGTCTACGCTTCAGAAGGATGTAAATGCCACACTTCCTTGCAAGGAAATAGCGTTTGCAGATGTCGACGTATCGAAGCAATAGAGTTCTAATGCTTCTTAAAACGCGATATCGTATCTCATTTCTATGTTTCATGATAAGGTATAATATTCATTAAAAAGTGTCTTGTATGCAAATGCGACACTTCCTTGTTAGGAAATAGCGTTGGCAGATGTATACGTACCGAAGCAATAGAGTTCAAATGCTTCCTAATTCGCTATATCGCATCTCATATCTATGTTTCATGATAAGATATAATATTCATTGCGATGTGTCATGTATACCTCGTACTCACTTCAAAAGAATGTAAATGCGACACTTCCTTGCTAGGAAATAACGTTTGCAGATGTCTACGTATCGTAGTGAGTGTTCTAATTCTTCTTAAAACGTGATAATGCATCTCACTTCTATGTTTCATGATAAGAGATAACATCCATTGCGAAGTGTCATGTATACCACGTATTCACTTCAAAAGAATGTAAATGCGACACTTCCTTGCTAGGAAATAGCGTTTCCAGATGTCTACGTATCGAAACAATACAGTTCTAATGCTTCGTAAAAAGAGATGTCGCATCTCATTTCTATGTTTCACGATAAGATATTATATTAGTTGCGAAGTGTCATGTATACCACGTATTCACTTCAAAAGAGTGTAAATGCGATACTTCCTTGCTAGGAAATAGCGTTTGAAGATGACTACGTATCGAAACAATACAGTTCTAATGCTTCTTGAAACGAGATATCGTATCTCATTTCTATGTTTCATGATAAGATATAATATTAATTGCGAAGTGTCATGTATACCTTGTATTCACTTCAGAAGAATGTAAATGCGACATTTCCTCGCTAGGAAATAACGTTTGCAGATGTCTACGTATCGTAGCAATAGAGTTGCAATGCTTCTTAAAACGCGATATCACATCACATTTCTATGTTTCACGATGAGATATAATATTCATTGTGGAGTGGTTACTTATACCTCGTATTCACCTTAAAGGAATGTAAATGCGACACTTCCTTGCTAGGAAGTAGCTATTGCAGATGTCTACGTATCGAAGCAATAAAGTTCTAATGCACCTTAAATCGTGATATCGCACCTCACTTCTATGTTTCATGATGAGATATAATATTCATTACGAAATGTTATGAATACCTCGTATTCACTTCAAAAGAACGTAAATGCGACACTTCCTTACCAGGATACTACGTTTCCAGATGCCTACGTTTCGAAGCAATAGAGTTATAATGCTTCTTAAAACGCGATATCGCATCTCATTCCTATGTTTCATGATAAGATATAATATTCATTGCGAAGTGTCTTGTATACCTCGCATACACTTCAAATGAATGTAAATGCGACACTTCCTTGCTAGGAAATAGCGTTGGCAGATGGCTAGGTATCGAGGCAATCGAGATCTACTGCATCTTAAATCGCCATATCGCATCTCATTTCTATGCTTCATGATAAGATATAACATTCATTGTGCAGTGTTATGCATACCTCGTATCACATCAAAAGTATGTAAATGCGACACTTCCATTCTAGGAAATAGCGTTTGCAGATATCTACGTATCGTAGTATTAGGGTTCTAATGCTTCTCAAAACGGGATATTGCATCTCATTTCTATGTTTCATGGTAAGATGTTATATTCATTGCGAAATGTCTTGTATACCTCGCATACACTTCAAATGAATGTAAATGCGACACTTCCTGACTAGGAAATAGCGTTGGCAGATGTCCACGTATCGAAGCAATAGAGTTCTAATGCTTCTTAAATCGCCATAACGCATCTCATTTCTATGTTTCATGATAAGATATAATATTTCAATGTTTCATGATAAGCTATAACATTCATTGTGTAGTGTTATGTATACCTCGTATTCACATCAAAAGAATATAAATGCGACACTTCCTTGCTGGGAAATAGCGTTCGCAGATGTCTACGTATCGTAGCAATAGAGATCTAGTGCTTCTTAAAACGCGATATCGCGCCTCACGTCTATGTTTCATGATAAGATATAATATTTTTAGCGAAGTGACACTTATACCTCGCATAAACTTCAAATGAATGTAAATGCGACACTTCCTTGCTAGGAAATAGCGTTTGCAGATGTCTCCGTATCGAAGCAATAGGGTTCTAATGCTTCTTAAATCGTGATATCGCCACTCATTTCTATGTTTCTTGATAAGATATAATATTCATTGTGCACTGTTATGTATACCTCGTATTCACTTCATAGGAATGTAAATGCGACCCTTTCGTGCTAGGAAATAGCGTTCGCAGATGTCTACGTACCGAAGCAATAGAGTTTTAATGCTCCCTAGAACGCGAAATCGCATCTAATTTCCATGTTCTATGATAAGATATAATATTCATTGCGAAGTGTTGTGTATACCTCGTCTACAGTTCAAAAGAATGTAGAATTTCCGTGCTAGGAAATGCGTTTCCAGATCTCTACGTATCGAAGCAATAGAGATCTAATGCTTCTTTAAACGCCATATCGCATCTCATTTCTATGTTTCATGATAAGATATAATATTCATTGCGAAGTGTCATGTATACCTGGTACTCACTTCGGAAGAATGTAAATGCGACACTTCCTTACTAGGAAATAGCGATTGGAGATGTCTAAGTATCGTAGCAATAGAGTTCTAATGCTTCTTAAATCGCGATAACGCATCTCATTTCTATGTTTCTTGATAAGATATAATATTCATTGCAAAGTTTCATGTATTCCTCGTATTCACTTCAGATGAATATAAATGCGACACTTCCTTGCTAGGAAATAGAGTTTGCAGATGTCTACGTATCGAAGCAATAAAGTTCTAATGCATCGTACATCGCGATATCGCATCTCATTTCTATGTTTCATGATAATATATAATATTCATTGTGCAATGTTATTTATACCTCGCATTCACTTCAAAAGCATGTAAATCCGACACTTCCTTGCTAGGAAATAGCGATTGCAGATGTCTACGTATCGAAGCAATAGAGTTCTAATGCTTCCTGAAACGGTATATCGAATCTCATTACTGTGTTTCATGATAAGATATATTAATAATTGCGAAGTTTCATGTATTCCTCGTATTCACTTCAAATGAATGTAAATGCGACACTTCCTTGCTAGGAAATAACGTTTGCAGATGTCTACGTATCGAAGCAATAGAGTACTAATGCTTCTTAATTCGCGATATCGCCTCTCATTTATATGTTTCATGACAAGATTTAATATTAATTGCGGAGTGTCATGTTTACCTCGTATTCACTTAAAAGAATGTAAATGCGACACTTCCTTGCTAGGAAGTAGCGTTTGCAGATGTCTACGTATCGAAACAATAGTGTTCTAATGCCTCTTAAAACACGATATCGCATCCCATTTCCATGCTTCATGATAAGATATAATATTCATTATAGAGTGTTATGTATACCACGTATTCACTTCAAAAAATTGTAGATGCGACTCTTCCTTGTTAGGAAATAGCGTTTACAGATGTCTACGTATCGTAGCAATAGATATCTGATGCCTCTTAAAACGCGATATCGCATCCCATTTATATGTTTCATGATAAGATATAGTATTCATTGCGAAGTGTCATGTATACCTTGCATACACTTCAAACGACTGTAAATGCGACACTTCCTTGCTAGGAAATAGCGTTGGCAGATGTCTACGTATCGAAGCAGTAGAGATCTAATGCTTCTTAAAACGCGATATCGCATCTCATTTCTATGTCTCATTATAAGATATAATATTCATTGCGAAGTGTTTTGTATTTCTCGTCTACACTTCAAATGAATGTAAATGCCACACTTCCTTCCTATGAAATAGCGTTTCCGACTGTTCAATTCAACGCTTTTCAATTCTGTATTTCATGATAAGATGCAATATTCACTGCGAAGTGTTATGTATAACTCGTCTATACGTCAAATGAATGCAAATGCCACACTTCCATGCTAGGAAGTAGCGCTCCCCAGATCTCTACGTATTGAAGCACTTTTCTAATGCTTTTTAAAACGCGATATCGCATCTCATTCCTATGTTTCATCGTATAATATGATATTAAATGCGAAGTGATATGTATAGCTCGCCTACACTTCAGTAGAAAGTAAATACGACACTTCCTTGCTGGGAAATGCGTTTCCAGATGTCTACGTTTTGAAGCAATAGAGTTCTAATGTTTCTTAAAGTGCGATATCGCTTCTCATTTCTATGTTTCATGATAAGATTCAATTGTCATTTAGAAGTGTTGTGTATACCTCGTCCACATTTCAAAAGAATGTAAATTCCACACTTCATGGCTAGGAAATAGCGTTTCCAGAAGTCTACGTATCGCAGCAATAGAGTTCTAATCATTCTTCAAACGCGATAACGCATCTCATTTCTACGTTTCATGGTAAGATATAATATTCATTGCGAAGTGTTATGTATACCTCGTCTACGCTTCAGAAGGATGTAAATGCCACACTTCCTTGCAAGGAAATAGCGTTTGCAGATGTCGACGTATCGAAGCAATAGAGTTCTAATGCTTCTTAAAACGCGATATCGCATCTCATTTCTATGTTTCATGATAAGGTATAATATTCATTAAAAAGTGTCTTGTATGCAAATGCGACACTTCCTTGTTAGGAAATAGCGTTGGCAGATGTATACGTACCGAAGCAATAGAGTTCAAATGCTTCCTAATTCGCTATATCGCATCTCATATCTATGTTTCATGATAAGATATAATATTCATTGCGATGTGTCATGTATACCTCGTACTCACTTCAAAAGAATGTAAATGCGACACTTCCTTGCTAGGAAATAACGTTTGCAGATGTCTACGTATCGTAGTGAGTGTTCTAATTCTTCTTAAAACGTGATAATGCATCTCACTTCTATGTTTCATGATAAGAGATAACATCCATTGCGAAGTGTCATGTATACCACGTATTCACTTCAAAAGAATGTAAATGCGACACTTCCTTGCTAGGAAATAGCGTTTCCAGATGTCTACGTATCGAAACAATACAGTTCTAATGCTTCGTAAAAAGAGATGTCGCATCTCATTTCTATGTTTCACGATAAGATATTATATTAGTTGCGAAGTGTCATGTATACCACGTATTCACTTCAAAAGAGTGTAAATGCGATACTTCCTTGCTAGGAAATAGCGTTTGAAGATGACTACGTATCGAAACAATACAGTTCTAATGCTTCTTGAAACGAGATATCGTATCTCATTTCTATGTTTCATGATAAGATATAATATTAATTGCGAAGTGTCATGTATACCTTGTATTCACTTCAGAAGAATGTAAATGCGACATTTCCTCACTAGGAAATAACGTTTGCAGATGTCTACGTATCGTAGCAATAGAGTTGCAATGCTTCTTAAAACGCGATATCACATCACATTTCTATGTTTCACGATGAGATATAATATTCATTGTGGAGTGGTTACTTATACCTCGTATTCACCTTAAAGGAATGTAAATGCGACACTTCCTTGCTAGGAAGTAGCTATTGCAGATGTCTACGTATCGAAGCAATAAAGTTCTAATGCACCTTAAATCGTGATATCGCACCTCACTTCTATGTTTCATGATGAGATATAATATTCATTACGAAATGTTATGAATACCTCGTATTCACTTCAAAAGAACGTAAATGCGACACTTCCTTACCAGGATACTACGTTTCCAGATGCCTACGTTTCGAAGCAATAGAGTTATAATGCTTTTAAAACGCGATATCGCATCTCATTCCTATGTTTCATGATAAGATATAATATTCATTGCGAAGTGTCTTGTATACCTCGCATACACTTCAAATGAATGTAAATGCGACACTTCCTTGCTAGGAAATAGCGTTGGCAGATGGCTAGGTATCGAGGCAATCGAGATCTACTGCATCTTAAATCGCCATATCGCATCTCATTTCTATGCTTCATGATAAGATATAACATTCATTGTGCAGTGTTATGCATACCTCGTATCACATCAAAAGTATGTAAATGCGACACTTCCATTCTAGGAAATAGCGTTTGCAGATATCTACGTATCGTAGTATTAGGGTTCTAATGCTTCTCAAAACGGGATATTGCATCTCATTTCTATGTTTCATGGTAAGATGTTATATTCATTGCGAAATGTCTTGTATACCTCGCATACACTTCAAATGAATGTAAATGCGACACTTCCTGACTAGGAAATAGCGTTGGCAGATGTCTACGTATCGAAGCAATAGAGTTCTAATGCTTCTTAAATCGCCATAACGCATCTCATTTCTATGTTTCATGATAAGATATAATATTTCAATGTTTCATGATAAGCTATAACATTCATTGTGTAGTGTTATGTATACCTCGTATTCACATCAAAAGAATATAAATGCGACACTTCCTTGCTGGGAAATAGCGTTCGCAGATGTCTACGTATCGTAGCAATAGAGATCTAGTGCTTCTTAAAACGCGATATCGCGCCTCACGTCTATGTTTCATGATAAGATATAATATTTTTAGCGAAGTGACACTTATACCTCGCATAAACTTCAAATGAATGTAAATGCGACACTTCCTTGCTAGGAAATAGCGTTTGCAGATGTCTCCGTATCGAAGCAATAGGGTTCTAATGCTTCTTAAATCGTGATATCGCCACTCATTTCTATGTTTCTTGATAAGATATAATATTCATTGTGCACTGTTATGTATACCTCGTATTCACTTCATAGGAATGTAAATGCGACCCTTTCGTGCTAGGAAATAGCGTTCGCAGATGTCTACGTACCGAAGCAATAGAGTTTTAATGCTCCTTAAATCGCGATATCGCATCTCACTACTTTGTGTCATGATAAGATATAATATTCATTGCGAAGTGTCATGTATACCTCGTATTCACTTCAAAAGAATGTAAATGCGACACTTCCCTGCTAGGAAATAGAGTTTGCAGATGTCTACGTATCGTAGCAATAGAGTTCTAACGCTTCTTAAGTTGCGATAGCGCATTTCATTTCTATGCTACGTGATAAGGTATAATATTCATTGTGGAGTGTTATGTATACATCGTATTCACTTCAAAATAATGTAAATGCTACACTTCCTTGCTAGGAAATAGCGTTTGCAGATGTCTCCGTATCGAAGCAATAGAGTTCTAGTGCTTCTTAAAACGAGATGTCGCATCTCATTTCTATGTTTCACGATAAGATATAATATTCATTGCGAAGTGACATGTATACATCGAATTCACTTCAAAAGAATGTAAATGCGACACTTCCGTGCTAGGAAATAGCGTTTGCAGATGTCTACGTTTCGTAGCATTAGAGATCTAATGCTTCTTAAAACGCGATATCGCATCTCATTTCTATGCTTCATGATAAGATATAATATTCATTGCGAAGTGCCACTTATACCTCGCATACACTTCAAATGAATGTAAATGCGACAATTACTTGATAGGAAATAGCGTTTGCAGATGTCTACGTATCGTAGCAGCTGAGTTCTAATGCTTCTTAAAACATGATATCGCATCTCATTTCTATGATTCATGATAAGATGTAATATTCATAGCGAAGTGTCATGTATACCTCGTATTCACTTCAAAATAATGTAAATGCGACACATACTTGCTAGGAAATAGCGTTTCCAGTTGTCTAGGTATCGAAACAATAGAGTTCTAATGCTTCTAAAACTAGATGTCGCATCTCATTTCTATGTTTCACGATAAGATATAATATTCATTGCGAAGTGACATGTATACATCGAAATCACTTCAAAAGAATGTAAATGCGACACTTCCGTGCTAGGAAATAGCGTTTGCAGATGTCTACGTTTCGTAGCAATAGAGTTCTAATGCTTCTTAAAACGCGATATCGCATCTCATTTCTATGCTTCATGATAAGATATAATATTCATTGCGAAGTGCCACTTATACCTCGCATACACTTCAAATGAATGTAAATGCGACAATTACTTGCTAGGAAATAGCGTTTGCAGATGTCTACGTATCGTAGCAGCTGAGTTCTAATGCTTCTTAAAACATGATATCGCATCTCATTTCTATGTTTCATGATAAGATATAATATTCATTGCGACGTGTCATGTATACCTCGTATTCAAATCAAAAGAATGTAAATGCGACACTTCCATGCTAGGAAATAGCGTTTGCATATGTCTCCGTATAGAAGCAATAGAGCTCTAATGCTCCTTAAATCGCGATATCGCATTTCATTTCTATGTTCCGTTATAAGGTATAATATTCATTGGGAAGTGTTATGTATACCACGTATTCACTTCAAAGGAATGTAAATGCGACACTTCCTTGCAATTAAATAGCGTCTGCAGATGTCTACGTATCGTACCAATTGAGTTCTAATGCTTCTCAAAACGCGATATCGCATCTCATTTCTATGTTTCATGATAAGATATAATATTCATTGCGAAGTTACATGTATACCTCGTTTTCACTTCAAAAGAATGTAAATGCGACACTTCCCTGCTATTAAATAGCGTTTGCAGATGTCTACGTATCGTAGCAATAGAGTTCTAATGCTTCTTAAAACGCGACATCACATCACATTTCTATGTTTCATGATAAGATATAATATTCATTGCGAAGTTTCATGTATACCTTGTATTCACTTCAGAGGAATGTAAATGTTACTCTTCCCTGCTAGGAAATAGCGTTTGCAGATGTCTACGTATCGCAGCAAGCGTGTCATAATGATTCTTAGAACGAGATATCGCATCTCATTTCTATGTTTCATGATAACATATAATATTCATTGCGAAGTGTTATGTATACCTCGCATACACTTCAAATGAATGTAAATGCGACACTTCCTTGCTAGGAAATAACGTTTGCAGATGTCTACGTATCGTAGCAATAGAGTTCTAATGCTTCTTATATCGCGAGATCGCATCTCATATCTATGTTTCACGATAAGATATAATATTCATTGCGAAGTGTTATGTATACCTCGCATACACTTCAAATGAATGTAAATGCGACAGTTCCTTGCTAGGAAGTAGCGATTGCAGATGTCTACGTATCGAAGCAATAGAGTTCTAATGCTTCTTGAAACGGGATATCGCATCTCATTTCCATGTTTCATGATAAGATATAATATTAATTGCGAAGTGTCATGTATACCTCGCATTCACTTCAAATGAATGTAAATGCGACACTTCCTTGCTAGGAAATAGAGTTTGCAGATGTCTACGTATCGTAGCAAGCGTGTTATAATGATTCTTAAAACGAGATATCGCATCTCATTTCTATGTTTCATGATAACATATAATATTCATTGCGAAGTGTTATGTATACCTCGCATACACTTCAAATGAATGTAAATGCGACACTTCCTTGCTAGGAAATAACGTTTGCAGATGTCTACGTATCGTAGCAATAGAGTTCTAATGCTTCTTATATCGCGAGATCGCATCTCATATCTATGTTTCACGATAAGATATAATATTGATTGCGATGTGTTATGTATACCTCGCATACACTTCAAATGAATGTAAATGCGACAGTTCCTTGCTAGGAAGTAGCGATTGCAGATGTCTACGTATCGAAGCAATAGAGCTCTAATGCTTCTTGAAACCGGATATCGCATCTCATTTCCATGTTTCATGATAAGATATAATATTAATTGCGAAGTGTCATGTATACCTCGCATTCACTTCAAAAGAATGTAAATCCGACACTTCCTTGCTAGGAAATAGCGTCTGCAGATGTCTACGTATCGTAGCAAAAGAGTTCTTATGCTTCTTATATCGCAAGATCGAATCTCAGATCTATGTTTCACGATAAGATATAATATTCATTGTGGAGTGTTATGTATACCTCGTATTCACCTCAAAAGAATGTAAATGCGACACTTCCTTGCTAGGAAATAGCGTTTGCAGATTTCTGCGTATCGTAGCATTAGATTTCTATTGCATCTCAAAACGCGATATCGCATCTCATTTCTATGTTTCATGAAAAGATATAATATTTATTGCGAAGTGTCACGTATACATCGCATACACTTCAAATGAATGTAAATGCGACAGTTCCTTGCTAGGAAATAGCGTTTGCAGACGTCTACGTATCGAAGCAATAGAGTTCTAATGCTTCTTGAAACGGAATATCGCATCTCATTTCTATGCTTCACGATAAGAAATAATTTTCATTGCGAAGTTTCATGTATTCCTCGTATTCACTTCAAATGAATGTAAATGCGACACTTCCTTGCTAGGAAATAGAGTTTGCAGATGTCTACGTATCGTATCAAGCGTGTTATAATGATTCTTAAAACGAGGTATCGCATCTCATTTCTATGTTTCATGATAACATATAATATTCATTGCGAAGTGTTATGTACACTTCGTATTCACTCCAAAAGAATGTAAATGTGACACTTACTTCTTTGGAAATAGCGTTTGCAGATGTCTACGTATCGAAGCAATAGAGTTCTAATATTTCTTAAATCGTCATATCGCAGTTCATTTCTATGGTTCATGATAAGATATAATATTCATTGTGGAGTGTCATGTATACCTCGCATACACTTAAAAAGAATGTAAACGCGACACTTCCTTGCTAGGAAATAGCGGTTGCAGATATCTACGTATCGTAGCAATTGAGGTCTCATGCTTCTTAAAACATGATATTGCACCTCATTACTGTGTATCATGATAAGATATAATGTGCATTGCGAAGCGTCACTTATACCTCGTATAGACTTCAAATGAATGTAAATGCGGCAGTTCCTTGCTAGGAAGTAGCGTTTGCAAATATCTACGTATCGAAGCAATAGATTTCTAATGCTTCTTAAATCGCGATATCGCACTTCACTTCTACGTTCCATGATAAAATGTAATATTCACTGGGCAGTGTTATGTATATCTCGTTTACGCTTCAAATGAATGTAAATGCGACACTTCCTTGCTTGGAAATAGCGATTGCAGATGTCTACGTATCGTAGCAATAGAGTTCTAATGCTTCTTAAAACGCGATATCGCATCTCATTTCTATGTTTCGTGATAAAATATAATACTCATTGCAAAGTGTCATGTATACCTCGTATTCACTTCAAAAGAACGTAAGTGCGACACTTCCTTGGTAGGAAATGGCGTTTGCAGTTGTCTACGTATCGTAGCAATGGAGTTCTAATTCTTCTCAAAAAGCGATATCGCTGCTCATTTCTATGTTTCATGATAAGATATAATATTTATTGTGCAGTGTTATGTATATCTCGTCTACACTTCAAAAGAATGTAAATGCGACACTTCCTTGCTAGGAAATAGCGTCTGCAGATGTCTACGTATCGTAGCAATAGAGTTCTAATGCTTCTTAAAACGCGAAATCGCTCCTCATTTATATGTTTCATTATAAGATATAATATTCATTGCGAAGTGTCATGTATACCTCATATTCGCTTCAGAAGAATATAAATGCGACACTTCCTTGCTAGGAAATAGCGTTTGCAGATGTAACCGTACCGAAGCAATAGAGTTTTAATGCCACCTATATCGCGATATCGCATTTCATTTCTATGTTTCGTGAAAAGGTATAATATAGGTTGTTGAATGTTATGTATACCTCATATTCACTTCAAAAGAATGTAAATGCGACAATTCCTTCCTAGGAATTAGCGTTTGCAGATGTCTACGTATCGTACCAGTAGAGTTCTAATGCTTCTTAAAACGCGACATCGTATCTCATTTCTATGTTTTATGATAAGAAATAATATACATTGCGAAGTGTCATGTATACCTCGTATTCCCTTCAAAAGAATGTAAATGCGACACTTCCTTGCTATTAAATAGCGTTTGCACATGTCTACGTATCGTAGCATTAGAGTTCTAATGCTTCTCTAAACGCCATATCGCATCTCATTTCTATGTTTCATGAGAAGATATAATGTGCATTGCGAAGCGTCACTTATACCTCGTATAGACTTCAAATGAATGTAAATGCGGCAGTTCCTTGCTAGGAAGTAGCGTTTGCAAATATCTACGTATCGAAGCAATAGAGTTCTAATGCTTCTTAAATCGCGATATCGCACTTCACTTCTACGTTCCATGATAAGATGAAATATTCACTGTGCAGTGTTATGTATATCTCGTCTACACTTCAAATGAATGTAAATGCGACACTTCCTTGCTAGGAAATAGCGTCTGCAGATGTCTACGTATCGTAGCAATAGAGTTCTAATGCTTCTTAAAGCGCGATATCGCATCTCATTTCTATGTTTCATGATAGGAGATAATATTCATTGCGAATTGCCACTTATACCTCGCATACACTTCAAATGAATGTAAATGCGGCACTTCATTGCTGGGAAATAGCGTTTGCAGATGTCTACGTATCGAGGCAATAGTGTTCTACTGCTTCTTAAAACGGGATAAAGCATCTCATTTCTATGTCTCATGATAAGATATATTCATTGCGAAGTGTTATGTGTACCTCGCATACACTTAAAAAGAATGTAAACGCGACACTTCCTTGCTAGGAAATAGCGTTTGCAGATATCTACGTATCGTAGCAATTGAGTCCTCATGCTTCTTAAAACATGATATTGCACCTCATTACTATGTATCATGATAAGATATAATGTGCATTGCGAAGCGTCACTTATACCTCGTATAGACTTCAAATGAATGTAAATGCGGCAGTTCCTTGCTGGGAAATAGCGTTTGCAGATGTCTACGTATCGTAGCAATAGAGTTCTAATGCTCCTTAAAATGCGATATCGCATCTCATTCTTTGTTTCATGATAAGATATAATATTCATTGCGAAGTGTCGTGTATACCTCATATTCGCTTCAGAAGAATATAAATGCGACACTTCCTTGCTAGGAATTAGTGTTTGCAGATGTCTCCTATCGAAGCAATAGAGTTTTAATACTCCTTAAATAGCGATATCGCATCTCATTTCTTTGTTTCACGATAAGATATAATATTCATGGCGAAGTGTCATGTATAACTTGTATTCACCTCAAAAAAATGTAACTGCGACACTTCATTACTAGGAAATAGCGTTTGCAGATGTCTACGTATCGTAGCAATAGTGTTCTAATGCATCTTAAAACGCGATATCGCATCACATTTCTATGTTTCATGATAGGATATAATATTCACTGCAAGGTGTCATGAATACCTCGTATTCACTTCAAATGAATGTAAATGCGACACTTCCTTGCTAGGAAATAGCGTTTCCAGATGTCTACGTATAGAAACAATAGGCTACTGATGCTTCTTAGAACGAGAATTCGCTTCTCATTTCTATGTTTCCTGACAAGATATAATATTCATTGCGAAGTGTCATATATACCTTGTATTTACCTCAAAAGAATGTAGATGTGACACTTCCTTGCTAGGAATTAGTGTTTGCAGATGTCCTCGTATCGAAGCAATAGAGTTTTAATACTCCTTAAATCGCGATATCGCATCTCATTTCTTTGTTTCATGATGAGATATAATATTCATTGCGAAGTGTCATGTATAACTCGTATTCACTTCAAAAGAATGTAAATGCGACACTTCCTTGCTTGGAAATAGCGTTTCCGGATGTCTACGTATCGTAGCAACAGAGATCTAAATCTTCATAAATTCAAGGTATCGCATCTCATTTCTATGTTTCATGATGAGATATTATATTCATTGCGAAGTGTCATGTACACCTCGTATTAACATCAAAGGAATGTAAATGCTACGCTTCCATGCTAGTAAGTAGCGTTTGCAGATGTCTACGTATCGAAGCGATAGTGTTCTAATGCTTCTTAAATCGCGATATCGCTTCTTTTTTCTATGTTTCAGGATAAGATATACTATTCATTGTGGAGTGTTATGCATACCTCGTATTCACTTCAAAAGAATGTAAATGCGACACTTCCTTCCTAGGAAATAGCGTTTGCTGATGGCTACGTATCGTAGCAACAGAGTTCTATCGCTTCTTAGAACACGACATCTCATCTCATTTCTATGTTTCATGACAAGATATGATATTTATTGCCAAGTGTCACATATACCTCGCATATACTTCAACTGAATGTAAATGCGAATCTACCATGCTAGGAGATAGCGTTTGCGGATGTCTACGTATCGTAGCATTAGAGTTCTAATGCTTCTGAAAACGGGATATCGCATCTCATTTCTATGTGTCATGATAGTATCTAATATTCATTGCGAAGTGTTATGTATACTTCGCATACACTTCAAATGAATATAAATGCGACACTTCCTTGCTAGGAAATAGCGTTTGCAGATGTCTACGAATCGTAGCATAGGAATTCTAATGCTTCTTAAAACGCGAAATCGATCCTCATTTCTATGTTTCATGATAACATATAATATTCATTGTGGAGTGTTATGAATACCTCGTATTCACTTCAAAGGAATGTAAATGCGAAACTTCCTTGCTAGGAAATATGGTCTGCAGATGTCTACGTATCGTAGCATTATATTACTAATGCTTTTCAAAACGCGATATCGCATCCCATTTCTATGTTTCATGATAAGATATAATATTCATTGTCCAGTGTTACGTATACCTCGTATTCACTTCAAAAGATTGTAAATAACATACTTCCTTGCTAGGAGATAGCGTTTCCAAATGTCTATTTATCGAAGCCATAGAATTTTAACGCTTCTTAGAACGCGATGTCGCATCTCATTTCTATATTTCATGATAAGATACAACATTCATTGCGAAGTGTTATGTATTCCTCTTCTACATTTCAAATGAATGTAAATGCGACACTTCCTTGCTGGGAAATAGCGTTTGCAGATATCTACGTATCGAAGCAATAGAGTTCTATTGCGTCTTAAAACGAGATATCGCATCTCACGTCCATTTTTCATGATAAGATAAAATATTCATCGCGAAGTGTCATGTATACCTCGCATACACTTCAAATGAATATAAATGCGACACTTCCTTGCTATGAAATAGCGTTTGCATATGTCTACGTATCTAAGCAATAGATTTCTATTGCTTCTTAAATCGCGATATCGCATCTCATTTCTATGTTTCATGATAACATGTAATATTAATTGGAAGTGTCTTGTATATCTCGTATTCACTTCAAATGAATGTAAATGCGACTCTTCCTTGCTAGGAAGTATCGTTTGCAGATATCTACGTATCGAAGCACTAGAGTTCTAATGCTTCTCAAAACGCGATATCGCATCTCATTTCTATGTTTCATGATAAGATATGATATTCATTGTGGAGTGTTATGTATACCTCGTATTCACTTCAAAAGAATGTAAATGCGACACTCCCTTGCTAGGAAATAGCGTCTCCAGATGTGTACTTATCGAAGTAATGTAATTCTAATGCTTCATGAATCGTGATATCGCATCTCATTTCTATGTTTCATGATAAAATATAATATTCATTGCGAAGTGTTACGTATACCTCGTCTACACTTCATAAGAATGTAACTGCCACACTTCCTTGCTAGAGAGGGCGTTTTCAGATGTCCACGTGTCGAAGCAACATAGTTCTATTCCTTCTTCAAACGCGATGTCGCATCTCATTTGTAAGTTTCATGATATGATATAATATTCATTGCGAAGTGTCATGTATACCTCGTATTCACCTCAAAAGAATGTAAATGCGACACTTCCTTGCTAGGAAATAGCGTTGGCAGATGGCTAGGTATCGAGGCAATCGAGATCTACTGCTTCTTAAATCGCCATATCGCATCTCATTTCTATGCTTCATGATAAGATATAACATTCATTGTGCAGTGTTATGCATACCTCGTATCACATCAAAAGTATGTAAATGCGACACTTCCATTCTAGGAAATAGCGTTTGCAGATATCTACGTATCGTAGTATTAGGGTTCTAATGCTTCTCAAAACGGGATATTGCATCTCATTTCTATGTTTCATGGTAAGATGTTATATTCATTGCGAAATGTCTTGTATACCTCGCATACACTTCAAATGAATGTAAATGCGACACTTCCTTCCTAGGAAATAGCGTTGGCAAATGTCTACGTATCGAAGCAATAGAGTTCTAATGCTTCTTAAATCGCCATAACGCATCTCATTCCTGTGTTTGATGATAACATATAATATTCATTGTGAAGTGTTATTTATACCTCGTATTCACTTCAAAAGAATGTAAATGCGACCCTTCCTTGCTAGGAAATAGCGTTTGCAGAAGTCTACGTATCGTAGCAGTAGGGTTCTAATGCTTCTTAAATATCGATATCCCATCCCATTTCTATGTCTCATGACAAGATATAATATTCATTGCGAAGTGTCATGTGTACCTCGCATACACTTCAAATGAATGTAAATGCGACTCTCCCCTTGCTAGGAAGTAGCGTTTGCAGATGTCTACGAATCGGAGCAACAGTGTCCTAATGCTTCTTAAAACGCGATATCGCTCCTCATTTCTATAATTCATGGTAGGATGTTATATTCATTGCGAAATGTCTTGTATACCTCGCATACACTGCAAATGAATGTAAATGCAACACTTCCTTGCTAGGAAATAGCGTTGGCAGATATCTACGTATCGTAGCATTAGAGTTCTAATGCTTCCCAAAACGCGATATTGCATCTCATTTCTATCTGTCATGATAAGATATAATATCCATTACGAAGTGTTATGTATTCCTCTTCTACACTTCAAATTAATGTTAATGCGACACTTCCTTTCAAGGAAATTACGTTTCCGGATGTCTACGTATCGAAGCAATAGAGTACTAATGCTTCTTAAATCGCGATATCGCATCTCATTCCTATGTTTCATGATCAGATATAATATTCATTGTGGAGTTTTATGTATGAAGCGTATATACTTCAAAAGAATGTAAATGCGGCACTTCCTTGCTAGGAAATAGCGTTTCGGATGTCTACGTATCGTAGCAGCAGAGATCTAAATCTTCATAAATTCAAGGTATCGCATCTCATTTCTATGTTTCATGATGAGATATTATATTCATTGCGAAGTGTCATGTACACCTCGTATTAACATCAAAGGAATGTAAATGCGACACTTCCTTGCTAGGAAATAGCGTCTGCAGATGTCTACGTATCGAAGCAATGGTGTTCTAATGCTTCTTAAAACGCGATATCGCATCTCATTTCTATGTTTCATAATAAGATATAATATTCAATGCGAATTGTCATGTATACCTCGCATATACTTCAACTGAATGTAAATGCGACACTTCCGTGCTAGGAAATAGCGATGGCAGATGTCTACGTTTCGAAGCAAGAGAGATCTAATGCTTCTTAAAACGAGATATCGCATCTCATTTCTATGCTACATGATAAGATATAATATTCATTGCGAAGTGCCACTTATACCTCGCATACACTTCAAATGAATGTAAATGCGACAATTCCTTGCTAGGAAATAGCGTTTGCAGGTGTCTACGTATCGTAGCAGCTGAGTTCTAATGCTTCTTAAAACATGATATCGCATCTCATTTCTATGTTTCATGATAAGATATAATATTCATTGCGACGTGTCATGTATACCTCGTATTCAAATCAAAAGAATGTAAATGCGACACTTCCATGCTAGGAAATAGCGTTTGCATATGTCTCCGTATAGAAGCAATAGAGCTCTAATGCTCCTTAAATCGCGATATCGCATTTCATTTCTATGTTCCGTTATAAGATATAATATTCATTGGGAAGTGTTATGTATACCACGTATTCACTTCAAAGGAATGTAAATGCGACACTTCCTTGCAATTAAATAGCGTCCGCAGATGTCTACGTATCGTAGCAATTGAGTTCTAATGCTTCTCAGAACGCGATATCGCATCTCATTTCTATGTTTCATGATAAGATATAATATGCATTGCGAAGTTACATGTATACCTCGTATTCACTTCAAAAGAATGTAAATGCGACACTTCCCTGCTATTAAATAGCGTTTGCAGATGTCTACGTATCGTAGCAATAGATTTCTAATGCATCTTAAATCGCGATATCGCATCTCATTTCTATGTTTCATGATAAGATATAATATTCATTGCGAAGTGTCATGTATACCTCGTATTCAATCCAAAAGAATGTATTTGCGACACTTCCATGCTGCGAAATAGCGTTCGCAGGTATCTACGTATCGTAGCAATAGAGTTCTAATGCTTCTTAAACCGCGATATCGCATCTAATTTCTATGTTTCGTGATAAGGTATAATATACATCGTGGAGTGTGATGTATATCTCGCAGACACTTCAAATGAATGTAAATGCGACACTTCCTTGCTAGGAAGTAGCGTTTGCAGATGCCTACGTATCGAAGCAATAGAGTTCTAATGCTTCTTAAATCGCCATATAGCATCTCATTTCTATGTTTCATGATAAGATATAATATTCATTGTGGAGTGTTATGTATACGTCGTATTCACTTCAGATGAATGTATATGCGACACTTCCTTGCTAGGAAATAGCGTTTCTAGATGTCTACGTATCGAAGCAAAAGAGTTGTAATGCTTCTTCATACGTGATATCAGATCTCAGTTCTATGTTTCATGCTAAGATATAATAGGCATTGCGAAGTGTTGTATATACCTCGTCTACACTTCAAAATAATGTAAATGCCACACATCCTTGGTAGGGATAGCGTTTCCAGATGTCTACGTATCGAAGCTATAAGGTTCTGATGCTTCTTAACACGCGACATCGCACATCAGTTATATGTTTCATGATGAGATATAATATTCACTGAAAAGTGTAATGAATACCTCGTCTACACTTCAAAGGGATGTAAATGCCACACTTCCTTGCTAGGGAATGCGTTTCTAGATGTATACGTATCGAAGCAATAGGGTACTAATACTTCTTAAAACGCGATATAGCATCTCATTTCTATGTTTCATGATAAGATACAATGTTCATTGTGAACTGTTAGGTATACCTCGTCTACACTTCAAAAGAATGTAAACGCCGCACTTCCTTCCAAGGAAATACCGTTTCCAGATGTCTACGTATCGAAGCAACAGAGTTGTGACGCTTCTTAAAACGCGATATCGCATCCCACTTTGATTTTTCATGATAAGATATAGTATTCATTGCGAAGTGTTGTGTATACCTCGTCCACACTTCAAAAGAATGTAAATGCCACACTTCCTTACTAAGAAATAGAGTTTCCAGATGAATAAATATCCAAGCAATAGAGTTGTCATGCTTCGTAAAACGCGATATCGCAGCTCAATTCTATGTTTCACGATAGGAAATAATATCCATTGCGAAGTGTTATGTATACCTCGTATGATCTTCAGAAGAATGTAAATACAACACATACTTGCTAGGGAATAACGATTCCAGATGTCTACGTATCGAAGCAATAGAGTTATCATGCTTCTTAAAACGCGATATCGCATCACATTCCTATGTTTCATGATAGGATATAATATTCACTGCGAAAAGCCACTTATACCTCGCATACCCATCAAATGAATGTAAATGCGACACTTCATTGGTAGGAAATAGCGTTGGCAGATATCTACGTGTCGAAGCTACAGAGTTCTAATGCTTCTTAAAACGCGATATCGCATCTCATTTCTATGTTTCATGATAAGATATAATATTCATTGCGAATTGTCATGTATACCTCGTATTCACTTCAAAAGAATGTAAAAGCGACATTTCCTTGCTAGGAAATAGCGTTTGCAGAAGTCTACGTATAATAACAATAGTGTTCTAATGCTTCACAAAACGCGATATCGCATCTCATTTCTATGTTTCATGATCAGATATAATATTCATTGCGAAGTGCCATGCATATCTCGTATTCACTTCAAATGAATGTAAATGCGACACTTCCTTGCTAGGAAAAAGCGTTTAAAAGATGTCTACGTATCGAAGCAATAGAGTTCTACTGCTTCTTAAAACGGGATAACGCACTTCATTTCTATGTATCATGATAAGATATAATATTCATTGCGAAGTGTTACGTATACCTCGTCTACTCTTCAAAAGAATGTAAGTGCCACAATTTCTTGCTAGGAAATAGCGTTTCCATATGTCTACGTATCGAGGTAATGTAGTTCTAATGCTTCTTAAAAGGCCATATCGCATCTCAGTTTTATGTTTCATGATAAGATATAATTTTCATGCGACGTGTTATGTATACCTCGTCTACACTTCAAAAGAATGTAAATGCCACACATCCTTTCTAGAGAATGCGTTTCCAGATGTCTACATATCGAAGCAATGAAGTTCTACTGTTCCTTAGGACGCGATATCGCATCTCATTCCTATGTACCATGATAAGATATAATATTCATTGCGAAGTGTCATGTATACCTCGCATACACTTCAAATGAATGTAAATGCGACACTTCCTTCCTAGGAAATAGTTTTTGCAGATGTCTACGTATCGTAGCATTAGAGTTCTAATGCTTCTCAAAACGCGATATCGCATCTCATTCCTATGTTTCATGATAAGATATAATTTTCATTGCGAAGTGTCTTGTATACCTCGCATACACTTCAAATGGATATAATTGCGACACTTCCTTGCTAGGTAATAGCGTTGGCAGATGTCTACGTATCGATGCAAAAGAGATCTACTGCTTCTTAAATCGCCATATAGCATCTCTTTTCTATGGTCTATGATAAGATATAATATTCATTGTGCAGAGTTATGTATACCTCGTATTCACTTCAAAAGAATGTAAATGCGACACTTCCTTGCTAGGAAATAGCGTTTGCAGAAGTCTACGTATCGTAGCAATAGGGTTCTAATGCTTCTTATATCGCGATATCGCATATCATTTCCATGTTTCATGATAAGATATAATATTCATTTCGAAGTATCACGTATACCTCGCATACACTTAATATGAATGTAAATGCAACACTTCCTTGCTAGGAAATAGAGTTTGCAGATGTCTACGTATCGTAGCAATAGGGTTCTAACTCATCCAAAACGCGATATCGCATCTCATTTCTATGTGTCATGATGAGATATAATATTCATTGCGAAGTGTCATATATAACTCGTATTTACTTCAAAAGAATGTAAATGCGACACTTCCTTGCTAGGAAATAGCGTTTCCAGATGCCTACGTATAGAAACAATAGCGTTCTAATGCTTCTTAAAACGAGACTTCGCATCTCAGTCCTATGTTTCATGATGAGATATAATATTCATTGCGAAGTGTCATGTATACCTCGTATTCACTTCAAATGAATGTAAATGCGACACTTGCTTGCTAGGAAATAGCGTTTGCAGATGTCTACGTATCGAAGCAATAGAGTTTTAATGCTCCTTAAATCGCGATATCGCATCTCATTTCTATGTTTCATGATAAGGTACATTATTCACTGTGGAGTGTTATGTATTCCTCGTATTCACTTCAAAACAATGTAAACGCGACACTTCCTTGCTATTAAATAGCGTTTGCAGACGTCTACGTATCGAAGCAACAGTGCTCCAGTGCTTCTTAAATCGCGATATCGCATCTCATTACTATGTTTCATGATACGATATAATATTCATTGTGGACTGTTATGTATACTTCGTAAGCGCTCCAAAAGAGTGTAAGTGCAACACTTCCTTGATATGAAATAGCGTTTGCAGATGTCTACGTATCGTTGCAATAGATTTCTAATGCTTTTTAAATCGCGATATTGCATCTCATTTCTATGTATCATGATGAGATATACCATTCATTGTGGAGTGTTATGTATACCTCGTATTCACTTCAAAAGAATGTAAATACGACGCTTCCTTCCTTGGAAATAGCGTTTGCAGATGTCTCCGTATCGAAGCAATAGTTTTCTAATGCTTCTTATATCGTGATATCGTATCTCTTTCCTATATTTCATGACATGATATAATATTCATTGTGGAGATTTATGTATACCTCGTATTGAATTCAAAAGAATGTGAGTGCGACTCTTCCTTTCTATTAAATAGCTTTTGCAGATGTCTACGTATCGAAGCAATAGTGTTCCAGTGCTTCTTAAATCGCGATATCGCATCTCATTTCTATGTTTCCTGGCAAGTTATAATGTTCATTGCGAAGTGTCATGTATACCTCGTATTCACTGCAAATGAATGTAAATGCGACACTTCCTTGCTAGGAAATAGTTTTTGCAGATGTCTACGTATCGTAGCATTAGAGTTCTAATGCTTCTCAAAACGCGATATCGCATCTTATTTCTATGTTTCATGATAAGGTACAATATTCATTGCGAAGTGTCATGTATACCTCGTATACACTTCAAATGAATGTAAATGCGACACTTCCTTGCTAGGATATAGCGTTTGCAGATGTGTACTTATCGAGGCAATAGAGTTCTAATGCTTCTTAACACATTGAGGACGGGGCGCTGCGCGTTCAACACGCGCTCACGGATCGCAGATTTTCGAACGCTCCAAAAACATGCTTGGCATGTGACAGGAAGTGGATACGCATTTTACTTAATATGCATTTAGTATTTATAAATAATTGTATACATATAGTTCATATATCTGTATATCTGTTTTCATTACATCTATGCGTCATTTCGCTGCTTTTATAGAGGGCTAATTCATAAAATAAATTTTTGTTATCAAGTATCAGTAACAGGTTGATTGAAAATATAGATAGTACTCAAAAAACTGTTACCTTCCAATTTTAAATCACGAGGTTTGAAATTCTAAAATGCAGATCAATGAAACACTTTATAAGATACGATACGTACGACGATCCGCACAGATCAGCCGGCAATGGCTATTGTCACGTCACGGGTCGTGAAAACTTATCGTTTACCGGGAGCGACACGCAGCCTCGAACGGTTCGGCTCGCGGAATTGCGACGAAGACCGGGTTCTTTCTGGCTCGCTAAACACGTATCAAAAGGGCACGAACGCGGATAAGAAAATATGACCTTACCTTTGATGTCTTGACAGCTGCTAATATTTAGTACCCTTGTTGCAGGTATCGTCGTCGGCACGGATCGCCCTCAGGTATAATCCCTGCGTACGGTCGGTGAGGCGTGATTGTCAGCGGCACGAGTACCCAGGTGGGCTGACCTCGGGGATGGATCGGCTCGGTCAAGCGGATCGGCGATGGATGCGGCTGTGCGGGACGGCTGTCCGATCGGCGTGCGGTGGAAGATGAGACGTTGCAGTGGTATATGCACACGGCTGTACCAACGTATCCGCGCACAAATGAACGCAAGAAGTTCTTCCTTCCCGCGCGACGAGTTCGTTTAGTTGTACCGGAATGACGCATTCGAGTCGGTTTCCAAAAGTCCAGATACGGGTCGGTCCGCTCTAGTTTACCGGTCCAGAAATATGGAAAATCGACGAGTATCCTTGCTCTAGCCTCGCTGTGGGTCGATGCAGCTAAGCGGCGGTCGGCTATAACTGATCGATTACCAAGTTTGACTAAAGTTCGGAGCTTGTGAATGTTCTTGAAGACGCGTGAACTCGTGGAAGACTTCGCAATGAATGAATTTATAATAATAATAAGGCAAGGAATATTTAGAATGATGAGAATTGTAGTACTGGTAAAAATAAAGTATATTCTAAATAAAACTAAGCTTACACTGATACTTCCCTATGCTAAAGTTGACTAAGTACTAGGATACGATAATTAGAGTTTAGAATAAGGACTTGAATTGAATTAGAGTTTAAGTTGAAATAGTAAGATTGGATTATGATAAAGGAGTGCTCGCTTGGAGCGAATGGCTCGAACTAGAGATTGGATTTGAGGGAGGTACGCTCGCTTGGAGCGGATGACTCGTATTGACTATCAGCTCGCGGGCCCGCGACCTCCTCGGATCGCGGGGCGCGCGAGTCGCAGGTCCCCAGAGTGGGGCGGACGCTCGGCCCACGGAGTGGGGTGGACGGTCGTGGTAGGGCGCGCGCGTTCGGCGTGAGCCACGCGCGTCGGGCGCTTCGCTTACTTCTTATTACGATTAATTATGATCTTAAAAATTAGAATAACACATGAAACGCCTTATGCTAGGTTGTGTGTGTTGTGTCGTGTGCGTACATGGAGTGTCGTGTGCTTAAGCTCTAGGATTCGCTTAATTATAATTATAATGGTATGCAAAGTATGGGTACGGGAGCGTAACGGCGGGCGACCCTTCCTGATATGTGGAATGGTCCTCGTGCGGAGGCTGTGGCTCGGTCGTGCTCCAGCTGTCTGGAAGGCACGCGTCGTAGCGCGGTCGTGTGGCCCAACTCCTGGTTGCGGGGGTGGCTGCCTTAGCTCGGCGATCGTATACTCGGTAACCTCGTCTTTGTGGTGGCGACAGGCGATGCGAGTGACTCTGCCGGGCGGTGAAGGAGGTACCGCGAAGTTCGGCGGACGTTACAAAATAATGACTGTTTTTTCTTAAATTTAAGGAATGATTCAGTTGTTTCGTTTTGGTTTCGGAATGCGAGAGACTTCGATACCATCGTAACGTAACAGAAACATTTGCAGCTCCTTGCTCAGTTGCCGACTGAATAAAAAAAACGTGAAAACGAGATATATCGTGACCCGTTCGCAACGTTTAGTTTTCTAAAAACGAGATAACTCGTCACCCGTCCGCAATGTGTTAAAACGCGATATCGCATCTCATTTCTATGTTTCATGTTAAGATATAATATCCATTGCGTAGTGTCATGTATATCTCGCATACACTTCAAAAGAACGAAAATGAGACACTTCCTTGCTAGGAAGTAGCGTTTCCAGAAATCTACGTATCGAAGCAATAGTGTTCTAATGCTTCTTAGAACGCGATATCGCTATTCATTTCTATGTTTCATGATTAGATATAGTATTCATTGCGAAGTGTTATGTATACATCGTCTACACTTCACAAGAATGTAAATGCCACACTTCCTTGCTAGGAAATGCGTTTCCACATGTCTAAGTATCGAAGCAATAGAGTCCTAGTGCTTCTTAAATCGCAGATATCGCATCTCTCTTCTATGTTTCATGATAAAATACAAATTTCATTGCGAAGTGTTATGTATACCTCGTCTGCACGTCAAAGGAATGTAAATGTTACACTTGCTTGCTAGGAAATAGTGTTTCCAGATGTCTACGTATCGAAGCAATAGAGTTCTCATGCTTCATAAAACGGGATACAGCAACCCATTTCTATGTTTCATTATAAGATATAATATTCGTTGCGAAGTGTTATGTATACCTCGTCTACACTTCAAAAGAATGTAAATGACACCCTTCCTCGCTAGGAAATAGCGCGTTCAGATGTCTACGTATCGAAGCAAGAGAGTTCTAGTGCTTCTTAAAACGCGATATCCCATCCCCTTTCTATGTTTTGTGACATGACATAATATTCATTGCGAAGCGTTATGTATACCTCGTCTGCAGTACAAAAGATTGTAAATACCACACTTCCTCGAATACCTCGTCTGCACTTAAAAAGATTGTAAATACCACACTTGCTTGCTAGGAAATAGCGTTTCCAGATGTCTACGTATCGAAGCAATATGGTTCAAATGCTTCTTAATACGCGGTATCGCATCCCATTTCTATGTTTCATGATAATATATAATATTCATTGTGGAGTGTTATGTATACCTCCTATTCACTTCAAAGGAATGTAAATGCGACACTTCCTTACTAGGAAATAGCGTCTGCAGATATCTACGTATCGTAGCAAAAGAGTTCTAATGCTGCTTAAAACGCGATATCGCATCTCATTTCTATGTATCACGATAAGATATAATATTCATTGTGCAGTGTTATGTATACCTCGCTTTCACTTCAAATGATTGTAAATGCGACACTTCCTTGCTAGGATATAGCGATGGCAGATGTCTACGTATCGAAGCAACACAGTTCCAATGCTTCTTAAAACGAGATATCGCATCACATTTCTATGATTTACGATAAGATATAATATTCATTGCGAAGTGTCACGTATACCTCGTATTCACTTCAAAAGAATGTAAATGCGACACTTCCTTGCTAGGAAATAGCGTCTGCAGATATCTACGTACCGTAGCAATAGAGTTCTTATGCTGCTTAAAACGCGATATCGCATCTCATTTCTATGTATCATGATAAGATATAATATTCATTGTGCAGTGTTATGTATACCTCGCATTCACTTCAAATGCTTGTAAATGCGACACTTGCTTGCTAGGATATAGCGATGGCAGATGTCTACGTATCGAAGCAACAGAGTTCTAATGCTTCTTAAAACGAGATATCGCATCTCATTTCTACGTTTTATGATAAGATATAATATTCACTGCGCAGTGTCATGTATACCTCGTATTTACTTCAAACGAATGTAATGGCGGCACTTCCTTGCTAAGAAATAGCGTCGGCAGATGTCTACGTATCGTAGCAATGGTGTTCTAATGCTTCTTAAAACGCGATATCGCATCTCATTTCTATGTTTCATAATAAGATATAATATTCAATGCGAATTGTCATGTGTACCTCGCATACACTTCAACTGAATGTAAATGCGACACTTCCGTGCTAGGAAATAGCGATGGCAGATGTCTACGTTTCGAAGCAAGAGAGATCTAATGCTTCTTAAAACGAGATATCGCATCTCATTTCTATGTTTCATGATAAGATATAATATTTCAATGTTTCATGGTAAGCTATAACATTCATTGTGGAGTATTATGTATACCTCGTATTCACTTCAAAAGAATGTAAATGTGGCACATCCTAGCTAGGAAATAGCGTTTGCAGATGTCTACGTATAGAAGCAGTAGAGTTCTAATGCTTCTTAAAACGAGATATCGCATCTCATTTCTATGTTTCATGATAAGATATAATATTCATTGCGAAGTGTCGTGTATACCTCGGATTCACTTCAAAAGAATGTAAATGCGACACTTCCTTGCTAGGAAATAGCGTTTGCAGATGTCTACGTATCCAAGAAATAGAGTTTTATGCTTCTTAAATCACGATATCGCATCTCATTTCTATGTTTCATGACAAGATATAATATTCATTACAAAGTGTTATGGATTCCTCGTCTACAGTTCAAATGAATGTAAATGCGACACTTCCTTGCTAGGAACTAGCATTGGCAGATGTCTACGTATCGAAGAAATGGTGTTCTAATGCTTCTTAAATCGCGCTATCGCAGATCATTTCTATGTTCCGTGATAAGATATAATATTCATTGTGGAGTGTTATGTATTCCTTGTGTACACTTCAAATGAATGTAAATGCGACACTTCCTTGCTAGGAAATAGCGTTTGCAGAAGTCTACGTATCGAAGCAATAGAGACCTAATGCTTCTTAAAACGCGATATCGCCCCCCATTTCTGTGATTCATGATAAGAGATAACATTCAATGCGAAGTGTCATGTATACCTCGTATTCACTTAAAAAGAATGTAAATGCGACACTTCCTTGCTAGGAAATAGCGTTTCCAGATGCCTACGTATCGAAACAATTGAGTTCTAATGCTTCTTATAACGAGATGTCGCATCTCATTTCGATGTTTCATGATAAGATATAATATTCATTGCGAAGTGTCATGTATACCTCGTATTAACTTCAAAAGAATGTAAATGCGACACTTCCATGCTAGGAAATAGCGTTTGCAGCTGTTTGCGTATCGCAGCAATGGAGTTCTAAAGCTTCTTAAAACGTGATATCGCATCTCACTTCTATGTTTCATGATATGGGATAATATTCATTGCGAAGTGTCACGTATACCTCGTACTCACTGCTGGAGAATGTAAATGAGACACTTCCTTGCTAGGAAATAGCGTTTGCAGATGTCTACGTATCGTAGCATAGGAATTCTAGTGCTGCTTAAAACGCAAAATCGATCCTCATTTCTATGTTTCATGATAACATATAATATTCATTGTGGAGTGTTATGAATACCTCGTATTCACTTCAAAGGAATGTAAATGCGAAACTTCCTTGCTAGGAAATAGCGTCTGCAGATGTCTACGTATCGAAGCAATGGTGTTCTAATGCTTCTAGAAAGGCGATATCGCATCTCATTCCTATGTTTCATGATAAGATATAATATTCGTTGTGGAGTGTTATGTATACCTCGTATTCTCTTCAATAGAATTTAAATGCGACACATCCTTGCTAGGAAATAGTGTTTGCAGATGTCTACGTATCGAAGCAATAGAGTTCTAATGCTTCTCCAAACGCGATATTGTATCTCATTTCTATGTTTCATGATAAGATATAATATTCTTTGCGAAGTGTCATGTATACCTCGTATTCACTTCAAAAGATTGTATGTGCGACATTTTCTTCCTAGGAAATAGAATCTGCAGATATCTACGTATCGTAGCAATAGAGTTCTAATATTTCTTAAAACGAGATATCGCATCTCATTTCTATGTTTTAGGATAAGATATAATATTCATTGCGGAGTGTTATGTATACGTCGTATTCACCTCTACAGAATGTAAATGCGACACTGCCTTGCTAGGAAATAGCGTCTGCAGATATCGACGTATCGTAGCAATAGAGTTCTAATGCTTCCTAAATCGCGATATCGCACCTCATTTCTATGTTTCATGATAGTATAAAATATTCATTGTGCAATGTTATGTATACCTCGCATTCACTTCAAAAGAATGTGAATGCGACACTTCCTTGCTAGGAAATAGCGTTTGCAGATGTCTTCGTATCGAAGGAATGGGGTTCTAACGCTTCTTAAAACGCAATATCGCATCTCATTTCTATGCTTCATGATAATATATAATATTCATTGCGAAGTGTCATGTATACCTCGTATTCACTTGAAAAGAATGTAAATGCGGCACTTCCTTGCTAGGAAATAATATTTCCAGATATCTACGTTTCGTAGCAATAGAGTTCTAATGTTTCTTAAAACGCGATATCGCATCGCATTTCTATGTTTCATGATAAGATATAATATCCATTGTGGAGTGTTGTGTATACCTCGTATTCACTTCAAAAGAATGTAAATGCGACACTTCCTTGCTAGGAAATTAAGCGTTCTGATGTCTACGTATCGAGGCAATAGAGTTCTAATGCTTCTTAAAACGCGATATCGCATGTCATTTCTTTGTTTCATGTTAAGATATAATATTCATTGCGAAGTGATATGTATTCCTCGTCTACACTTCAAAGGAATGTAAATGCGACACTTCCTTTCCAGGAAATAGCGGTGGCAGTTGTCTACGTAACGAAGAAATAGAGTTCTAATGCTTCTTAAAACGCGAAATCGCTCCCCATTTATATGCTTCATGCTAAGATATAATATTCATTGTGGATTGTTGTGTATACCTCGCATACACTTCAAATGAATGTAAATGCGACACTCCCATGCTAGGAAATAGCGTTTGCAGATGTCTACGTATCGAAGCAATAGAGCCCTAATGCTTCTTTAATCGCGATATCGCATCTCATTTCTATGTTTCATGATAAGATAAAATATTCATTGCGAAGTGTTATGTATATCTCGTCTACACTTCAGATGAATGTAAATGCGACACTTCCCAGCTAGGTAATATCGTTTGCAGATATCTACGTATCGAAGCAATAGAATTCTAATGCTTCTTAAAACGCGCTTTCGCATCTCATTTCTATGTTTCGTGATAAGGTATAATATTCATTGCGAAGTGTCATGTATACCTCGTATTCACTTCAAAGGAATGTAAATGCGATACTTCCTTGCTAGGTAATAGCGTTTCCAGATGTCTACGTATAGAAACAATAGGGTACTAATGCTTAATAAAACGAGACTTCGCATCTCATTTCTATGTTTCATGATGAGATATAATATTCATTGCGAATTGTCATGAGTACCTCGGATACACATCAAATGAATGTAAATGCGACATTTTCGTACTAGGAAGATGCGTTTGCAAATACCTACGTACCGAAGCAATAGATATCTAATGCTTCTCAAAACGCGATATCGCATCTCATTTCTACGTTTCGTGATAAGATATAATATTCATTGCGAAATGTCTTGTATACCTCGCATACACTTCAAATGAATGTAAATGCGACACTTCCTTGCTAGGAAATAGCGTTGGCAGATGTCTACGTATCGAAGCATTAGGGTTCTAATGCATCTTAAATCGCGATATCGCATCTCATTTCTATCCTTCATGACAAGATATAATATTCATTGTGCAGTGTTATGTATATCTCGTCTACACTTCAAATGAATGTAAATGCGACACTTCTATGCTAGGAAATAGCGTTTGCAGATGTCTGCTTATCCAAGCAATAGAGTTCTAATGCTTCTTAAAACGCGGTATCGCATATCATTTCTATGTCTTGTGACGTGGTGGCGTCACAAGGCTCGCACACCCCTCCCCTGCTTCGGTTAGACTAGCTCACAGATCACCACTCATGCGAGAATTGTGAAATACGCGATCATAGAACCTTTCCCCCCTTCCCCTCCCCGTTCTTTTCTCTCTCTCCGTTCTACGAATAAGACTGGCGAGCTAAAGAAGAAGCAACCCAGAAGACGCCCCTTCGGCGAGTACGAAGACCGCAGGTTTGCGGACGGGCTATGCGCCGAGGTAGAGTGACGAGCTCGACGGTGGAGGAGTCGGGAAGCGAACCGGAAGAAACCCTGAAGCCCGAAGGATAAGATCCAGAGCCCTGCACCTATAAGACCGCTGCCATAGTCCATGGAGACGGACAGGAAAGACCTCGGGTGTGAGAAGGACCTCCACCCCTCCCCTGAGCTCATGGAGATGGAAACTCAAGATGAGCAGCGGAGCTGCAGGTGAGCCGAGGAAGTGCGGCGCGCGACACGCGCCGCATTTCAAATAATCCAGAGGACCCTCGCTGTACATACCAGAGGGGGCGATCAGGGAAGATCGCCGAAATCCACCGATCGATGCCCCGAACAATCCCCACGCGCATAGCCCTACTCCACCAAGGAACCCTAGGAAGGATCCATGGGGATCCGAGGACCCCCAGCAAACCTATATAAGTGCTAGCCAGCAGAAAGACTTCCTCTTCTTCGCCTCTACTTCTTAGCGACTACTTAGCGACTACTCAGCGAGCAACCGAGCAAGCGATCATACGGAGCGATTCGGAGGAGAGAGATATATATATATATATAGACCGACTGAACGAGATCCAGACTTGCTGGAAGCGAGAACGTGAGTCCTTATATGCTAAAGCGTCCCAATTTGTTCCCTGCCGCATTTGTGATATTGCATATTGTAATTTTGTATTGTATAACGGGTGGTGATCCCCGGTCATTCGCGGCGTGTCGTATACCCTTTTGTTATACCGCGTCGAGACAATCTAGAAAGAAGCCGTGAGTTCAGTATCCCGCGACCCTATATTGCGCACTCGGCTAGAAGTAGTCGAGCGAGGGAGTATTTCGAGATTTCGAGGAGTATCATGCACCGGGTTTCCCCGGGTTGCGTGGTCTAATAGTTTTCGCTACTCCTTGAGTAGCTGGCGCCCAAAAAGTCCCCGCCTCGCAGTTACGAAATACTCACTGGATAGAAAATTCTCTGTTTTGTATTTGGCGTTGGCGAATTCATGGACGATCATACCACGTGGATATTTTGTACCCCGATATTCTGTACCCCGGATTAAACCTCCGTATACCCCTTCATTATTGTTTCGATCTCCCCACTTTCTTGCGGATTGTAACGGGAAAACCCGTCACAGTCTCATGATAAGATACAGCATTCATTGTGAAGTGTTATATATACCTCGTATTCACTTCAAAAGAATGTAAATGCGACACTTCCTTGCTAGGAAGTAGCCTTTGCAGATGTCTACGTATCGAAGCAATAGAGTTCTAAAGCTTCTTAAAACGCGATATCACATCACACTTCTATGTTTCATGATAAGATATAATATTCAATGCGAAGTTTCATGTATTCCTCCTATTCACTTCAAATGAATGTAAATGCAGCACTTCCTTCCTAGGAAATAGCGTCTGCAGATGTGTACGTATCGTAGCAATAGAATTCTAATGCTTCTTAAAACGAGATATCGCAGCTCAATTCTATGTTGCCTGATAAGGTATAATTATCATTGCGTAGTGTCATGTATACCTCGTATTCGCTTCAAAAGGATGTATATGCGACACTCCCTTGCTAGAAAGAAGCGTCTGCAGATGTCTGCGAATCGAAGCAACAGTGTTCTAATGCTTCTTAAATCAAGATGTCGCATCTCATTTCTATGCATCATGATAAGATATAATATTCATTGTGCAGTGTTATGTATACCTCGTATTCACTTCAAAAGAATGTAAATGCGACACTTCCATCCTAAGAAATAGCGTTTCCAGATGTCTACGTATCGCAGCAATGGAGTTCAAACGCTTCTTAAAACGCGATATCGCATCTCATTTCTATGTTTCATGGTAAGATATAATATTCATTGTTTAGTGCTATGTATACCTCGTATTCACCTCAAAAGAATGTAAATGCGACACTTCCTTGCTAGGAAATAGCGTTGGCAGATGTCTACGTATCGAAGCAATAGGGTTCGAATGTTTCTTAAAACGGGATACCGCATCTCTTTTCTATGTTTCATGATAAGATATAATATTCATTGTCGAGTGTTATGTATACCTGAAACTCACTTCAAAAGAATGTAAGTGCGACACTTCCTTGCTTGGAAATAGCGTTGGCAGATGTTTACGTATCGTAGCAATCGAGTTCTAATGCTTCTTACATCGCGATATCGCATCTCATTTCTATGTTTCATGGTAAGATATAATATTCATTGTGGAGTGTCATGTATACCTCGCATACACTTCAAATGAATGTAAATGCGTCACTTCCTTGCTAGGATATAGCGCTTGCAGATGTCTACGTATCGAAGCAATCGAGTTCTAATGCTTCTTAAATCGCGATATCGCATCTCATTTCTATGCTTCATGATAAAATATAATATTCATTGCGAAATGAAATGTATTCCTCGCATACACTTCAAATGTATGTAAATGCGACACTTCCTTGCTAGGTAGTAGCGTTTGCAGATGTCTACGTATCGAAGCAATAGAGTTCTTGTGCTTCTTAAATCGCGAAATCGCATCTCATTCCTATGTATCATGATAGGATATAATATTCATTGTGGAGTGTTATGTATAACTCGTTTTCACTTCAAAAGAATGTAAATGCGACACTTCCCTGCTAGGAAATAGCGTCTGCAGGTGTCTACGTACCGTAGCATTAGAGTTCGAATTCTTCTTAAAACGCGATATCGCATCACAATTCCATGTTTCATGTTAAGATACAATATTAATTGCCAAGTGTCATGTATACCTCGTATTCACTGCAGAGGAATGTAAATGCTACACTTCCTGGCTAGGAAATAACGTTTGCAGATGTCTACGTATCGAAGCAATAGTGTTCTGATGCTGCTTAAATCGCCATATCGCATTTCATTTCTATGTTTCATGATAAGATATTATATTCATTGTGAAGTGATATGTATACCTCGTATTCACTTCAAAAGAATGTTAATGCGACACATCCTTGCTAGGAAATAATGTTTGCAGATGTCTACGTACCGTAGCATTAGAGTTCTAATGCTCCTTAAATCGCGATATGGCATCTAATTTCTATGTTTCATGATAAGATATAATATTCATTATGCAGTGATATGTATATTTCGTCTACACTTCAAAAGAATGTAAATGCGACACTTCCTTGCTAGGAAATAGCGTTTGCAGATGTCTACGTATTGAAGCAATAGAGTTCTAACGCTTTTTGGAACGGGATATCGCATCCCATTTCTATGTTTCATGATAAGATATAATATTAATTGCGAAGTGTCATGTATACCTTGTAATCACTGCAGAAAAATGTAATTGCGACACTTCCTTGCTAGGAAAAAGCGTTTGCAGATGTCTGCGTATCGTAGCATTAGATTTCTAATGCATCTCAAAACGCGATATCGCATCTCATTTCTATGATTCATGATAAGATATAATATTTATTGCGAAGTGTCGCGTATACATCGCATACACTTCAAATGAATGTAAATGCGAAACTTCCTTGCTAGGAAATAGCGTTTGCAGAAGTCTACGTATCGTAGCAATAGAGACCTAATGCTTCTTAAAACGCGATATCGCCCCCCATTTCTGTGATTCATGATAAGAGATAACATTCAATGCGAAGTGTCATGTATACCTCGTATTCACTTAAAAGGAATGTAAATGCGACACTTCCTTGCTAGGAAATAGCGTTTCCAGATGTCTACGTATCGAAGCAATAGATTTCGAATGCTACTTAAAAAGCAATATCGCATCTAATTTCAATATTTCATGTTATGATATAATATTCATCGCGAAGTGTTATGTATACCCCGTCTACACTTCCAACGAATATAAATGCCGCACTTCCTTTCTAGGAAATGTGTTTCCAGATGTCTACGTATAGAAACAATAGGGTTCTAATGCTTCTTAAAAGGAGACTTCGCATCTAATTTCTATGTTTCATGATGAGATATAATATTCATTGCGAATTGTCATGTATTCCTCGTATTCACTTCAAAAGAATGTAAATGCGACACTTCCCTGCTAGGAAATAGCGTTTCCAGATGTCTACGTATAGAAACAATAGAGTTTTAATGCTCCTTAATTCGCGATATCGCATGTCATTTCTTTGTTTCTTGATAAGATATAATATTCATTGTGAAGTGTCATGTAAAGCTCGTATTCTCTTCAAAAGATTGAAAATGCCACACTTGCTTACTACGAAATAGCGTTTCCAAATGTCTACGTATCGAAGCAAAAGAGATGTAGTGCTCCTTAGAACGCGATATGGCATCTCACTTCTATGTTTCATGATATGATATTATATTCATTGCGAAGTGTTACGTATACCTCCTCTACACTTCAAAAGAATGTAAATGCCAAACTTCCTTGCTAGGAGATGCGTTTCCAGATGTCTACGTATCGAAGCAATAAGGTTCTAATGCTTCTTAAATCGCGATATCGCATCTGATTTCTATGTTTCATGGTAAGATATAATATTTATTGCGGACTGTAATAAATACCTCGTCTACACTTCAAAAGAATGTAAGTGCACACATCCTTGCAAGGAAATAGCGCTTGCAGATCTCTGCGTATCGAAGCAATAGTTTTCTAATGCTTCTTAAAACGCGATATCCCATCGCATGTCTATGTATCACGATAAGATATAATATTCATTGTGGAGTGTTATGTATACCTCGTATTCACTTCTGATGAATGTAAATGCGACACTTCCTTGCTAGGAAATAGAGTTTGCAGATGTCAACGTATCGTAGCAATAGAGATCAAACGCTTCTTAAAATGCGATATCGCATCGCATTTCTAGGTGTCATGAAGAGATATAGTATTCATTGCGAAGTGTCATGTATACCTCGTATTCACTTCAAAGGAATGTAAATGCAACACTTCCTTGCAAGGAAATACGGATTGCAGATGTCTACTTAACGAAGCAATAGAGTTCTAACGGATCCTAAAACGCGATATCGCGTCTCATTTCTATGTCTCATGATAAAATATAATATTCATTGCGATGTGTCACTTATACCTCGCATACACTTCAAATGAATGTAAATGCGACACTTCATTGCTTGGAAATAGCGTTTGCAGATGTCTACGTATCGAAACAATAGTATTCTAATCTTTCTTAAAACACGATATCGCATCTCATTTCTATGTTTCGTGATAAGGTATAATATTCACTGTGGAGTGTTATGTGTACCTCGTATTCACATCAAAAGAATGTAAATGCGACCCTTCCTTGCTATTAAATAGCGTTCGCAGATGTCTACGTATCGTAGCAATAGAGTTCTATCGCTTCTTAAAACGCGATATCGCATATCATTTCTATGTTTCATGATAAAATATAATATTCATTGCGAACTGTCATGCATTCCTCGTATTCACTTCAAAAAAATGTAAATGCGACACGTCCTTGCTAGGAAATAGCGTTTGCAGATATCTACGTATCGTAGCAATAGAGTTATAATGCTTTTTAAAACGCGATATCGCATCTCATTTCTATGTTTCATGATAAGATGTAATATTCGAATGTATATGCTTCCTTGCTAGGAAGTAGCGATTGCAGATTTCTACGTATCGAAGCAACAGAGTTCTAATGCTTCTTAAATCGCCATATCGCATCTCATTTCTATGTTTCTTGATAAGATATAATATTCATTGTGTAGTGTTATGTATACCTCGTATTCACGTCAAAGGAATGTAAGTGCGACACTTCCTTGCTAGGAAATAACATCTGCAGGTATCTACGTATCGTAGCAATAGATTTCTAATGCCGCTTAAAACGCGATATCGCATCTCATTTCTATGTATCATGATAAGATATAATATTCATTGTGCAGTGAAAGGTATATCTCGCATACACTTCAAATGAATGTAACTGCGACACTTCCTTGCTAGGATATAGCGATGGCAGATGTCTACGTATCGAAGCAACAGAGTTATAATGCTTCTTAAAACGAGATATCGCATCGCATTTCTATCTTTTACGATAAGATATAATATTCTTTGCGGAGTGTCATGTGTACCTCGTATTCCTTTCAAAAGATTGTAAATGCGACACTTCCTTGCTAGGACATAGCGCTTGCAGATGTCTACGTGTCGAAGCAATAGTGTTCAAATGCTTCTTAAAACGCGATATCGCAACTCATTTCTATGTTTCATGATAAGATATAATATTCATTGCGAAGTGTCATGTATACCTCGCATACACTTCAAATGAATGTAAATGCGACACTTCGTTGCTAGGATATAGCGATGGCAAATGTCTACGTATCGAAGCAACAAAGTACTAATGCTTCTTAAGACGAGATATCGCATCTCAATTCTATGTTTCACGAAAGGATATAATATTCTTTGCGAAGTGTCATGTATACCTCGCATACGCTTCAAATGAATGTAAATGCGACACTTTTTTGCTAGGAAGTAGCGTTTGCAGATGCCTACGTATCGAACCAATAGACTTCTAATGCGCCTTAAATAGTCATATCACATCTCATTTCTATGTTTCATGATAATATATAATATTCATTGCGAAGTGTCATGTATACCTCGTATTCCTTTCAATAGAATGTAAATGCGACACTTCCTTCCTAGGAAATAGCGTCTGCAGATATCAATGGATCGTAGCAATAGTGTTCTAATTCTTCTTAAACCGCGATATCGCATCTCATTTCAGTGTTTCAAGGTAAGATATAATGTTCATTGCGATGTGTCTTGTATACCTCGCGTACACTTCAACTGAATGTAATTGCGACACTTCCTTGCTAGGAAATAGCGTTGGCAGATGTCTACGTATCGAAGCAATAGATATCTAATGCTGCTTATATCGCGATATCGCATCTCATTTCTATGTTTCATGATAAGAAATAATATTCATTGTGTAGTGTTATCTATACCTCGTATTCACTTCAAAAGAATTATAATGCGTCACATCCTTGCTAGGAAATAGCATTTGTAGATGCCTACGTATGGAACCAATAGAATTATAATGCTTCTTAAATCGTCATATCGCATCTCATTCCTATGATTCATGATAAGATATCATATTCATTGCGAAGTGTCATGTATACCTCGTATTCCTTTCAATAGAATGTAATTGCTACACTTCCTTGCTAGGAAGTAGCGTTTGCAGATGTCTACCTATCGAAGCAATAGATTTCTAATGCACCTTAAATCGTCATATCAAATCTCATTTCTATGTTTCATGATAAGATACAATACTCATTGCGAAGTGTCATGTATACCTCGCATACACTTCAAATGAATGTAAATGCGACACTTCCTTGCTAGGACATAGCGCTTGCAGATGTCTACGTGTCGAAGCAATAGTGTTCAAATGCTTCTTAAAACTCGATATCGCATCACACTTCTATGTTTCATGATAGGATATAACATTCATTGCGAAGTGTCATATATACCTCGCATAGGCTTCAAACGAATGTAAATGCGACACTTCCTTCCTAGGAAATAGCGTTGGCAGAAGTCTACGTATCGAACCAATAGAGTGCTAATGCCTCTTATATCGCCATACCGCATCGCATTTCTATGTTTCATGATAATATATAATATTCATTGTGGAGTGTTAAGTATACCTCGTATTCACTTCAAAAGAATGTAAATGCGACACTTCCATTCTAGGAAATAGCGTTTGCAGACGTCTACGTACCGTAGCATTAGAGTTCTAATGCTTCTCAAAATGCGATATTGCATCTCATTTCTATGTTTCATGATAAGACATAATATTCATTGCGAAGGGTCTTGTATACCTCGCATACACTTCAAATGAATTTAAATGCGACACTTCATTGCTAGCAAATAGCGTTGGCAGATGTCTACGTATCGAAGCAGTAGACATCTTATGCTCCTTAAAACGCGTTATCGCATGTCATTTCTATGTTTCATGATAAGATGTAATATTCATTGCGAAGTGTCATGTATACCTTGTATTCAATCCAAAAGAATGTATTTGCGACACTTCCATGCTACGAAATAGCGTTTGCAGGTGTCTACGTATCGTAGCCATAGAGTTCTAATGCTTCTTAAATCGCGATATCGCATCTAATTTCTATGTTTCGTGATATGGTATAATACTCATCGTGGAATGTTATGTATATCTCGCATACACTTCAAATGAATGTAAATGCGACACTTTTTTGCTAGGAAGTAGCGTTTGCAGATGCCTACTTATCGATGCAATAGATTTCTAATGCTTCTTAAATCGCCATATAGCATCTCATTTCTATGTTTCATGATAAGATATAATATTCATTACAAAGTTTCATGTTTACCTTGTATTCACTTCAGTGGAATGTAAATGCGACCCTTCCTTGCTAGGAAATAGCGTTTGCAGATGTCTACGTATCGTAGCAAGCGTGTCAATGATTCTTAAAATGAGATATCGCATCTCATTTCTATGTTTCATGATAACATATAATATTCATTGCGAAGTGTTATGTATACCTCGCATACACTTCAAATGAATGTAAATGCGACACTTCCCTGCTAGGAAATAGCGTTTGCAGATGCCTACGTATCGTAGCAATAGAGTTGTAATGCTTCTTATATCGCGAGATCGCATCTCACTTCGATGTTTCATGATAAGATCTAATATTCATTTCGAAGTTTCATGTATTCCTCGTATTCACTTCAAATGAATGTAAATGCGACACGTCCTTGCTAGGAGATAGCGTTTGCAGATGCCTACGTATCGAAGCAATAAAGTTCTAATGCATCTTATATCGCGATATCTCAACTCATTTCTATGTTTCATGATAAGATATAATGTTGATTGGGGACTGTTATGTATCCCTCGTATTCACATCAAAGGAATGTAAATGCGACACTTCCATGCTAGGAAATAGCGTTTCCAGATGTCTACGTATCGAAGCCATAGAGTTCTCATGCTTCTCAAAAGTCAATACCGCATCTTATTACTATGTTTCATTATGTGGTATAATATTCAATGTGCAGTGTTATCTCTACATCGTATTCACTCCAAAAGAATGTAAATGCGACACTTCCTTGCTAGGAAATAGTGTTGGCAGATGTCTACGTATCGAAGTAACAGAATTCTAATGCTTCTTAAAACGAGTTATTGCATCACAATTCTATGTTGCTTGATAAGGTATAATTATCATTGCGTAGTGTCATGTATACCTCGTATTCACTTCAAAAGGATGTATATGCGACACTCCCTTGCTAGGAAGTAGCGTTTGCAGATGTCTACGAATCGAAGCAACAGTGTTCTAGTGATTCTTAAATCGAGATATCGCATATCATTTCTATGATTCATGATAAGATTTAATATTCATTGTGCAGTGTTATGTATACCTCTTACTCACTACAAAAGAGTGTAAATGCGACACTTCCTTGCTAGGAAATAGCGTTTGCAGATGTTTACGTATCGTAGCATTAGAGTTCTAATTCTTCTCAAAACGCGATATTGCATCTTATCTCTATGTTTCATGATAGGATATAATATGCATTGCGTAGTGTCATGTATACCTCGTATTCAGTTCAAAATAGTGTAAATGCGACACTTCCTTGCTAGGAAGTAGCGTCTGCAGATATCTACGTATCGTAGCAGTAGAGTTCTAATGCTTCTTAGAACGAGATATCGCAACTCATTTTTATGTTTGATGATAAGGTATAATATTCGTTGCGAAGTGTTATGTATTCCTCGTCTACACTTCAAAAGAATGTAAATGCGACACTTCCTTGCTAGGAAGTAGCGTTTGCAGATGTCTACATATCGAAGCAATAGATTTCTAATGCTTCTTAAAACGGGATATCGCATCTCATATCTATGTCTCACGATAAGATATTATGTTCATTGCGAAGTGTTATGTATTCCTTATCTACGCTTCAAATGAATGTAAATTCGACACTACCTTTGTAGGAAATAGCTTTTCCAGATGTCTACGTACCGAAGCAATAGAGTTCTAATGCTTCTTGAATCGCCATATCGCATCTCATTTCTATGTATCATGATAAGATATAACATTCATTGTGCAGTGTTATGTATACCTCGTATTCGCTTCAAAATAATGTAAATACGACACTTCCTTGCTAGGAAATAGCGTTTGCCGATGTCTACGTATCGTAGCAATTGAGTTCTAATGCTTCTCAAAACGCGATTTAGCATCTAATTTCTATGAATCAAGATAAGATGTAATATTCATTGCGAAGTTTCTTGTATAACTCGCATACACTTCAAATTAATGTAAATGCGAAACTTCCTTGCTAGGAAATAGCGATGTCAGATGTCTACATATCGAAGCAACAGAGTTCTATTGGCTCTTAAATCGCCATATCGCATCTCATTTCTATGGTTCATGATAAGATATAATATTCGTTCTGGAGTGTTATGTATATCTCGTATTCACTTCTAAACATTGAAAATGCGACATTTCCTTGCTAGGAATTAGCGTCTGCAGATGTCTATGTATCGTAGCAATAGAGTTCTAATGCTTCTTAAAACGCGAAATCGCTCCTCATTTATATGCTTCCTGATAAGATATACTATTCATTGTGGAGTGTTATGTATACCTCGTATTCACTTCAGAAGAATGTAAATGCGACACTTCCTTGCTAGGAAATAGCGTTTGCAGATGTCTACGTATCGTAGCAATAGAGTTCTAATGCTTCTTATATCGCCAGATCGCATCTCAAATCTATGTTTCACGATAGGATATAATATTCATTGCGGAGTGTTATGTATGAAGCGTATTTACTTCAAAAGAATGTAAATGCGGCACTTCCTTCCTAGGAAATAGCGTTTGCAGATGTCTACGTATCGTAGCAATAGTGTTCTAAAGCTTCTTAAAACGCGATATCGCATCTCATTTCTATGCTTCATGATAAGATATAATATTCATTGTGGAGTGTTATGTATACCTCGTATTCACTTCAAAAGAATGTAAATACGACACCTTCTTGCTAGGAAATAGCGTTTGCAGATGCCTACATATCGTAGCAATAGTGGTCTAATGCTTCTTAAATCGCGATATCGCATCTCATTTCTATATTTCGTGATAAGATATAATATTCACTGTGGAGTGTTATGTATGAAGCGTATTTACTTCAAAAGAATGTAAATGCGGCACTTCCTTCCTAGGAAATAGTGTTTGCAGATGTCTACGTATCGTAGCAATAGTGTTCTAAAGCTTCTTAAAACGCGATATCGCATCTCATTTCTATGTTTCATGATAAGATACAATATTCATTGCGAAAGGTTATGCATTCCTCGGTTGCACTTAAAAGAATGTAAATGCGTCACTTCCTTGCTAGGAAATAGCGTTGCCAGATGTCTACGAATCGAAGCAATAGAGATCTAATGCTTCTTCTAACGATATATCGCATCTCAATTCTACGTTTCATGATATGATGTAATATTCATTGTGGAGTGTTATGTATACCTCGTATTCACTCCAAAAGAATGTAAATGCGGCACTTCCTTGCTAGGAAATATCGTTTCCAAATATCTACGTATCGTATCAATAAAGTTCAAATGCTTCTGGAAACGCGATATCGCATCTCATTTCTATGCTTCATTATAAGATATAATATTTATTGCGAAGTGTCATGTATACCTTTCATACACTTCAAATGAATGTAAATGCGACACTTCCTTGCTAGGAAGTAGCGTTTGCAGATGTTTACGTATCGTAGCAATGGAGTGCTAAGGCTGCTTAAATCGCGATATCGCATCTCATTTCTATGTTTCATGACAAAATATAATATTCATTGCGAAGTATCATGTATACCACGTATCAAATTCAAAGGAATTTAAATGCGCCACTTCCTTCCTAGGAAATAGCGTTTGCAGATGCCTACGTATCGAAGCAATAGATTTCTAAGGCTTCTTAAAACGGGACATCGCATCCCATTTCTATGATTCATGATAGGATATAATATTCAGTTAGAAGGGTTATGTATACCTCGCATACACTTGTAATGAATGTAAATGCGACACTTTCTTGCTAGGAAATAGCGTTTGCAGATGACTACGTACCGATGCAATGGAGTTCTAATGTTTCTTAAAACGCGATATCGCATCCCATTTCTATGTTTCATGATAGGATATAATATTCAGTTAGAAGGGTTATGTATACCACGTATTCACTTCAAGCGAATGTAAATGCGACCATTCCTTGCAAGGAAGTAGCGTCTGCAGATGTCTACGTATCGAAGCAATAGAGTTCAAATGCTTCTTCTATCGCGATATCGCATCTCATATCTAAGTTTGATGATAAGATATAATATTCGTTGCGAAGTGTTATGTATTCCTCGTATTCACTTCAAAAGAATGTAAAAGCGACACTTCCTTGCTAGGAAATAGCGTCTGCAGATATCTACGTATCGTAGCAATAGAGCTCTAATGCTTCTTAAAACGCGATATCAAATCTCGTTTCTATGTCTCATGATAAGATACAATATTCATAGCGGAGTGCCACGTATACCTCGCATACACTTCAACTGAATGTAAATGCGACACTTCCTTGATAGGAAATAGCGTTTGCAGATGTCTACGTCTCGTAGCATTAGAGTCCTAATGCTTCTCAAAACGCGATATCGCATCTCATTTCTATGTTTCATGATAAGATATAATATTCATTGCGAAGTGTCATGTATTCCTCGTCTACACTTCAAATGAATGTAAATGCGACACTTCCTTGCTAGGAAATAGCAATAGCAGATGTCTACGTATCGAAGCAATAGAGTTCTAATGAATCTTATACCGCGATATCGCATCGCATTTCTATGTTTCATGATAATACATAATATTTATTGTGCAATGTTATGTACACCTCGCATTCACTTCAAAAGAATATAAATGCGACACTTCCTTGCTAGGAAATAGCGTTTGCAGATGTCTACGTATCGTAGCAATAGAGTTCTAATGCTTCTTATATCTCGAGATCGCATCTCAAATCTATGTTTCACGATAGGATATAATATTCGTTGTGGAGTGTTATGTATGAAGCGTATTTACTTCAAAAGAATGTAAATGCGGCACTTCCTTCCTAGGAAATAGCGTTTGCAGATGTCTACGTATCGTAGCAATAGTGTTCTAAATCTTCTTAAAACGCGATATCGCATCTCATTTCTATGTCTCATGATAAGATATGATATTCATTGCGAAGTGTTATGTATTCCTCGTCTACACTTCTAATGAATCTAAATGCGACATTTCCTTGCTAGGAAACAGCGTTTGCAGATGCCTACGTATCGAAGCAATAGGGTTCTAATGCTTCATAAAACGAGATATCGCATCTCACTTCTATGTTTCATGATAAGATATAATATTCATTGCGAAGTGTTATGAATACCTCGTATCCACATCAAAAGAATGTAAATGCGACACTTCCTTTCTAGGAAACTGCGTTTCCAGATGCCTACGTTTCGAAGCAATAGAGTTCTAATGCTTCTTGAAACGGGATATCGCATCTCATTTATATGTTTCATGATAAGATATAATATTAATTGCGAAGTGTCATGTATACCTTGTATTCACTTCAGGAAAATGTAAATGCGTCACTTCCTTGCTAGGAAATAGCGTTTGCAGATGTCTACGTATCGTAGCAATAGAGTTCTAATGTTTCTTATATCGCGAGATCGCATCTCAAATCTATGTTTCACGATAGGATATAATATTCATTGCGGAGTGTTATGTATGAAGCGTATTTACTTCAAAAGAATGTAAATGCGACATTTCCTTGCTAGGAAATAGCGTTCACAGATGTCTACGTATCGTAGCAATAGTGTTCTAATGCTTCTTAAAACGCGAAATCGCCCCTCATTTCTATGTTTCACGAAGAGATATAATACTCTTTGCGGAGTGTTATGTATTCCTCCTCTACACTTCAAATGAATGTAAATGCGACAATTCCTTGCAAAGTAGTAGCGTTTGCAGATGTCTACGAATTGAAGCAATAGATTTCTAATGCTTCTTAAAACGAGATATCGCATCTCATTTCTATGTTTCATGACAAGATAAAATATTCATTGCGAATTGTCATGTACTCCTCGTATTCACTACCAACGAATGTAAATGCGACACTTCCTTGCCATTAAATAGCGTTTGCAGATGTCTTCTTATCGTAGCAATAGTGCTCTAATGCTTCCTAATTCGCGAAATCGCATGTCATTTCTATGGTTCATGATGAGATATAATGTTCATTGCGAAATGTATTGTATACCTCGCATTCATTTAAATGCGACTCTCTCTTGCTAGGAAATAGCGTTTCTATATGTCTACGTATCGGAACAATAGAGTTCTAATGCTTCTTAAAACGCGATATCGCAACTCATTTCTATGTTTCAGATAAGATATAATATTCATTGCGCAGTTATATGTATTCCTCGTATTTACTTCAAAAGAATGTAAATGCGACACTCCCTTGCTAGGAAACAGCGTTTGCAGATGTATACGTATCGAAGCAATAGAGTTCCAATGCTTCTTACATCGTCATATTGCATCTCATTTCTATGCTTTGTGATGAGATATAATATTCATTGCGAAGTGTCATGTACACCTCGTATTCACTTCAAAACAACTAAATGCGACACTTCCTTGCTAGGAAATAGCGTTTGCAGATGTCTACGTATCGAAGCAATAGAGTCCTAATGCTTCTTAACTCGCGATATCGCATCTCATTTCTATGTTTCGTGATAAGATATAATATTCATTGCGAAGTGTAATGTATACCTCGTATTCACTTCAAAAGAATGTAAATGCGACTCTTCCTTCCTAGGAAATAGCGTTTGCAGATGTCTACGTATCGAGGCAATAGGGTTCTAATGTATCATAAATCGCAATATCGCATCTCATTTCTATGTTTCATGATAAGATATAATATACATAGTGCACTGTTATGCATACCTCGTATTTACTTCAAAAGAATGTAAATGCGACATTTCGTTGCTAGGAAGTAGCGTTTTCAGTTGTCTACGTATCGAAGCAATAGAGTTCTAATGCATCTTAAATCGCGATATCGCATCTGATTTCTATGTTTCATGATAAGATATAATATTCATTGTGCAGTGTTATGTATATCTCGTCTACACTTCAAATGAATGTAAATGTGACACTTCCCTGCTAGGAAATAGCGTTTGCAGATGTCTACGTATCGAAGCAATAGAGTTCTAATGCTTCTTAAAATGCGATATCGCATCTCATTTCTATGTTTCGTGATAAGACATAATATTCATTGTGGAGTGTTACGTACTCCTCGCCTACACTTCAATTGTATGTAAATGCGACGTTTCCTTTCTTGGATATCGCTTTCCCAGATGTCTACGTATCGAAGCAATAGAGTTCTAATGCTTCTCAAACCGTGCTATCGCATATCATTTCTATGTTCCGTGACAAGATATAATATTCATTGCGAAGTGTTATGTATTCCTCGTTTACACTTCAAATGGATGTAAATGCGGCACTTCCTTTCTAGGAAATAGAGTTTCCAGATATCAACGTATCGAAGCAATAGAGCTCTAATGCTTCTTAATACGCGATATCGCATCTCAATTCTATGTTTCGTGATAAGATATAATATTCATTGTGAAGTGTTATGTATACCTCGTATTCACTTCAGAAGAATGTAAGTGCGACACTTCCTTGCTATAAAATATCGCTTGCAGATGTCTACGCATCGTAGCAATGGGGTTCTAATGCTTCTTAATACGCGATACCGCATCACATTTCTATGTTTCATGATGAGATATAATATTCATTACGAAGTGTTATGCATACCTCGTATTCAATTCAAAACAATGTAAATGTGACACTTCCTTGCTAGGAAGCAGCGTTTGCAGATATCTAGGTATCGAAGCAATAGTGATCTAATGCTGCCTAAATCGCGATATCGCATCTCATTTATATGTTTCATGATAAGATACAATATTCATTATGCAATGTTATGTATACCTCGTAGTCAACTTCAAAAGAATGATAATGCGTCACTTCCTTGCTAGGAAATAGCGTTTGCAGATGTCTATGTATCGGAGCAATAGGGTTCCAATGCTTCTTAAAACGCGATATCGCATCTCATTTCTATGTTTCATGATAAGACATAATATTCATTGCGGAGTGTCATGCATACCTCGTATTCAATTCAAAACAATGTAAATGTGACACTTCCTTGCTAGGAAGCAGCGTTTGCAGATATCTAGGTATCGAAGCAATAGTGATCTAATGCTGCCTAAACCGCCATATCGCATCTCATTTCTATGTTTCATGATAAGATATAATATTCATTGTGGAGTGTTATTATAACCTCGTATTCACTTCAAGAGAATGTAAATGCGTCACTTCCTTGCTAGGAAACAGCGTTGGCAGATGTCTACGTTTCGAGCAATAGATTTCTAATGCTTCTTAAAACGCGATATCGCATCTCATTTCTATGTTTCATGATAAGGTATAATATTTATTGCGAAGTGTCACTTATACCTCGTATTCACTTCAAATGTATGTAAATGCGACACTTCCTTGCTAGGAAGTAGCGTTTGCAGATGTCTACGTATCGAAACAATAGAGTTCTAATGCTTCTTAAAACGCGATATCGCATAGCACTTCTATGTCTCATTATAAGATAAAATATTCATTGCGGAGTGTCATGTATACCTCGTATTCACTTGAAAAGAATGTAAATGCGGCACTTCCTTGCTAGGAAGTAGCGTTTCCAGATGTCTAGGTATCGAAACAATGGAGTTCTAATGCATCTTAAAACGAGATGTCGCATCTCATTTCTATGTTTCATGACAAGATATAATATTCATTGCGGAGTGTCATGTATACCTCGTATTCACTTGAAAGTAATGAAAATGCGGCACTTCCTTGCTAGGAAATAGCGTTTCCAGACATCTACGTATCGTAGCAATAGAGATCTAATGCTTCTTAAAGAGCGATATAGCTTCCCATTTCTATGTTTCATGATAAGATATAATATTCATTGCGAAGTGTCTTGAATACCTCGCATGCACTTCAAATGAATGTAAATGCGACACTTCCTTGCTAGGAAATAGCGGTGGCAGTTGTCTACGTAACGAAGCAATAGTGTTCTAATGCTTCTTAAATCGCGGTATCGCATATCATTTCTATGTTTCATGATAAGATATAATAATAATTGTGGAGTGTTATGTATACCTCGCATACACTTCAACTGAATGTAAATGCGACACTTCCTTGCTGGGAAACAGAGTTTGCAGATGTCTACGTATCGAAGCAATAGAGTTCTAGCGCTTCTTAAATCGCGATATCGCATCTCATTTCTATGACTCATGATATGATATAATATTCATTGCGAAGTGTTATGTATACCTCGCATACACTTCAAAAGCATGTAAATGCGACATTTCATTGCTAGGGAATAGCATTTGCAGATGTCTACGTATCGTAGCAATAGAGTTCTAATGCTTCTTAAAAAGCGATATCGCATTTCATTTCTATGTTTCATAATAAGATATAATATTCATTGCGAAGTGTCATGTATACCTCGTATTCACATCAAATGAATGTAAATGCGACTCTTCCTTCCTAGGAAATAACGTTTGCAGATGTATACGTATCGTAGCAATAGGGTTGTAATGCTTGTCATAACGCGATATCGCATTTCATTTCTATGTTTCATGATTAGATATAATATTCATAGCGAAGTATCATGTATACCTCGTATTCACTTCAAATGAATGTAAATGCGACACTTCCTTGCCAGGAAATAGCGTTTGCAGATGTCTCCGTATCGAAGCAATAGGATTGTAATGCTTCTTAAAACGAGATGTCGCATCTCATTTCTATGTTTCGTGATAAGATATAATGTTAATTGCGAAGAGTCACGTATACGACGTATTCACTTCAAAAGAATGTAAAGGCGACACTTCCTTGCTATTAAATAGCGTTTGCAGATGTCTACGTATCGAAGCAATAGAGTTCTAATGCTTCTTAAAACGAAATTTCGCAGCTCATTTCTATGTTTCATGATAAGATATAATATTCATTGCGAAGTGTCATGTATACCTCGTACTCACTTCAAAAGAATGTAAATGCGGTACTTCCCTCCTATTAAGTAGCGTTTGCAGATGTCTACGCATCGTAGCAATAGAGTTCTAAAGCTTTTTAAAACAACATATCGCATCTCATATCTATGTGTCATGATAAGATATAATATTCATTGCGAAGTGTCAAGTATATCTCGTATTCGCTTCAAAAGAATGTAAATGCGACACTTCCTTGCTAGGAAATAGCGTCTCCACATGTCTACGTATTGAAACAATAGAGTTCTAATGCTTCTTAAAACGAGATGTCGCATCTCATTTCTATGTTTCATGGTAAGATAAAATAATCATTGCGTACTGTCACTAATACCTCGCATACACTTCAAATGAATGTAAGTGCGACACTTCGTTGCTAGGATATAGCGATGGCATATGCCTGCGTATCGAAGCAACAGAGTTCTGTTGCTTCTTAAATCGCGATATCGCATCTCATTTCTATGTTTCATGATAATATATAATATTCATCGTGGAGTGTTATGTATACCTCGTATTCACTTCAAAAGAATGTAAATGCGACACTTCCTTGCTTGGAAGTAGCGTTTGCAGATGTCTACGTATCGAAACAATAGAGTTCTAATGCTTCTTAAAACGAGATGTCGCATCTCATTTCTATGTTTCATGGTAATATAAAATAATCACTGCGAAGTGTCACTTATACCTCGCATACACTTCAAATGAATGTAAATGCGACACTTCATTGCTAGGAAATAGCGTTTGCAGATGTCTGCGTATCGCAGAAATAGTGTTCTAATGCTTCATAAAACGCGATACCGGATCCCATTTCTATATTTCATGATAAGATATAATATTCATTGGGAAGTGTCATGTATACTTCGTATTCACTTCAAAAGAATGTAAATGCGACACTTGCTTGCTATGAAATAGCGTTTCTACATGTCTACGTATAGAAGCAATAGAGCTTTAATGCTCCTTAAAACGAGATGTCGCATCTAATTTCTATGTCTCATGATAAGATATAATATTAATTGCAAAGTGTCATGTATACGTCGTATTCACTTTAAAAGGATGTAAATTCGATACTTCCATGCTAGGAAATAGCGTTTGCAGATGTCTACGTATCGTAGCAAGTGTTCTAATGCTTCTTAAAACGTGATATCGCATTTCACTTCTATATTTCATGATAATTGATAATATCCATTGCGAAGTGTCATGTATACCTCGTATTCACTTCAAAAGAATGTAAATGCGACACTTCCTTGCTAGGAGATAGCGTTTTCAGATGTCTACGTATTGATGCAATAGAATTCTAATGCTTCTTAAATCCCGACATCGCATCTCATTTCTATGTTTCATGATAAGATATAATATTCATTGCGAACTGTCATGTATACCCCGTATTTCTTTCAAAAGAATGTAAATGCGACACTTCCTTGCTAGGAAGTAGCGTTTGCAGATGTCTACGTATCGAAGCAGTAGAGTTCTATTGCTTCTTATATCGCCATATCGCATCTCATTTTTATGTTTCGTGATCAGATATAATATTCATTGTGCAGTGTTATGTATACCTCGTATTCACTTCAAAAGAATGTAAATGCGACACTTCCTTGCTAGGAAATAGCGTTTGCAGATGTCTACGTATCGTAGCAATAGAGTTCTAATGCATCTTAAAACGCGATATCGCACCTCATTTCTATGTCTCATGATGAAGTATAATATTCATTGTGGAGTGTTATGTATACCTAGTATTCACTTTATAAGAATGTAAGTGCGACACTTCCTTGCTAGGAAATAGCGTTTGTAGGTGTCTACGTATCGAAGCAATAGTGTTCTAATGCTTCTCAAAACGCAATATCGCATCCCATTTCTATGTTTCATGATAAGATATAATATTCATTGTGGAGTGTTATGTATACCTCGTATTCACTTCAAAAGGATGTAAATGCTACACTTCCTTGCTAGGAAATAGCGTTTGCAGATGTCTACGTATCATAGCAATAGAGTTCTGATGCTTCTTAAAACGCGATGTCGCTCCTCATTTCTATGCTTCATGATAAGATATAATATTCATTGCGAAGTGTCAAGTATACCTCGCATACACTTCAATTGAATGTAAATGCGACACTTCCATTCTAGGAAATTACGTTTGCAGATGTCTACGTATCGAAGCAATAGAATTCTAATGCTTCTTAAAACGCGCTTTCGCATCTCATTTCTATGTTTCATGATAAGATATAATATTCATTGCGAAGTGACATGCATACCTCGTATGCACTTCAAATGAATGTAAAAGCGACACTTCCTTGCTAGGAAATAGCGTTTGCAGATTTCTACGTATCGAAGCAATAGAGTTCTAATGCTTCTCAAAACGCAATATCGCATCCCATTTCTATGTTTCATGATAAGATATAATATTCATTGTGGTGTGTTATGTATACCTCGTATTCACTTCAAAAGAATGTAACTGCGACACTTCCTTGCTAGGAAATGGCGTTTGCAGATGTCTACGTATCGTAGCAATAGTGTTCTGATGCTTCCTAAAACGCGATATCGCATCTCATTTCTATGTTTCATGATAAGGTATAATATTCATTGTGAAGTGACATGCATACCTCGTATTCACTTCAAAAGAATGTAAATGCGACACTTTCTTGTTAGGAAGTAGCGTTTGCAGATGGCAAGGTATCGAAGCAATAGCGTTGCAATGCTTCTTAATTCGAGATATCGCATCTCCTTTCTATGTTTCATGATAAGATATAATTTACATTGCGAAGTGTCTCGTACTCACTTCAAAAGAATGTAAATGCGACACTTCCTTGCTAGGACGTTGCGTTTGCAGATGTCTACGTATCGATGCAGTAGAGTTCTAATGCTTCTTAAATCGCGATATCCCATCTCATTTCTATGTTTCATGGTAAGATATAATATTCATTGCGAAGTGGCATGTATACCTCGCATACACATCAAATGAATGTAAATGCGACACTTCCGTGCTAGGAAGTAGTGTCACGTCCTGGCGAACAAATTATTCGTATCCCAGGAGACTGTATGACACAAGCTTTTTAGTCGAAAATTCGGTCCGGTATAAAACGCGTATGACCGGGTTCGTCGATTCTGGCAAGACGCGGCCACCGTAAACAATCGCGTACGCGTGTAAGGAGGGATTTTACTTACCTTTCGCTGATTTCCCTCTTCTGCTTTCAGATGTGGCGATCGTCGAGTGTCGTTTTCGGGGGAGGAGTCGGCGTACGGCTGGCTGAAATCGGCGTTGTGACGGTGGAGCTGCGATGAATGTCGCCGTCCGTCGATGAACGAAGAATTCTGGCGTTTCACCAACGTATTCCGCACGAGATAATGGATTAAATTCTTCCTCCCGGCGCGATGAGTTCGTTTATAAACACTGAAGTTGTTGCGAACTTGGTAGAATTTGTATTAGAATATAATTGAATTTAGAAATGGAGTTGGAATGAACTAGAACTTGATGTGGTAGGAAAATATAAAGTATATTCTAAATCAAAGAGTACAAGAACAATTATTTCTAAGTATTAAGACTAGGTTAACTATGAATTAGGAATTAGAACAAAGACTTTAGAACTAGGAACCTTATCGAGGCTGCGCGACGACCCTAAGGCGCGACTTAGAAGAGACTTGGAATTGGAAGTGCCCGAAGGCGAGATAGAACTGTACCGTACTGACGGTACTGACTGACTGTGTCTCCCAAGATGCGTCTGCGTCCTCCTCGACTCTCGGAGCGCTTAGGTCGTGTGCGAACGTAGGTGAGAGTATGTGGACGCCCGAGTGGGGTTTCGGCGTTGCGTGGTGTGGTTAGCGGCGCGTGCCGCTGAGGCGGTCGCGATCTCGCGCGTCGCGGGTTACTTAATTAGCGCAACTTATGAATATAGAGATACAAGTATGAAATTAGAAATTACGCCTTAAATGTAAAATGTGTGTTGTTTGTGTCGTTATAAAGTAGTGTCGTGTAAATTCTATGAGCTAGGAATACAGAGCTTAGAATGTAGGAGTATATATATAATGTTAATTAATAATCTTAGAAATAGTATTTTGGGCATGGCAGATCTGGGATGGTGAAATCGTAGAGTCCTTTGTACGGTGAGGGTTCCCGTCGTCGGATCTCGTGGAGGTTGATTCTCCTGGTACGTCCCTGGAGTGAGCGAGAGGGCGAGTTTCCCTGCAGGTAAGAGTGAGACGGTGGATGGCTCCTTGAGTGGGAGCGAGACAGCGCACATGGTCCTTGATGCGAGCGAGATGGCGAGCACCTCTGCGGGTGCGAGTGAGACGGAGGGTAGGTCCCTTGGAGTGAGAGAGACGGCGAGCACCTCTGCGGGTGCGAGTGAGTCGGAGGGTATATCCCTTGGAGTGAGAGAGGCGGCGAGCACCTCTGCGGGTGCGAGTGAGACGATGGTCGTAGCCTTTGGCCTGAGTGAGACGGCGAATTGCGCCTGGGTGTTGCCTGTGGTGCAGGCGCGTGAGGGTGGTTGCTGTGGTGCGTTGAGAGGGTGGCAGGTGGCACGCCTGACGTCACACCTTCCCCCTTAGAAAAAGAATTTCGCCTATAGCGAAATCTCTGGACTGATGTGGGCTCGATGTGGGATGCTACTCGTCTCGTGTGCTGTGGAGGAGATTGGTCCTCCTTGGCGTGTATGCTGCTCTCATCTCGTGGATGCTGTGGTCTCTCGTCTCGTGGATGCTGTGGTCTCTGCGTATCTTGTGCTGCTACGGCTGCACTCTGTTTGGTTGCACTTTTCTTCTGAGGTGCACTTTGTTCGTTTGTCACTGTCACCGATTCTTTTACTCTTTGTTCATTAAGATTTTCAGTTTTTGATTTTGACTTACACTTTTCACTGTCTCCTACATTCGATCGAACTCTCATACGTGCATTCATCGTTTGTAGGCGCTTACAATTTTTTAATTTATTTGAATGCACAATCTTGTGCCTCCCCTTAACATTAATTTTCCCCTTAACATTATTATTAGGCAGAATCTCCAAGATCTTATATGGGCCTGTGTATTGAGAATCGAATTTATGTCTAAGTGGTTCGCGGAGCAAATAAACCCATTGTCCGACTTGGAAATCCTTTACATTAAGCTTCTTATCGTAATAGAATTTAGCGCGTGTTCTTGCACCGTCTAAGTATGTTTTCGCTATTTCTTGTGAAGTACGTATTCTATCGTTGAGTTCATCTAAATACGCGGCGTACGATTCGTTTTCCGAAGTGTCTCTGAAAGGTATAGCAGAAGGAGTTCGTGCTATTTTCCCAAAAACCAGTTCGTATGGCGTGTAACGTGTTCCTTCGTGTGTACTGGTATTGTAGGAAAACATAGCGTATGGCAGCCATTTTTCCCAATTGTTCCGATTGCCTATGAATTGTTTTAAATATTCCGCTAACACGCGATGTGATCTTTCCACATAACCGTTGGTCTGGGGGTGGAAAGCCGTTGTTTTATATTGTTGAATTCTGAATCTAGCGGCGATGGTTTTCATCAATGAGTTTATAAAATTGGAACCTTGATCTGTTAATATGCCCTTAGGGCATCCGAATTTACAAATAAAATGCGTAATGAACGCGTCGGCTATGTCAACCGCCGTGGTTCTTTTTAAAGGAATTGCTAGGGAATACTTTGTCAGGAGATCTTGTATCGTGAGTATGTTCGTATATCCGTCTGGAGTGGGGGGTAATGGTCCCATAACGTCCATGGATATCTTGTCGAATGCTGTGCCTGGGGTATCGGTGAGAGTTAGAGGTTGACGCGTTTTGACTCTAGTTAGTTTTAATTTTTGGCATATTTCGCATTTTTCTATGTATTTTTGGATTTCTTGTTTCATGTTCGGCCAGTAGTACTTTTCACGGATTCTACTGTAAGTTTTGTTAACTCCTTTGTGTCCTGCTTCTGGGGTATCGTGATTCTCGCGGATTATATCGTTTCGAAGTTCTTCTCGCGGAGTTCGAACGAGACCTTGGCAGAACGTAATTTGAATATTGGTGTCGAGAAAGAGATCTACTAGGATTCGTTTGATTTGTGAAAGAGTAAATTGATTAATTGCGGTTTGTGCTATGCTAAACGATTCTAATTGAAGCTCGCGTGTTACGTCATATAGAGATTGTAAACATTCTAGAAGGATTTGATTGTCGACTTGTTTCTTTTCGTGTTCCGTAACTGGTAATGAAATTTGGAAATAATTTCCGTGAGAACTTACTTTGGCTCTTCCTAAGTTAACGTTATCTTTATGTTGATGGAATTTTCCTACATTCTGAAGTTCGCGTGCGCCTGTTTCGTACGGGCGGCCTCCTCTCGTGATAAAAACGACTAAATTATCGTGCCTTGCGGATAACGAGTCTCTTGTAGTAACGAACAGAGGGCGTTGCCTGACTTCGGGTGGGTAGTCCACTGTCGGTAAGTCTGTCGGTACCGTTGTCGGTAAGGAGGAACTAGGATTTTCTGTCGGTAATTGCGATCGGTCGATATTTTCTGTCGAGGATGCTGGTGTAGGAGGCGGCGGAGGTGGAGGTTTGGATGATTTAGGAACTGGAAACTCGAAAATGTTTTCGTCGGAGTCGCTGGAGTGTGTAATTGGCTTTACGCTGACAGGGTTTCTTTACAAAGCATCTGCGTTCATGTTCACCTTTCCTGGCTTGTATACGATTTCATATTCGTATTCGGCCAGTTTAAGGCGCCAACGAACTAATCTACTGGACGGATCTTTGACGGAGTTCATCCAGGCCAACGGTCTGTGGTCTGTCACGAGTTTGAAAGATCGACCGTAGATATATGGTCTAAAATAATGAACGGCGTAAATGATGCCCAAACACTCCTTTTCTATAGTTGAATAATTTTTCTCTGCATTATTCAGCAAGCGCGACGTGTAGGCGATTGGAAGGTCCCTACCGATGGGGCCCTGACTAAGAACGGCGCCGATAGCGTTGGCGGATGCGTCTGAGGTTATGATAAACGGTTTCGAAAAGTCAGGATACTGCAATATCGGTGCTTCACAGGACATGTCTCTTAGTGTAACGAATGCAATTTCCTGATCGTTTCGCCAAATGAATTTAATATCTTTTTTAAGGAGATTCGTTAGTGGTTTCGCGATAGAAGAGAAATTTGAAATAAATCTGCGATAGTATCCTGCGAGACCGAGAAACTGTTTTATTTGTTTTGGGTTCTGTGGACGTGGAAAGTCTCTTACTGTTCATATTTTATTAGGATCGGGTTTTACCCCGTTTTCGCTAATGACGTGCCTTAAATAATTTACTTCACGGCGCAAAAACTCGCACTTGTCCGGCTGGAGGACAAGGTTCGCGTTTCGAAGGCGTTCTACAAGCTTATTAAATTTTACCTCGTGTTCGTGCAAAGAACTGGCGTACAGAACAATATCATCGAGATATACAAACATTTCATTGCCTTGCAAACCTGTTAGAACATTGTCCATCAGCCGTTGGAAGGTGGCTGTGGCGTTACGGAGACCGAACGGCATTCTTTGAAATTCGTAGTGGCCGTGAGGGGTCGAAAATGCGGTTTTAGCGGAATCTGATGCTGACATTGGGATTTGATGGAATCCACTTGCTAAATCAAAGGTACTGAAGTACTTTGCGCTTCCTAACTTATCTAGTATCTCCGTTATACACGGGAGCGGGTACGCATCGGCGATGGATTTTTCGTTCAGGCTTCGATAGTCTATTACAACTCTCCATCTTTTATTTCCTAAAGAATCCGGTTTCTTGGGTACAACCCAGAGCGGTGAATTATATGGAGATTTTGACGGTTTAATAATTTCCTTTTCTAGTAATTGATCTATTTGACGTTGTATTTGTTCCTTGTGTATCGGCGGGAAGCGGTATTGTTTCACGTTTATTGGCTGATCATTTATCGTTGGAATACGGTGCTCGGTTACAGTGGTAAATCCTAATTTATCGCCTGGGAGATGGAATAAATTTTGATTGTTAGAAATCAGTTTGTATATATTATTTCTTTCTTCGCTGTTTAGATGATCTAGACGGAGTGACGCGACTATTTCGTCGAATCGGCTTTGAGGTTGCGTTACATTTTGAGTGGCTTTGAGAAGAGATTTATTTTGTGTATCTTTCGCGCGGATGTTTAAGTTACGTTGCGTACCTTCGATGGTACTTGAAAAAATTTTTGTGGATTTTCTGAGGTTGTTATTGGAAGATTTATTATGGTTGGAAACTTTGTGTTGAATATCGCATGACGATGGTAAGAGATTTTCGTTGGAATTCGTAGAATTTGTAGTGGATTTTGAAACAATGTTAGCATAAGATACAGTGGATTTGGGAATACTCGTTTTAGAGTGGATACAGTGGATTTGGAATTAGTCGAGTTAGTACGCATGCTTGAGACAGTGGATTTAGTATTAATTGGATTAGTGGGCATGCTGGAAACAGTGGATTTAGTATTAGTAGAATTAGTACGCATGCTTGAAACAGTGGATTTAGTATTCATTTTTGTATTAGAAACAGTGGATTTAGTATTGATTTTTGTATTAGAAACAATGGATTTAGTATTGATTTTTGTATTAGAAACAGTGGATTTAGAAGTATTCGTAAATAACGAATATAACGCTGGTTCGCGTTTCAGCGATTCGAGAACGGGAAGCGGGTCCAGATGAATTCTGGGCACCGCGATCTCGATCTCGGTATCGGTCGCATTAATTATGCTTGCTATCGCATGGCCGTTTCGCACTTTAACGATAGCATGACCGAAATATACTCCCGTCGCGATCTGTGTTCGGGGGATTATTCCTTCGCCTACGCCTGAATTAATTATTCCGACGCGTATGCCCGAGTTAGTCCGCGGAGGAAGTATTATTTTATTTAAAACGTCTTCGCGACGTGCAAATAGGATCCTATTCCCGTGCCACAGGATATATTTATTTCTAAAAGATATATCCGCTTCTGCACAAAACCCGGATCCCAGGATCCCGGCGGATTTAATTGGGAAGTCGGAACTGACAACATTAAACGGAACGTCACGAGAAAATATCGGTAACGTAACCGTCCCTAAGGTGGCTACGGTTCCCTGAGTTACACCGGTAATAGTTAGGCGTTCTGCAGTGTTAATTAGAGTTTTAGGTTTTAGCGCGTTTTCCTTGATCACGTTGATCTCGGCTCCGGTGTCGATCATCATTACTACGGGTTCAATTAACGCGTTAGAATTTATGACAACCGTGGGGACGCTAGTTTTACCCGTTATGTTTACTGCTGCTCTTCTATTATCGAGATTGACTCGTCGTTCGTTAAGGCGGGAACTCGGCGATCGTAGCCGGCCTCGCGTACCGTCTCGCGGCGGGTCGGGAGGCCGTTCGCGTTTCCCGGATTCGGGCGCGAAACGTTATTTCCGACATTATTAAATTGTCGCTTTCGACATTCGTCTATGCTATGTCCCAGGTTTCGGCAATACCTACAAACGAGATCCCGTCGATCGGGCAGTGCGTACTGACCGCGCGGAGGTCCCGTTACAGGCGGTCGTTCCTGTCGAGGATACCTCGGGGTTTCTTCCCGTGGTTACGTGACTGACGGTCTATGATAAGCGTACCTGCAATCGCGGGTGACATGACCGCGACTATTACAACGAGCGCAAACCGTTTCTTGCCGGCGCTCGAAGTGAAAATTTTCTGTACGGAGACGCGACGAGGAGAGTCTCTCTTTGTCTAATTCGTTTCGCCTGTACAACTCCTTAGCGTGAGCGAACGCGTCCGCGTATGTTTCGTACAATCGCGTGTTCATCGAATGTCGAATTTCCGGGATAAGCTCGTCGCAAAAACACCTAAGCGTAAGCGCGTCTATTCCGGAACGTGAATTTACTAATTCGGCGGAATCGAACCGTTCGCAGTCGATTGCTGCGTTACGTAGGTCTTTAATTCTACCTATGAAATCGAGGATATGTTCTCCTGGGCGCATGAAAGTATTAGTTAGTTCGCCCCTGTAATGGTCGGTTGACTTTGTATTTCCGAATGCGGCTCGTAGAATATCGGTCAGTTGTCCGACCGAAGAGCATTTCTCGTCCTCTACGGCCAGGTATGCACAGCCGCGTAAACGATTGACAATGAGTTTGGTGAACGAGGGTTCTCCTTCGGGTGAAATCAACTCCCTTGCCCGTTTACAGGCCCGCTCGAACTGTAATATTGGCAAGTTTTTGCCATCGAATATAGGGATGCTATCTATTGCTTCGCGAAAAATAAACCTATCTGTTTGAGAGTTTGGTGAATCGGACCCTGAGCTACGTGTCGGCGTTTGCGGATTGTGCCGCGCGTAAGGATTCCAATTCCCAACGCATGAAATCTATTTGGCGATTTAACGTAGCGATCGCTTGTTCTTTATCCGTATTATCGTTTGAAGGTCCGGCGGCGTCGATTGCGAGAGCATCGTGAAAATCTAACGTTCGGTGAGTATCGGATTCGGTTGCGGCGGCGTCCTATTGTACCTGAAGCCGCGTTCGCTTTGTCGGCGTGCGCGTCGCCATGGCTGTTCGCACACTTATTCAGCAGAATTTCCGATAAGTTATACGCGAATATCCCACCGCTGTCACCAGAAATTATGTCACGTCCTGGCGAACAAATTATTCGTATCCCAGGAGGCTGAATGACAAGCATTTTTGTCGCGAATTCGGTCCGGTATAAAACGCGTATGACCGGGTTCGTCGATTCTGGCAAGACGCGGGCACCGTAAACAATCGCGAACGCGTGTAAGGAAGGATTTTACTTACCTTTCGCTGATTTCCCTCTTCTGCTTTCAGATGTGGCGATCTTCGAGGGTCGTTCTCGGGGGAGGAGTCGGCGTACGGCTGGCTGAAATCGGCGTTGTGACGGTGGAGCTGCGATGAATGTCGACGTCCGTCGATGAACGAAGAATTCTGGCGTTTCACCAACGTATTCCGCACGAGATAATGGATTAAATTCTTCCTCCCGGCGCGAAGAGTTCGTTTATAAACACTCAAGTTGTTACGAACTTGGAAGAATTTGTATTAAAATATAATTGAATTTAGAAATGGAGTTGGAATGAACTGGAACTTGATGTGGTAGAAAAATAATAAAGTATATTCTAAATCAAAGAGTACAAGAACAATTATTTCTAAGTATTAAGACTAGGTTAACTATGAATTAGGAATTAGAACAAAGACTTTAGAACTAGGAATCTCATCGAGGCTGCGCGACGGCCCTAAGGCGCGACTTGGAAGAGACTTGGAATTGGAAGTGCCCGAAGGCGAGATAGAACTGTACCGTACTGACGGTACTGACTGACTGTGTCTCCCAAGATGCTTCTGCGACCTCCTCGACTCTCGGAGCGCTTCGGTCGCGTGCGAACGTAGGTGGGAGTATGTGGACGCCCGAGTGGGGTTTCGGCGTTGCGTGGTGGGGTTAGCGGCGCGTGCCGCTGAGGCGGTCGCGATCTCGCGCGTCGCGGCTTATTTAATTAGCGCTCTTATGATTATAGAGATACAAGTAGGAAATTAGAATCTCGTAGAGGTTGATTCACCTGGTACGTCCCTGGAGTGAGCGAGAGGGCGAGTTTCCCTGCAGGTAAGAGTGAGACGGTGGATGGCACCTTGAGTGGGAGCGAGACAGCGCACATGGTCCTCGGTGCGAGCGAGATGACGCACGAGGTCCTCGGTGCGAGTGAGACAGAATGTGTTGCCCTTGGAGCGAGGGAGAAGGCGAACACATCTGCGGGTGCGAGTTAGACGGAGGGTAGGTCCCTTGGAGTGAGAGAGACGGCGAGCACCTCTGCGGGTGCGAGTGAGACGGAGGGTATGTCCCCTGGAGTGAGAGAGACGGCGAGTTGCGCCTGGGTGTTGCAGGTGGTGCAGGCGCGTGAGGGTGGTTGCTGTGGTGCGTTGAGAGGGTGGCAGGCGGCACGCCTGACGTCACAGTACCGTTTGCAGATATCTATGTATCGAAGCAGTAGAGTTCTAATGCTTCTCAAAACGCGATATCGCATCTCATTTCTATGTCTCGTGATAAGATGTAATATTCATTGCGAAGTGTCATGTATACCTCGTATTCACTTCAAACGAATGTAAATGCCTCACTTCCTTGCTAGGAACCAGCGTTTCCTGATGTCTACGTATCGAAATAATAGTGTTCTAATGCTTCTTAAAACAAGATATCGCAACTCATTACTATGTTTCATGAGAAGATATAATATACATTGCGAAGTGTCATGTATTCCTCGTAATCACTTCAAGAGAATGTAAGTCGGACACATTCTTGCTTGGAAATAGCGTTTGCATATGTCTACGTATCGTGGTATTGGAGTTCTAATGCTTCCTAAAACGCGATATCGCTTCTCATTTCTACGTTTCATGATAAGATATAATATTCATTGTGGAGTGTTATCTATACATCGTATCCACGTCAAAAGAATGTAAATGCGACACTTCCTTACTACGAAGTAGCGTTTGCAGATGTCTACGTAGCGTATCATTAGAGTTATAATGTCTCTCTAAACGCCACATCGCATCTTATTTGTATGTTTCATGATAAGATATAATATTCATTGCGAAGTGCTATGTATTCCTCGTCGTCAAAGGAATGTGAATGTGACACTTCCCTTCTAGGAAATAGCGTTTCCAGATGTGTACGTATCGAAGCAATAGAGCTCTAACGCTTCTCTAAACGGGATATCGCATCTCATTTCTATGTTTCATGATAAGATATAATATTCATTGCGAAGTGTCATGTATACCTCGTATTCACTTCAAAAGAATGTAAATGCGACAGTTCCTTGCTAGGATACAGCGTTTCCAGATGTCTACGTATGAAACAATAGTGTTCTAATGCTTCTTAAAACGAGATGTCGCATCTCATTTCTATGATTCGTGATAAGATGTAAAATTAATTGCGAAGTGTCATGTATACCTCGTATTCACTTCAAAAGAATGTAAATGCGACACTTCCTTCCTAGGTAATAGCATTTCCAGATATCTACGTATCGTAGCAATTGAGTCAAAATGTTTCTTAAAACGCGATATCGCATCTCGCTTCTATGTTTCAAGATAAGGTATAATATTCATTGTGGAGTGTTATGTATACCTCGTATTCACTTCAAAAGAATGTAAATGCGACACTTCCTGGCTAGGAATTAGCGTTTGCAGATGTGTACGTATCCTAGCAATAGATTTCTAATGCTTCTTAAAAATGAGATATCGCATCTCATTTGTATGTTTCATGATAAGATATAATATTCATTGTGTAGTGTTATGTATACCATGAATTCACTTTAAAAGAATGTGAATGCGACTCTTCCTTGCTAGAAAATAGCGTTTCCAGATATCTACGTATCGCAGCAATAGAGTTCTAATGCTTCTTAAAACGCCATATCGCATTTCATTTCTACGTTTCATGAGAAGATATAGTATTCATTGCGGAGTGTCATGTATACCTCGTATTCACTTGAAAAGAATGTAAATGTGACATTTCATTGCTAGGAAGTAGTGTTTGCAGATGCCTACGTATCGAAGCAGTAGAGTTCTAATGCTTCTTAAATCGCGATATTGCACCACATTTCTATGTTTCGTGATAAGATATAATATTCATTGTGGAGTGTTGTGCATACCTCGTATTCACTTCAAAAGAATGTAAATGCGACACTTCCTTGCTAGGTGATAACGTCTGCAGATGTTTACGTATCGAAGCAATAGTGTTCTAATTTTTCTTAAAACGCGAAATCGCTCCTCATTTCTATGCTTCATGATAAGATATAGTATTCATTGTGGAGTGTTATGTATACCTCGTCTACACTTCCTAAGAATGTAAATGCGACACTTCCTTGCTTGGAAATAGCGTTTGCAGATGTCTGCGTATCGAAGCAATAGAGTTCTAATGCTTCTTAAATCGTCATATCGCATCTCATTTCTATGTTTCATGATAAGATATAATATTCATTTTGGAGTGTTATGTATACCTCGCATTCGCTTCAAAAGAATGTAAATGCGAAACTTCCTTGCTAGGAACTAGTGAATGCAAATGTCTCAGTATCGAAGAAATAGTGTTCTAAAGCTACTTAAAACGCGATATCGTATCTCATTTCTATGTTTCGTGATAAGATATAATATTCATTGTGGCGTGTGATGCACACCTCGTATTCACATCAAAAGAATGTAAATGCGACACTTCCTTGCTAGGAAATAGCGTTTGCAGATGCTTACGTATCGTAGCAATACAGTCCTAATGTTTCTTAAAACGCGATAACGCATCTCATTTCCATGTTTCATGATAAGATATAATATTCATTGCGAAGTGTTATGTATACCTCGTATTCACTTCAAAAGAATGTAAAGGCGAAACTTCCTTGCTAGGAAATAGCGAATGCAAATGTCTCAGTATCGAAGCAATATAGTTCTAAAGCCTCTTAAATCGCGATATCGCATCCCATTTCTGTGTTTCGTGACAAGATATAATATTCATTGCGAAGTGTCATGTATACCTCGCATACACTTCAAATGAACGTAAATGCGACATGTCCTTGCTAGGAAATGGCGTTTGCAGATGTCTGCGTATCGAAGCAATTGAATTCTAATGCTTCTTAAATCGCGATATCGCATCTCACTTCTACGTTTCATGATAAGATATAATATTCATCGTGCAGTGTTATGTATACCTCGTATTCGCATCAAAAGAATATAAATGCGACAGTTCCTTCCTAGGGAATAGCGATGGCAGATGTCTACGTTTCGAAGCAATAGAGATCTACTGCTTCTTAAATCGCATCTCATTTCTATGTTTCATGATAAGATATAATATTCATTGCGGAGTATTATCATAACCTCGTATTCACTTCAATGGAATTTAAATGCGACACTCCCTTGCTAGGATATAGCGTTTGCAGGTGTCTACGTATCGTAGCATTAGAGTTCTAATGCTTCTCAAAACGCGATATCGCATCTCATTTCTATGTATCATGATAACATATAATCTTCATTGTGCAGTGTTATGTATACCTCGTACTCACTTCAAAAGAATGATAATGCGTCACTTCCTTGCTAGGAGATAGCGCTTGCAGATGTCCATGTATCGTAGCAATAGAGTCCTAATGCTTCTTAAATCGCGATATCGCATCTCATTTCTATGTTTCATGATAAGATATAATATTCATTGCGAAGTGTCTTGTATACCTCGCATACACTTCAAATGAATGTAAATGCGACACTTCCTTGCTAGGAAATAGCGTTTGCTGATGTCTACGTATCGAAGCAATAGAGTTCCAATGCATCATAAATCGCGATATCGCATCTCACTTCTACGTTTCATGATAAGATATAATTTTCATTGTGCAGTGTTATGTATATCTCGTCTACACTTCAAGTGAATGTAAATGCGACACATCCTTGCTTGGAAGTAGCGTTTGCAGATGTCTACGTATCGAAGCAATAGAGTTCTAATGCTTCTTAAAACGAGATATCGCATCTCATTTCTATCTTTTAGGATAAGTTATAATATTCATTGCGGAGTGTCATGTATACTTCGTATTCACTTCAAAAGAAAGTAAATGCGACATTTGCTTGCTAGGATATAGCGTTTGCAGATGTGTACGTAACGAAGCAATAGTGTTCTAATGCTTCTTAAATCGTCATTTCGCATCTCATTTCTATGTTTCATGACAAGATATAATATTCATTGTGGATTGTTATCTATACCTCGTATTCACTTCAAAAGACTGTAAATGCGACACTTCCTTGCTAGGAAATAGCGTCTGTAGATGTCTACGTATCGATGCAAAAGAGTACTAATGCTTCTTAAAATACTAAATCGCTCCTCATTGCTATGTTTCATGATAAGATATAATGTTCATTGTGGAGTGTTATGTATACCTCGTATTCGCTTCAAAAGTATGTTAGTGCGACACTTCCTTGCTAGGAAATAGCGTCCGCAGATGTCAATGTATGGTAGCAATAGGGTTCTAATGCTTCTTAAAGCGCGAATCGATCCTCATTTCTATGTTTCACGTTAAAATATAATATTCATTGTGAAGTGTTATATATACCTCGTATTCGCTTCAAAAGAATGTAAATGCGACACTTCCTTCCTAGGTAATAGCGTCTGCAGATGTTTACGTATCGAAGCAATAGAGTTCTAATGCTTCTTAAAACGCGAAATCGCTCCTCATTTCTATGCTTCATGATAAGATATAATATTCATTGTGGAGTGTTGTGTATACCTCGTATTCACTTCAAAAGAATGTAAATGCGACACTTCCTTGCTAGGAAGTAGCGTCTGCAGATGTCTACGTATCGCAGCAATAGAGTTCTAAAGCTTCTTAGAACGCGATACCGCTTCTCAGTTATACGCTTCATGATAAGATATAATATTCATTGTGGAGTGTTATGTATACCGCGTATTCACTTCAAATGAATGTAAATGCAACACTTCCTTGCTAGGAAATAGCGTCTGCAGATGTCTACGTATTGAAGCAATAGAGTTCTAATGCTTCTTAAAAAGCTAAATCGCTCCTCATTTCTATGCTTCATGATAAGATATAATATTCATTGTGGAGTGTTGTGTATACCTCGCATCCACTTCAAGTGAATGTAAATGCGACACTTCCTTGCTAGGAAATAGCATCTGCAGATGTCTACGTATCGTAGCAATAGAGTTCTAATGCTTCTTAAAACGCGATACCGCATCTCAGTTATATGCTTCATGATAAGGTATAATATTCATTGTGGAGTGTTATGTATACCTCGTATTCACTTCAAAAAACTGTAAATGCGACACTTCCTTGCTAGGAAATAGCGTCTGCAGATGTCTACGTATCGTAGAAATAGTGTTCTAATGCTTCTTAAAACGCCATATCGCACCTCATTTCTATGTTTCATGATAAGATATAATACTCATTCTGGAGTGTTATGTATACCTCGTGTTCACTTCTAAAGATTGAAAATGCGACATTTTCTTGCTAGGAATTAGCGTTTGCAGATGTCCACTTATCGTAGCAATAGAGTTCTAATGCTTCTTAAAACGCGAAATCGCTCCTCATTTCTATGCTTCATGATAAGATATAATATTCATTGTGGAGTGTTGTGTATACCTCGTATTCACTTCAAAAGAATGTAAATGCGACACTTCCTTGCTAGGAAGTAGCGTCTGCTGATGTCTACGTATCGCAGCAATAGAGTTCTAAAGCTTCTTAAAACACGATACCGCTTCTCAGTTATATGCTTCATGATAAGATATAATATTCATTGTGGAGTGTTATGTATACCGCGTATTCACTTCAAATGAATGTAAATGCAACACTTCCTTGCTAGGAAAAAGCGTCTGCAGATGTCTACGTATTGAAGCAATAGAGTTCTAATGCTTCTTAAAAAGCTAAATCGCTCCTCTTTTCTATGCTTCATGATAAGATATAATATTCATTGTGGAGTGTTGTGTATACCTCGCATCCACTTCAAGTGAATGTAAATGCGACACTTCCTTGCTAGGAAATAGCATCTGCAGATGTCTACGTATCGTAGCAATAGTGTTCCAATGCTTCTTAAAACGCCATATCGCACCTCATTTCTATGTTTCATGATAAGATATAATACTCATTCTGGAGTGTTATGTATACCTCGTGTTCACTTCTAAAGATTGAAAATGCGACATTTTCTTGCTAGGAATTAGCGTTTGCAGATGTCTACTTATCGTATCAATAGAGTTCTAATGCTTCTTAAAACGCGAAATCGCTCCACATTTCTATGTTTCATGATAAGATATAATACTCATTGTAGAGTGCTATGTATACCTCGTATTCACTTCAAAAGAACGTAAATGCGACACTTCCTTGCTAGGAAATAGCGTCTGCAGATGTCTACGTATCGTAGCAATGAGGTTCTAATGCTTCTTAAAACGCGAATCGATCCTCAATTATTTGTTTCATGATAAGATACAATATTCACTGTGGAGTGTTATATATATCTCGTCTACACTTCCTAAAAATGTAAATGCGACACTTCCTTGCTTGGAAATGGCGTTTGCAGATGTCTTCGCATCGAAGCAATAGACTTCTAATGCTTCTTAAATCGTCATATCGCATCCCATTTCTATGCTTCATGATAAGAGGTAATATTCATTCTGGAGTGTTATGTATACCTCGTATTCACTTCAACAGATTGTAAATGCGACACTTCCTTCCGAGGTAATAGCGTCTGCAGATGTTTACGTATCGAAGCAATAGGGTTCTAATGCTTCTTAAAACGCGAACCGATCCTCAATTATATGTTTCATGATAAGATACAATATTCATTGTGGAGTGTTATGTATATCTCGTCTACACTTCCTAAGAATGTAAATGCGACACTTCCTTGCTAGGAAATAGCGTTTGCAGATGTCTACGTATCGAAGCAATAGATTTCTAATGCTTCTTAAAACGAGATATCGCATGTCATTTCTACGTTTCATGATAAGATATAATATTCATTGCGAAGTATCGTGTACACCTCGTCGCCACTTGATAGGAATGTAAATGCAATACTTCCTAGCTAGGAAATAGCGTACGCATATGTCCATGTATCGTAGCAATAAAGTCCTAATGCTTCTTAAAACCCGATATCGCATCTCATTTCTATGTTTCATGATAAGGTATAATATTCATTGCGAAGTGTCATGTATACCTCGCATACAATTCGAATGAATGTAAATGCGACACTTCCTTGCAAGGGAATAGCGTTTGCAGATATCTACGTATCGTAGCATTAGAGTTCTAATGCTTCTCAAAACGGGATATTGCACCTCATTTCTATGTTTCATGATAAGATATAATATTCATTGTGCAGTGTTATGTATATCTCGTCTACACTTCGAATGAATGTAAATGCGACACTTCCTAGCTAGGAAATAGAGCCTGCCGATATCTACGTATCATATCATTGCAGTTCTATTGCTTCTCAAAACGCGATATCGCATCACATTTCTATGTTTCATGATAAGATATAATATTCATTGTGGAGTGTTATGTATACCTCGAAATCACTACAAAAGTATGTAAATGCGACACTTCCTTGCTAGGAAATGGCGTCTGCAGATATCTACGTATCGTAGCAATAGATATCTAATGCTTCTTAAAGCGCGATATCGCATCTCATTTCTACGTTACATGATAAGATATAATATTCATTGCGAAGTGTCATGTATACCTCGCATACACTTCAAATGAATGTAAATGCGACACTTCCTTGCTTGGAAATAGCGCTTGCAGATGCCTACGTATCGTAGCATTAGAGTTCTAATGCTTCTTAAATCGTCATATCGCATCACATATCTATGTTTCATGATAAGATATAATATTCATTGCGAAGTGTCATGTATGCCTCCCATTCCCTTCAAAAGAATGTAAACGCGACACTTCCTTGCTAGGAGATAGTATTGGCAGGTGTCTACGTATCGTAGCAATAGAGTTCTAATTCTTCCTAATACGCGATATCGCATCCCATTTCTATGTTTCATGATAAGGTACAATATTCATTGCGAAGTGTCATGTATACCTCGTATTCACTTCAAAAGAACGTAAATGCGACACTTCCTTGCTAGGAAATAACGTTTGCAGATGTCTACGTATCGTAGCAAGAGTTCTAATTCTTCTTAAAACGTGATAATGCATCTCACTTCTATGTTTCATGATAAGAGATAACATCCATTGCGAAGTGTCATGTCTACCACGTATTCACTTCAAGAGAATGTAAATGCGACACTTCCTTGCTAGGAAATAGCGTTTGCAGATGTCTACGTATCGAAGCAATAAAGTTCTAATGCATCTTATATCGCGATATCGCATCTCATTTCTATGTTTCATGATAATATATAATATTCATTGTGCAATGTTATGTACACCTCGCATTCACTTCAAAAGAATATAAATGCGACACTTCCTTGCTAGGAAATAGCTATTGCAGATGTCTACGTATCGTAGCAAGCGTGTTATAATGCTTCTTAAAACGAGATATCACATCACATTTCTATGTTTCATGATAACATATAATATTCATTGCGAAGTGTTATGTATACCTCGCATACACTTCAAATGAATGTAAATGCGACACTACCTTGCTAGGAAATGGCGATTGCAGATGCCTACGTATCGAAGAAATAGAGTTCTATTGCTTCTTGGAACGGGATATCGCATCACATTTATATGTTTCGTGATAAGATATAATATTCATTGCGAAGTTTCATGTATTCCTCGTATTCACTTCAAATGAATGTAAATGCGACACTTCCTTGCTAGGAAATAGCGTTTGCAGATGTCTACGTATCGTAGCAAACGTGTTATAGTGCTTCTTATAACGAGATATCGCATCTCATTTCTATGTTTCATGATAACATATAATATTCATTGCGAAGTGTTATGTGTACCTCGCATACACTTCAAATGAATGTAAATGCGACACTTCCTTGCTAGGAAGTAGCTATTGCAGATGTCTACGTATCGAAGCAATATAGTTCTAATGCTTCTTAAAACGCGATGTCGATTCCCATTTCTATTCTTCATGATAACATATAATATTCATTGCAAAGTGTTATGTATACCTCGTATACACTTCAGTAGAATGTGAATGTCATACGTCCTTGCTAGGAACTAGCGTTTCCAGAAATCTACGTATCGAAGCAATAGAGATCTAATGCTTCTTAGAACGCGATATCGCTATTCATTTCTATGTTTCATGATTAGATATAGTATTCATTGCGAAGTGTTATGTATACATCGTCTACACTTCACAAGAATGTAAATGCCACACTTCCTTGCTAGGAAATGCGTTTCCACATGTCTAAGTATCGAAGCAATAGAGTCCTAGTGCTTCTTAAATCGCAGATATCGCATCTCTCTTCTATGCTTCATGATAAGATACAAATTTCATTGCGAAGTGTTATGTATACCTGGTCTACACTTCAAAAGAACGTAAATGACACCCTTCCCCGCTAGGAAATAGCGCTTCCTGATGTCTACGTATCGAAGCAAGAGAGTTCTAATGCTTCTTAAAACGCGATATCACATCCCATTTCTATGTTTTGTGACATGACATAATATTCATTGCGAAGTGTTATGTATACCACGTCTGCAGTACAAAAGATTGTAAATGCCACACTTCCACGAATACATCGTCTGCACTTAAAAAGATTGTAAGTACCACACTTCCTTGCGAGGAAATAGCGTTTCCAGATTTCCACGTATCGAAGCAATAGAGTTCTTATTGCGTCTTAAAACGCGATATCTAATCTCGTTTATATGTTTCATGATCGGATACAACATTCATTGCGAAGTGTTATGTATATCTCGTCTGCACGTCAAAGTAATGTGAATGTCACACTTGCTTGCTAGGAAATAGCGCTTCCAGATGTCTACGTATCGAAGCAACAGATTTCTCATGCTTCGTAAAACGGGATACAGCAACCCAATTCAATGTTTCATTATAAGATATAATATTCGTTGCGAAGTGTTATGTATACCTCGTCTACACTTCAAAAGAATGCAAATGTCACCCTTCCTCGCTAGGAAATAGCGATTCCAATTAATCCTCTGAAATTCGACGTCGTATCCGATTTCTATGTTTCATAGTGAAATATAATATTCATTGCGAAGTGTTGTATACATCGTCTAAGCATCAAAAGAATGTAAATGCCACACATACTCGCTAAGAAATAGCGCGTCCATATGTCTGCGTATCGAAGTAATAGATTTCTAATGCTTCTTAAAACGCGATATCGCATCTCATTTCTATGTTCCATGATAAGATATAATATTCTTTGTGGGGTGTTATGTATACCTCGTATTCACTTCAAAAGAATGTAAATGTGACACTTCCTTGCTAGGAAATAGCGTTTGCAGATGTCTACGTATCGAAGCAATAGAGATCTAATGCTTCTTAAATCGCGATATCGCATCTCATTTCTGTGTTTCATGAAAAGATATAATATTTATTGTGCAGTGTTATGTATATCTCGTCTACACTTCAAAACAATGTAAATGCGAAACTTCCTTGCTAGGAAATAGCGTCTGCAGATGTCTATGTATCGTAGAAATGGAGATCTAATTCTTCTTAAAACGCGAGATAGCATCTCATTTCTATGTTTCTAGATAAGATATAATATTCGATGTGGAGTGTTATGTATACCTCGTATTCATTACAAAAGAATATGAATGCGACGCTTCCTTGCTAGGAAATAGCGTTTCAGATGTCTACGTATCGTAGCAGTAGCGTTCTAACGCATCTTAAAAAGCGATATCGCATCTCATTTCTATGTTTCGTGATAAGATATAATATTCTTTGCGAAGTGTCACGTATGCCTCGTATTCACTTCAAAAGAATGTAATTGCATGACTTCCTTGCTAGGAAATAGCGTTTGCAGATGTCTACATATCGTAGCAATAGTGTTCTAATGGCTTTTAATTCGCGATATCGCATCTCATTTCTGTGTTTCATGATAATATATAATATTCATTGTGGAGTGTTATGTATACCTCGTATTCACTTCAAAAGAATGTAAATGCGACACCTCCTTGCTATTAAATAGCGTTTGCAGATGTCTACGTATCGTAGCAATAGATTTCTAATGCCTCTTAAATCGCGGTATCGCATCTCATTTCTACGTTTCAAGATAAGATATAATATTCATTGTGGAGTGTTATGTATACCTCGCATTCACATCAAATGAATGTAAATGCGACTCTTCGTTTCTAGGTAATCGCGTTTCCAGAGGTCTGCGTATAGAAACAATAGAGCTCTAATACTTCTTAAAACGAGATATCGCATCTCATTTCTATGTTTCATGATAAGATATATTATTCATTGTGCAGTGTTATGTATATCTCGTAATCGCTTCAAAAGAATGTAAATGCGACACTTCCTTGCTAGGAAATAGCGCTTGCAGATTTCTACGTATCGAAGCAGTAAATTTCTAGTGCTTCTTGAAACGCGATATCGCATCACATTTCTATGTTTCGTGATAAGATATAAAATTCATTGTGGAGTGTTATGTATACCTCGTATTCACTTCAAAGTAATGAATATGCGACACTTCCTTTCCAGGATATTACGTTTCCAGATGTCTTCTTATCGAAGCATTAGAATTCTAATTCTTCTTAAACCGCGATATCGAATCACATTCCTATGATTCGTGATAAGATATAATATTCATTGTGGAGTATTGTGTGTACCTCGTATTCTCTTCAAACGAACGTATATGCGACACATCCTTGCTTGGCAATAGCGTCTGCAGATGTCTACGTATCGCAGCAATAGAGTACTAATGCTTCTTAAAACGCTATGTCGCATCTCATTTCTATGTTTCATGATAAGATACAATATTCATTGCGAAGTGCTATGTATTCCTCGTCTACATTTCAAATGAATGTTAATGGGACACTTCCTTGCTAGGAAACAGCGTTTGCAGATGTCTACATATCGTAGCATTAGGGTTCTAAAGCATCTCAAAACGCGATATCGCATCTCATTTCTATGTTTCACGATAAGATATAATATTCATTGCGAAGTTACATGTATACCTCGTATTCACTACAAACGAATGTAAATTGGACACTTCCTTGCCAGGAAATAGCGTTTGCAGATGTCTCCGTATCGAAGCAGTAGAGTTCTAATGCTTCTTAAAACGAGATGTCGCATCTCATTTCTATGTTTCACGATAAGATATAACATTCATTGTGAAGTGTCATGTATACCTCGAATTCACTTCAAAAGAATGTAAATGCGACAATTCCTTGCTAGGAAATAGCGTTGGCAGATTTCTACGTATCGTAGCAATAGAATTCTTATATTTCCCAAAACGCGATATCGCATCTCACTTCTATATTTCATGATAAGATATAATATTCATTGCGAAGTGTCTTGTATACCACGCATACACTTCAAACGTATTAAAAGGCGACACTTCATTGCTAGGTAATAGCGTTTGCAGATGCCTACGTATCCAAGCAATAGATTTCCAATGCTTCTTAAACCGCGAAATCGCTCCCCACTTATATGCTTCATGAAAAGATATAATATTCATTGTGGAGTGTTATGAATACCTCGTATTCACTTCAAAAGAACGTAAGTGCGACACTTCCTTGGTAGGAAATGGCGTTTGCAGTTGTCTACGTATCGTAGCAATGGAGTTCTAATTCTTCTCAAAAAGCGATATCGCTGCTCATTTCTATGTTTCATGATAAGATATAATATTTATTGTGCAGTGTTATGTATATCTCGTCTACACTTCAAAAGAATGTAAATGCGACACTTCCTTGCTAGGAAATAGCGTCTGCAGATGTCTACGTATCGTAGCAATAGAGTTCTAATGCTTCTTAAAACGCGAAATCGCTCCTCATTTATATGTTTCATTATAAGATATAATATTCATTGCGAAGTGTCATGTATACCTCGCATACACTTCAAATGAATGTAAATGCGACACTTTCTTGCTTGGAAATATCGTTTGCATATGTCTACGTATCGAAGCAATATAATACATATATAATGTGTTATTAGCAAGCAATATAAACATATATAATGCTTCTTAAATTGTCATATCGCATCCCATTTCTATGTTTCATTATAAGATATGATATTCATTGTGGAGTGTTATGTATATCTCGTCTACACTTCAAATGAATGTAAATGCGACACTTCCTTGCTAGGAAATAGCGTCTGCAGATGTCTACGTATCGTAGCAATAGAGTTCTAATGCTTCTTAAAACGCGATATCGCATCTCATTTCTATGTTTCATGATAGGAGATAATATTCATTGCGAATTGCCACTTATACCTCGCATACACTTCAAATGAATGTAAATGCGGCACTTCATTGCTGGGAAATAGCGTTTGCAGATGTCTACGTATCGAGGCAGTAGTGTTCTACTGCTTCTTAAAACGGGATAAAGCATCTCATTTCTATGTCTCATGATAAGATATATTCATTGTGAAGTGTTATGTGTACCTCGCATACACTTAAAAAGAATGTAAACGCGACACTTCCTTGCTAGGAAATAGCGTTTGCAGATATCTACGTATCGTAGCAATTGAGTTCTCATGCTTCTTAAAACATGATATTGCACCTCATTACTATGTATCATGATAAGATATAATGTGCATTGCGAAGCGTCACTTATACCTCGTATAGACTTCAAATGAATGTAAATGCGGCAGTTCCTTGCTGGGAAATAGCGTTTGCAGATGTCTACCTATCGTGGCAATAGAGTTCTACCGCTTCATAAAACGCGATATCGCATCCCATTTCTATGTTTCATGATAAGATATAATATTCTTTGTGGAGTGCTTCGTATACCTCGTATTCACTTCAAAAGAATGTCAATGCGACACTTCCATTCTAGCAAATAGCGTATCCAGATGTCTACGTATCGAAGCAATAGTGTTCTAATGCTTCTTAAAACGCGACATCGTATCTCATTTCTATGTTTTATGATAAGAAATAATATACATTGCGAAGTGTCATGTATACCTCGTATTCCCTTCAAAAGAATGTAAATGCGACACTTCCTTGCTATTAAATAGCGTTTGCACATGTCTACGTATCGTAGCAATAGGGCTCTAATGCTTCTCAAAACGCGATATCGCATCTCATTTCTATGTTTCATGATAAGATATAATATTCATTGCGAAGTATCACTTATACCTGGCATACACTTCAAATGAATGTAATTGCGACACTTCATTGCTAGGAAATAGTGTTGGCAGATGTCTACGTGTCGAAGCAATAAAGTTCTAATGCTTCTTAAACCGGGATATCGCATTTCATTGCTATGTTTCGCTTTAAGGTATAATATTCATTGAGGAGTGTCACCTTTACCTCGTATTCACTTCAAAAGAATCTAAATACGACACTTCCTTACTAGGAAGTAGCGTTTGCAGATGTCTACGTATCGTAGCATTAGAGTTCTAATGCTTCTCTAAACGCCATATCGCATCTCATTTCTATGTTTCATGAGAAGATATAATAATCATTGCGAAGTGTCATGTATACCTCGTATTCTCTTCAACGGAATGTAATGCGACACTTCCTTGCTAATAACTAGCGTTCGCAGATGTCAACGTATCGTAGCAATAGAATTCTAATGCTTTTTAAATCGCGATATCGCATCTCATTTCTACGTTTCGTGATAAGATATAATATTCATTGCGCTGTGTCGTGTATACCCGGCATTCACTTCAAAGGAATGTAAATGCGACACTTCCTTCCTAGGAAATAGCTTTTGCAGATGTCTACCTATCGTGGCAATAGAGTTCTACCGCTTCATAAAACGCGATATCGCATCCCATTTCTATGTTTCATGATAAGATATAATATTCTTTGTGGAGTGCTTCGTATACCTCGTATTCACTTCAAAAGAATGTCAATGCGACACTTCCATTCTAGCAAATAGCGTATCCAGATGTCTACGTATCGAAGCAATAGTGTTCTAATGCTTCTTAAAACGCGACATCGTATCTCATTTCTATGTTTTATGATAAGAAATAATACACATTGCGAAGTGTCATGTATACCTCGTATTCCCTTCAAAAGAATGTAAATGCGACACTTCCTTGCTATTAAATAGCGTTTGCACATGTCTACGTATCGTAGCAATAGGGCTCTAATGCTTCTCAAAACGCGATATCGCATCTCATTTCTATGTTTCATGATAGGAGATAATATTCATTGCGAATTGCCACTTATACCTCGCATACACTTCAAATGAATGTAAATGCGGCACTTCATTGCTGGGAAATAGCGTTTGCAGATGTCTACGTATCGAGGCAGTAGTGTTCTACTGCTTCTTAAAACGGGATAAAGCATCTCATTTCTATGTCTCATGATAAGATATATTCATTGCAAAGTGTTATGTGTACCTCGCATACACTTAAAAAGAATGTAAACGCGACACTTCCTTGCTAGGAAATAGCGTTTGCAGATATCTACGTATCGTAGCAATTGAGTTCTCATGCTTCTTAAAACATGATATTGCACCTCATTACTATGTATCATGATAAGATATAATGTGCATTGCGAAGCGTCACTTATACCTCGTATAGACTTCAAATGAATGTAAATGCGGCAGTTCCTTGCTGGGAAATAGCGTTTGCAGATGTCTACGTATCGTAGCAATAGAGTTCTAATGCTTCTTAAAATATGATATCGCATCTCATTTCTATGTTTCATGGTAAGATATAATATTCATTGCGACGTGTCATGGATACCTCGTATTCACTTCAAAAGGATGTAAATGCGACACTTTCTTGCTAGCAAATGGCGTTTGCAGATGTCTGCGTATCGAAGCAATAGGGTTCTAATGCTTGTTAAATCGAGATATCGCATCTCATTCCTATGTTTCGTTATAAGGTATAATATTCACTGCGAGGTGTCATGTATACCTCGTATTCATTTCAAAAGAATGTAATGCGACACTTCCTTGTAGGAAAGAGCGTTTCCAGATGTCTACGTATCGAAGAAATAGTTTTCTATTGCTTCTTAAAACGAGATGTTGCATCCTATTTCTGTTTCATGATAAGATATAATATTCACTGCGAAGAGTCACTTATACCTTGTATTCACTTCAAAAGAATGTAAATGCGATACTTCCGTGCCAGGAAATGGTGTTTGCAGATTTCTACGTATCGTAGCAATAGAGTTCTAATGCTTCTTAAAACATGATATCGCATCTAATTTCTATGTTTCATGTTAAGATACAATATTCATTGCGGCCTGTCATGAATACCTCGTATTCAATTCAAATGAATGTAAAGGCGACTCTTCGTTGCTGGGAAATAGCGTGTGCTGATGTCTACGTATCGCAGAAAGAGTGTTCCAATGCTTCTTAAAACGCGACATCGCATCTCATTTCTATGTTTCATGATAAGATATAATATTCATTGTGCAGTGTTATGCATACCTCGCATACACTTCAAATGAATGTAAATGCGGCAGTTCCTTGCCAGGAAATAGCGCTTGCAGATGTCTGCGTATCGTAGCATTAGAGTTCTAATGCTCCTCAAAACGCGATATCGCATCTCATTTCTATGTTTCATTATAAGATGTAGTATTCAGAACGAAGTGTTATGTATACCTTGTCTACACTTCAAATGAATGCAAGTGCCACCCTTTCTTGCCAGGATATAGCGTTTGCAGGTGTCTACGAATCGCAGCAATAGTGTTCCAATGCTTCCTAAAACGCGATATCGCAAATATCGTTTCCATGTTTCATGATAAGATATAATATTCACTGCGTAGTGTCATGTATACCACGTATTCACTTCAGAAGAATGTAAATGCGACACTTCTCTGAAATTACATAGTGTTTGCAGATTTCTACGTATCGTAGCAATAGAGTTCTAAAGCTTCATAAAACAAGATATCGCATCTCATTTATATGTTTCGTGATAAGGTCTAATATCCATTGTGGAGTTCTATGTATACCTCGTATTCACTTCAAAAGAATGTAAATGCGACATTTCCTTGCTATTAAATAGCGTTTGCACATGTCTACGTATCGTAGCAATAGAGTTCTAATGCTCCTTAAAATGCGATATCGCATCTCATTCTTTGTTTCATGATAAGATATAATATTCATTGCGAAGTGTCGTGTATACCTCATATTCGCTTCAGAAGAATATAAATGCGACACTTCCTTGCTAGGAAATAGCGTTTGCAGATGTAACCGTACCGAAGCAATAGAGTTTTAATGCCACCTATATCGCGATATCGCATTTCATTTCTATGTTTCGTGAAAAGGTATAATATAGGTTGTTGAATGTTATGTATACCTTATATTCACTTCAAAAGAATGTAAATGCGACACTTCCTTCCTAGGAATTAGCGTTTGCAGATGTCTACGTATCGTACCAATAGAGTTCTAATGCTTCTTAAAACGCGACATCGTATCTCATTTCTATGTTTTATGATAAGAAATAATATACATTGCGAAGTGTCATGTATACCTCGTATTCCCTTCAAAAGAATGTAAATGCGACACTTCCTTGCTATTAAATAGCGTTTGCACATGTCTACGTATCGTAGCAATAGGGCTCTAATGCTTCTCAAAACGCGATATCGCATCTCATTTCTATGTTTCATGATAAGATATAATATTCATTGCGAAGTATCACTTATACCTCGCATACACTTCAAATGAATGTAATTGCGACACTTCATTGCTAGGAAATAGTGTTGGCAGATGTCTACGTGTCGAAGCAATAAAGCTCTAATGCTTCTTAAACCGGGATATCGCATTTCATTGCTATGTTTCGCTTTAAGGTATAATATTCATTGAGGAGTGTCACCTTTACCTCGTATTCACTTCAAAAGAATCTAAATACGACACTTCCTTACTAGGAAGTAGCGTTTGCAGATGTCTACGTATCGTAGCATTAGAGTTCTAATGCTTCTCTAAACGCCATATCGCATCTCATTTCTATCTTTCATGAGAAGATATAATAATCATTGCGAAGTGTCATGTATACCTCGTATTCACTTCAACGGAATGTAATGCGACACTTCCTTGCTAATAACTAGCGTTCGCAGATGTCAACGTATCGTAGCAATAGAATTCTAATGCTTTTTAAATCGCGATATCGCATCTCATTTCTACGTTTCATGATAAGATATAATATTCATTGCGGTGTGTCGTGTATACCCGGCATTCACTTCAAAGGAATGTAAATGCGACACTTCCTTCCTAGGAAATAGCTTTTGCAGATGTCTACCTATCGTGGCAATAGAGTTCTACCGCTTCATAAAACGCGATATCGCATCCCATTTCTATGTTTCACGATAAGATATAATATTCTTTGTGGAGTGCTTCGTATACCTCGTATTCACTTCAAAAGAATGTCAATGCGACACTTCCATTCTAGCAAATAGCGTATCCAGATGTCTACGTATCGAAGCAATAGTGTTCTAATGCTTCTTAAAACGCGACATCGTATCTCATTTCTATGTTTTATGATAAGAAATAATATACATTGCGAAGTGTCATGTATACCTCGTATTCCCTTCAAAAGAATGTAAATGCGACACTTCCTTGCTATTAAATAGCGTTTGCACATGTCTACGTATCGTAGCAATAGGGCTCTAATGCTTCTCAAAACGCGATATCGCATCTCATTTCTATGTTTCATGATAAGATATAATATTCATTGCGAAGTATCACTTATACCTGGCATACACTTCAAATGAATGTAATTGCGACACTTCATTGCTAGGAAATAGTGTTGGCAGATGTCTACGTGTCGAAGCAATAAAGTTCTAATGCTTCTTAAACCGGGATATCGCATTTCATTGCTATGTTTCGCTTTAAGGTATAATATTCATTGAGGAGTGTCACCTTTACCTCGTATTCACTTCAAAAGAATCTAAATACGACACTTCCTTACTAGGAAGTAGCGTTTGCAGATGTCTACGTATCGTAGCATTAGAGTTCTAATGCTTCTCTAAACGCCATATCGCATCTCATTTCTATGTTTCATGAGAAGATATAATAATCATTGCGAAGTGTCATGTATACCTCGTATTCACTTCAACGGAATGTAATGCGACACTTCCTTGCTAATAACTAGCGTTCGCAGATGTCAACGTATCGTAGCAATAGAATTCTAATGCTTTTTAAATCGCGATATCGCATCTCATTTCTACGTTTCGTGATAAGATATAATATTCATTGCGCTGTGTCGTGTATACCCGGCATTCACTTCAAAGGAATGTAAATGCGACACTTCCTTCCTAGGAAATAGCTTTTGCAGATGTCTACCTATCGTGGCAATAGAGTTCTACCGCTTCATAAAACGCGATATCGCATCCCATTTCTATGTTTCATGATAAGATATAATATTCTTTGTGGAGTGCTTCGTATACCTCGTATTCACTTCAAAAGAATGTCAATGCGACACTTCCATTCTAGCAAATAGCGTATCCAGATGTCTACGTATCGAAGCAATAGTGTTCTAATGCTACTTTAAACGCGATATCGCATCTCATTTCTATGTCTCATGATAAGATATAATATTCATTGTGCAGTGTTATTTATACCTCGTATTCACTTCAAAAGAATGTAATAGGGACACTTCCTAGCTAAGAAATGGCGTTTCCAGATGTCTACGTATCGCAACAATAGAGTTCTAATACCTCTTAAAACGAGATGTCGCACCTCATTTCTATGTTTCGTGATCAGGTATAATATTCATTGTGGATTGTCATGTATTCCTCGTATTTACCTCAAAAGAATGTAGATTCGACACTTCCTTGCTAGGAATTAGTGTTTGCAGATGTCCTCGTATCGAAGCAATAGAGTTTTAATACTCCTTAAATCGCGATATCGCATCTCATTTCTTTGTTTCATGATGAGATATAATATTCATTGCGAAGTGTCATGTATAACTCGTATTCACTTCAAAAGAATGTAAATGCGACACTTCCTTGCTTGGAAATAGCGTTTCCGGATGTCTACGTATCGTAGCAACAGAGTTCTAAATCTTCATAAATTCAGGTATCGCATCTCATTTCTATGTTTCATGATAAGATATGATATTTATTGCGAAGTGTCAGTTATACCTCGCATACACTTCAATTGAATGTAAATGCTATACTTCCTTGCTAGAAATAGCGATCGCAGATGTCTACGCAAGAAGCAATAGATTTCTAGTGCTTATCAAAACGCGATATCGCAACTCATTCCTATGATTCATGATAAGATATAATATTCATGCGAAGTGTCTTGTATACCTCGCATACACTTCAAATGAATGTAAATGCGACACTTCCTTGCTAGGAAATAGCGTTGGCAGATGGCTAGGTATCGAGGCAATCGAGATCTACTGCTTCTTAAATCGCCATATCGCATCTCATTTCTATGCTTCATGATAAGATATAACATTCATTGTGCAGTGTTATGCATACCTCGTATCACATCAAAAGTATGTAAATGCGACACTTCCATTCTAGGAAATAGCGTTTGCAGATATCTACGTATCGTAGTATTAGAGTTCTAATGCTTCTCAAAACGGGATATTGCATCTCATTTCTATGTTTCATGGTAAGATGTTATATTCATTGCGAAATGTCTTGTATACCTCGCATACACTTCAAATGAATGTAAATGCGACACTTCCTTCCTAGGAAATAGCGTTGGCAGATGTCTACGTATCGAAGCAATAGAGTTCTAATGCTTCTTAAATCGCCATAACGCATCTCATTTCTATGTTTGATGATAACATATAATATTCATTGTGAAGTGTTATTTATACCTCGTATTCACTTCAAAAGAATGTAAATGCGACCCTTCCTTGCTAGGAAATAGCGTTTGCAGTAGTCTACGTATCGTAGCAGTAGGGTTCTAATGCTTCTTAAATATCGATATCCCATCCCATTTCTATGTCTCATGACAAGATATAATATTCATTGCGAAGTGTCATGTGTACCTCGCATACACTTCAAATGAATGTAAATGCGACTCTCCCCTTGCTAGGAAGTAGCGTTTGCAGATGTCTACGAATCGGAGCAACAGTGTCCTAATGCTTCTTAAAACGCGATATCGCTCCTCATTTCTATAATTCATGGTAGGATGTTATATTCATTGCGAAATGTCTTGTATACCTCGCATACACTGCAAATGAATGTAAATGCAACACTTCCTTGCTAGGAAATAGCGTTGGCAGATATCTACGTATCGTAGCATTAGAGTTCTAATGCTTCCCAAAACGCGATATTGCATCTCATTTCTATCTGTCATGATAAGATATAATATCCATTACGAAGTGTTATGTATTCCTCTTCTACACTTCAAATTAATGTTAATGCGACACTTCCTTTCAATGAAATTACGTTTCCAGATGTCTACGTATCGAAGCAATAGAGTACTAATGCTTCTTAAATCGCGATATCGCATCTCATTCCTATGTTTCATGATCAGATATAATATTCATTGTGGAGTTTTACTTCAAAAGAATGTAAATGCGGCACTTCCTTGCTAGGAAATAGCGTCTGCAGATGTCTACTAATCGTAGCAAAGGAATTCTAATGCTTCTTAAAACGCGAAATCGATTCTCATTTCTATGTTTCATGATAACATATAATATTCATTGTGGAGTGTTATGAATACCTCGTATTCACTTCAAAGGAATGTAAATGCGAATCTTCCTTGCTAGGAAATATGGTCTGCAGATGTCTACGTATCGTAGCATTATATTACTAATGCTTTTCAAAACGCGATATCGCATCCCATTTCTATGTTTCATGATAAGATATAATATTCATTGTCGAGTGTTATGTACACCTCGTATTCACTTCAAAAGATTGTAAATAACATACTTCCTTGCCAGGAAATAGCGTTTGCAGATCTCGACGTATCGAAGCAGTAGAGCTCTAGTGCTTCTTAAAACGGGATATAGTATCTCATTTCAATGTTTCACGATAAGATATAATATTCATTGCGAAGTGTCATGTATAACTTGTATTCACCTCAAAAAAATGTAACTGCGACACTTCATTACTAGGAAATAGCGTTTGCAGATGTCTACGTATCGTAGCAATAGTGTTCTAATGCATCTTAAAACGCGATATCGCATCACATTTCTATGTTTCATGATAAGATATAATATTCATTGCGAAGTCTCATGTATACCTCGTATTCACATAAAAAGAATGTAAATGACCGACACCTCTTTGCGAGGAAATATCCGTTTGCAGATATCTGCGTATCGTAGCAATAGAGTTATAATGCTTCTTAAATCGCGATATCGCATCTCATTTCTATGATTCAAGATAAGATGTAATATTCATTGCGAATTGTCATGTATACCCGTATTCACTTCAAAAGAATGTGAATGCGAGGCTTCCTTGCTAGGAAATAGCGTTAGCAGATGTCAAGGTATCGAAGCAATAGCGTTCTAATGCTTCTTAAAACGAGATATCGCATCTCATTTCTATGTCTCATGATAAGATATAATATTCATTGCGAATAGTCATGTATACCTCATATTCACTGCAAAAGAATGTAAATTCGGTACTTCCTTGCTAGGAAGTAGCGTTTGCAGATATCTACGTATCGTAGCATTAGAGTTCTAATGCTTCTTAAATCGCGATATCGCATCTCATTTCTATGTTTCATGATAAGATATATTATTCATTGCGAAGTGTCTTGTATACCTCGCATACACGCCAAATGAATGTAAATGCGACACTTCCTTGCTAGGAAATAGCGTTGGCAGATGTCTACGTATCGAGGCAATAGAGATCTACTGCTTCTTTAATAGCGATGTCGCATCTCATTTCTATGTTTCATGATAAGATATAATATTCATTGCGAAGTGTCATGTATACCTCGCATACACTTCAAACGAATGTAAATGCGACACTACCTTGCTAGGAAATAGCGTTTGCAGATGTCTACGTATCGTGGCAATAGAGTTCTAATACTTCTTGAAACGCGATATCGAATCTCATTTCTATGTTTCATGATAAGATATAATATTCATTGCGAAGTGTCACTTATACCACGCATACACTTCAAATGAATGTAAATGCCAAACTTCCTTCCTAGGAAATAGCGTTTCCAGATGTCTACGTATCGAAGCAATAGGATTCTAGCGCTCCGTAGAACGCGATATCTCACCTCATTTCAATGTTTCATGATAAGATATAATATTCATTGTGGAGTGTTATGTTAAGCTCGTATTGACTTCAAAAGAATGTAAATGCGACACTTCCTTGCTAGGAAATAGTGATTGCAGATGTCTACGTATCGAAGCAATAGAGTTCTAATGCTTCTTAAAACGCAATATCGCATCTCTTTTCTATGTCTCATGTGTGTTATGTATACATCGTATTCACTTCAAAAGAATGTAAATGCGACACTTCCTTGCTAGGAAGTAGCGTTTGTAGAAGTCTACGCATCGAAGCAATAGAGTTCTAATGCTTCTTAAATCGCGGTATCGCATCTCATATCTATGTTTCATGATGAGATATAATATTCATTGTGCAGTGTTATATATACCTCGCATTCACTTCAGTAGAATGTAAATGCGACACTTCCTTGCTAGGATATATCGACGGCAGATGTCTACGTATCGAAGCAGCAGAGTTCTAATGCTTCTCAAAACGCGATATCGCTTCTCATTTCTATGTTTCATGATAAGATATAATATTCATTGTGGAGTGTTATGTTAACCTCGTATTCACTTCAAAAGAATGTAAATGCGATACTTCCTTGCCAGGAAGTAGCGTTTGCAGATGTCTACGTATCATAGCAACAGAGTTGTAATGCTTCTTAAAACGAGATATCGCATCTCATTTCTATGTTTTATGATAAGATATAATATTAATTGCGAAGTGCTTTTATACCTCGCATACACCTCAAATGATTGTAAATGCGACACTTCCTTGCTAGGAAGTAGCGTACGCTGATGTCTACGTATAGAAGCAATATATTTCTAACGCTTCTTAAATCGCCATATCGCATCTCATTTCTATGCCTCATGATAAGATATAATATTCATTGCGAAGTGTCTTGTATACCTCGCATACACTTCAACTGAATGTAAATGCGACACTCCCTTGCTAGGAAATAGCGTTTGCAGTTATCTACGTATCGTAGCAGTAGATTTCAAATGCTTCTTAAAACGCCATAGCGCATCACATTTCTATGTTTTATGATAAGATATAATATTCTTTGCGAAGTGCCATGTATACCTCGTATTCACTTCAAAAGAATGTAAATGCGACACTTCCTTGCTAGGAAATAGCGTCTGCAGATATCTACGGTTCGTAGCATTAGATTTCTAATGCTTCTTAGAACGCGATATCGCATCTCATTTCTATGAATCATGATAAGATGTAATATTCATTGCGAAGTGTCTTGTATACCACCCATACACTTCAAATGAATGTAATTGCGACACTTCCTTGCTACGAAATAGCGATGTGAGATGTCTACGCATCGAAGCAACAGAGTTCTAATGCTTCCTAAAACGAGATATCGCATCTCATTTCTATGTTTTATGATAAGATATAATATTCATTGCGGAGTGTCATGTATACTTCGTAATCACTTCAAAAGAATGTAAATGCGACACTCACTTGCTAGGAAATAGAGTTTGCAGATGCCTACGTATCGAAGCAATAGAGATCTATTGCTTCTTAAATCGCCATATGGCATCTCATTTCTATGTTTCATGATAAGATATAATATTCATTGCGGAGTGTTGTGTATACCTCGTATTCACTTTAAAAGAATGTAAATACGACACTTCATTGCTAGGAAGTAGCGTTTGCAGATGTCTACTTATCGAAGCAATAGATTTCTAATGCTTCTTAAAACGAGATGTCGAATCTCATATCTATGTTTCATGATTAGATATAATAATCATTGTGGAGTGTTAGGTACACCTCGTATTCACTTCGAAGGAATCTAAATGCGACACTTCCTTGCTGGGAAATAGCGTTTGCAGATGTCTACGTATCGCATCAATAGGGTTCTAATGCTACTTAAAACGAGATATCGCATCTCATTTCTATGTTTCATGATAAGATATAATGTTCATTGCGAAGTGTCATGTATACCTCGTATTCTCTTCAAAAGAATGTAAATGCGACACGTGCTTGCTGGAAAATAGCGTTTGCAGATGTCTACGTATCGAAGCAATAGAGTTCTAATGCTTCTTAAAACAAGATATCGCATGTCATTTCTATGTTTCATGATAAGATATAATATTCATTGCGAAGTGTCATGTATACTTCGCACACACTTCAAATGAATGTAAATGCGACACTTCCTTGCTGGGATATAGCGTTTGCAGATGTCTACGTATCGAAGCAATAGATTTCTAATGCTTCTTAAGTCGCGAAATCGTATCTCATTTCTATGTTTCATGATAACATATAATATTCATTGTGGAGTGTTATGTATACCTCGAATTCACTTCAAAAGATTGTAAATGCGTCACTTCCTTGCTAGGAAATAGCGTCTGCAGATGTCTACGTATCGTAGCAATAGAGTTGTAATGCTTCTTGAAATGGGATATCGCATCTCACATCTATGTATCATGATAAGATATAGTATTAATTGCGAAGTGTCATGTATACCTTGTATTCACTTCAGAAGAATGTAAATGCGACACTCCCTTGCTAGCAAATAACGTTTGCAGATGTCTACGTATCGTAGCAATAGAGATCTAATGCTTCTTAGAACGCGATATCACATCACATTTCTATGTTTCATGATAAGATATAATATTCATTGCGAAGTTTCATGTATTCCTCGTATTCACTTCAAATGAATGTAAATGCGACACTTCCTTGCTAGGAAATAGAGTTTGCAGATGTCTACGTATCGTAGCAAGCGTGTTATAATGCTTCTTAAAACGAGATATCGCATCTCATTTCTATGTTTCATGATAACATATAATATTCATTGCGAAGTGTTATGTATACCTCGCATACACTTCAAATGAATGTAAATGCGACACTTCCTTGCTAGGAAATATCGTTTGCAGATGTCTACGTATCGTAGCAATAGAGTTCTAATGCTTCTTATATCGCGAGATCGCATCTCATATCTATGTTTCACGATAAGATATAATATTCATTGCGAAGTGTTATGTATACCTCGCATACACTTCAAATGAATGTAAATGCGACAGTTCCTTGCTAGGAAGTAGCGTTTGCAGATGTCTACGTATCGTAGCAATAGAGTTCTTATGCTTCTTATATCGCAAGATCGAATCTCAGATCTATGTTTCACGATAAGATATAATATTCATTGTGGAGTGTTATGTATACCTCGTATTCACCTCAAAACAATGTTAATGCGACACTTCCTTGCTAGGAAATAGCGTTTGCAGATTTCTGCGTATCGTAGCATTATATTTCTATTGCATCTCAAAACGCGATATCGCATCTCATTTCTATGTTTCATGATAAGATATAATATTTATTGCGAAGTGTCACGTATACATCGCATACACTTCAAATGAATGTAAATGCGACACTTCCTTGCTAGCAAATAACGTTTGCAGATGTCTACGTATCGTAGCAATAGAGTTCTAATGCTTCTTCAAACGCGATATCATATCACATTCCTATGTTTCATGATAAGTAATAATATTCATTGCGAAGTTTCATGTATTCCTCGTATTCACTTCAAATGAATGTAAATGCGATACTTCCTTGCTAGGAAATAGAGTTTGCAGATGTCTACGTATCGTAGCAAGCGTGTTATAATGCTTCTTAAAACGAGATATCGCATCTCATTTCTATGTTTCATGACAACATATAATATTCATTGCAAAGTGTTATGTATACCTCGCATACACTTCAAATGAATGTAAATGCGACACTTCCTTGCTAGGAAATAGAGTTTGCTGATGTCTACGTATCGTAGCAAGCGTGTTATAATGCTTCATAAAACGAGATATCGCATCTCATTTCTATGTTTCATGACAACATATAATATTCATTGCGAAGTGTTATGTATACCTCGCATACACTTCAAATGAATGTAAATGCGACACTTCCTTGCTAGGAAATAGAGTTTGCAGATGTCTACGTATCGTAGCAATAGAGTTGTAATGCTTCTTGAAATGGGATATCGCATCTCATACCTATGTTTCATGATAAGATATAGTATTAATTGCGAAGTGTCATGTATACCTTGTATTCACTTCAGAAGAATGTAAATGCGACACTCCCTTGCTAGCAAATAACGTTTGCAGATGTCTACGTATCGTAGCAATAGAGTTGTAATGCTTCTTAGAACGCGATATCACATCACATTTCTATGTTTCATGATAAGATATAATATTCATTGCGAAGTGTCATGTATACCACGTATTCACTTCAAAAGAATGTAAATGAGACACTTCCTTCCTAGGAAATAGCGTTTGCAGATTTCAACGTATCGTAGCATTAGGGATCTAATGCTTCTCAAATCGCGGTATCGCATCTAATTTTTATGGTTCATGATAAGATATAATATTCATTGCGAAGTGTCATGTATACCTCGTATTCATTTCAAAAGAATGTAAATGCGACACTACCATGATGGGAAGTAGCGTTTGCAGAAGTCTACGTATCGAAGCAATAGAGTTTTTTCATGCTTCTTATATCGCGATATCGCATCTCATTACTATGTTTCAGGATAAGATATAATATTCATTGTGCAGTGTTATGTATACCTCGTATTCAGTACAAAGGAATGAAATCGCGACACTTCCATTCTAGGAAATAGCGTTTGCAGATGTCTACGTATCGAAATAATAGAGTTCTAATGCTTCTTAAAACGGGATACCGCATCTCATTTCTATGTTCCATAATAAGATATAATATTCACTGTGCAGTGTTATGTATACCTCGTATTCACTTCAAAGGAATGTAAATGCCGCACTTCCTTGGTAGGAAATAGCGTTTGCGGAAGTGTAGGTATCGTAGCAATAGTGTTCTAATGCTTCTCAAAACGCGTTATCGCATCTAATTCCTATGTCTCATGATAAGATATAATATTCATTGCGAAGTGTTATGTACTCCTCGCAAATACTTCAAATGAATGTAAATGCGACACTTCCTTCCTAGGAAATAGCGTCTGCAGATGTCTACGTATCGTAGTAACATAGTTCTAATGCTTGTAAAAATTCGATATCGCATCTCATTTCTATGTTTCGTGATAAGATATAATATTCATTGCGTAGTGTCATGTATATCTCGTACTCACTTTAAAAGAATGTAACTGCGGCACTTACTTGCTAGGAAATAGCGTTTCCAGATGTCTACGTATCGAAACAATAGAGTTCTAATGCTTCTTCAAACGAGACGTCGCATCTCATTTCTATGTTTCACGATAAGATATAATATTAATAGCAAAGTGCTATGCATTGCTCTTCAAACTTTCGAATGAATGTAAATGCGACACTTCCTTGCTAGGAAGTAGCGTTTTGCATATGTCTACGTTATCGAAGCAATAGGGTTCCAGTGCTTCTTAAATCGCGACTTCGCATCTCATTTCTATATTTCATGATAAGATATAATATTCACTGCGAAGTGTTATATATTCCTCGTACTCACTTCAATGAATGTAAATGCGACACTTCCTTGCTAGGAAGTAGCGTTTGCATATGTCTACGTATCGAAGCAATAGGGTTCTAATGCTTCTTAGAACGCGATATCGCATATCATTTCTGTGTCTCATGATATGATATAATATTCTTTGCGATGGGTTATGTATATCTAGTCTACACAACAAATGAATGCAAATGCGACACTTCCCAGCTAGGAAATAGTGTTGGCAGATGTCTACGTATCGAAGCGATAGAGTTCTAATGCTTCTTAAAACGCGATATCGCATCTCATTTCTATGTTTCGTGATAAGATATAATATTCATTGTGGAGAGTTATGTATACCTCGTATTCACTTCAAAAGAATGTAAATGCGACACTTTCTTGCTAGGAAATAGTTTTTGCAGATGTCTACGTATCGTAGCATTAGAGTTCTAATGCTTCTCAAAGCGCGATATCGCATCTCATTCCTATGTTTCATGATAAGATATAATTTTCATTGCGAAGTGTCATGTATACCTCCCATACACTTCAAATTAATGTAAATGCGACACATCCTTGCTACGGAATTACGTTTCCAGATGTCTACGTATTGAAACTATAGAGTTCCAATGCTCTTGAAATCGCGAAATCGCAACTCATTTCTATGTCTCATGATAAGATATAATATTCATTGTGCAGTGTTATGTATATCTCGTCTACACTTCAAATGAATGTAAATGCGACACTTCCATGCTAGGAAATAGCGTTTGCAGATGTCTACATATCGAAGCAATAGAGTTCTAATGCTTCTTAGAACGCGATATCGCATATCATTTCTGTGTCTTATGATAAGATATAGCATTCATTGTGCAGTGTTATATATACCTCGTACTCACTTCAAAAGAATGTAAATGCGACACTTCCTTGCTAGGAAATAGCGTTGGCAGATGTCTACGTATCGAAGCAATAGAGTTCTAATGCTTCTTAAATCGCCATATCGCATCTCTTTTCTATGTTTCATGATAAGATATAATATTCATTGCGAGGTGTCATGTATACCTCGCATACACCTCAAGCGAATGTAAATGCGACACTTCCTTCCTAGGAAATAGCGTTGGCTGATGTTTACGTATCGAAGCAATAGCGTTCTAGTGCTTCTTAAATCGCGATATCGCACCTCATTTCTATGTTTCATGATAAGTGAACATATTAGTTGCGAAGTGTCATGTATACCATGCATACACTTCAAATCAATGGTAAATACGACACTTCCTTGCTAGGAAATAGCGTTTGCAGATGTCTACGTATCGTAGCATTGGATTTCGAATGCTTCTTAAAACGCGATATCACATCAGATTTCTATGTTTCATGATAACATATAATATTCATTGCGATGTTTCATGTATTCCTCGTATTCACTTCGAATGAATGTAAATGCGATACTTCCTTGCTAGGAAATGGCGTTTGCAGATGTCTACGTATCGAAGCAATAGAGTTCTAATGCTTCTTGAAACGGGATATCGCATCTCATTTCTATGTTTCATGATAAGATATAATATTAATTGCGAAGTGTTATGTATACTTTGTATTCACTTCAGAAGAATGTAAATGCGACAGTTCCTTGCTAGGAAATAGCGTTTGCAGATGCCTACGTATTGTAGCAATAGAGTTCTGATGCTTCTTAAAACGCGATATCACATCACATTTCTATGTTTCATGATAAGATATAATATTCATTGCGAAGATTCATGTATTCCTCGTATTCACTTCGAATGAATGTAAATGCGACACTTCCTTGCTAGGAAATAGCGATGGCAGATGTCTACGTAACGAAGCAATAGGTTTCTAATGCTTCCTAAACCCCAAATCGCTCCCCATTTATATGCTTACTGACAAGATATAATATTCATTGTGGAGTGATATGTATACCTCGTATTCACTTCAACTGAATGTAAATGCGACACTTCCTTGCTAGGAAATAGCGTTGGCAGATGTCTACGTATCGAAGCAATAGAGTTCTAATGCTTCTTAAAACGCGATATCGCATCTCATTTCTATGTCTCACGATAAGATATAATATTCATAGCGAAGTGTTATGCATTCCTCGTATTCACTTCAATTGTATGTAAATGCGACGCTTCATTGCTGGGAAATATTGTTTGCAGATGTCTACGTATCGATGCAATAGTGTTCTAATGCTTCTTAAAACGCAATATCGCATCTCATTTCTATGTTTCGTGATAAGATATAATATTCATTGCGATGTGCCATGTATACCTCGTATTCACTTCAGACGAATGTAAACGCGACACTTCCTTGCTAGGAAATAGCGTTTCCAGATATCTACGTATCGTAGCAATAGAGTTCTAACGCTTCTTAGGGAGCGATATCGCATCTCATTCCAATGTTTCACGATAAGATATAATATTCATTGTGGGGTATTATGCATACCTCGTACTCACTTCAAAAGAATGCAAATGCGACACTCCCTTGCTTTGAAATAGCGTTTGCAGATGACTACGTATCGAATCAATAGAGATCTGATGCTTCTTAAGACGGGATATCGCATCTCATTCCTATGTCTCGTGATAAGATATAATATTCATTGTGGAGTGTTATGTATTCCTCGTATTCACTTCAAAAGAATGTAATTGCGACACTTCCTTGTTAGGAAATAGCGTTTCCAGATATCTACGTATCGTAGCAATAGAGTTCTAATGCTTCTTAAATCGCGATATCGCACCTTATTTCTATGTTTCGTGATGATATGATATTCATCGCGAAGTGTCATGTAAACCTCGTATTCGCTTCAGAAGAATGTAAATGCGACACTTCCTTGCTAGGAAATAGCGTTTGCAGATGTCTACGTATAGAAACAATAGGGTTCTAATGCTTCTTCAAATGAGACATCGCATCCCATTTCTATGTTTCATGATAAGATATAATATTCATTGCGAAGAGTCATGTATACCTCGTATTCACAACAAAGGAATGTAAATGAGACACTTCCTTGCTAGGAACTAGCGTTTGCAGATGTCTACTTATTGTAGCAAATAGTGTTCTAATGCTTCTTAAATCGCGATATCGCATCTCATTTCTATGTTTCATGATAAGATATAATATTTATTGTGCAGTAATATGTATATCTCGTCTACACTTCAAATGAATGTAAATGTGACACTTCCTTGCTAGGAAGTAGCGTCTGCAGATGTCTACGTATCGTAGCAGTAGAGTTCTAATGCTTCTCAAAACGCGATATCGCATCTCATTTCTATGTCTCATGATAAGATATAATATTCATTGCGAAGTGTCTTGTATACGTCGCATACACTTCAACTGAATGTAAATGCGACACTTCCTTGCTAGGAAATAGCGTTGTCAGATGTCTACGAATCGAAGCAGTAGAGGTCTACTACTTCTTAAATAGCGATATCGCATCTCATTCCTATGTTTTATGATAGGATATAATATTCATTGCGAAGTGCCGTGTATTGCTCGAATTGACAACAAAAGAATGTAAATACGACACTTCCTTCCTAGGAAGTAGCGTTTGCACATGTCTAAGTATCGAAGCAATAGAGTTCCAATGGTTCTTAAATCGCGATATCGCATCTAATTTCTATGTTTCATGATAAGATATAATATTCATTGTGCAGTGTTATGTATACCAAGTATTGGCTTCAAAAGTAAGTAAATACGACATTTTCTTGCTAGGAGATAGTATTGGCAGATGTCTACGTATCGAAGCAGTAGAGTTCAAATTCTGCTTAAATCGCGATATCGCATCTCATTTCTATGTTTCATGATGAGATATAATATTCATTGTGCAGTGTTATGTTTATATCGTCTACACTTCAAATGAATATAAATGCGGCAATTCCCTGCTAGGAAATAGCGTTTGCAGATGTGTACGTATCGAAGAAGTAGAGTTCTAATGCATCTTAATTGGCGATATCGCATCTCATTTCTATATTTCATGGTTAGATATAATGTTCATTGTGCAGCGTTATGTATACCCCGTATTCACCTCAAAGGAATGTAAATACGACACTTCCTTGCTAGGAAATAACGTTTCCAGATGTCTACGTATCGAAACAATAGGGTTCTAATGCTTCTCAAGAGGCGATATCGCATCTCATTTCTATGTTTCATGATAAGATATAATATGCATTACAAAGTGTCATGTATTCCTCGTATTCCTTTCAAGAGAATGTAAATGCGACACTTCCTTGCTTGGAAATAGCGTTTGCAGATGTCTACGTAACGAAGCAATAGAGTCCTAATGCTTCCTAATTCGCGATATCGCATCTCATTTCTATGTTTCATGATAAGATATTATATTCATTGTGGAGTGTTATGTATACCTCGTATTCACCTCAATGGAATATAAATGCTACACTTCCTTGCTAGGAAAAAGCGTTTGCAGATGCCTATGTATCTTTGCAATAGAGTTAGAATGCTTTATAAAACGCGATATGGATCCTCATTTCTATGTTTCATGATAAGATGTAATATTCATTGTGGAGTGTTATGTGTACCTCGTACTCACCTCAAGAGAATGTAAATGCCACTCATCCTTGCTAGAAAATAGCGTTTGCAGATGTCTACGTATCGAAGCAATAGGGTTCTAATGCTTCTCAAGAGGCGATATCGCATCTCATTTCTATGTTTCATGATAAGATATAATATGCATTACAAAGTGTCATGTATTCCTCGTCTACAGTTCATATGAATGTAAATGCGACACTTCCTTTCTAGGAAACTACGTTTCCAGATGTCTACGTTTCGAAGCAATAGTGTTCTAATGCTTCTTAAAACGCGATGTCGCATCTCATTTCCATGTTTCATGATAAGATTTACTATTAATTGCGAAGTGTCATGTATACCTCGTATTCACTTCAAAATAATGTAAATGCGACACATCCTTGTTAGGAAATAGCGTTTGAAGATGTCTACGTATCGTAGGCATATAGTTCTAATGCTTCTTAAAACGCGATATCGCACCTCATTTCTATGTTTCATGATAAGATATAATATTCATTGCGAAGTGTCATGTATACCTCGCATACACTTCAAATGAATGTAAATGCGATACTTCCTTGCTAGGAAATAGCGTTTGCAGATGTTTACGTATCGTAACAATATTGTTGTAATGCTTCTCATAACGCGATATCGCATTTGATTTCTATGTTGCATGGTAAGATGTAATATTCATTGCGAAGTGTCATGTATACCTCGTATTCACTTCAAAAGGATAAAAATGCGACACTTCCTTCCTAGGAAGTAGCGTTTGCAGATGTCTACGTATCGAAACAATAGAGTTCTAATGCTTCATAAAACGGGACATCGCATGTCATTTCTATGTTTCATGATAAGATATAATATTCATTGTGCAGTGATATGTATATCTCTTCTACACTTCAAAAGAATGTAAATGCGACACTTCCTTGCTAGGAAGTAGCGTCTGCAGATGTCTACGCATCGTAGCATTAGAGTTCTAATGCTTCTCAAAACGCGAAATCGCATCTCATTTCTATGTCTCATGATAAGATATAATATTCATTGCGAAGTGTCTTGTATACGTCGCATACACTTCAAATGAATGTAAATGCGACACTTCCTTGCTAGGAAATAGCGTTGTCAGATGTCTACGTATCGAAGCAGTAGAGATCTACTGCTTCTTAAATAGCGATATCGCATCTCATTCCTATGTTTTATGATAGGAAATAATATTCATTGCGAAGTGCCGTGTACTCCTCGAATTGACATCAAAAGAATGTAAATACGACACTTCCTTCCTAGGAAGTAGCGTTTGCACATGTCTAAGTATCGAAGCAATAGAGTTCCAATGCTTCTTAAATCGCGATATCGCATCTCATTTCTATGTTTCATGATAAGATATAATATTCATTGTGCAGTGTTATGTATACCAAGTATTGGCTTCAAAAGTATGTAAATGCGACACTTTCTTGCTAGGAGATAGTATTGGCAGGTGTCTACGTATCGAAGCAGTAGAGTTCAAATGCTGCTTAAATCGCGATATCGCATCTCATTTCTATGTTTCATGATGAGATATAATATTCATTGTGCAGTGTTATGTTTATATCGTCTACACTTCAAATGAATATAAATGCGGCACTTCCCTGCTAGGAAATAGCGTTTGCAGATGTCTAGGTATCGTAGCAATAGAGTTCTAATGCTTCTCAAAACGCGATATCGCATCTCATTTCTATGCTTCATGATAAGATATAATATTCATTGCTAAGTGTCATGTACACCTCGTTTACACTTCAAATGAATGTAAATGCGACACTTCCTTGCTAGGAAATAGCGTTTGCAGATGTGTACGTATCGAAGAGTTAGAGTTCTAAGACATCTTAATTGGCGATATCGCATCTCATTTCTATGTTTCATGATAAGATATAATATTCATTGTGCAGTGTTATGTATACCTCGTATTCGCTTAAAAAGAATGTAAATGCGACACTTCCTTGCTAGGAAATAGCGATTGCAGATGTCTACGTATCTTAGCATTAGAGTTCTAATGCTTCCTATATCGCGATATCGCATCTAATTTCTATGTTTCATGATAAGATATAATATTCATTGTGGAGTGTTATGTATACCTCGTATTCACTTCAAAAGAATGTAAATGCGACACTTCCTTGCTAGGAGATAACGCTTCGAGATGTCTACGTATCGAAGTAATAGAGTCCTATTGCTTCTTAAATCGCGATATCGCATCTCATTTCTATGTTTCGTGATAAGATATAATATTCAATGTGCAGTGTTATGTATACCTCGTATTCCTTTCAAAAGAATGTAAATGCGACACTTCCTTGCTAGGAAATAGCGTTTGCAGATGTCTACGTATCGAAGCAGTAGAGTTCTAATGCTTCTTAAAACGAGATATCGCATCGCATTTTTATGTTTCATGATAAGGTATAATATTCATTGCGAAGTGTCATATATACCTCGTATTCACTTCAAAAGAATGTAAATGCGACACTTCCATGCTAGGAAGTAGCGTTTGCAGATGTCTACGTATCGTAGCAATAGAGTTCTAATGCTGCTTAAAACGAGATATCGCATCTCAATTCTATGTTGCTTGATAAGATATAATTATCATTGCGTAGTGTCATGTATCCCTCGCACACACTTCAAATGAATGTAAATGCAACACTTCCCTTCTAGAAAATTACGTTACCAGATGTCTACGTGTCGAAGCGATAGAGTTCTAATGCTTCTTAAAACGCGATATCGCATCTCATTCCTATGTTTTAAGATAGGAAATAATATTCATTGCGAAGTGCCGTGTACTCCTCGAATTGACATCAAAAGAATGTAAATACGACACTTCCTTCCTAGGAATTAGCGTTTGCACATGTCTAAGTATCGAAGCAATAGAGTTCCAATGCTTCTTAAATCGCGATATCGCATCTCATTTCTATGTTTCATGATGAGATATAATATTCATTGTGCAGTGTTATGTTTATATCGTCTACACTTCAAATGAATATAAATGCGGCACTTCCCTGCTAGGAAATAGCGTTTGCAGATGTCTAGGTATCGTAGCAATAGAGTTCTAATGTTTCTCAAAACGCGATATCGCATTTCATTTCTATGCTTCATGATAAGATATAATATTCATTGCTAAGTGTCATGTATACCTCGTTTACACTTCAAATGAATGTAAATGCGACACTTCCTTGCTAGGAAATAGCGTTTGCAGATGTGTACGTATCGAAGAGTTAGAGTTCTAAGACATCTTAATTGGCGATATCGCATCTCATTTCTATGTTTCATGATAAGATATAATATTCATTGTGCAGTGTTATGTATACCTCGTATTCGCTTAGAAAGAATGTAAATGCGACACTTCCTTGCTAGGAAATAGCGATTGCAGATGTCTACGTATCATAGCATTAGAGTTCTAATGCTTCCTATATCGCGATATCGCATCTAATTTCTATGTTTCATGATAAGATATAATATTCATTGTGGAGTGTTATGTATACCTCGTATTCACTTCAAAAGAATGTAAATGCGACACTTCCTTGCTAGGAGATAACGCTTCGAGATGTCTACGTATCGAAGTAATAGAGTTCTATTGCTTCTTAAATCGCGATATCGCATCTCATTTCTATGTTTCGTGATAAGATATAATATTCAATGTGCAGTGTTATGTATACCTCGTATTCCTTTCAAAAGAATGTAAATGCGACACTTCCTTGCTAGGAAATAGCGTTTGCAGATGTCTACGTATCGAAACAATAGAGTTCTAATGCTTCTTCAAACGAGATGTCGCATCTCATTTCTATGTTTCACGATAAGATATAATATTAATAGCAAAGTGTTATGCATTGCTCTTCAACACTTCAAATGCATGTAAATGCGACACTTACTTGCTAGGAAGTGGCGTTTGCATATGACTACGTATCGTAGCAATAGTGTTATAATGCATCTTAAATCTCGATATCGAATCTCATTTCTATGTCTCATGACTAGATATAGTATTCATTGCGAAGTGTCATGTGTACCTCGCATACACTTCAAATGAATGTAAATGGGACACTTCCTTGCTAGGAAATAGCGTTGGCAGATGTCTACGTATCGGAGCAATAGAATTCTAATGCTTCTTAAAACGAGAATTCGCATCTCAATTCTATGTTGCTTGATAAGATATAATTATCATTGCGTAGTGTCATGTATCCCTCGCACACACTTCAAATGAATGTAAATGCGACACTTCCCTTCTAGAAAATTACGTTACCAGATGTCTACGTATCGAAGCGATAGAGTTCTAATGCTTCTTAAAACGCGATATCGCATCTCGTTTCTATGTTTCGTGATAAGATATAATATTCATTGTGGAGTGTTATGTATACCTCGTATTCACTTCAAAAGAATGTACATGCGACACTTCCTTGCTAGGAAATAGTTTTTGCAGATGTCTACGTATCGTAGCATTAGAGTTCTAATGCTTCTCAAAACGCGATATAGCATCTCATTTCTATGTTTCATTATAAGATATAATTTTCATTGCGAAGTATCATGTATACCTCCCATACACTTCAAATTAATGTAAATGCGAAACATCCTTGCTACGAAATTACGTTTCCAGATGTGTACGTATTGAAGCAATAGAGTTCCAATGCTCCTGAAATCGCGAAATCGCAACTCATTTCTATGTCTCATGATAAGATATAATATTCATTGTGCAGTGTTATGTATATCTCGTCTACACTTCAAATGAATGTAAATGCGACATTTCCCTTCTAGAAAATTACGTTACCAGATGTCTACGTATCGAAGCGATAGAGTTCTAATGCTTCTTAAAACGCGATATCGTATATCATTTTTGTGTCTCATGATAAGATATAGCATTCATTGTGCAGTGTTATATATACCTCGCATACACTTCAAATGAATGTAACTGCGACACTTCCTTGCTAGGAAATAGCGTTGGCAGATGTCTACGTATCGTAGCATTAGAGTTCTAATTCTTCTTAAAACGCGATATCGCATCTCATTTCTATGTTTCATGATAAGATATAATATTCATTACGAAGTGTTATGTATTCCACGTCTACACTTCAAATGAGTGTAAATGCGGCACTTCTATGCTAGGAAATAGCGTTTGCAGATGTCTACATATCGAAGCAATAGAGTTCTAATGCTTCTTAGAACGCGATATCGTATATCATTTCTGCGTCTCATGTTAAGATATAGCATTCATTGTGCAGTGTTATATATACCTCGTATTCACTTCAAATGAATGTAAATGCGACACTTCCTTGCTAGGAAATAGCGTTGGCAGATGTCTACGTATCGTAGCATTAGAGTTCTAATGCTTCTTAAAACGCGATATCGCATATCATTTCCATGTTTCATGATAAGAAATAATATTCATTGCGAAGTGTCATGTATACCTGGCACACACTTCAAATGAATGTAAATGCGACAGTTCTCTCTAGAAAATTACGTTACAAGATGTCTACGTATCGAAGCAATAGAGTTCTAATGCTTCTTAAATCGCGATATCGCATCTCATTTCTGTGTTTCATGATAAGATATAATATTCATTGCGAAGTGACATGCATACCTCGTATTCACTTCAAAAGAATGTAAATGCGACACTTCCATGCTAGGAAGAAGCGTTTGCAAATGTCTACGTATCGATGCAATAGAGATCTAATGCTTCTCAAAACGCGATATCGCATCTTATTTCTATGTTCATGATAAGATATAATATTCATTTCGAAGTGTCATGTACACCTCGCATGCACTTAATATGAATGTAAGTGCAACACTTCCTTGCTATGAAATAGCGTTTGCAGATGTCTACATATCGAAGCAATAGTGTTCTAATGCTTCTTAAAAAGAGATATCGCATCTCATTCCTATATACCATGAGATAATTCCTATATACCATAAGATGTAATATTCATTGCGAAGTGTCATGTATACCTCGCATACACTTCAAATGAATGTAAATGCGGCGCATCCTTGCTAGGAAATAGCGATTGCACATGTCTGCGTATCGAAGCAATAGAGTTCTAAAGCTTCTTAAAAGGCGATATCGCATCTCATTTCTATGTGTCATGATAAGATATAATATTCATTGCGAAGTGCCATGTATACTTGGTATTCACCTCAAAAGAATGTAAATACGACACTTCCTTGGTAGGAAATAGCGTTTGCCGATGTCTAGGTATCGTAGCGGTGGATTTCTGATGCTTCTTAAATCGCGATATCGCATCTCATTTCTATGTCTCGTGATAAGGTATAATATTCATTGCGAAGTGTCATGTATACCTCATACCCACTTCAAAAGAATGTAAATGCGACACTTCCTTGCTAGGAAATAGCGTCTGCAGATGTCCACGTATCGTAGAAATAGAGTTCTAATTCTTCTTAAAACGCGATATAGCATCTCATTTCTATGTTTCATTATAAGATATAATATTCATTGCGAAGTGTTGTGTATTCCTCGTCTGCAATTCAAATGAAAGTAAATGCAACACTCCCTTTCTAGGAAATTACGTTTCCAGATATCTGCGTATCGAAGCAACAGTGTTCTAATGCTTCTTAAAACGCGATATCGCATCTCATTTCTATGTTTCATGATAAGATATAATATTCATTGTGCAGTGTTATGTATACCGCGTATTCACTTCACTAGAATGTAAATGCGACACTTCCTTGCTAGGAGATAGCGATTGTAGATGTCTACGTATCGAAGCAATAGAGATCTACCGCTTCTTGAATCGCCATATCGCATGCCATTTCTATGTTCCATGATAAGATATAATATTCATTGCGAAGTGTCTTGTATACCTCGCATACACTTCAAATGAATTTAAATACGACACTTCATTGCTAGGATATAGCGTTTGCAGATGTTTAGGTATCGTAGCAATACAGGTCTAATGCTTGTTAAAACGCGATATCGCATCTCATTTCTATGTTTCATGACAAGATATAATATTCATTTCGAAGTGTCATGAATACCTCGCATACACTTCAAATGAATGTAAATGCGACACTTCCCTGCTGTTTAATAGCGTTTGCAGATGTCTACGCACCGTAGCAATAGAGTTCTAAAGCTTCTTAAGACAAGATATCGCATCTCATTTCTATGTTTCATGATAAAATATAATATTCATTGCGAAGTGTCATGTATACCTCAAATTCACTTCAAAAGAATGTAAATGCGACACTTCCACGCTAGGAAATAGCGTTTGCAGATGTCTACGTAACGTAGCAATAGAGTTCTAATGCTTCTTAAAACGTGATATCGCATCTCACTTCTATGTTTCGTGATAAGAGGTAATATTCATTGCGAAGTGTCATGTATACCTCGAATTCACTTCAAAAGAATGTAAATGCGACACTTCCTTGCTAGGAAATAGCGCTTGCAGATATCTACATATCGAAGCAATAGGTTTCTAATGCTTCTCAAATCGCGATATCACATCTCATTTCTATGTTTCGTAATAAGATATAATATTCATAGCGAAGTGTCATGTATACCTCGTATTCACTTCAGAAGAATGTAAATGCGACACTAGCTTGCAAGGAAGTAGAGTTTGCATATGTCTACGTATCGGTGCAATAGAGTTCTAATGTTCTCAAAACGCGATATCGCATCTCATTCCTATGTAACATGATAAGATATAATATTCATTGCGAAGTGTCTTGTATACCTCCCATACACTTGAAATGAATGTAAATGCGACACTTCCTTCCTAGAAAATATCGTTGGCAGATGTCTACGTATCGTAGCAATAGTGTTCTAATGCTTCTTATATAGCGATATCGCATCTCATATCTATGCTTCATGATAAGATATAATATTCATTGCGAAGTGTCATGTATACCTCGTATTCACCTCAAAAGAATGTAAATGCGACACTTCCTTGCTAGGATATAGCGTTGGCAGGTGTCTACGTATCGAAACAATAGAGTTCTAATGCTTCCTAAAACGAGATGTCGCATCTCATTTCTATGTTTTATGATAAGATATAATATTCATTGTGCAGTGTTATGTATACCTCGCATACACTTCAAATGAATGTAAATGCGACACTTTCTTGCTAGGAAATAGCGTTGGCAGATGTCTACGTATTGAAGGAATAGAGATCTATTGCTTCTTAATTAGCGATATCGCATCTCATTTCCATCTTTCATGATAAGATATAATATTCATTGCGGAGTGTCATGTATACCTCGTATCCACTTCAAAAGAGTGTAAATGTGACACTTCCTTGCTAGGAAGTAGCGTTTGCTCATGTCCACGTATCGAGGAAATAGAGTTCTATTATCCCTTAATTGGCGATATCGCATCTCATTTCTATGTTTCATGATAAGATATAATTTTCATTGTGCAGTGTTATGTTTATCTCGTCTACACTTCAAATGAATGTAAATGCGGCACTTCCCTGCTAGGAAATAGCGTTGGCACATGCCTGCGTATCGAGGCAATAAAGTTCTAATGCTTCTTAAATCGCCAAATCGCATTTCATTTCTATGTTTCATGACAAGATATAATATTCATTGTGGAGTGTTATGTATACCTCGTACTCACTTCAAAAGGATGATAATGCGTCACTTCCTTGCTAGGAAATAGCGTTGGCAGATGTCTACGTATCGAGCAATAGGGTTCAAATGCTTCTGAAATCGCAATATCGCATCTCATTTCTATGTTTCATGATAAGATATAATATTCATTGTGGAGTGTCACTTATACCTCGCATAAACTACAAATGAATGTAAATGCGACACTTCCTTGCTATTAAATAGCGTTTGCAGATGTCTTCATATCGTCCCAATAGATTTCTAGTGCCCTTTTAAATCGCGATATCGCATCTCATTTCTATGTTTCATCACAAGATATAATATTCATTGTGGAGTGTTATGTATACCTCGTATTCACTTCAAAAGAATGTAAATGCGACACTTCCATGCTAGGAAATAGCGTTTGCAGACATCTACCTATCGTAGCAATAGAGTTCTGATGCTTCTTAAACCGCGATATCGCTCCACATTTCTATGTTTCAGGATGAGATATAATATTCATTGTGGAGTGTCATGTATAACTCGTATTCACTTCAAACGGATGTAAATGCGACACTTCCTTGCTAGAGGATAGCGTTAGCAGATGTCTACGTATCGAAGCAATAGTGATCTAATGCTTCTTAAATCGCGATATCGCATCTCATTTCTATGTTTCATGAAAAGATATAATATTCATTGTGCAGTATCATGTATACCTCGTATTCACTTCAAAACGATGTAAATGCGACACTTCCTTGCTAGGAAATAGCGTTGGCAGATGTCTACGTATCGAAGCAATATAGTTGTAATGCTTCATAAGTAGCCATATCGCATCTCAATTCTATGCTTCATGATAAGATATAATATTCGATGTGGAGTGTTATGTATACCTCGTATTCACTACAAAAGGATATGAATGCGACGCTTCCTTGCTAGGAAATAGCGATTGCAGATGCCTACGTGTCGTAGCAGTAGCGTTCTAACGCTTCTTAAAAAGCGATATCGCATCTCATTTCTATGTCGCATGATAAGATATAATATTCATTGCGAAGTGTTATGTAGTCACCGTCTGCACTTGAGATGTATGTAAATGCGACACTTACTTTCAAGGAAATTACGTTTCGAGATGTTTACGTATCGAAGCAATAGATTTGTAATGCTTCATAAGACGCGACATCGCACCTCATTTCTATGTCTCATGATAAGATATAATATTCATGGCGAAGTGCTTTGAATTCATCGTCTACACTTGAAATGTATGTAAATGCGACACTTCCTTGCTTGGAAGTAGCGTTTTCAGATGTCTACGTATCGAAGCAATAGAATTCTAATCCTTCATAAATCGCGATATCGCATCTCACTTGTATGTTTTATGATAAGATATAATATTCATTGCGAAGTGTCATGTATACCTCGCACACACTTCAAATGAATGTAAGTGCGACACTTCCTTGCTAGGATATAGTGATGGCAGATGTCTACGTATCGAAGCCACAGATTTCTAATGCTTCTTAAAGCGAGATATCGCACTCATTTCTATGTTCCATGATAATATATAATATTCATTGCGAAGTGTCTTGTATACCACGCATACACTTCAAGCGTATTAAAAGGCGACACTTCACTGCTAGGTAATAGCGTTTGCAGATGTCTACGTATCGAAGCAATAGATTTCCAATGCTTCTTAAAACGCGAAATCGCTCCCACTTTATATGCTTCATGAAAAGATATAATATTCATTGTGGAGTGTTATGTATACCTCGTATTCACTTCAAAAGAATGTAAATTCGATACTTCCTTGCTAGGAAATAGCGTCTGCATATGTCGACGTATCGAAGCAATAGAGTTCTAATGCTTCTTAAAACGCGATATCGCATCTCATTCCTATGTTTCATGATAAGATATAATATTCATTGTGAAGTGACATGTATACCTCACATACACCTCAAATGAATGTAAATGCCACTCTTCCTTGCTAGGAAATAGCGTTTGCAGATGTCTACGTATAGTAGCAATAGAGTTCTAATGCCATTTAAATCGCGATATCGCATCTCATTTCGAAGTTTCATGATTAGATATAATACTCATTGTGGAGTGTCATGTATATCTCGTATTCACTTCAAAAATATGTAAATGCGACACTTCCTTGCTAGGAAATAGCGTTTGCAGATGTCTCCGTATCGTAGCAATGGAGTTCTAATGCTTCTTAAATCGCGATTTCGCATCTCATTTCTATGTTTCGTGATCAGGTATAATATGCATTGTGGATTGTTATTTATTCCTCGTATTCACTTCAAAAGAATGTAAATGCAACACTTCCTTGCTAGGAAATAGCGTCTGCAGACGTCTACGTATCGTAGCAATATAATTCTAATGCTTCTTAAAACGCGATTTCGTATCTCATTTCTATGATTCATGATAAGATATAATATTCATTGCGAAGTGTCACTTATACCTTGCATACACTTCAAATGAATGTAAATGCGACACTTCCTTGCTAGGAAATAGCGATGGCAGATGTCTACGTATCGAAGCAATAGAGTTCTATTGCTTCCTAAATCGCGATGTCGTATTTCATTTCTATGTTTCGTGATAAGGTACGATATTCGTCGTGGAGTGTTATGTATACCTCGTATTCACTTGAAAGGAATGTAATAGCGAAACTTCCTAGCAAAGAAACAGCGTTTCCAGATGTCTTCGTATCGCAACAATAGAGTTCTAATGCTTCTTAAAACGAGATGTCGCATCTCATTACTATGTTCCATGATAAGTTATAATATTCATTGCCAAGTTTCATGTAAACCTCGTATTCACTTCAAAAGAATGTAAATCCGACACTTCCATGCTAGGAAGTAGCGTTCGCAGATGTCCACGTATAGCAGTAATAGAGTTCTAATGCTTCTTAAACGCGATATCGCATCAAACTTCTATGTTTAATGATAAGATATAATATTCAGTGCGAAGTGTCATGTATTCCTCGTATTCTCTTCAGAGGAATGTAAAGGCGACACTTCCTTGCTAGGAAATACGGATTGCAGATGTCTACGTATCGTAGCAAGTGTTTTAATCCTCCTTAAAACGTGATAATGCATCTCACTTCTATATTTCATGATAAGATATAATATTCATTGTGAAGTGTCATGTATACCTCGCATACACTTCAAATGAATGTAAATGCGACACTTCCTTGCTAGGATATAGCGATGGCAGATGTCTACGTATCGAAGCCACAGATTTCTAATGCTTCTTAAAACGACATAACGCACTCATTTCTATGTTCCATGATAAGATATAATATTCATTGCGAAGTGTCATGTATACCTTGTATTCACTTCAAATGAATGAAAATGCGACACTTCCTTTCTAGGAAATAACGTTTCCAGATGTCTACGTATCGAAGCTGCAGAGTTCTAATGCTTCTTAAAACAAGATATCGCAACTCATTTCTATGTTTAATGATGAGATATAATATTCATTGCGAAGTGTCATGTATACGTCCTATTCACTTCAAGAGAATGTAAATGCTACACTTCCTTCCTAGGAAGTAGCGTTTGCAAATGTCTGCGTATCGAAGCAATAGAGATCTAATGCTTCTTAAATCGCGATATCGCATCTCATTTCTATGTTTCATGAAAAGATATGATATTCATTGTGCAGTGTTATGTGTACCTCGTATTCACTTCAAAAGAATGATAATGCGCCACTTCCTTGCTAGGAAATAGCGTTTGCAGATGTCTATGTATCGTAGCAATACGGTTCTAATTCTTCTTAAAACGCGATATGGCATCTCATTTCTATGTTTCATGATAAGATACTATATTCATTGCGAAGTATCATGTATACCTCGTATTCACTTCAAAACGATGTAAATGCGACACTTCCTTGCTAGGAAATAGCGTTGGCAGATGTCTACGTATCGAAGCAATAGAGTTCTAATGCTGCTTAAATCGCGATATCGCATCTCATTTCTATGTATCACGATAAGATATAATATTCATTGTGCAGTGTTTTGTATACCTCGTATTCGCTTCAAAAGAATGTAAATGCGACACTCCCTTGCTAGGAAATAGCGTTTCCAGATGTCTACGTATCGAAGCAATAGATTTCTAATGCTTCTAAAATCGCGATATCGCATCTCATTTCTATGTTTCATGATAAGATATAATATTCATTGTGCAGTGTTATGTATATCTCGTAATCGCTTCAAAAGAATGTAAATGCGACACTTCCTTGCTAGGAAATAGCGTTTGCTGATGTCTACGTATCGTAGCATTAGGGTTCTAATGCCTCTTAAATCGCGATATCGCATCTCATTTCTATGTTTCATGGTAAGATATAATATTCATTGTGCAGTGATATGTATATCCCGTCTACACTTCAAAAGAATGTAAATGGGACACTCCCTTGCTAGGAAATAGCGTCTGCAGATGTCTACGTATCGTAGAAATGGAGATTTAATTCTTCTTAAAACGCGAGATAGCATCTCATTTCTATGTTTCATGATACGATATAATATTCATTGCGAAGTGTCATGTATACCGCGTATTCACTTCAAGAGAATGTAAATGCTACACTTCCTTGCTAGGAAATAGCGTCTGCAGATGTCTACGTATCGTAGCATTAGGGTTCTAATGCTTCTTAGATCGCGATATCGCATCTCATTTGTATGTTTCATGATAAGGTACAATATTGATTGCGAAGTGTCATGTATACCTCGTATTCATTTCAAAACAATGTAAATGCGACACTTGCTTGCTAGGAAAGAGCGTTTGCAGATGTCTACGTATCGATGCGATAGATTTCAAATGCATCTTAAATCGCGATATCGCATCTCATGACTATGTTTCATGATAAGATATAATATTTACTGCGAAGTGTCATGTATACCTCGTATTCACTTCAAGAGAATGTAAATGCGACACTTCCTTGCTAGGAAATCGCGTTTGCAGATGTCTATGTATCGTAGCAATAGGGTTCTAATTCTTCTTAAAACGCGATATGGCATCTCATTTCTATGTTTCATGATAAGGTACAATATTAATTGCCAAGTGTCATGTATACCTCGTATTCACTTCAAAAGAATGTAAATGCTACACTTCCTTGCTAGGAAATAGCGTTTGCAGGTGCCTACGTATCGAAGCAATAGATTTCTGATGCTGCTTAATTCGCGATATCGCATCTCATTTCTATGTTTCATGATAAGATATAATATTCATTGTGCAGTGTTATGTATATGTCGTAATCGCTTCAAAAGAATGTAAATGCGACACTCCCTTGCTAGGAAGTAGCGTTTGCCGATGTCTACGTATCGTAGCATTAGAGTTCTAATGCCTCTTAAATCGCGCAATCGCATCTCATTTCTATGTTTCATGATACGATATAATATTCATTGTGCAGTGTTATGTATATCCCGTCTACACTTCAAAAGAATGTAAATGCGACACTCCCTTGCTAGGAAATAGCGTCTGCAGATGTCTACGTATCGTAGAAATGGAGATATAATTCTTCTTAAAACGCGAGATAGCATCTCATTTCTATGTTTCATGATAAGATATAATATTCACTGCGAAGTGTCATGTGTACCGCGTATTCACTTCAAGAGAATGTAAATGCGACACTTCCTTGCTAGGAAATAGCGTTTGCAGATGTCTACGTATCGAAGCAATAGAGTTCTAATGCTTCATACGTAGTCATATCGCATCTCATTTCTGTGCTTCATGATAAGATATAATATTCGATGTGGAGTGTTATGTATACCTCGTATTCACTACAAAAGGATATGAATGCGACGCTTCCTTGCTAGGAAATAGCGATTGCAGATGTCTACGTGTCGTAGCAGTAGCGTTCTAACGCTTCTTAAAAAGCGATATCGCATCTCATTTCTATGTCTCATGATAAGATATAATATTCATTGCGAAGTGTTATGTAGTCACCGTCTGCACTTGAGATGTATGTAAATGCGACACTTCCTTTCAAGGAAATTACGTTTCGAGATGTTTACGTATCGAAGCAATAGATTTGTAATGCTTCTTAAGACGCGACATCGCACCTCATTTCTATGTCTCATGATAAGATATAATATTCATGGCGAAGTGTTTTGAATTCATCGTCTACACTTGAAATGTATGTAAATGCGACACTTCCTTGCTTGGAAGTAGCGTTTTCAGATGTCTACGTATCGAAGCAATAGAATTCTAATCCTTCATAAATCGCGATATCGCATCTCTCTTGTATGTTTTATGATAAGATATAATATTCATTGTGGAGTGTTATGTATACCTCGTATTCACTTCAAAAGAATGTAAATGCTACACTTCCTTCCTAGGAAATAGCGTTTGCAGATGTCTACGTATCGAAGCAATAGAGATATAATGCTTCTTAAATCGCGATATCGCATCTCATTTCTATGTTTCATGAAAAGATATAATATTCATTGTGCAGTGTTATGTATATCTCGTAATCGCTTCAAAAGAATGTAAATGCGACACTTCCTTTGTAGGAAATAGCATTTGCAGATGCCTACGTATAGTAGCAATAGAGTTCTAATGCCATTTAAATCGCGATATCGCATCTCATTTCGAAGTTTCATGATTAGATATAATACTCATTGTGGAGTGTCATGTATATCTCGTATTCACTTCAAAAGAACGTAAATGCGACACTTCCTTGCTTGGAAATAGCGTTTGCAGATGTCTGCGTATCGAAGCAATAGAGTTCTAATGCTTCTTAAATCGTCATATCGTATCCCATTTCTATGCTTCATGATAAGATGTAATATTCATTATGGAGTGTTATGCATACCTCGTATTCACTTCAACAGATTGTAAATGCGACACTTCCTTCCGAGGTAATAGCGTCTGCAGATGTTTACGTATCGAAGCAATAGGGTTCTAATGCTTCTTAAAACGCGAAATCGCTCCTCATTTCTATGCTTCATGATAAGATATAATATTCATTGTGGAGTGTTGTGTATACCTCGTACTAACTTCAAAAGAATGTAAATGCGACACTTCCTTGCTAGGAAATAGCGTCTGCAGATGTCTACGTATCGTAGCAATAGAGTTCTAATGCTTCTTAAAACGCGATACCGCTTCTCAGTTATATGCTTCATGATAAGGTATAATATTCATTGTATAGTGTTATGTATACCTCGTATTCACTTCAAAAGACTGTAAATGCGACACTTCCTTACTAGGAAATAGCGCCTGCAGATGTCTACGTATCATAGCAATAGAGTTCTAATGCTTTTTCAAACGCGATACCGCTTCTCAGTTATATGCTTCATGATAAGATATAATATTCAATGTGGAGTGTTATGTATACCTCGTATTCACTTCAAAAGAATATAAATGCGACACATCCTTGCAAGGAAGTATCGTTTGCAGATGTCTACGTATCGAAGCAATAGTATTCCAATGCTTCTTAAATCGCGATATCGCAGCACAATTCTACGTTAGATGAGAAGATATAATATTCATTGTGGAGTGCTATGTATACCTCGTATTGACTTCAAAAGAATGTAAATGCGACTCTTCCTTGCTAGGAAATAGCGTTTGCAGATGTCTACGTATCGAAGCAATAGAGTTCCAGTGCTTCTTAAATCGCGATATCGCATCTCATTTCTATGTTTCATGATAAGATATAATATTCATTGTGGACTGTTATGTATACCTCGTAATCACTTCAAAAGTGTGTAAGTGCAACACTTCCTTGATATGAAATAGCGTTTGCAGATGTCTACATATCGAAGCGACAGAGTTATAATGCTTCTTAAGACGAGATTTCGCATGTCATTTTAATGTTTTATGATATGATATAATATTCATTGCGAAGTGTCGTGTATGCGTCATATTCACTTGAAAAGAATGTAAATGTGACACTTCCTTGCTAGGAAATAGCGTTTGCAGACGTCTACGTATCGTAGCAATAGAGTTCTAATCCTCCTTATATCGCGATACCGCTTCTCAGTTATATGCTTCATGATAAGGTATAATATTCATTGTGGAGTGTTATGTATACCTCGTATTCACTTCAAAAAACTGTAAATGCGACACTTCCTTGCTAGGAAATAGCGTTTGCAGGTGTCTACGTATCGAAGCAATAGAATTCTAATGCTGCTTAAATCGCGATATCGCCTCCCATTTCTATGTTTCATGATAAGATATAATATTCATTGTTCAGTGTTATGTATACCTCGTATTCGCTTCAAAAGAATGTAAATGCGACACTTCCTTGCTAGGAAATAGCGTTTGCAGATGTCTACGTATCATAGCAATAGAGTTCTAATTCTTCTTAAAACGCGATATCGCATCCCATTTCTATGTTTCATGATAAGATACAATATTAATTGCCAAGTGTCATGTATACCTCGTATTCACTTCAAAAGAATGTAAATGCTACACTTCCTTGCTAGGAAATAGCGTTTGCAGGTGTCTACGTATCGAAGCAATAGAATTCTAATGCTGCTTAAATCGCGATATCGCATTCCATTTCTATGTTTCGTGATAAGATATAATATTCATTGTTCAGTGTTATGTACACCTCGTATTCGCTTCAAAAGAATGTAAATGCGACACTTCCTTGCTAGGAAATAGCGTTTGCAGATGTCTACGTAACGTAGCAATTGAGTTCCAATTCTTCTTAAAACGCGATATCGCATCTCATTTCTATGTTCCATGATAAGATACAGTATTAATTGCCAAGTGTCATGTATACCTCGTATTCACTTCAAAGCAATGTAAATGCTACACTTCCTTGCTAGGAAATAGAGTTTGCAGGTGTCTACGTATCGTAGCAATTGAGTTCTAATGCTTCTTAAAACGCCATATCGCAACACACTTCTATGTATCATGATAAGATATAATATTCATTGTGCAGTGTTATGTATACCTCGTACTGACTTCAAAAGAATGTAGTGCGACACTTCCATGCTATTAAACAGTGTTTGCAGTTATCTAAGTATCGAAGCAATAGAGTTCTAATTCTTCTTAAAACGCGATATCGCATCCCATTTCTATGTATCATGATAAGATATAATATTCATTGTGCAGTGTTTTGTATACCTCGTATTCACTTCAAAACAATGTAAATGGGACACTTGCTTGCTAGGAAATAGCGTTTGCAGATGTCTAGGTATCGAAGCAATTGAGTTCTAATGCTGCTTAAATCGCGATATCGCCTCCCATTTCTATGTTTCATGATAAGATATAATATTCATTGTTCAGTGTTATGTATACCTCGTATTCGCTTCAAAAGAATGTAAATGCTACACTTCCTTGCTAGGAAATAGCGTTTGCAGGTGCCTACGTATCGAAGCAATAGATTTCTGATGCTGCTTAATTCGCGATATCGCATCTCATTACTATGTTTCATGATAAGATATAATATTCATTGTGCAGTGTTATGTATATGTCGTAATCGCTTCAAAAGAATGTAAATGCGACACTTCCTTGCTAGGAAGTAGCGTTTGCCGATGTCTACGTATCGTAGCATTAGAGTTCTAATGCCTCTTAAATCGCGCAATCGCATCTCATTTCTATGTTTCATGATACGATATAATATTCATTGTGCAGTGTTATGTATATCCCAGTCTACACTTCAAAAGAATGTAAATGCGACACTCCCTTGCTAGGAAATAGCGTCTGCAGATGTCTACGTATCGTAGAAATGGAGATATAATTCTTCTTAAAACGCGAGATAGCATCTCATGTCTATGTTTCATGATAAGATATAATATTCACTGCGAAGTGTCATGTGTACCGCGTATTCACTTCAAGAGAATGTAAATGCGACACTTCCTTGCTAGGAAATAGCGTTTGCAGATGTCTACGTATCGAAGCAATAGAGTTCTAATGCTTCATAAGTAGTCATATCGCATCTCATTTCTGTGCTTCATGATAAGATATAATATTCGATGTGGAGTGTTATGTATACCTCGTATTCACTACAAAAGGATATGAATGCGACGCTTCCTTGCTAGGAAATAGCGATTGCAGATGTCTACGTGTCGTAGCAGTAGCGTTCTAACGCTTCTTAAAAAGCGATATCGCATCTCATTTCTATGTCTCATGATAAGATATAATATTCATTGCGAAGTGTTATGTAGTCACCGTCTGCACTTGAGATGTATGTAAATGCGACACTTCCTTTCAAGGAAATTACGTTTCGAGATGTTTACGTATCGAAGCAATAGATTTGTAATGCTTCTTAAGACGCGACAGCGCATCTCATTTCTATGTCTCATGATAAGATATAATATTCATGGCGAAGTGTTTTGAATTCATCGTCTACACTTGAAATGTATGTAAATGCGACACTTCCTTGCTTGGAAGTAGCGTTTTCAGATGTCTACGTATCGAAGCAATAGAATTCTAATCCTTCATAAATCGCGATATCGCATCTCACTTGTATGTTTTATGATAAGATATAATATTCATTGTGGAGTGTTATGTATACCTCGTATTCACTTCAAAAGAATGTAAATGCTACACTTCCTTCCTAGGAAATAGCGTTTGCAGATGTCTACGTATCGAAGCAATAGAGATATAATGCTTCTTAAATCGCGATATCGCATCTCATTTCTATGTTTCATGAAAAGATATAATATTCATTGTGCAGTGTTATGTATATCTCGTAATCGCTTCAAAAGAATGTAAATGCGACACTTCCTTTGTAGGAAATAGCATTTGCAGATGCCTACGTATAGTAGCAATAGAGTTCTAATGCCATTTAAATCGCGATATCGCATCTCATTTCGAAGTTTCATGATTAGATATAATACTCATTGTGGAGTGTCATGTATATCTCGTATTCACTTCAAAAGAACGTAAATGCGACACTTCCTTGCTTGGAAATAGCGTTTGCAGATGTCTGCGTATCGAAGCAATAGAGTTCTAATGCTTCTTGAAACGGAATATCGCATCTCATTTCTATGCTTCATGATAAGAAATAATATTCATTGCGAAGTTTCATGTATTCCTCGTATTCACTTCAAATGAATGTAAATGCGACACTTCCTTGCTAGGAAATAGAGATTGCAGATGTCTACGTATCGTAGCAATAGAGTTGTAATGCTACTTGATATGGGATATCGCATCTCATATCTATGTTTCATGATAAGATATAATATTCATTGCGAAGATTCATGTATACCTTGTATTCACTTCAGAGTAATGTAAATGCTGCTCTTCCCTGCTAGGAAATAGCGTTTGCAGATGTCTACGTATCGTAGCAAGCGTGTCATAATGATTCATAAAACGATATATCGCACCTCATTTCTATGTTTCGTGATAACATATAATATTCATTGCGAAGTGTTATGTATACCTTGCATACACTTCAAATGAATGTAAATGCGACACTTCCTTGCTAGCAAATAGCGTTTGCAGATTTCTGCGTATCGTAGCATTATATTTCTATTGCATCTCAAAACGCGATATCGCATCTCACATCTATGTTTCACGATAAGATATAATACTCATTGCGAAGTGTTATGTATTCCTCGCATACACTTCAAATGAATGTAAATGCGACAGTTCCTTGCTAGGACGTAGCGATTGCAGATGTCTACGTATCGAAGCAATAGAGTTCTAATGCTTCTTGAACCGGGATATCGCATCTCATGTCTATGTTTCATGGTAAGATAAAATATTAATTGCGAAGTGTCATGTATACCTTGTATTCACTTCAGAAGAATGTAAATGCGACACTCCCTTGCTAGGAAATAGCGTTTGCAGATTTCTGCGTATCGTAGCATTAGATTTCTATTGCATCCCAAAACGCGATATCGCATCTCATTTCTATGTTTCATGATAAGATATAATATTTATTGTGAAGTGTCACGTATACATCGCATACACTTCAAATGAATGTAAATGCGACACTGCCTTGCTAGGAAATAGCGTTTGCAGACGTCTACGTATCGTAGCAAGCGTGTTATAATGCTTCTTAAAACGAGATATCGCATCTCATTTCTATGATTCATGATAGGATATAATATTAATTGCGAAGTGTCATGTATACCTTGTATTCACTTCAGAAGAATGTAAATGCGACACTTCCTTGCTAGCAAATAGAGTTTGCAGATGTCTACGTATCGTAGCAATAGAGTTGTAATGCTCCTTGAAATGGGATATCGCATCTCATATCTATGTTTCATGATAAGATATATTATTCATTGCGAAGATTCACGTATACCTTGTATTCACTTCAGAGGAATGTAAATGCTACTCTTCCCTGCTAGGAAATAGCGTTTGCAGATGTCTACGTATCGTAGCAAGCGTGTCATAATGATTCATAAAACGATATATCGCACCTCATTTCTATGTTTCGTGATAACATATAATATTCATTGCGAAGTGTTATGTATACCTTGCATTCACTTCAAATGAATGTAAATGCGACACTTCCTTGCTAGCAAATAGCGTTTGCAGATTTCTGCGTATCGTAGCATTATATTTCTATTGCATCTCAAAACGCGATATCGCATCTCACATCTATGTTTCACGATAAGATATAATACTCATTGCGAAGTGTTATGTATTCCTCGCATACACTTCAAATGAATGTAAATGCGACAGTTCCTTGCTAGGACGTAGCGATTGCAGATGTCTACGTATCGAAGCAATAGAGTTCTAATGCTTCTTGAACCGGGATATCGCATCTCATGTCTATGTTTCATGATAAGATATAATATAAATTGCGAAGTGTCATGTATACCTCGCACTCACTTCAAAAGAATGTAAATGCGACACTTCCTTGCTAGGAAATAACGTTTGCAGATGTCTACGTATCGTAGCAATAGAGTTCCTATGCTTCTCATATCGCAAGATCGAATCTCATATCTATGTTTCACGATAAGATATAATATTCATTGTGGAGTGTTATGTATACCTCGCATACACTTCAAATGAATGTAAATGCGACACTGCCTTGCTAGGAAATAGCGTTTGCAGACGTCTACGTATCGAAGCAATAGAGTTCTAATGCTTCTTGAAACGGAATATCGCATCTCATTTCTATGCTTCACGATAAGAAATAATATTCATTGCGAAGTTTCATGTATTCCTCGTATTCACTTCAAATGAATGTAAATGCGACACTTCCTTGCTAGGAAATAGAGTTTGCAGATGTCTACGTATCGTAGCAAGCGTGTTATAATGCTTCTTAAAACGAGATATCGCATGTCATTTCTATGTTTCGTGACATCATATAATATTCATTGCAAAGTGTTATGTATACCTCGCATACACTTCAAAAGAATGTTAATGCGACACTTCCTTGCTAGGAAATAGCGTTTGCAGATTTCTGCGTATCGTAGCATTATATTTCTATTGCATCTTAAAACGCGAGATCGCATCTCATATCTATGTTTCACGATGAGATATAATATTAATTGCGAAGTGTTATGTATACCTCGCATACACTTCAAATGAATGTAAATGCGACAGTTCCTTGCTAGGAAGTAGCGATTGCAGATGTCTACGTATCGAAGCAATAGAGTTCTAATGCTTCTTGAAACGGGATATCGCATCTCATTTCCATGTTTCATGATAAGATATAATATTAATTGCGAAGTGTCATGTATACCTCGCATTCACTTCAAAAGAATGTAAATGCGACACTTCCTTGCTAGGAAATAGCGTTTGCAGATGTCTACGTATCGTAGCAATAGAGTTCTTATGCTTTTTATATCGCAAGATCGAATCTCAGATCTATGTTTCACGATAAGATATAATATTCATTGTGCAGTGTTATGTACACCCCGTATGCACCTCAAAAGAATGAAAATGCGACACTTCCTTGCTAGGAAATAGCGTTTGCAGATTTCTGCGTATCGTAGAATTAGTTTTCTGTTGCATCTCAAAACGCGATATCGCATTACATTTCTATGTTTCATGATAAGATATAATATTTATTGCGAAGTGTCACGTATACATCGCATACACTTCACATGAATGTAAATGCGACACTACCTTGCTAGGAAATAGCGTTTGCAGATGTCTACGTATCGAAGCAATATAGATCTAATGCTTTTCATAACGCGATATCGCATCTCATTTCTATGTTTCATGATAAGATATAATATTTAATGTGGAGTGTTATGTATACCTCGTATTGACTTCAAAAGAATGTAAATGCGACACTTCCTTGCTAGGATATAGCGATGGCAGACGTCTACGTATCGAAGCAACAGAGTTATAATGCTTCTTAAAACGAGGTATGGCATCTCATTTCTATGTTTTATGATAAGATATAATGTCCATTGTGCAGTGTTACGTATACCTCGCATACGCTACAAATGAATATAAATGCGACACTTCCTTGCTAGGAAGTAGCGTCTGCAGATGCCTACGTATCGAAGCAATAGAGTTCTAATGCTTCTTAAATCGCCATGTCGCATCTCATTTCTATGTTTCATGATAAGTTATGATATTCATTGTGGAGTGTTATGTATACCTCGTATTCACTTCTAAAGAATGTAAATGCGACACTTCCTTCCTAGGAAATTGCTTCTGCAGATATCTACGAATCGTAGCAATAGTTTTCTAATGTTTCTTAAAACGAGTTATCGCATCTCATTTCTATGCTTTAGGATAAGATATAATATTCATTGCGGAGTGTCATGTATACTTCGTATTCACTTCAAATGAATGTAAATGCCACACTTCCTTGCTAGGAAATAGCGTTTGCAGATGACTACGTATCGAACCAATAGACTTCTAATGCGCCTTAAATCGTCTTATCACATCTCATTTCTATGTTTCATGATAATATATAATATTCATTGCGAAGTGTCATGTATACCTCGTATTCCTTTCAATAGAATGTAAATGCGACACTTCCTTCCTAGGAAATAGCGTTTGCAGACTCCTACGTATCGAAGCAATGGAGTTCTATTGCTTCCTAAATCGCGATATCGCATCTCATTTGTATGTTTCATGATAAGATATAATATTCATTGTGGAGTCTTATGTATACTTCCTATGCGCTTTAAAAGAATGTAAATGCGACACTTCCTTGCTAGGAAGTAGCGTTTGCAGATGTCTACGTATCGAACCAATAGACTTCTAATGCGCCTTAAATCGTCATATCACATCTCATTTCTATGTTTCATGATAATATATAATATTCATTGCGAAGTGTCATGTATACCTCGTATTCCTTTCAATAGAATGTAAGTGCGACATTTCCTTGCTAGGAAATAGCGTCTGCAGATATCTATGGATCGTAGCAATGGTGTTCTAATTCTTCTTAAAACGCGATATCGCGTCTCATTTCAATGTTTCAAGATAAGATATAATATTCATTGCGAAGTGTCTTGTATACCTCGCGTACACTTCAACTGAATGTAAATGCGACACTTCCTTGCTAGGAAATAGCGTTGGCAGATGTCTACGTATCGAAGCAATAGATTTCTAATGCTGCTTATATCGCGATATCGCATCTCATTTCTATGTTTCATGATAAGAAATAATATTCATTGTGTAGTGTTATCTATACCTCGTATTCACTTCAAAAGAATTATAATGCGTCACATCCTTGCTAGGAAATAGCATTTGTAGATGCCTACGTATGGAACCAATAGAATTATAATGCTTCTTAAATCGTCATATCGCATCTCATTCCTATGATTCATGATAAGATATCATATTCATTGCGAAGTGTCATGTATACCTCGTATTCCTTTCAATAGAATGTAATTGCTACACTTCCTTGCTAGGAAGTAGCGTTTGCAGATGTCTACCTATCGAAGCAATAGATTTCTAATGCACCTTATATCGTCATATCAAATCTCATTTCTATGTTTCATGATAAGATACAATACTCATTGCGAAGTGTCATGTATACCTCGCATACACTTCAAATGAATGTAAATGCGACACTTCCTTGCTAGGACATAGCGCTTGCAGATGTCTACGTGTCGAAGCAATAGTGTTCAAATGCTTCTTAAAACTCGATATCGCATCACACTTCTATGTTTCATGATAAGATATAACATTCATTGCGAAGTGTCATATATACCTCGCATAGGCTTCAAACGAATGTAAATGCGACACTTCCTTCCTAGGAAATAGCGTTGGCAGAAGTCTACGTATCGAACCTATAGAGTGCTAATGCTTCTTATATCGCCATACCGCATCGCATTTCTATGTTTCATGATAATATATAATATTCATTGTGGAGTGTTATGTATACCTCGCATTCACTTCAAATGATTGTAAATGCGACACTTCCTTGCTAGGAAATAGCGTTGGCAGATGTCTACGTATCGAAACAATAGTGTACTAATGCTTCTTAAAACGCGATATCGCACCCCATTTCTATGTTTCATGATAAGATATAATATTCATTGCGGAGTATCATGTATACCTCGTTTTCACTTCAGATGAATGTATATGCGACACTTCCATGCTAGGAAATAGCGTTTGCAGATGTCTACGTATCGTAGCAATAGGGTTCTAACGCTTCTTAAAACGCGATATCGATCCTCATTTCTTGGTTTCATGATAAGATATAATATTCATTGTGGAGTGTTAAGTATACCTCGTATTCACTTCAAAAGAATGTAAATGCGACACTTCCATTCTAGGAAATAGCGTTTGCAGATGTCTTCGTACCGTAGCATTAGAGTTCTAATGCTTCTCAAAACGCGATATTGCATCTCATTTCTATGTTTCATGATAAGACATAATATTCATTGCGAAGGGTCTTGTATACCTCGCATACACTTCAAATGAATTTAAATGCGACACTTCATTGCTAGCAAATAGCGTTGCCAGATGTCTACGTATCGAAGCAGTAGACATCTTATGCTCCTTAAAACGCGTTATCGCATGTCATTTCTATGTTTCATGATAAGATATAATATTCATTGCGAAGTGTCATGTATACCTCGTATTCAATCCAAAAGAATGTATTTGCGACACTTCCATGCTACGAAATAGCGTTTGCAGGTGTCTACGTATCGTAGCCATAGAGTTCTAATGCTTCTTAAATCGCGATATCGCATCTAATTTCTATGTTTCGTGATATGGTATAATACTCATCGTGGAATGTTATGTATATCTCGCATACACTTCAAATGAATGTAAATGCGACACTTTTTTGCTAGGAAGTAGCGTTTGCAGATGCCTACTTATCGATGCAATAGATTTCTAATGCTTCTTAAATCGCCATATAGCATCTCATTTCTATGTTTCATGATAAGATATAATATTCATTACAAAGTTTCATGTTTACCTTGTATTCACTTCAGTGGAATGTAAATGCGACCCTTCCTTGCTAGGAAATAGCGTTTGCAGATGTCTACGTATCGTAGCAAGCGTGTCAATGATTCTTAAAACGAGATATCGCATCTCATTTCTATGTTTCATGATAACATATAATATTCATTGCGAAGTGTTATGTATACCTCGCATACACTTCAAATGAATGTAAATGCGACACTTCCCTGCTAGGAAATAGCGTTTGCAGATGTCTACGTATCGTAGCAATAGAGTTGTAATGCTTCTTATATCGCGAGATCGCATCTCACTTCGATGTTTCATGATAAGATCTAATATTCATTTCGAAGTTTCATGTATTCCTCGTATTCACTTCAAATGAATGTAAATGCGACACGTCCTTGCTAGGAGATAGCGTTTGCAGATGCCTACGTATCGGAGCAATAAAGTTCTAATGCATCTTATATCGCGATATCTCATCTCATTTCTATGTTTCATGATAAGATATAATGTTGATTGGGGACTGTTATGTATCCCTCGTATTCACATCAAAGGAATGTAAATGCGACACTTCCATGCTAGGAAATAGCGTTTCCAGATGTCTACGTATCGAAGCCATAGAGTTCTCATGCTTCTCAAAAGTCAATACCGCATCTCATTACTATGTTTCATTATATGATATAATATTCAATGTGCAGTGTTATCTCTACATCGTATTCACTCCAAAAGAATGTAAATGCGACACTTCCTTGCTAGGAAATAGCGTTTGCAGATGTCTACGTATCGTAGCAATAGAGTTCTAATGCTTCTTAAATTCGATATCGCTTCTCATTTCTATGTTTCACGATAAGATATACTATTCATTGTGGAGTGTTATGCATATCTCGTATTCACTTCAAAAGAATGTAAATGCGACACTTCCTTGCTAGGAAGTAGCATTTGTAGATGTCTACGAATCGAAGTAATAGTGTTCTAATGCTTCTTAAATCGCGATATTGCTTCTCATTTCTATGTTCCATGATAAGATATAATATCCATTGTGGAGTGTTATGTATACCACGTATTCACTTCAAAAGAATGTAAATGCGACACTTCCTTTCTAGGAAATAGCGTTTGTAGATGTCTACGTATCGTAGCAATAGTCTTCTAGTGCTACTTAAAACGCGATATTGCATCTCATTTCTATGGTTCGTGATAATATATAATATTCATTGCGCAGTGTTATGTACACCTCGTACTCAACTCAAGTGAATGTAAATGCGACACTTCCTTGCTATGGAATAGCGTCTGCAGATGTCTACGTATCGTAGCAATAGAGATCTAAAGCTTCCCAAAACGCGATACCGCATCTCATTTCTATGTTTCATGATAAGATGTAATATTCATTGCGTAGTGTCATGTATACCTCCTATTCACTTCAAAAGAATGTAAGTGCAACACTTCCTGGCTAGGAAATAGCGTTTGCAGATGTCTACGCATCGTAGCAATGGTGTTCTAATGCTTCTTAAAACGCGATATCGCATCACACTCCTATGTTTCATAATAAGGTATAATATTCATTGCGAAGTGTCTTGTATAACTCGCGTACACTTCTAACGAATGTAAATGCGACACTTCCTTGCTAGGAAATAGTGTTGGCAGATGTCTACGTATCGAAGCAACAGAATTCTAATGCTTCTTAAATCGAGTTATCGCATCACAATTCTATGTTGCTTGATAAGGTATAATTATCATTGCGTAGTGTCATGTATACCTCGTATTCGCTTCAGAAGGATGTATATGCGACACTCCCTTGCTAGGAAGTAGCGTTTGCAGATGTCTACGAATCGAAGCAACAGTGTTCTAGTGTTTCTTAAATCGAGATATCGCATATCATTTCTATGATTCATGATAAGATTTAATATTCATTGTGCAGTGTTATGTATACCTCTTACTCACTACAAAAGAGTGTAAATGCGACACTTCCTTGCTAGGAAATAGCGTTTGCAGATGTTTACGTATCGTAGCATTAGAGTTCTAATTCTTCTCAAAACGCGATATTGCACCTCATTTCTATGTTTCATGATAAGATATAATATTCATTGTGCAGTGTTATGTATATCTCGTATTCACTTCTAAAGAATGTAAATGCGACACTTCCTTGTTAGGAAATAGCGTCCGCAGATATCTACGTATCGTAGCAACAGAGTTCTAATGCTTCTTAACTCACCATATCGCATCTCATTTCTATGTTTCATAATAAGATATAACATTCATTAGGAAGTGTCATGTATATCTGGCATACACTTCAAATGAATGTAAACGCAACACTTCCTTGCTAGGAAATAGCGTTTGCAAATGTCTACGTATGGTAGCATTAGGGTTCTAAATCTTTTCAACACGCGATATCGCATCTCATTTCTATGTTTCATGATAAGATATAATATTCATTCTGAAGTGTCTTTTATACCACGCATACACTTCAAACGAATTAAAAGGCGACACTTCCTTTCTAGGAAGTAGCGTTTGCAGATGTCTACGTATCGAAGCAATAGAGTTCTAATGCTTCTTAAATCGCGATATCGCACCTCACTTCTACGTTTCATGATAAGATATAATATTCATTGTGCAGTGTTATGTATACCTCGTCTACACTTCCTAAGAATGTAAATGCGACACCTCCTTGCTAGGAACTAGCGATTGCAGATGTCTACGTATCGAAGCAATAGAGTTCTAATGCGTCTTAAATCGTCATATCGCGTTTCATTCCTATGTTTTATGATAAGATATAATATCCATTGTGCAGTGTTATGTATACCGCGTATTCACTTCAATAGAATGTAAATGCGACACTTCCTTGCTAAGAAATAGCGTTTACAGATGTCTACGTATCGTAGCATTAGAGTTCTAATCCTTCTTAGAACGCGAAATCGCTCCTCATTTCTATGCTTCATGATCAGATATAATATTCATTGTGGAGTGTTATGTACATCTCGTATTCACTTCAAAAGAATGTAAATGCGACACTTCCTTGCTGGGAAATAGCGACTGCAGATGTCTATGTATCGTAGCAATAGAGTTCTAATGCTTCTTAAAACGGGATATCGCATCTCATATCTATGTCTCACGATAAGATATTATGTTCATTGCGAAGTGTTATGTATTCCTTATCTACGCTTCAAATGTCTGTAAATTCGACACTTCCTTTGTAGGAAATAGCGTTTCCAGATGTCTACGTACCGAAGCAATAGAGTTCTAATGCTTCTTGAATCGCCATATCGCATCTCATTTCTATGATAAGACATAATGTTCATTGCGAAGTGTCATGTATACCACGTATTAAATTCAAAAGAATGTAAATGCTCCACTTCCTTCCAAGGAAATAGCGTTTGCAGATGTCTACGTCTCGAAGCAATAGAGTTCTAATGCTACTTAAATGGCGATATCGCATCTCATCTCTATGTTTCATGATAGGATATAATATGCATTGCGTAGTGTCATGTATACCTCGTATTCAGTTCAAAATAGTGTAAATGCGACACTTCCTTGCTAGGAAGTAGCGTCTGCAGATATCCACGTATCGTAGCAGTAGAGTTCTAATGCTTCTTAGAACGAGATATCGCAACTCATTTCTATGTTTGATGATAAGGTATAATATTCGTTGCGAAGTGTTATGTATTCCTCGTCTACACTTCAAAAGAATGTAAATGCGACACTTCCTTGCTAGGAAGTAGCGTTTGCAGATGTCTACATATCGAAGCAATAGATTTCTAATGCTTCTTAAAACGGGATATCGCATCTCATATCTATGTCTCACGATAAGATATTATGTTCATTGCGAAGTGTTATGTATTCCTTATCTACGCTTCAAATGTCTGTAAATTCGACACTTCCTTTGTAGGAAATAGCGTTTCCAGATGTCTACGTACCGAAGCAATAGAGTTCTAATGCTTCTTGAATCGCCATATCGCATCTCATTTCTATGTATCATGATAAGATATAACATTCATTGTGCAGTGTTATGTATACCTCGTATTCGCTTCAAAATAATGTAAATGCGAAACTTCCTTGCTAGGAAATAGCGATGTCAGATGTCTACATATCGAAGCAACAGAGTTCTATTGGCTCTTAAATCGCCATATCGCATCTCATTTCTATGTTTCATGATAAGATATAATATTCGTTCTGGAGTGTTATGTATATCTCGTATTCACTTCTAAACATTGAAAATGCGACATTTCCTTGCTAGGAATTAGCGTCTGCAGATGTCTATGTATCGTAGCAATAGAGTTCTAATGCTTCTTATAACGCGAAATCGCTCCTCATTTATATGCTTCCTGATAAGATATACTATTCATTGTGGAGTGTTATGTATACCTCGTATTCACTTCAAAAGAATGTAAATGCGACACTTCCGAGCGAGGAAATAGCGTCTGCAGACGTCTACGTTCGAAGCAATAGAGTTCTAATGCTTCTTAAACCGCGATGTCGCATCTCATTTCTATGTTTCATCATAAGATATAATATTCATTGCAAAGTGTCATGTATACCTCGTATTCACTTCAAATGAATATAAATGCTACTCTTCCTTTCTAGGAAACTACGCTTCCAGATGTCTACGTTTCGAAGCAATAGTGTTCTAATGCTTCTTAAAACGCGATATCGCATCTCATTTCCATGTTTCATGATAAAATATAATATTCATTGTGCAGTGTTATGTATACCTCGTATTCGCTTAAAAAGAATGTAAATGCGACACTTCCTTGCTAGGAAATAGCGATTGCAGATGTCTACGTATCATAGCATTAGAGTTCTAATGCTTCTTAAATCGCGATATCGCATCTAATTTCTATGTTTCATAATAAGATATAATATTCATTGTGCAGTGTTATGTATGCCTCGTATTCACTTCAAAAGAATGTAAATGCGACACTTCCTTGCTAGGATATAGCGTTTGCAGATATCTACGTATTGTAGAGGTAGGGTTCTAATAATTTCTAAAACGCGATATCGCCCCACATTTCTATGTTTCATGATGAGATATAATATTCATTGTGGAGTGTCATGTATACATCGCATACACTTCAAATGAATGTAAATGCGACACCTCCTTGCTAGGAAATAGCGTTTGCAGATGTCTACGTATCGCAGAAACAGTGCTTTAATGCTCCTCAAAACACGATATCGCATCTGATTTCTACGTTTCATTATAAAATATAATATTCAATGCGAAGTTTTATGTATTCCTCTTCAGCACATCAAATGAATATAAATGCGAAACTTCCTTCCTAGGAAATAGCATTGCAGGTGTCTACGTATCGTAGCACTAGAGTTCTAATGCTTCTCAAAACGCGATATCGCATTTCATTTCTATGTTTCATGGTAAGATTTAATACATATTGCGAAGTGTCTTGTATATCTCGCATACACTTCAAACGAATTTAAATGCGACACTTCATTGCTAGGAATTAGCGTTTGCAGATGTCAATGTGTCGAAGCAATAGAGTTCTAATGCTCATTAAAACTCGATATCGCATCTCATTTCTATGCTTCGTGATAAGGTATAATATTAATTTTGGAGTGTTGTTTATACCTCGCATTCACTTCAAAAGAATGTAAGTGTGACATTTCCTTGCTAGGAAATAGCGATTGCAGATGTCTACGCATCGTAGCAATAGAGATCTAACGCTTCTTAAAACGCGGTATCGCATCTCATTTCTATGTTTCATGATAATATATAATATTCATTGCGAAGTGTCATGTATACCTCGTATTCACTTCAAAAGAATGTGAATGCGACACTTCCTTGTTAGGAAGTAGAGTTTCCAGATGTCTAGGTATCGAAACAATTGAGTTCTAATGCATCTTAAAACGAGATGCCGCATCTCATTTCTATGTTTCATGATAAGATGTAATATTCATTGAGAAATGTCATATATATTTCGTATTCACTTCAAGAGAACGTGAATGCGAAACTTCCTTGCGAGGAAGTAGCGTTTGCAGATGTCTATGTATGGAAGCAATGGGGTTCTAATGCTTCTTAAAACGCGATATCGCTCCTCATTTCTATGTTTCATGATAAGATATAATATTCATTGCGAAGTGTCATGTATACCTCGCATACACTTCAAATGAACGTAAGTGCGACACTTCCTTGCTAGGAAATAGCGCTTGCAGATGTCTACGTATCGAAGCAATAGGGATCTAATTCTTCTTAAATCGCGATATCCCATTACATTTCTATGTTTCTTTATTAGGAATAAAATTCATTGTGGAGTGTTATGCATACCTCGTATTCACTTCAAAGGAATGTAAATGCGACACTACCTTGCTATTAAATAGCGTTTGCAGATGACAACGTATCGTAGCAATAGTGTTCTAATGCTTTTTAAAACGCGATATCGCATCTTACGTCTATGTTTCATGATAAGATATAATATTCATTGCGAAGTGTCATGAATACCACATATTCACTTCAAAAGGATGTAAATGCGACACTTTCTTTCTAGAAAATGGCGTTTCCAGATGTCTACGTATCGAAGCCATAGATTTCTAATGCTTCTTAAAACGGGATACCGCATCCCCTTTCTCTATTTCAAGATAAGATATAATATTCATTGCGAAGTGTCACTTACACCTCGCATACACTTCAAGCGAATGTAAATGCGGCACTTCCTTCCTAGGAAATAGCGTTTGCAGATGTCTACGTATCGTAGCAATAGATTTCCAATGCTTCTCAAAGCATGATATCGCATCCCATTTCTATGTTTCATGATAAGATATAATATTCATTGCGAAGTGTTACTTATACATCGCATACACTTCATATGAATGTAAATGCGGCAGTTTCTTCCTAGGAAATAGCGTTTGCAGATGTCTTCGTATCGAAGCAATAGAGTTCTAATGCTGCTCAAAACGCAATATCGCATCTCATTTCTATGTTTCATGATAAGATATAGCATTCACTGCGAAGTGTCATGTATACCTCGCATACACTTCAAATGAAAGTAAATGCGACACATCCTTGCTAGGAAATAGCGTTTGCAGATGTCTACGTATCGAAGCAATAGAGTTCTAATGCTCCTTAAATCGCGATATCGCATCTCATTTCCATGTTCCGTGATAAGATATAATATTCATTGCGAAGTGATATGTATTGACCGTCTTCACTTGAAATGAATGTAAATGCGACACTTCCTTCCTAGGAAATTACGTTTCCAGATGTCTACGTATCGAAGCTAGAGTTCTAATGCTTCTCAAAACGCGATATAGCATCGTATTTCTATGTCTCATGATAAGATATAATATCCATTGCGAAGTGTTATTTATTCCTCGTCTACACTTCAAATGAATGTAAGTAAGACACTTCCTTCCTAGGACATTACGTTTCCAGATGTCTACGTGTCGAAGCAATAGAGTTCTAGTGCTTCTTAAAACGCGATATCGCATCTCATTTCTATGTTTCATGATAATATATAATAATCATTGCGAAGTGTCATGTATATTTCGCATTCACTTCAAATGAATGTAAATGCGACACTGCCTTGCTAGGAAATAGCGTCTGCAGACGTCTACCTATCTATGCAATAAAGTTCTAATGCCTCTTAAATCGCGATATCGCATCTCATTTCTATGTTTTAGGATAAGATATAACATTCATTGCGAAGTGACATGTATACCTCGCATACACTTCAAATGAATGTAAATGCGACACTTCCTTGCTAGGAAATAGCGATTGCAGATGTCTACGTATCGAAGCAATAGAGTTCTAATGCTTCTTGAAACGGTATATCGAATCTCATTACTGTGTTTCATGATAAGATATATTATTAATTGCGAAGTTTCATGTATTCCTCGTATTCACTTCAAATGAATGTAAATGCGACACTTCCTTGCTAGGAAATAACGTTTGCAGATGTCTACGTATCGAAGCAATAGAGTACTAATGCTTCTTAATTCGCGATATCGCCTCTCATTTATATGTTTCATGACAAGATTTAATATTAATTGCGGAGTGTCATGTTTACCTCGTATTCACTTAAAAGAATGTAAATGCGACACTTCCTTGCTAGGAAGTAGCGTTTGCAGATGTCTACGTATCGAAACAATAGTGTTCTAATGCCTCTTAAAACACGATATCGCATCCCATTTCCGTGCTTCATGATAAGATATAATATTCATTATAGAGTGTTATGTATACCACGTATTCACTTCAAAAAATTGTAGATGCGACTCTTCCTTGTTAGGAAATAGCGTTTACAGATGTCTACGTATCGTAGCAATAGATATCTGATGCCTCTTAAAACGCGATATCGCATCCCATTTATATGTTTCATGATAAGATATAGTATTCATTGCGAAGTGTCATGTATACCTTGCATACACTTCAAACGACTGTAAATGCGACACTTCCTTGCTAGGAAATAGCGTTGGCAGATGTCTACGTATCGAAGCAATAGAGATCTAATGCTTCTTAAAACGCGATATCGCATCTCATTTCTATGTCTCATTATAAGATATAATATTCATTGCGAAGTGTTTTGTATTTCTCGTCTACACTTCAAATGAATTTAAATGCCACACTTCCTTCCTATGAAATAGCGTTTCCGACTGTTCAATTCAACGCTTTTCAATTCTATATTTCATGATAAGATGCAATATTCACTGCGAAGTGTTATGTATAACTCGTCTATACGTCAAATGAATGCAAATGCCACACTTCCATGCTAGGAAGTAGCGCTCCCAGATCTCTACGTATTGAAGCACTTTTCTAATGCTTTTTAAAACGCGATATCGCATCTCATTCCTATGTTTCATCGTATAATATGATATTAAATGCGAAGTGATATGTATAGCTGGCCTACACTTCAGTAGAAAGTAAATACGACACTTCCTTGCTGGGAAATGCGTTTCCAGATGTCTACGTTTTGAAGCAATAGAGTTCTAATGTTTCTTAAAATGCGATATCGCTTCTCATTTCTATGTTTCATGATAAGATTCAATTGTCATTTAGAAGTGTTGTGTATACCTCGTCCACATTTCAAAAGAATGTAAATTCCACACTTCATGGCTAGGAAATAGCGTTTCCAGAAGTCTACGTATCGCAGCAATAGAGTTCTAATCATTCTTCAAACGCGATAACGCATCTCATTTCTACGTTTCATGGTAAGATATAATATTCATTGCGAAGTGTTATGTATACCTCGTCTACGCTTCAGAAGGATGTAAATGCCACACTTCCTTGCAAGGAAATAGCGTTTGCAGATGTCGACGTATCGAAGCAATAGAGTTCTAATGCTTCTTAAAACGCGACATCGCATCTCATTTCTATGTTTCATGATAAGGTATAATATTCATTGCAAAGTGTCTTGTATGCAAATGCGACACTTCCTTGTTAGGAAATAGCGTTGGCAGATGTATACGTACCGAAGCAATAGAGTTCAAATGCTTCCTAATTCGCTATATCGCATCTCAATTCTATGTTTCGTGATAAGATATAATATTCATTGTGAAGTGTTATGTATACCTCGTATTCACTTCAGAAGAATGTAAATGCGACACTTCCTTGCTATAAAATATCGCTTGCAGATGTCTACGCATCGTAGCAATGGGGTTCTAATGCTTCTTAATACGCGATATCGCATCACATTTCTATGTTTCATGATGAGATATAATATTCATTACGAAGTGTTATGTATTCCTCGTCTACACTTCAATTGAATGTAAATGCGACACTTCCTTGCTAGGAAATAGCGTTTGCAGATGTCTACGTATCGGAGCAATAGGGTTCCAATGCTTCTTAAAACGCGATATCGCATCTCATTTCTATGTTTCATGATAAGATATAATATTCATTGCGGAGTGTCATGCATACCTCGTATTCAATTCAAAACAATGTAAATGCGACACTTCCTTGCTAGGAAGCAGCGTTTGCAGATATCTAGGTATCGAAGCAATAGTGTTCTAATGCTGCCTAAATCGCGATATCGCATCTCATTTATATGTTTCATGATAAGATACAATATTCATTATGCAATGTTATGTATACCTCGTAGTCAACTTCAAAGGAATGATAATGCGTCACTTCCTTGCTAGGAAATAGCGTTTGCAGATGTCTATGTGTCATAGCAATAGAGTTCTAATTCTTCTTAAAACGCGATATCGCATCACATTTCTATGTTTCATGATAAGATACAATATTCATTGCGAAGTGTCATGTGTACCTCGTATTCACTTGAAAACGATGTAACTGCGACACTTCCTTGCTAGGAAATCGCGTTTGCATATGTCTACGTATCGAAGCAATAGAGATCTACTGCTTCTTAAACCGCCATATCGCATCTCATTTCTATGTTTCATGATAAGATATAATATTCATTGTGGAGTGTTATTATAACCTCGTATTCACTTCAAGAGAATGTAAATGCGTCACTTCCTTGCTAGGAAACAGCGTTGGCAGATGTCTACGTTTCGAGCAATAGATTTCTAATGCTTCTTAAAACGCGATATCGCATCTCATTTCTATGTCTCATGATAAATATATAATATTCATTGGGCAACATAAATGCGGAACTTCCTTGCTAGGAAATAGTGTTGGCAGATGTCTACGTATCGAAGAAATAGAGGTCCTATGCTTCTGAAAACGCGATAACGCATCTCATTTCTATGTTTCATGATAAGATATAATATTTATTGCGAAGTGTCACTTATACCTCGTATTCACTTCAAATGTATGTAAATGCGACACTTCCTTGCTAGGAAGTAGCGTTTGCAGATGTCTACGTATCGAAACAATAGAGTTCTAATGCTTCTTAAAACGCGATATCGCATAGCATTTCTATGTCTCATTATAAGATAAAATATTCATTGCGGAGTGTCATGTATACCTCGTATTCACTTGAAAAGAATGTAAATGCGGCACTTCCTTGCTAGGAAGTAGCGTTTCCAGATGTCTAGGTATTGAAACAATGGAGTTCTAATGCATCTTAAAACGAGATGTCGCATCTCATTTCTATGTTTCATGACAAGATATAATATTCATTGCGGAGTGTCATGTATACCTCGTATTCACTTGAAAGTAATGAAAATGCGGCACTTCCTTGCTAGGAAATAGCGTTTCCAGACATCTACGTATCGTAGCAATAGAGATCTAATGCTTCTTAAAGAGCGATATAGCTTCCCATTTCTATGTTTCATGATAATATATAATATTCATTGCGAAGTGTCTTGAATACCTCGCATACACTTCAAATGAATGTAAATGCGACACTTCCTTGCTAGGAAATAGCGGTGGCAGTTGTCTACGTAACGAAGCAATAGTGTTCTAATGCTTCTTAAATCGCGATATCGCATATCATTTCTATGTTTCATGATAAGATATAATAATAATTGTGGAGTGTTATGTATACCTCGCATACACTTCAACTGAATGTAAATGCGACACTTCCTTGCTGGGAAACAGAGTTTGCAGATGTCTACGTATCGAAGCAATAGAGTTCTAGCGCTTCTTAAATCGCGATATCGCATCTCATTTCTGTGACTCATGATATGATATAATATTCATTGCGAAGTGTTATGTATACCTCGTATTCACTTCAAATGAATGTAAATGCGACACTTCCTTCCTATTAAATAGCGTTTGCAGATGTCTGCGTATCGAAGCAGTAGTGTTCTAATGCTTCTTAAAACAGGATAACGCATTTCATTTCTATGTTTCATGATAAGATATATCATTCATTGCGAAGTTACATGTATACCTCGTATTTACTTCAAGAGAATGTAAATGCGACACTTCCTTGCCAGGAAATAGCGTTTGCAGATGTCTCCGTATCGAAGCAATAGGATTGTAATGCATCTTAAAACGAGATGTCGCATCTCATTTCTATGTTTCGTGATAAGATATAATATTAATTGCGAAGAGTCACGTATACGACGTATTCACTTCAAAAGAATGTAAAGGCGACACTTCCTTGCTATTAAATAGCGTTTGCAGATGTCTACGTATCGAATCAATAGAGTTCTAATGCTTCTTAAAACGAAATTTCGCAGCTCATTTCTATGTTTCATGATAAGATATAATATTCATTGCGAAGTGTCATGTATACCTCGTACTCACTTCAAAGGAATGTAAATGCGGTACTTCCCTCCTATTAAATAGCGTTTGCAGATGTCTACGCATCGTAGCAATAGAGTTCTAAAGCTTTTTAAAACAACATATCGCATCTCATATCTATGTGTCATGATAAGATATAATATTCATTGCGAAGTGTCAAGTATATCTCGTATTCGCTTCAAAAGAATGTAAATGCGACACTTCCTTGCTAGGAAATAGCGTCTCCACATGTCTACGTATTGAAACAATAGAGTTCTAATGCTTCTTAAAACGAGATGTCGCATCTCATTTCTATGTTTCATGGTAAGATAAAATAATCATTGCGTAGTGTCACTAATACCTCGCATACACTTCAAATGAATGTAAGTGCGACACTTCGTTGCTAGGATATAGCGATGGCATATGCCTGCGTATCGAAGCAACAGAGTTCTGTTGCTTCTTAAATCGCGATATCGCATCTCATTTCTATGTTTCATGATAATATATAATATTCATCGTGGAGTGTTATGTATACCTCGTATTCACTTCAAAAGAATGTAAATGCGACACTTCCTTGCTTGGAAGTAGCGTTTGCAGATGTCTACGTATCGAAACAATAGAGTTCTAATGCTTCTTAAAACGAGATGTCGCATCTCATTTCTATGTTTCATGGTAAGATAAAATAATCACTGCGAAGTGTCACTTATACCTCGCATACACTTCAAATGAATGTAAATGCGACACTTCATTGCTAGGAAATAGCGTTTGCAGATGTCTGCGTATCGCAGAAACAGTGTTCTAATGCTTCATAAAACGCGATACCGGATCCCATTTCTATATTTCATGATAAGATATAATATTCATTGGGAAGTGTCATGTATACTTCGTATTCACTTCAAAAGAATGTAAATGCGACACTTGCTTGCTATGAAATAGCGTTTCTACATGTCTACGTATAGAAGCAATAGAGCTTTAATGCTCCTTAAAACGAGATGTCGCATCTAATTTCTATGTTTCATGATAAGATATAATTACCATTGCGAAGTGTCTCGTACTCACTTCAAAAGAATGTAAATGCGACACTTCTTTGCTAGGACGTTGCGTTTGCAGATGTCTACGTATCGATGCAGTAGAGTTCTAATGCTTCTTAAATCGCGATATCCCATCTCATTTCTATGTTTCATGGTAAGATATAATATTCATTGCGAAGTGGCATGTATACCTCGCATACACATCAAATGAATGTAAATGCGACACTTCCGTGCTAGGAAGTAGTGTCACGTCCTGGCGAACAGATTATTCGTATCCCAGGAGACTGTATGACACAAGCTTTTTAGTCGAAAATTCGGTCCGGTATAAAACGCGTATGACCGGGTTCGTCGATTCTGGCAAGACGCGGCCACCGTAAACAATCGCGTACGCGTGTAAGGAGGGATTTTACTTACCTTTCGCTGATTTCCCTCTTCTGCTTTCAGATGTGGCGATCGTCGAGTGTCGTTTTCGGGGGAGGAGTCGGCGTATGGCTGGCTGAAATCGGCGTTGTGACGGTGGAGCTGCGATGAATGTCGCCGTCCGTCGATGAACGAAGAATTCTGGCGTTTCACCAACGTATTCCGCACGAGATAATGGATTAAATTCTTCCTCCCGGCGCGATGAGTTCGTTTATAAACACTCAAGTTGTTGCGAACTTGGTAGAATTTGTATTAGAATATAATTGAATTTAGAAATGGAGTTGGAATGAACTAGAACTTGATGTGGTAGGAAAATATAAAGTATATTCTAAATCAAAGAGTACAAGAACAATTATTTCTAAGTATTAAGACTAGGTTAACTATGAATTAGGAATTAGAACAAAGACTTTAGAACTAGGAACCTTATCGAGGCTGCGCGACGACCCTAAGGCGCGACTTAGAAGAGACTTGGAATTGGAAGTGCCCGAAGGCGAGATAGAACTGTACCGTACTGACGGTACTGACTGACTGTGTCTCCCAAGATGCGTCTGCGTCCTCCTCGACTCTCGGAGCGCTTAGGTCGTGTGCGAACGTAGGTGAGAGTATGTGGACGCCCGAGTGGGGTTTCGGCGTTGCGTGGTGTGGTTAGCGGCGCGTGCCGCTGAGGCGGTCGCGATCTCGCGCGTCGCGGGTTACTTAATTAGCGCAACTTATGAATATAGAGATACAAGTATGAAATTAGAAATTACGCCTTAAATGTAAAATGTGTGTTGTTTGTGTCGTTATAAAGTAGTGTCGTGTAAATTCTATGAGCTAGGAATACAGAGCTTAGAATGTAGGAGTATATATATAATGTTAATTAATAATCTTAGAAATAGTATTTTGGGCATGGCAGATCTGGGATGGTGAAATCGTAGAGTCCTTTGTACGGTGAGGGTTCCCGTCGTCGGATCTCGTGGAGGTTGATTCTCCTGGTACGTCCCTGGAGTGAGCGAGAGGGCGAGTTTCCCTGCAGGTAAGAGTGAGACGGTGGATGGCTCCTTGAGTGGGAGCGAGACAGCGCACATGGTCCTTAATGCGAGCGAGATGGCGAGCACCTCTGCGGGTGCGAGTGAGACGGAGGGTAGGTCCCTTGGAGTGAGAGAGACGGCGAGCACCTCTGCGGGTGCGAGTGAGTCGGAGGGTATATCCCTTGGAGTGAGAGAGGCGGCGAGCACCTCTGCGGGTGCGAGTGAGACGATGGTCGTAGCCTTTGGCCTGAGTGAGACGGCGAATTGCGCCTGGGTGTTGCCTGTGGTGCAGGCGCGTGAGGGTGGTTGCTGTGGTGCGTTGAGAGGGTGGCAGGTGGCACGCCTGACGTCACACCTTCCCCCTTAGAAAAAGAATTTCGCTTATAGCGAAATCTCTGGACTGATGTGGGCTCGATGTGGGATGCTACTCGTCTCGTGTGCTGTGGAGGAGATTGGTCCTCCTTGGCGTGTATGCTGCTCTCATCTCGTGGATGCTGTGGTCTCTCGTCTCGTGGATGCTGTGGTCTCTGCGTATCTTGTGCTGCTACGGCTGCACTCTGTTTGGTTGCACTTTTCTTCTGAGGTGCACTTTGTTCGTTTGTCACTGTCACCGATTCTTTTACTCTTTGTTCATTAAGATTTTCAGTTTTTGATTTTGACTTACACTTTTCACTGTCTCCTACATTCGATCGAACTCTCATACGTGCATTCATCGTTTGTAGGCGCTTACAATTTTTTAATTTATTTGAATGCACAATCTTGTGCCTCCCCTTAACATTAATTTTTACATTATTATTAGGCAGAATCTCCAAGATCTTATATGGGCCTGTGTATTGAGAATCGAATTTATGTCTAAGTGGTTCGCGGAGCAAATAAACCCATTGTCCGACTTGGAAATCCTTTACATTAAGCTTCTTATCGTAATAGAATTTAGCGCGTGTTTTTGCACCGTCTAAGTATGTTTTCGCTATTTCTTGTGAAGTACGTATTCTATCGTTGAGTTCATCTAAATACGCGGCGTACGATTCGTTTTCCGAAGTGTCTCTGAAAGGTATAGCAGAAGGAGTTCGTGCTATTTTCCCAAAAACCAGTTCGTATGGCGTGTAACGTGTTCCTTCGTGTGTACTGGTATTGTAGGAAAACATAGCGTATGGCAGCCATTTTTCCCAATTGTTCCGATTGCCTATGAATTGTTTTAAATATTCCGCTAACACGCGATGTGATCTTTCCACATAACCGTTGGTCTGGGGGTGGAAAGCCGTTGTTTTATATTGTTGAATTCTGAATCTAGCGGCGATGGTTTTCATCAATGAGTTTATAAAATTGGAACCTTGATCTGTTAATATGCCCTTAGGGCATCCGAATTTACAAATAAAATGCGTAATGAACGCGTCGGCTATGTCAACCGCCGTGGTTCTTTTTAAAGGAATTGCTAGGGAATACTTTGTCAGGAGATCTTGTATCGTGAGTATGTTCGTATATCCGTCTGGAGTGGGGGGTAGTGGTCCCATAACGTCCATGGATATCTTGTCGAATGCTGTGCCTGGGGTATCGGTGAGAGTTAGAGGTTGACGCGTTTTGACTCTAGTTAGTTTTAATTTTTGGCATATTTCGCATTTTTCTATGTATTTTTGGATTTCTTGTTTCATGTTCGGCCAGTAGTACTTTTCACGGATTCTACTGTAAGTTTTGTTAACTCCTTTGTGTCCTGCTTCTGGGGTATCGTGATTCTCGCGGATTATATCGTTTCGAAGTTCTTCTCGCGGAGTTCGAACGAGACCTTGGCAGAACGTAATTTGAATATTGGTGTCGAGAAAGAGATCTACTAGGATTCGTTTGATTTGTGAAAGAGTAAATTGATTAATTGCGGTTTGTGCTATGCTAAACGATTCTAATTGAAGCTCGCGTGTTACGTCATATAGAGATTGTAAACATTCTAGAAGGATTTGATTGTCGACTTGTTTCTTTTCGTGTTCCGTAACTGGTAATGAAATTTGGAAATAATTTCCGTGAGAACTTACTTTGGCTCTTCCTAAGTTAACGTTATCTTTATGTTGATGGAATTTTCCTACATTCTGAAGTTCGCGTGCGCCTGTTTCGTACGGGCGGCCTCCTCTCGTGATAAAAACGACTAAATTATCGTGCCTTGCGGATAACGAGTCTCTTGTAGTAACGAACAGAGGGCGTTGCCTGACTTCGGGTGGGTAGTCCACTGTCGGTAAGTCTGTCGGTACCGTTGTCGGTAAGGAGGAACTAGGATTTTCTGTCGGTAATTGCGATCGGTCGATATTTTCTGTCGAGGATGCTGGTGTAGGAGGCGGCGGAGGTGGAGGTTTGGATGATTTAGGAACTGGAAACTCGAAAATGTTTTCGTCGGAGTCGCTGGAGTGTGTAATTGGCTTTACGCTGACAGGGTTTCTTTACAAAGCATCTGCGTTCATGTTCACCTTTCCTGGCTTGTATACGATTTCATATTCGTATTCGGCCAGTTTAAGGCGCCAACGAACTAATCTACTGGACGGATCTTTGACGGAGTTCATCCAGGCCAACGGTCTGTGGTCTGTCACGAGTTTGAAAGATCGACCGTAGATATATGGTCTAAAATAATGAACGGCGTAAATGATGCCCAAACACTCCTTTTCTATAGTTGAATAATTTTTCTCTGCATTATTCAGCAAGCGCGACGTGTAGGCGATTGGAAGGTCCCTACCGATGGGGCCCTGACTAAGAACGGCGCCGATAGCGTTGGCGGATGCGTCTGAGGTTATGATAAACGGTTTCGAAAAGTCAGGATACTGCAATATCGGTGCTTCACAGGACATGTCTCTTAGTGTAACGAATGCAATTTCCTGATCGTTTCGCCAAATGAATTTAATATCTTTTTTAAGGAGATTCGTTAGTGGTTTCGCGATAGAAGAGAAATTTGAAATAAATCTGCGATAGTATCCTGCGAGACCGAGAAACTGTTTTATTTGTTTTGGGTTCTGTGGACGTGGAAAGTCTCTTACTGTTCATATTTTATTAGGATCGGGTTTTACCCCGTTTTCGCTAATGACGTGCCTTAAATAATTTACTTCACGGCGCAAAAACTCGCACTTGTCCGGCTGGAGGACAAGGTTCGCGTTTCGAAGGCGTTCTACAAGCTTATTAAATTTTACCTCGTGTTCGTGCAAAGAACTGGCGTACAGAACAATATCATCGAGATATACAAACATTTCATTGCCTTGCAAACCTGTTAGAACATTGTCCATCAGCCGTTGGAAGGTGGCTGTGGCGTTACGGAGACCGAACGGCATTCTTTGAAATTCGTAGTGGCCGTGAGGGGTCGAAAATGCGGTTTTAGCGGAATCTGATGCTGACATTGGGATTTGATGGAATCCACTTGCTAAATCAAAGGTACTGAAGTACTTTGCGCTTCCTAACTTATCTAGTATCTCCGTTATACACGGGAGCGGGTACGCATCGGCGATGGATTTTTCGTTCAGGCTTCGATAGTCTATTACAACTCTCCATCTTTTATTTCCTAAAGAATCCGGTTTCTTGGGTACAACCCAGAGCGGTGAATTATATGGAGATTTTGACGGTTTAATAATTTCCTTTTCTAGTAATTGATCTATTTGACGTTGTATTTGTTCCTTGTGTATAGGCGGGAAGCGGTATTGTTTCACGTTTATTGGCTGATCAATTATCGTTGGAATACGGTGCTCGGTTACAGTGGTAAATCCTAATTTATCGCCTGGGAGATGGAATAAATTTTGATTGTTAGAAATCAGTTTGTATATATTATTTCTTTCTTCGCTGTTTAGATGATCTAGACGGAGTGACGCGACTATTTCGTCGAATCGGCTTTGAGGTTGCGTTACATTTTGAGTGGCTTTTGAGAAGAGATTTATTTTGTGTATCTTTCGCGCGGATGTTTAAGTTACGTTGCGTACCTTCGATGGTACTTGAAAAAATTTTTGTGGATTTTCTGAGGTTGTTATTGGAAGATTTATTATGGTTGGAAACTTTGTGTTGAATATCGCATGACGATGGTAAGAGATTTTCGTTGGAATTCGTAGAATTTGTAGTGGATTTTGAAACAATGTTAGCATAAGATACAGTGGGATTTGGGAATACTCGTTTTAGAGTGGATACAGTGGATTTGGAATTAGTCGAGTTAGTACGCATACTTGAGACAGTGGATTTAGTATTAATTGGATTAGTAGGCGTGCTGGAAACAGTGGATTTAGTATTAGTAGAATTAGTACGCATGCTTGAAACAGTGGATTTAGTATTCATTTTTGTATTAGAAACAGTGGATTTAGAAGTATTCGTAAATAACGAATATAACGCTGGTTCGCGTTTCAGCGATTCGAGAACGGGAAGCGGGTCCAGATGAATTCTGGGCACCGCGATCTCGATCTCGGTATCGGTCGCATTAATTATGCTTGCTATCGCATGGCCGTTTCGCACTTTAACGATAGCATGACCGAAATATACTCCCGTCGCGATCTGTGTTCGGGGGATTATTCCTTCGCCTACGCCTGAATTAATTATTCCGACGCGTATGCCCGAGTTAGTCCGCGGAGGAAGTATTATTTTATTTAAAACGTCTTCGCGACGTGCAAATAGGATCCTATTCCCGTGCCACAGGATATATTTATTTCTAAAAGATATATCCGCTTCTGCACAAAACCCGGATCCCAGGATCCCGGCGGATTTAATTGGGAAGTCGGAACTGACAACATTAAACGGAACGTCACGAGAAAATATCGGTAACGTAACCGTCCCTAAGGTGGCTACGGTTCCCTGAGTTACACCGGTAATAGTTAGGCGTTCTGCAGTGTTAATTAGAGTTTTAGGTTTTAGCGCGTTTTCCTTGATCACGTTGATCTCGGCTCCGGTGTCGATCATCATTACTACGGGTTCAATTAACGCGTTAGAATTTATGACAACCGTGGGGACGCTAGTTTTACCCGTTATGTTTACTGCTGCTCTTCTATTATCGAGATTGACTCGTCGTTCGTTAAGGCGGGAACTCGGCGATCGTAGCCGGCCTCGCGTACCGTCTCGCGGCGGGTCGGGAGGCCGTTCGCGTTTCCCGGATTCGGGCGCGAAACGTTATTTCCGACATTATTAAATTGTCGCTTTCGACATTCGTCTATGCTATGTCCCAGGTTTCGGCAGTACCTACAAACGAGATCCCGTCGATCGGGCAGTGCGTACTGACCGCGCGGAGGTCCCGTTACAGGCGGTCGTTCCTGTCGAGGATACCTCGGGGTTTCTTCCCGTGGTTACGTGACTGACGGTCTATGATAAGCGTACCTGCAATCGCGGGTGACATGACCGCGACTATTACAACGAGCGCAAACCGTTTCTTGCCGGCGCTCGAAGTGAAAATTTTCTGTACGGAGACGCGACGAGGAGAGTCTCTCTTTGTCTAATTCGTTTCGCCTGTACAACTCCTTAGCGTGAGCGAACGCGTCCGCGTATGTTTCGTACAATCGCGTGTTCATCGAATGTCGAATTTCCGGGATAAGCTCGTCGCAAAAACACCTAAGCGTAAGCGCGTCTATTCCGGAACGTGAATTTACTAATTCGGCGGAATCGAACCGTTCGCAGTCGATTGCTGCGTTACGTAGGTCTTTAATTCTACCTATGAAATCGAGGATATGTTCTCCTGGGCGCATGAAAGTATTAGTTAGTTCGCCCCTGTAACGGTCGGTTGACTTTGTATTTCCGAATGCGGCTCGTAGAATATCGGTCAGTTGTCCGACCGAAGAGCATTTCTCGTCCTCTACGGCCAGGTATGCACAGCCGCGTAAACGATTGACAATGAGTTTGGTGAACGAGGGTTCTCCTTCGGGTGAAATCAACTCCCTTGCCCGTTTACAGGCCCGCTCGAACTGTAATATTGGCAAGTTTTTGCCATCGAATATAGGGATGCTATCTATTGCTTCGCGAAAAATAAACCTATCTGTTTGAGAGTTTGGTGAATCGGACCCTGAGCTACGTGTCGGCGTTTGCGGATTGTGCCGCGCGTAAGGATTCCAATTCCCAACGCATGAAATCTATTTGGCGATTTAACGTAGCGATCGCTTGTTCTTTATCCGTATTATCGTTTGAAGGTCCGGCGGCATCGATTGCGAGAGCATCGTGAAAATCTAACGTTCGGTGAGTATCGGATTCGGTTGCGGCGGCGTCCTATTGTACCTGAAGCCGCGTTCGCTTTGTCGGCGTGCGCGTCGCCATGGCTGTTCGCACACTTATTCAGCAGAATTTCCGATAAGTTATACGCGAATATCCCACCGCTGTCACCAGAAATTATGTCACGTTCTGGCGAACAAATTATTCGTATCCCAGGAGGCTGAATGACAAGCATTTTTGTCGCGAATTCGGTCCGGTATAAAACGCGTATGACCGGGTTCGTCGATTTTGGCAAGACGCGGGCACCGTAAACAATCGCGAACGCGTGTAAGGAAGGATTTTACTTACCTTTCGCTGATTTCCCTCTTCTGCTTTCAGATGTGGCGATCTTCGAGGGTCGTTCTCGGGGGAGGAGTCGGCGTACGGCTGGCTGAAATCGGCGTTGTGACGGTGGAGCTGCGATGAATGTCGACGTCCGTCGATGAACGAAGAATTCTGGCGTTTCACAAACGTATTCCGCACGAGATAATGGATTAAATTCTTCCTCCCGGCGCGAAGAGTTCGTTTATAAACACTCCAGTTGTTACGAACTTGGAAGAATTTGTATTAAAATATAATTGAATTTAGAAATGGAGTTGGAATGAACTGGAACTTGATGTGGTAGAAAAATAATAAAGTATATTCTAAATCAAAGAGTACAAGAACAATTATTTCTAAGTATTAAGACTAGGTTAACTATGAATTAGGAATTAGAACAAAGACTTTAGAACTAGGAATCTCATCGAGGCTGCGCGACGGCCCTAAGGCGCGACTTGGAAGAGACTTGGAATTGGAAGTGCCCGAAGGCGAGATAGAACTGTACCGTACTGACGGTACTGACTGACTGTGTCTCCCAAGATGCTTCTGCGACCTCCTCGACTCTCGGAGCGCTTCGGTCGCGTGCGAACGTAGGTGGGAGTATGTGGACGCCCGAGTGGGGTTTCGGCGTTGCGTGGTGGGGTTAGCGGCGCGTGCCGCTGAGGCGGTCGCGATCTCGCGCGTCGCGGCTTATTTAATTAGCGCTCTTATGATTATAGAGATACAAGTAGGAAATTAGAATCTCGTAGAGGTTGATTCACCTGGTACGTCCCTGGAGTGAGCGAGAGGGCGAGTTTCCCTGCAGGTAAGAGTGAGACGGTGGATGGCACCTTGAGTGGGAGCGAGACAGCGCACATGGTCCTTGGTGCGAGAGAGATGACGCACGAGGTCCTCGGTGCGAGTGAGACAGAATGTGTTGCCCTTGGAGCGAGGGAGAAGGCGGACACATCTGCGGGTGCGAGTTAGACGGAGGGTAGGTCCCTTGCAGTGAGAGAGACGGCGAGCACCTCTGCGGGTGCGAGTGAGACGGAGGGTATGTCCCCTGGAGTGAGAGAGACGGCGAGTTGCGCCTGGGTGTTGCAGGTGGTGCAGGCGCGTGAGGGTGGTTGCTGTGGTGCGTTGAGAGGCTGGCAGGCGGCACGCCTGACGTCACAGTACCGTTTGCAGATATCTACGTATCGAAGCAGTAGAGTTCTAATGCTTCTCAAAACGCGATATCGCATCTCATTTCTATGTCTCGTGATAAGATATAATATTCATTGCGAAGTGTCATGTATACCTCGTATTCACTTCAAACGAATGTAAATGCCTCACTTCCTTGCTAGGAACCAGCGTTTCCTGATGTCTACGTATCGAAATAATAGTGTTCTAATGCTTCTTAAAACAAGATATCGCAACTCATTACTATGTTTCATGAGGAGATATAATATACATTGCGAAGTGTCATGTATACCTCGTATTCACTTGAAGAGAATGTAAATGCGGCACTTCCTTGCTAGGAAATAGCGTTTCCAGATATCTACGTATCGTAGCAATAGTGTTCTAATGCTTCTCAAAGCGCGATATCGCATCTCATTTCTATGTTTCATGATAAGATATAATATTCATTGCGAAGTGTCATGCATACCTCGTATTCACTTCAAAAGAATGTAAATGCGACACTTCCTTGCTAGGAAATAGCGTTTGCAGATGCTTACGTATCGTAGCAATACAGTCCTAATGTTTCTTAAAACGCGATAACGCATCTCATTTGTATGTTTCATGATAAGATATAATATTCATTGCGAAGTGTTATGTATACCTCGTATTCACTTCAAGAGAATGTAAATGCGAAACTTCCTTGCTAGGAAATAGCGAATGCAATTGTCTCAGTATCGAAGCAACAGAGTTCCAAAGCTTCTTAAATCGCGATATCGCAACCCATTTCTCTATTTCGTGACAAGATATAATATACATTGTGGAGTGTTATGTATATCTCGCATTAACTTCAAGAGAATGTAAATGCGACACTTATTTGCTAGGAAATAGCGTTTGCAGATGTCTGCGTATCGAAGCAATAGAGTTCTAATGCTTCTTAAATCGCGAAATCGCATCCCATTTCTGTTTCGTGATAAGATGTAATATTCATTGTGAAGTGTTATGTAAACCTTGTATTCACCTCAAAAGAATGTAAGTGCAACACTTCCTTGCTAGGAAATAGCGTTTGCAGTTGCCTACGTACCGAAGCAATAGAGTTCTATTGCGTCTTAAAACGAGATATCGCATCTCACGTCCATTTTTCATGATAAGATAAAATATTCATCGCGAAGTGTCATGTATACCTCGCATACACTTCAAATGAATATAAATGCGACACTTCCTTGCTATGAAATAGCGTTTGCATATGTCTACGTATCTAAGCAATAGATTTCTATTGCTTCTTAAATCGCGATATCGCATCTCATTTCTATGTTTCATGATAACATGTAATATTAATTGGAAGTGTCTTGTATATCTCGTATTCACTTCAAATGAATGTAAATGCGACTCTTCCTTGCTAGGAAGTATCGTTTGCAGATATCTACGTATCGAAGCACTAGAGTTCTAATGCTTCTCAAAACGCGATATCGCATCTCATTTCTATGTTTCATAATAAGATATGATATTCATTGTGGAGTGTTATGTATACCTCGCATACACTTCAAATGAATGTAAATGCGACTCTCCCCTTGCTAGGAAGTAGCGTTTGCAGATGTCTACGAATCGGAGCAACAGTGTCCTAATGCTTCTTAAAACGCGATATCGCTCCTCATTTCTATAATTCATGGTAGGATGTTATATTCATTGGGAAATGTCTTGTATACCTCGCATACACTGCAAATGAATGTAAATGCAACACTTCCTTGCTAGGAAATAGCGTTGGCAGATATCTACGTATCGTAGCATTAGAGTTCTAATGCTTCCCAAAACGCGATATTGCATCTCATTTCTATCTGTCATGATAAGATATAATATCCATTACGAAGTGTTATGTATTCCTCTTCTACACTTCAAGTTAATGTTAATGCGACACTTCCTTTCAAGGAAATTACGTTTCCGGATGTCTACGTATCGAAGCAATAGAGTACTAATGCTTCTTAAATCGCGATATCGCATCTCATTCCTATGTTTCATGATCAGATATAATATTCATTGTGGAGTTTTATGTATGAAGCGTATATACTTCAAAAGAATGTAAATGCGGCACTTCCTTGCTAGGAAATAGCGTTTCCAGATGTCTACGTATAGAAACAATAGGCTACTGATGCTTCTTAGAACGAGAATTCGCTTCTCATTTCTATGTTTCCTGACAAGATATAATATTCATTGCGAAGTGTCATGTATAACTCGTATTCACTTCAAAAGAATGTAAATGCGACACTTCCTTGCTTGGAAATAGCGTTTCCGGATGTCTACGTATCGTAGCAGCAGAGATCTAAATCTTCATAAATTCAAGGTATCGCATCTCATTTCTATGTTTCATGATGAGATATTATATTCATTGCGAAGTGTCATGTACACCTCGTATTAACATCAAAGGAATGTAAATGCTACGCTTCCATGCTAGGAAGTAGCGTTTGCAGATGTCTACGTATCGTAGCAATAGAGTTCTAATGATTCTCAAAACGCGATATCGCATCTCATTTCTATGTTTCATGATAAGATATAATACTCATTGCGAAGTGTCATGTATACTTCGTATTCACCTCAAAAGAATGTAACTGCGACACTCCCTTGCTAGGAAATAGCGTCTCCAGATGTGTACGTATCGATGTAATATAATTCTAATGCTTCTTGAATCGTGATATCGCATCTCATTTCGATGTTTCACGATAAGATATAATATTCATTGCGAAGTGCAATGTATACCTCGTATTCACTTCAAAAGAATGTAAATGCGACACTTCCTTGCTAGGAAATAGCGTCTGCAGATGTCTACGTATCGAAGCAATGGTGTTCTAATGCTTCTTAAAACGCGATATCGCATCTCATTTCTATGTTTCATAATAAGATATAATATTCAATGCGAATTGTCATGTATACCTCGCATACACTTCAACTGAATGTAAATGCGACACTTCCGTGCTAGGAAATAGCGATGGCAGATGTCTACGTTTCGAAGCAAGAGAGATCTAATGCTTCTTAAAACGAGATATCGCATCTCATTTCTATGTTTCATGATAAGATATAATATTTCAATGTTTCATGATAAGCTATAACATTCATTGTGTAGTGTTATGTATACCTCGTATTCACATCAACAGAATGTAAATGCGACACTTCCTTGCTGGGAAATAGCGTTCGCAGATGTCTACGTATCGTAGCAATAGAGATCTAGTGCTTCTTAAAACGCGATATCGCGCCTCACGTCTATGTTTCATGATAAGATATAATATTTTTAGCGAAGTGACACTTATACCTCGCATAAACTTCAAATGAATGTAAATGCGACACTTCCTTGCTAGGAAATAGCGTTTGCAGATGTCTCCGTATCGAAGCAATAGGGTACTAATGCTTCTTAAATCGTGATATCGCCACTCATTTCTATGTTTCTTGATAAGATATAATATTCATTGTGCACTGTTATGTATACCTCGTATTCACTTCATAGGAATGTAAATGCGACCCTTTCGTGCTAGGAAATAGCGTTCGCAGATGTCTACGTACCGAAGCAATAGAGTTTTAATGCTCCTTAAATCGCGATATCGCATCTCACTACTTTGTGTCATGATAAGATATAATATTCATTGCGAAGTGTCATGTATACCTCGTATTCACTTCAAAAGAATGTAAATGCGACACTTCCCTGCTAGGAAATAGAGTTTGCAGATGTCTACGTATCGTAGCAATAGAGTTCTAACGCTTCTTAAGTTGCGATAGCGCATTTCATTTCTATGCTACGTGATAAGGTATAATACTCATTGTGGAGTGTTATGTATACATCGTATTCACTTCAAAATAATGTAAATGCTACACTTCCTTGCTAGGAAATAGCGTTTGCAGATGTCTCCGTATCGAAGCAATAGAGTTCTAGTGCTTCTTAAAACGAGATGTCGCATCTCATTTCTATGTTTCACGATAAGATATAATATTCATTGCGAAGTGACATGTATACATCGAATTCACTTCAAAAGAATGTAAATGCGACACTTCCGTGCTAGGAAATAGCGTTTGCAGATGTCTACGTTTCGTAGCATTAGAGATCTAATGCTTCTTAAAACGCGATATCGCATCTCATTTCTATGCTTCATGATAAGATATAATATTCATTGCGAAGTGCCACTTATACCTCGCATACACTTCAAATGAATGTAAATGCGACAATTACTTGATAGGAAATAGCGTTTGCAGATGTCTACGTATCGTAGCAGCTGAGTTCTAATGCTTCTTAAAACATGATATCGCATCTCATTTCTATGATTCATGATAAGATGTAATATTCATTGCGAAGTGTCATGTGTACCTCGTATTCACTTCAAAATAATGTAAATGCGACACATACTTGCTAGGAAATAGCGTTTCCAGTTGTCTAGGTATCGAAACAATAGAGTTCTAATGCTTCTAAAACTAGATGTCGCATCTCATTTCTATGTTTCACGATAAGATATAATATTCATTGCGAAGTGACATGTATACATCGAATTCACTTCAAAAGAATGTAAATGCTTCACTTCCGTGCTAGGAAATAGCGTTTGCAGATGTCTACGTTTCGTAGCAATAGAGTTCTAATGCTTCTTAAAACGCGATATCGCATCTCATTTCTATGCTTCATGATAAGATATAATATTCATTGCGAAGTGCCACTTATACCTAGCATACACTTCAAATGAATGTAAATGCGACAATTACTTGCTAGGAAATAGCGTTTGCAGATGTCTACGTATCGTAGCAGCTGAGTTCTAATGCTTCTTAGAACATGATATCGCATCTCATTTCTATGTTTCATGATAAGATATAATATTCATTGCGACGTGTCATGTATACCTCGTATTCAAATCAAAAGAATGTAAATGCGACACTTCCATGCTAGGAAATAGCGTTTGCATATGTCTCCGTATAGAAGCAATAGAGCTCTAATGCTCCTTAAATCGCGATATCGCATTTCATTTCTATGTTCCGTTATAAGGTATAATATTCATTGGGAAGTGTTATATATACCACGTATTCACTTCAAAGGAATGTAAATGCGACACTTCCTTGCAATTAAATAGCGTCTGCAGATGTCTACGTATCGTACCAATTGAGTTCTAATGCTTCTCAAAACGCGATATCGCATCTCATTTCTATGTTTCATGATAAGATATAATATTCATTGCGAAGTTACATGTATACCTCGTATTCAGTTCAAAAGAATGTAAATGCGACACTTCCCTGCTATTAAATAGCGTTTGCAGATGTCTACGTATCGTAGCAATAGAGTTCTAATGCTTCTTAAAACGCGACATCACGTCACATTTCTATGTTTCATGATAAGATATAATATTCATTGCGAAGTTTCATGTATACCTTGTATTCACTTCAGAGGAATGTAAATGTTACTCTTCCCTGCTAGGAAATAGCGTTTGCAGATGTCTACGTATCGCAGCAAGCGTGTCATAATGATTCTTAGAACGAGATATCGCATCTCATTTCTATGTTTCATGATAACATATAATATTCATTGCGAAGTGTTATGTATACCTCGCATACACTTCAAATGAATGTAAATGCGACACTTCCTTGCTAGGAAATAACGTTTGCAGATGTCTACGTATCGTAGCAATAGAGTTCTAATGCTTCTTATATCGCGAGATCGCATCTCATATCTATGTTTCACGATAAGATATAATATTCATTCCGAAGTGTTATGTATACCTCGCATACACTTCAAATGAATGTAAATGCGACAGTTCCTTGCTAGGAAGTAGCGATTGCAGATGTCTACGTATCGAAGCAATAGAGTTCTAATGCTTCTTGAAACGGGATATCGCATCTCATTTCCATGTTTCATGATAAGATATAATATTAATTGCGAAGTGTCATGTATACCTCGCATTCACTTCAAATGAATGTAAATGCGACACTTCCTTGCTAGGAAATAGAGTTTGCAGATGTCTACGTATCGTAGCAAGCGTGTTATAATGATTCTTAAAACGAGATATCGCATCTCATTTCTATGTTTCATGATAACATATAATATTCATTGCGAAGTGTTATGTATACCTCGCATACACTTCAAATGAATGTAAATGCGACACTTCCTTGCTAGGAAATAACGTTTGCAGATGTCTACGTATCGTAGCAATAGAGTTCTAATGCTTCTTATATCGCGAGATCGCATCTCATATCTATGTTTCACGATAAGATATAATATTGATTGCGAAGTGTTATGTATACCTCGCATACACTTCAATTGAATGTAAATGCGACAGTTCCTTGCTAGGAAGTAGCGATTGCAGATGTGTACGTATCGAAGCAATAGAGCTCTAATGCTTCTTGAAACCGGATATCGCATCTCATTTCCATGTTTCATGATAAGATATAATATTAATTGCGAAGTGTCATGTATACCTCGCATTCACTTCAAAAGAATGTAAATCCGACACTTCCTTGCTAGGAAATAGCGTTTGCAGATGTCTACGTATCGTAGCAATAGAGTTCTTATGCTTCTTATATCGCAAGATCGAATCTCAGATCTATGTTTCACGATAAGATATAATATTCATTGTGGAGTGTTATGTATACCTCGTATTCACCTCAAAAGAATGTAAATGCGACACTTCCTTGCTAGGAAATAGCGTTTGCAGATTTCTGCGTATCGTAGCATTAGATTTCTATTGCATCTCAAAACGCGATATCGCATCTCATTTCTATGTTTCATGAAAAGATATAATATTTATTGCGAAGTGTCACGTATACATCGCATACACTTCAAATGAATGTAAATGCGACAGTTCCTTGCTAGGAAATAGCGTTTGCAGACGTCTACGTATCGTAGCAATAGAGTTCTAATGCTTCTTAAAACGCGAAATCGCTCCTCATTTATATGTTTCATTATAAGATATAATATTCATTGCGAAGTGTCATGTATACCTCGCATACACTTCAAATGAATGTAAATGCGACACTTTCTTGCTTGGAAATATCGTTTGCATATGTCTACGTATCGAAGCAATATAATACATATATAATGTGTTATTAGCAAGCAATATAAACATATATAATGCTTCTTAAATCGTCATATCGCATCCCATTTCTATGTTTCATTATAAGATATGATATTCATTGTGGAGTGTTGTGTATACCTCGTATTCACTTCAAATGAATGTGAATGCGACACTTCCTTGCTAGGAAGTAGCGTCTGCAGATATCTACGTATCGTAGCAATAGAGTTCTATTGCTTCTTAAATCGCCATATCGCATCTCATTTCTATGTTTTACGATAAGATATAATATTCATTGTGCAGTGTTATGTATACCACGTACTCACATCAAAGGAATGTAAATACGACACCTCCTTGCTGGGAAATAGCGTTTGCAGATGTCTACGTATCGTAACAATAGAGTTCTAATGCTTCTTAAAATATGATATCGCATCTCATTTCTATGTTTCATGGTAAGATATAATATTCATTGCGACGTGTCATGGATACCTCGTATTCACTTCAAAAGGATGTAAATGCGACACTTTCTTGCTAGCAAATGGCGTTTGCAGATGTCTGCGTATCGAAGCAATAGGGTTCTAATGCTTGTTAAATCGAGATATCGCATCTCATTCCTATGTTTCGTTATAAGGTATAATATTCACTGCGAGGTGTCATGTATACCTTGTATTCACTTCAAAAGAATGTAAATGCTTCACTTCCGTGCTAGGAAATAGCGTTTGCAGATGTCTACGTTTCGTAGCAATAGAGTTCTAATGCTTCTTAAAACGCGATATCGCATCTCATTTCTATGCTTCATGATAAGATATAATATTCATTGCGAAGTGCCACTTATACCTAGCATACACTTCAAATGAATGTAAATGCGACAATTACTTGCTAGGAAATAGCGTTTGCAGATGTCTACGTATCGTAGCAGCTGAGTTCTAATGCTTCTTAGAACATGATATCGCATCTCATTTCTATGTTTCATGATAAGATATAATATTCATTGCGACGTGTCATGTATACCTCGTATTCAAATCAAAAGAATGTAAATGCGACACTTCCATGCTAGGAAATAGCGTTTGCATATGTCTCCGTATAGAAGCAATAGAGCTCTAATGCTCCTTAAATCGCGATATCGCATTTCATTTCTATGTTCCGTTATAAGGTATAATATTCATTGGGAAGTGTTATATATACCACGTATTCACTTCAAAGGAATGTAAATGCGACACTTCCTTGCAATTAAATAGCGTCTGCAGATGTCTACGTATCGTACCAATTGAGTTCTAATGCTTCTCAAAACGCGATATCGCATCTCATTTCTATGTTTCATGATAAGATATAATATTCATTGCGAAGTTACATGTATACCTCGTATTCAGTTCAAAAGAATGTAAATGCGACACTTCCCTGCTATTAAATAGCGTTTGCAGATGTCTACGTATCGTAGCAATAGAGTTCTAATGCTTCTTAAAACGCGACATCACGTCACATTTCTATGTTTCATGATAAGATATAATATTCATTGCGAAGTTTCATGTATACCTTGTATTCACTTCAGAGGAATGTAAATGTTACTCTTCCCTGCTAGGAAATAGCGTTTGCAGATGTCTACGTATCGCAGCAAGCGTGTCATAATGATTCTTAGAACGAGATATCGCATCTCATTTCTATGTTTCATGATAACATATAATATTCATTGCGAAGTGTTATGTATACCTCGCATACACTTCAAATGAATGTAAATGCGACACTTCCTTGCTAGGAAATAACGTTTGCAGATGTCTACGTATCGTAGCAATAGAGTTCTAATGCTTCTTATATCGCGAGATCGCATCTCATATCTATGTTTCACGATAAGATATAATATTCATTCCGAAGTGTTATGTATACCTCGCATACACTTCAAATGAATGTAAATGCGACAGTTCCTTGCTAGGAAGTAGCGATTGCAGATGTCTACGTATCGAAGCAATAGAGTTCTAATGCTTCTTGAAACGGGATATCGCATCTCATTTCCATGTTTCATGATAAGATATAATATTAATTGCGAAGTGTCATGTATACCTCGCATTCACTTCAAATGAATGTAAATGCGACACTTCCTTGCTAGGAAATAGAGTTTGCAGATGTCTACGTATCGTAGCAAGCGTGTTATAATGATTCTTAAAACGAGATATCGCATCTCATTTCTATGTTTCATGATAACATATAATATTCATTGCGAAGTGTTATGTATACCTCGCATACACTTCAAATGAATGTAAATGCGACACTTCCTTGCTAGGAAATAACGTTTGCAGATGTCTACGTATCGTAGCAATAGAGTTCTAATGCTTCTTATATCGCGAGATCGCATCTCATATCTATGTTTCACGATAAGATATAATATTGATTGCGAAGTGTTATGTATACCTCGCATACACTTCAATTGAATGTAAATGCGACAGTTCCTTGCTAGGAAGTAGCGATTGCAGATGTGTACGTATCGAAGCAATAGAGCTCTAATGCTTCTTGAAACCGGATATCGCATCTCATTTCCATGTTTCATGATAAGATATAATATTAATTGCGAAGTGTCATGTATACCTCGCATTCACTTCAAAAGAATGTAAATCCGACACTTCCTTGCTAGGAAATAGCGTTTGCAGATGTCTACGTATCGTAGCAATAGAGTTCTTATGCTTCTTATATCGCAAGATCGAATCTCAGATCTATGTTTCACGATAAGATATAATATTCATTGTGGAGTGTTATGTATACCTCGTATTCACCTCAAAAGAATGTAAATGCGACACTTCCTTGCTAGGAAATAGCGTTTGCAGATTTCTGCGTATCGTAGCATTAGATTTCTATTGCATCTCAAAACGCGATATCGCATCTCATTTCTATGTTTCATGAAAAGATATAATATTTATTGCGAAGTGTCACGTATACATCGCATACACTTCAAATGAATGTAAATGCGACAGTTCCTTGCTAGGAAATAGCGTTTGCAGACGTCTACGTATCGTAGCAATAGAGTTCTAATGCTTCTTAAAACGCGAAATCGCTCCTCATTTATATGTTTCATTATAAGATATAATATTCATTGCGAAGTGTCATGTATACCTCGCATACACTTCAAATGAATGTAAATGCGACACTTTCTTGCTTGGAAATATCGTTTGCATATGTCTACGTATCGAAGCAATATAATACATATATAATGTGTTATTAGCAAGCAATATAAACATATATAATGCTTCTTAAATCGTCATATCGCATCCCATTTCTATGTTTCATTATAAGATATGATATTCATTGTGGAGTGTTGTGTATACCTCGTATTCACTTCAAATGAATGTGAATGCGACACTTCCTTGCTAGGAAGTAGCGTCTGCAGATATCTACGTATCGTAGCAATAGAGTTCTATTGCTTCTTAAATCGCCATATCGCATCTCATTTCTATGTTTTACGATAAGATATAATATTCATTGTGCAGTGTTATGTATACCACGTACTCACATCAAAGGAATGTAAATACGACACCTCCTTGCTGGGAAATAGCGTTTGCAGATGTCTACGTATCGTAACAATAGAGTTCTAATGCTTCTTAAAATATGATATCGCATCTCATTTCTATGTTTCATGGTAAGATATAATATTCATTGCGACGTGTCATGGATACCTCGTATTCACTTCAAAAGGATGTAAATGCGACACTTTCTTGCTAGCAAATGGCGTTTGCAGATGTCTGCGTATCGAAGCAATAGGGTTCTAATGCTTGTTAAATCGAGATATCGCATCTCATTCCTATGTTTCGTTATAAGGTATAATATTCACTGCGAGGTGTCATGTATACCTTGTATTCACTTCAAAAGAATGTAAATGCGACACTTCCGTGCTAGGAAATAGCGTTTGCAGATGTCTACGTTTCGTAGCAATAGAGTTCTAATGCTTCTTAAACCGCGATATCGCATCTCATTTCTATGCTTCATGATAAGATATAATATTCATTGCGAAGTGCCACTTATACCTCGCATACACTTCAAATGAATGTAAATGCGACAATTACTTGCTAGGAAATAGCGTTTGCAGATGTCTACGTATCGTAGCAGCTGAGTTCTAATGCTTCTTAAAACATGATATCGCATCTCATTTCTATGTTTCATGATAAGATATAATATTCATTGCGACGTGTCATGTATACCTCGTATTCAAATCAAAAGAATGTAAATGCGACACTTCCATGCTAGGAAATAGCGTTTGCATATGTCTCCGTATAGAAGCAATAGAGCTCTAATGCTCCTTAAATCGCGATATCGCATTTCATTTCTATGTTCCGTTATAAGGTATAATATTCATTGGGAAGTGTTATGTATACCACGTATTCACTTCAAAGGAATGTAAATGCGACACTTCCTTGCAATTAAATAGCGTCTGCAGATGTCTACGTATCGTACCAATTGAGTTCTAATGCTTCTCAAAACGCGATATCGCATCTCATTTCTATGTTTCATGATAAGATATAATATTCATTGCGAAGTTACATGTATACCTCGTATTCACTTCAAAAGAATGTATATGCGACACTTCCCTGCTATTAAATAGCGTTTGCAGATGTCTACGTATCGTAGCAATAGAGTTCTAATGCTTCCTAAAACGCGACATCACATCACATTTCTATGTTTCATGATAAGATATAATATTCATTGCGAAGTTTCATGTATACCTTGTATTCACTTCAGAGGAATGTAAATGTTACTCTTCCCTGCTAGGAAATAGCGTTTGCAGATGTCTACCTATCGCAGCAAGCGTGTCATAATGATTCTTAGAACGAGATATCGCATCTCATTTCTATGTTTCATGATAACATATAATATTCATTGCGAAGTGTTATGTATACCTCGCATGCACTTCAAATGAATGTAAATGCGACACTTCCTTGCTAGGAAATAACGTTTGCAGATGTCTACGTATCGTAGCAATAGAGTTCTAATGCTTCTTATATCGCGAGATCGCATCTCATATCTATGTTTCACGATAAGATATAATATTCATTGCGAAGTGTTATGTATACCTCGCATACACTTCAAATGAATGTAAATGCGACAGTTCCTTGCTAGGAAGTAGCGATTGCAGATGTCTACGTATCGAAGCAATAGAGTTCTAATGCTTCTTGAAACGGGATATCGCATCTCATTTCCATGTTTCATGATAAGATATAATATTAATTGCGAAGTGTCATGTATACCTCGCATTCACTTCAAATGAATGTAAATCCGACACTTCCTTGCTAGGAAATAGCGTTTGCAGATGTCTACGTATCGTAGCAATAGAGTTCTTATGCTTCTTATATCGCAAGATCGAATCTCAGATCTATGTTTCACGATAAGATATAATATTCATTGTGGAGTGTTATGTATACCTCGTATTCACCTCAAAAGTATGTAAATGCGACACTTCCTTGCTAGGAAATAGCGTTTGCAGATTTCTGCGTATCGTAGCATTAGATTTCTATTGCATCTCAAAACGCGATATCGCATCTCATTTCTATGTTTCATGAAAAGATATAATATTTATTGCGAAGTGTCACGTATACATCGCATACACTTCAAATGAATGTAAATGCGACAGTTCCTTGCTAGGAAATAGCGTTTGCAGACGTCTACGTATCGAAGCAATAGAGTTCTAATGCTTCTTGAAACGGAATATCGCATCTCATTTCTATGCTTCACGATAAGAAATAATTTTCATTGCGAAGTTTCATGTATTCCTCGTATTCACTTCAAATGAATGTAAATGCGACACTTCCTTGCTAGGAAATAGAGTTTGCAGATGTCTACGTATCGTATCAAGCGTGTTATAATGATTCTTAAAACGAGGTATCGCATCTCATTTCTATGTTTCATGATAACATATAATATTCATTGCGAAGTGTTATGTATACCTCGCATACACTTCAAATGAATGTAAATGCGACACTTCCTTGCTAGTAAATAGCGATTGCAGATTTCTGCGTATCGTAGCATTATATTTCTATTGCATCTCAAAACGCGATATCGCATCTCATATCTATGTTTCACGATAAGATATAATATTCATTGCGAAGTGTTATGTATACCTCGCATACACTTCAAATGAATGTAAATGCGACAGTTCCTTGCTAGGAAGTAGCGATTGCAGATGTCTACGTATCGAAGCAATAGAGTTCTAATGCTTATTGTACCGGGATATCGCATCTCATTTCTATGTTTCATGATAAGATATAATATAAATTGCGAAGTGTCATGTATACCTCGCATTCACTTCAAATGAATGTAAATGCGACACTTCCTTGCTAGGAAATATCGTTTGCAGATGTCTACGTATCGTAGCAATAGAGTTCTAATGCTTCGTAAAACGCGATATCGCATCTCATTTCTATGTTTTAGGATAAGATATAATATTAATTGCGCAGTGTCATGTACACTTCGTATTCACTCCAAAAGAATGTAAATGTGACACTTCCTTCTTTGGAAATAGCGTTTGCAGATGTCTACGTATCGAAGCAATAGAGTTCTAATATTTCTTAAATCGTCATATCGCATTTCATTTCTATGTTTCATGATAAGATATAATATTCATTGTGGAGTGTCATGTATACCTCGCATACACTTAAAAAGAATGTAAACGCGACACTTCCTTGCTAGGAAATAGCGGTTGCAGATATCTACGTATCGTAGCAATTGAGTTCTCATGCTTCTTAAAACATGATATTGCACCTCATTACTGTGTATCATGATAAGATATAATGTGCATTGCGAAGCGACACTTATACCTCGTATAGACTTCAAATGAATGTAAATGCGGCAGTTCCTTGCTAGGAAGTAGCGTTTGCAAATATCTACGTATCGAAGCAATAGATTTCTAATGCTTCTTAAATCGCGATATCGCACTTCACTTCTACGTTCCATGATAAAATGTAATATTCACTGTGCAGTGTTATGTATATCTCGTTTACGCTTCAAATGAATGTAAATGCGACACTTCCTTGCTTGGAAATAGCGAATGCAGATGTCTACGTATCGTAGCAATAGAGTTCTAATGCTTCTTAAAACGCGATATCGCATCTCATTTCTATGTTTCGTGATAAAATATAATACTCATTGCAAAGTGTCATGTATACCTCGTATTCACTTCAAAAGAACGTAAGTGCGACACTTCCTTGGTAGGAAATGGCGTTTGCAGTTGTCTACGTATCGTAGCAATGGAGTTCTAATTCTTCTCAAAAAGCGATATCGCTGCTCATTTCTATGTTTCATGATAAGATATAATATTTATTGTGCAGTGTTATGTATATCTCGTCTACACTTCAAAAGAATGTAAATGCGACACTTCCTTGCTAGGAAATAGCGTCTGCAGATGTCTACGTATCGTAGCAATAGATTTCTAATGCTTCTTAAAACGCGAAATCGCTCCTCATTTATATGTTTCATTATAAGATATAATATTCATTGCGAAGTGTCATGTATACCTCGCATACACTTCAAATGAATGTAAATGCGACACTTTCTTGCTTGGAAATATCGTTTGCATATGTCTACGTATCGAAGCAATATAATACATATATAATGTGTTATTAGCAAGCAATATAAACATATATAATGCTTCTTAAATCGTCATATCGCATCCCATTTCTATGTTTCATTATAAGATATGATATTCATTGTGGAGTGTTGTGTATACCTCGTATTCACTTCAAATGAATGTGAATGCGACACTTCCTTGCTAGGAAGTAGCGTCTGCAGATATCTACGTATCGTAGCAATAGAGTTCTATTGCTTCTTAAATCGCCATATCGCATCTCATTTCTATGTTTTATGATAAGATATAATATTCATTGTGCAGTGTTATGTATACCACGTACTCACATCAAAGGAATGTAAATACGACACCTCCTTGCTGGGAAATAGCGTTTGCAGATGTCTACGTATCGTAGCAATAGAGTTCTAATGCTTCTTAAAATATGATATCGCATCTCATTTCTATGTTTCATGATAACATATAATATTCATTGCGAAGTGTTATGTATACCTCGCATACACTTCAAATGAATGTAAATGCGACACTTCCTTGCTAGGAAATAACGTTTGCAGATGTCTACGTATCGTAGCAATAGAGTTCTAATGCTTCTTATATCGCGAGATCGCATCTCATATCTATGTTTCACGATAAGATATAATATTGATTGCGAAGTGTTATGTATACCTCGCATACACTTCAATTGAATGTAAATGCGACAGTTCCTTGCTAGGAAGTAGCGATTGCAGATGTGTACGTATCGAAGCAATAGAGCTCTAATGCTTCTTGAAACCGGATATCGCATCTCATTTCCATGTTTCATGATAAGATATAATATTAATTGCGAAGTGTCATGTATACCTCGCATTCACTTCAAAAGAATGTAAATCCGACACTTCCTTGCTAGGAAATAGCGTTTGCAGATGTCTACGTATCGTAGCAATAGAGTTCTTATGCTTCTTATATCGCAAGATCGAATCTCAGATCTATGTTTCACGATAAGATATAATATTCATTGTGGAGTGTTATGTATACCTCGTATTCACCTCAAAAGAATGTAAATGCGACACTTCCTTGCTAGGAAATAGCGTTTGCAGATTTCTGCGTATCGTAGCATTAGATTTCTATTGCATCTCAAAACGCGATATCGCATCTCATTTCTATGTTTCATGAAAAGATATAATATTTATTGCGAAGTGTCACGTATACATCGCATACACTTCAAATGAATGTAAATGCGACAGTTCCTTGCTAGGAAATAGCGTTTGCAGACGTCTACGTATCGTAGCAATAGAGTTCTAATGCTTCTTAAAACGCGAAATCGCTCCTCATTTATATGTTTCATTATAAGATATAATATTCATTGCGAAGTGTCATGTATACCTCGCATACACTTCAAATGAATGTAAATGCGACACTTTCTTGCTTGGAAATATCGTTTGCATATGTCTACGTATCGAAGCAATATAATACATATATAATGTGTTATTAGCAAGCAATATAAACATATATAATGCTTCTTAAATCGTCATATCGCATCCCATTTCTATGTTTCATTATAAGATATGATATTCATTGTGGAGTGTTGTGTATACCTCGTATTCACTTCAAATGAATGTGAATGCGACACTTCCTTGCTAGGAAGTAGCGTCTGCAGATATCTACGTATCGTAGCAATAGAGTTCTATTGCTTCTTAAATCGCCATATCGCATCTCATTTCTATGTTTTACGATAAGATATAATATTCATTGTGCAGTGTTATGTATACCACGTACTCACATCAAAGGAATGTAAATACGACACCTCCTTGCTGGGAAATAGCGTTTGCAGATGTCTACGTATCGTAACAATAGAGTTCTAATGCTTCTTAAAATATGATATCGCATCTCATTTCTATGTTTCATGGTAAGATATAATATTCATTGCGACGTGTCATGGATACCTCGTATTCACTTCAAAAGGATGTAAATGCGACACTTTCTTGCTAGCAAATGGCGTTTGCAGATGTTTGCGTATCGAAGCAATAGGGTTCTAATGCTTGTTAAATCGAGATATCGCATCTCATTCCTATGTTTCGTTATAAGGTATAATATTCACTGCGAGGTGTCATGTATACCTTGTATTCACTTCAAAAGAATGTAAATGCTTCACTTCCGTGCTAGGAAATAGCGTTTGCAGATGTCTACGTTTCGTAGCAATAGAGTTCTAATGCTTCTTAAAACGCGATATCGCATCTCATTTCTATGCTTCATGATAAGATATAATATTCATTGCGAAGTGCCACTTATACCTAGCATACACTTCAAATGAATGTAAATGCGACAATTACTTGCTAGGAAATAGCGTTTGCAGATGTCTACGTATCGTAGCAGCTGAGTTCTAATGCTTCTTAGAACATGATATCGCATCTCATTTCTATGTTTCATGATAAGATATAATATTCATTGCGACGTGTCATGTATACCTCGTATTCAAATCAAAAGAATGTAAATGCGACACTTCCATGCTAGGAAATAGCGTTTGCATATGTCTCCGTATAGAAGCAATAGAGCTCTAATGCTCCTTAAATCGCGATATCGCATTTCATTTCTATGTTCCGTTATAAGGTATAATATTCATTGGGAAGTGTTATATATACCACGTATTCACTTCAAAGGAATGTAAATGCGACACTTCCTTGCAATTAAATAGCGTCTGCAGATGTCTACGTATCGTACCAATTGAGTTCTAATGCTTCTCAAAACGCGATATCGCATCTCATTTCTATGTTTCATGATAAGATATAATATTCATTGCGAAGTTACATGTATACCTCGTATTCAGTTCAAAAGAATGTAAATGCGACACTTCCCTGCTATTAAATAGCGTTTGCAGATGTCTACGTATCGTAGCAATAGAGTTCTAATGCTTCTTAAAACGCGACATCACGTCACATTTCTATGTTTCATGATAAGATATAATATTCATTGCGAAGTTTCATGTATACCTTGTATTCACTTCAGAGGAATGTAAATGTTACTCTTCCCTGCTAGGAAATAGCGTTTGCAGATGTCTACGTATCGCAGCAAGCGTGTCATAATGATTCTTAGAACGAGATATCGCATCTCATTTCTATGTTTCATGATAACATATAATATTCATTGCGAAGTGTTATGTATACCTCGCATACACTTCAAATGAATGTAAATGCGACACTTCCTTGCTAGGAAATAACGTTTGCAGATGTCTACGTATCGTAGCAATAGAGTTCTAATGCTTCTTATATCGCGAGATCGCATCTCATATCTATGTTTCACGATAAGATATAATATTCATTCCGAAGTGTTATGTATACCTCGCATACACTTCAAATGAATGTAAATGCGACAGTTCCTTGCTAGGAAGTAGCGATTGCAGATGTCTACGTATCGAAGCAATAGAGTTCTAATGCTTCTTGAAACGGGATATCGCATCTCATTTCCATGTTTCATGATAAGATATAATATTAATTGCGAAGTGTCATGTATACCTCGCATTCACTTCAAATGAATGTAAATGCGACACTTCCTTGCTAGGAAATAGAGTTTGCAGATGTCTACGTATCGTAGCAAGCGTGTTATAATGATTCTTAAAACGAGATATCGCATCTCATTTCTATGTTTCATGATAACATATAATATTCATTGCGAAGTGTTATGTATACCTCGCATACACTTCAAATGAATGTAAATGCGACACTTCCTTGCTAGGAAATAACGTTTGCAGATGTCTACGTATCGTAGCAATAGAGTTCTAATGCTTCTTATATCGCGAGATCGCATCTCATATCTATGTTTCACGATAAGATATAATATTGATTGCGAAGTGTTATGTATACCTCGCATACACTTCAATTGAATGTAAATGCGACAGTTCCTTGCTAGGAAGTAGCGATTGCAGATGTGTACGTATCGAAGCAATAGAGCTCTAATGCTTCTTGAAACCGGATATCGCATCTCATTTCCATGTTTCATGATAAGATATAATATTAATTGCGAAGTGTCATGTATACCTCGCATTCACTTCAAAAGAATGTAAATCCGACACTTCCTTGCTAGGAAATAGCGTTTGCAGATGTCTACGTATCGTAGCAATAGAGTTCTTATGCTTCTTATATCGCAAGATCGAATCTCAGATCTATGTTTCACGATAAGATATAATATTCATTGTGGAGTGTTATGTATACCTCGTATTCACCTCAAAAGAATGTAAATGCGACACTTCCTTGCTAGGAAATAGCGTTTGCAGATTTCTGCGTATCGTAGCATTAGATTTCTATTGCATCTCAAAACGCGATATCGCATCTCATTTCTATGTTTCATGAAAAGATATAATATTTATTGCGAAGTGTCACGTATACATCGCATACACTTCAAATGAATGTAAATGCGACAGTTCCTTGCTAGGAAATAGCGTTTGCAGACGTCTACGTATCGTAGCAATAGAGTTCTAATGCTTCTTAAAACGCGAAATCGCTCCTCATTTATATGTTTCATTATAAGATATAATATTCATTGCGAAGTGTCATGTATACCTCGCATACACTTCAAATGAATGTAAATGCGACACTTTCTTGCTTGGAAATATCGTTTGCATATGTCTACGTATCGAAGCAATATAATACATATATAATGTGTTATTAGCAAGCAATATAAACATATATAATGCTTCTTAAATCGTCATATCGCATCCCATTTCTATGTTTCATTATAAGATATGATATTCATTGTGGAGTGTTGTGTATACCTCGTATTCACTTCAAATGAATGTGAATGCGACACTTCCTTGCTAGGAAGTAGCGTCTGCAGATATCTACGTATCGTAGCAATAGAGTTCTATTGCTTCTTAAATCGCCATATCGCATCTCATTTCTATGTTTTACGATAAGATATAATATTCATTGTGCAGTGTTATGTATACCACGTACTCACATCAAAGGAATGTAAATACGACACCTCCTTGCTGGGAAATAGCGTTTGCAGATGTCTACGTATCGTAACAATAGAGTTCTAATGCTTCTTAAAATATGATATCGCATCTCATTTCTATGTTTCATGGTAAGATATAATATTCATTGCGACGTGTCATGGATACCTCGTATTCACTTCAAAAGGATGTAAATGCGACACTTTCTTGCTAGCAAATGGCGTTTGCAGATGTCTGCGTATCGAAGCAATAGGGTTCTAATGCTTGTTAAATCGAGATATCGCATCTCATTCCTATGTTTCGTTATAAGGTATAATATTCACTGCGAGGTGTCATGTATACCTTGTATTCACTTCAAAAGAATGTAAATGCGACACTTCCGTGCTAGGAAATAGCGTTTGCAGATGTCTACGTTTCGTAGCAATAGAGTTCTAATGCTTCTTAAACCGCGATATCGCATCTCATTTCTATGCTTCATGATAAGATATAATATTCATTGCGAAGTGCCACTTATACCTCGCATACACTTCAAATGAATGTAAATGCGACAATTACTTGCTAGGAAATAGCGTTTGCAGATGTCTACGTATCGTAGCAGCTGAGTTCTAATGCTTCTTAAAACATGATATCGCATCTCATTTCTATGTTTCATGATAAGATATAATATTCATTGCGACGTGTCATGTATACCTCGTATTCAAATCAAAAGAATGTAAATGCGACACTTCCATGCTAGGAAATAGCGTTTGCATATGTCTCCGTATAGAAGCAATAGAGCTCTAATGCTCCTTAAATCGCGATATCGCATTTCATTTCTATGTTCCGTTATAAGGTATAATATTCATTGGGAAGTGTTATGTATACCACGTATTCACTTCAAAGGAATGTAAATGCGACACTTCCTTGCAATTAAATAGCGTCTGCAGATGTCTACGTATCGTACCAATTGAGTTCTAATGCTTCTCAAAACGCGATATCGCATCTCATTTCTATGTTTCATGATAAGATATAATATTCATTGCGAAGTTACATGTATACCTCGTATTCACTTCAAAAGAATGTATATGCGACACTTCCCTGCTATTAAATAGCGTTTGCAGATGTCTACGTATCGTAGCAATAGAGTTCTAATGCTTCCTAAAACGCGACATCACATCACATTTCTATGTTTCATGATAAGATATAATATTCATTGCGAAGTTTCATGTATACCTTGTATTCACTTCAGAGGAATGTAAATGTTACTCTTCCCTGCTAGGAAATAGCGTTTGCAGATGTCTACCTATCGCAGCAAGCGTGTCATAATGATTCTTAGAACGAGATATCGCATCTCATTTCTATGTTTCATGATAACATATAATATTCATTGCGAAGTGTTATGTATACCTCGCATGCACTTCAAATGAATGTAAATGCGACACTTCCTTGCTAGGAAATAACGTTTGCAGATGTCTACGTATCGTAGCAATAGAGTTCTAATGCTTCTTATATCGCGAGATCGCATCTCATATCTATGTTTCACGATAAGATATAATATTCATTGCGAAGTGTTATGTATACCTCGCATACACTTCAAATGAATGTAAATGCGACAGTTCCTTGCTAGGAAGTAGCGATTGCAGATGTCTACGTATCGAAGCAATAGAGTTCTAATGCTTCTTGAAACGGGATATCGCATCTCATTTCCATGTTTCATGATAAGATATAATATTAATTGCGAAGTGTCATGTATACCTCGCATTCACTTCAAATGAATGTAAATCCGACACTTCCTTGCTAGGAAATAGCGTTTGCAGATGTCTACGTATCGTAGCAATAGAGTTCTTATGCTTCTTATATCGCAAGATCGAATCTCAGATCTATGTTTCACGATAAGATATAATATTCATTGTGGAGTGTTATGTATACCTCGTATTCACCTCAAAAGTATGTAAATGCGACACTTCCTTGCTAGGAAATAGCGTTTGCAGATTTCTGCGTATCGTAGCATTAGATTTCTATTGCATCTCAAAACGCGATATCGCATCTCATTTCTATGTTTCATGAAAAGATATAATATTTATTGCGAAGTGTCACGTATACATCGCATACACTTCAAATGAATGTAAATGCGACAGTTCCTTGCTAGGAAATAGCGTTTGCAGACGTCTACGTATCGTAGCAATAGAGTTCTAATGCTTCTTAAAACGCGAAATCGCTCCTCATTTATATGTTTCATTATAAGATATAATATTCATTGCGAAGTGTCATGTATACCTCGCATACACTTCAAATGAATGTAAATGCGACACTTTCTTGCTTGGAAATATCGTTTGCATATGTCTACGTATCGAAGCAATATAATACATATATAATGTGTTATTAGCAAGCAATATAAACATATATAATGCTTCTTAAATCGTCATATCGCATCCCATTTCTATGTTTCATTATAAGATATGATATTCATTGTGGAGTGTTGTGTATACCTCGTATTCACTTCAAATGAATGTGAATGCGACACTTCCTTGCTAGGAAGTAGCGTCTGCAGATATCTACGTATCGTAGCAATAGAGTTCTATTGCTTCTTAAATCGCCATATCGCATCTCATTTCTATGTTTTACGATAAGATATAATATTCATTGTGCAGTGTTATGTATACCACGTACTCACATCAAAGGAATGTAAATACGACACCTCCTTGCTGGGAAATAGCGTTTGCAGATGTCTACGTATCGTAACAATAGAGTTCTAATGCTTCTTAAAATATGATATCGCATCTCATTTCTATGTTTCATGGTAAGATATAATATTCATTGCGACGTGTCATGGATACCTCGTATTCACTTCAAAAGGATGTAAATGCGACACTTTCTTGCTAGCAAATGGCGTTTGCAGATGTCTGCGTATCGAAGCAATAGGGTTCTAATGCTTGTTAAATCGAGATATCGCATCTCATTCCTATGTTTCGTTATAAGGTATAATATTCACTGCGAGGTGTCATGTATACCTTGTATTCACTTCAAAAGAATGTAAATGCGACACTTCCGTGCTAGGAAATAGCGTTTGCAGATGTCTACGTTTCGTAGCAATAGAGTTCTAATGCTTCTTAAACCGCGATATCGCATCTCATTTCTATGCTTCATGATAAGATATAATATTCATTGCGAAGTGCCACTTATACCTCGCATACACTTCAAATGAATGTAAATGCGACAATTACTTGCTAGGAAATAGCGTTTGCAGATGTCTACGTATCGTAGCAGCTGAGTTCTAATGCTTCTTAAAACATGATATCGCATCTCATTTCTATGTTTCATGATAAGATATAATATTCATTGCGACGTGTCATGTATACCTCGTATTCAAATCAAAAGAATGTAAATGCGACACTTCCATGCTAGGAAATAGCGTTTGCATATGTCTCCGTATAGAAGCAATAGAGCTCTAATGCTCCTTAAATCGCGATATCGCATTTCATTTCTATGTTCCGTTATAAGGTATAATATTCATTGGGAAGTGTTATGTATACCACGTATTCACTTCAAAGGAATGTAAATGCGACACTTCCTTGCAATTAAATAGCGTCTGCAGATGTCTACGTATCGTACCAATTGAGTTCTAATGCTTCTCAAAACGCGATATCGCATCTCATTTCTATGTTTCATGATAAGATATAATATTCATTGCGAAGTTACATGTATACCTCGTATTCACTTCAAAAGAATGTATATGCGACACTTCCCTGCTATTAAATAGCGTTTGCAGATGTCTACGTATCGTAGCAATAGAGTTCTAATGCTTCCTAAAACGCGACATCACATCACATTTCTATGTTTCATGATAAGATATAATATTCATTGCGAAGTTTCATGTATACCTTGTATTCACTTCAGAGGAATGTAAATGTTACTCTTCCCTGCTAGGAAATAGCGTTTGCAGATGTCTACCTATCGCAGCAAGCGTGTCATAATGATTCTTAGAACGAGATATCGCATCTCATTTCTATGTTTCATGATAACATATAATATTCATTGCGAAGTGTTATGTATACCTCGCATGCACTTCAAATGAATGTAAATGCGACACTTCCTTGCTAGGAAATAACGTTTGCAGATGTCTACGTATCGTAGCAATAGAGTTCTAATGCTTCTTATATCGCGAGATCGCATCTCATATCTATGTTTCACGATAAGATATAATATTCATTGCGAAGTGTTATGTATACCTCGCATACACTTCAAATGAATGTAAATGCGACAGTTCCTTGCTAGGAAGTAGCGATTGCAGATGTCTACGTATCGAAGCAATAGAGTTCTAATGCTTCTTGAAACGGGATATCGCATCTCATTTCCATGTTTCATGATAAGATATAATATTAATTGCGAAGTGTCATGTATACCTCGCATTCACTTCAAATGAATGTAAATCCGACACTTCCTTGCTAGGAAATAGCGTTTGCAGATGTCTACGTATCGTAGCAATAGAGTTCTTATGCTTCTTATATCGCAAGATCGAATCTCAGATCTATGTTTCACGATAAGATATAATATTCATTGTGGAGTGTTATGTATACCTCGTATTCACCTCAAAAGTATGTAAATGCGACACTTCCTTGCTAGGAAATAGCGTTTGCAGATTTCTGCGTATCGTAGCATTAGATTTCTATTGCATCTCAAAACGCGATATCGCATCTCATTTCTATGTTTCATGAAAAGATATAATATTTATTGCGAAGTGTCACGTATACATCGCATACACTTCAAATGAATGTAAATGCGACAGTTCCTTGCTAGGAAATAGCGTTTGCAGACGTCTACGTATCGTAGCAATAGAGTTCTAATGCTTCTTAAAACGCGAAATCGCTCCTCATTTATATGTTTCATTATAAGATATAATATTCATTGCGAAGTGTCATGTATACCTCGCATACACTTCAAATGAATGTAAATGCGACACTTTCTTGCTTGGAAATATCGTTTGCATATGTCTACGTATCGAAGCAATATAATACATATATAATGTGTTATTAGCAAGCAATATAAACATATATAATGCTTCTTAAATCGTCATATCGCATCCCATTTCTATGTTTCATTATAAGATATGATATTCATTGTGGAGTGTTGTGTATACCTCGTATTCACTTCAAATGAATGTGAATGCGACACTTCCTTGCTAGGAAGTAGCGTCTGCAGATATCTACGTATCGTAGCAATAGAGTTCTATTGCTTCTTAAATCGCCATATCGCATCTCATTTCTATGTTTTACGATAAGATATAATATTCATTGTGCAGTGTTATGTATACCACGTACTCACATCAAAGGAATGTAAATACGACACCTCCTTGCTGGGAAATAGCGTTTGCAGATGTCTACGTATCGTAACAATAGAGTTCTAATGCTTCTTAAAATATGATATCGCATCTCATTTCTATGTTTCATGGTAAGATATAATATTCATTGCGACGTGTCATGGATACCTCGTATTCACTTCAAAAGGATGTAAATGCGACACTTTCTTGCTAGCAAATGGCGTTTGCAGATGTCTGCGTATCGAAGCAATAGGGTTCTAATGCTTGTTAAATCGAGATATCGCATCTCATTCCTATGTTTCGTTATAAGGTATAATATTCACTGCGAGGTGTCATGTATACCTTGTATTCACTTCAAAAGAATGTAAATGCGACACTTCCGTGCTAGGAAATAGCGTTTGCAGATGTCTACGTTTCGTAGCAATAGAGTTCTAATGCTTCTTAAACCGCGATATCGCATCTCATTTCTATGCTTCATGATAAGATATAATATTCATTGCGAAGTGCCACTTATACCTCGCATACACTTCAAATGAATGTAAATGCGACAATTACTTGCTAGGAAATAGCGTTTGCAGATGTCTACGTATCGTAGCAGCTGAGTTCTAATGCTTCTTAAAACATGATATCGCATCTCATTTCTATGTTTCATGATAAGATATAATATTCATTGCGACGTGTCATGTATACCTCGTATTCAAATCAAAAGAATGTAAATGCGACACTTCCATGCTAGGAAATAGCGTTTGCATATGTCTCCGTATAGAAGCAATAGAGCTCTAATGCTCCTTAAATCGCGATATCGCATTTCATTTCTATGTTCCGTTATAAGGTATAATATTCATTGGGAAGTGTTATGTATACCACGTATTCACTTCAAAGGAATGTAAATGCGACACTTCCTTGCAATTAAATAGCGTCTGCAGATGTCTACGTATCGTACCAATTGAGTTCTAATGCTTCTCAAAACGCGATATCGCATCTCATTTCTATGTTTCATGATAAGATATAATATTCATTGCGAAGTTACATGTATACCTCGTATTCACTTCAAAAGAATGTATATGCGACACTTCCCTGCTATTAAATAGCGTTTGCAGATGTCTACGTATCGTAGCAATAGAGTTCTAATGCTTCCTAAAACGCGACATCACATCACATTTCTATGTTTCATGATAAGATATAATATTCATTGCGAAGTTTCATGTATACCTTGTATTCACTTCAGAGGAATGTAAATGTTACTCTTCCCTGCTAGGAAATAGCGTTTGCAGATGTCTACCTATCGCAGCAAGCGTGTCATAATGATTCTTAGAACGAGATATCGCATCTCATTTCTATGTTTCATGATAACATATAATATTCATTGCGAAGTGTTATGTATACCTCGCATGCACTTCAAATGAATGTAAATGCGACACTTCCTTGCTAGGAAATAACGTTTGCAGATGTCTACGTATCGTAGCAATAGAGTTCTAATGCTTCTTATATCGCGAGATCGCATCTCATATCTATGTTTCACGATAAGATATAATATTCATTGCGAAGTGTTATGTATACCTCGCATACACTTCAAATGAATGTAAATGCGACAGTTCCTTGCTAGGAAGTAGCGATTGCAGATGTCTACGTATCGAAGCAATAGAGTTCTAATGCTTCTTGAAACGGGATATCGCATCTCATTTCCATGTTTCATGATAAGATATAATATTAATTGCGAAGTGTCATGTATACCTCGCATTCACTTCAAATGAATGTAAATCCGACACTTCCTTGCTAGGAAATAGCGTTTGCAGATGTCTACGTATCGTAGCAATAGAGTTCTTATGCTTCTTATATCGCAAGATCGAATCTCAGATCTATGTTTCACGATAAGATATAATATTCATTGTGGAGTGTTATGTATACCTCGTATTCACCTCAAAAGTATGTAAATGCGACACTTCCTTGCTAGGAAATAGCGTTTGCAGATTTCTGCGTATCGTAGCATTAGATTTCTATTGCATCTCAAAACGCGATATCGCATCTCATTTCTATGTTTCATGAAAAGATATAATATTTATTGCGAAGTGTCACGTATACATCGCATACACTTCAAATGAATGTAAATGCGACAGTTCCTTGCTAGGAAATAGCGTTTGCAGACGTCTACGTATCGAAGCAATAGAGTTCTAATGCTTCTTGAAACGGAATATCGCATCTCATTTCTATGCTTCACGATAAGAAATAATTTTCATTGCGAAGTTTCATGTATTCCTCGTATTCACTTCAAATGAATGTAAATGCGACACTTCCTTGCTAGGAAATAGAGTTTGCAGATGTCTACGTATCGTATCAAGCGTGTTATAATGATTCTTAAAACGAGGTATCGCATCTCATTTCTATGTTTCATGATAACATATAATATTCATTGCGAAGTGTTATGTATACCTCGCATACACTTCAAATGAATGTAAATGCGACACTTCCTTGCTAGTAAATAGCGATTGCAGATTTCTGCGTATCGTAGCATTATATTTCTATTGCATCTCAAAACGCGATATCGCATCTCATATCTATGTTTCACGATAAGATATAATATTCATTGCGAAGTGTTATGTATACCTCGCATACACTTCAAATGAATGTAAATGCGACAGTTCCTTGCTAGGAAGTAGCGATTGCAGATGTCTACGTATCGAAGCAATAGAGTTCTAATGCTTATTGTACCGGGATATCGCATCTCATTTCTATGTTTCATGATAAGATATAATATAAATTGCGAAGTGTCATGTATACCTCGCATTCACTTCAAATGAATGTAAATGCGACACTTCCTTGCTAGGAAATATCGTTTGCAGATGTCTACGTATCGTAGCAATAGAGTTCTAATGCTTCGTAAAACGCGATATCGCATCTCATTTCTATGTTTTAGGATAAGATATAATATTAATTGCGCAGTGTCATGTACACTTCGTATTCACTCCAAAAGAATGTAAATGTGACACTTCCTTCTTTGGAAATAGCGTTTGCAGATGTCTACGTATCGAAGCAATAGAGTTCTAATATTTCTTAAATCGTCATATCGCATTTCATTTCTATGTTTCATGATAAGATATAATATTCATTGTGGAGTGTCATGTATACCTCGCATACACTTAAAAAGAATGTAAACGCGACACTTCCTTGCTAGGAAATAGCGGTTGCAGATATCTACGTATCGTAGCAATTGAGTTCTCATGCTTCTTAAAACATGATATTGCACCTCATTACTGTGTATCATGATAAGATATAATGTGCATTGCGAAGCGTCACTTATACCTCGTATAGACTTCAAATGAATGTAAATGCGGCAGTTCCTTGCTAGGAAGTAGCGTTTGCAAATATCTACGTATCGAAGCAATAGATTTCTAATGCTTCTTAAATCGCGATATCGCACTTCACTTCTACGTTCCATGATAAAATGTAATATTCACTGTGCAGTGTTATGTATATCTCGTTTACGCTTCAAATGAATGTAAATGCGACACTTCCTTGCTTGGAAATAGCGAATGCAGATGTCTACGTATCGTAGCAATAGAGTTCTAATGCTTCTTAAAACGCGATATCGCATCTCATTTCTATGTTTCGTGATAAAATATAATACTCATTGCAAAGTGTCATGTATACCTCGTATTCACTTCAAAAGAACGTAAGTGCGACACTTCCTTGGTAGGAAATGGCGTTTGCAGTTGTCTACGTATCGTAGCAATGGAGTTCTAATTCTTCTCAAAAAGCGATATCGCTGCTCATTTCTATGTTTCATGATAAGATATAATATTTATTGTGCAGTGTTATGTATATCTCGTCTACACTTCAAAAGAATGTAAATGCGACACTTCCTTGCTAGGAAATAGCGTCTGCAGATGTCTACGTATCGTAGCAATAGATTTCTAATGCTTCTTAAAACGCGAAATCGCTCCTCATTTATATGTTTCATTATAAGATATAATATTCATTGCGAAGTGTCATGTATACCTCGCATACACTTCAAATGAATGTAAATGCGACACTTTCTTGCTTGGAAATATCGTTTGCATATGTCTACGTATCGAAGCAATATAATACATATATAATGTGTTATTAGCAAGCAATATAAACATATATAATGCTTCTTAAATCGTCATATCGCATCCCATTTCTATGTTTCATTATAAGATATGATATTCATTGTGGAGTGTTGTGTATACCTCGTATTCACTTCAAATGAATGTGAATGCGACACTTCCTTGCTAGGAAGTAGCGTCTGCAGATATCTACGTATCGTAGCAATAGAGTTCTATTGCTTCTTAAATCGCCATATCGCATCTCATTTCTATGTTTTATGATAAGATATAATATTCATTGTGCAGTGTTATGTATACCACGTACTCACATCAAAGGAATGTAAATACGACACCTCCTTGCTGGGAAATAGCGTTTGCAGATGTCTACGTATCGTAGCAATAGAGTTCTAATGCTTCTTAAAATATGATATCGCATCTCATTTCTATGTTTCATGGTAAGATATAATATTCATTGCGACGTGTCATGGATACCTCGTATTCACTTCAAAAGGATGTAAATGCGACACTTTCTTGCTAGCAAATGGCGTTTGCAGATGTCTGCGTATCGAAGCAATAGGGTTCTAATGCTTGTTAAATCGAGATATCGCATCTCATTCCTATGTTTCGTTATAAGGTATAATATTCACTGCGAGGTGTCATGTATACCTTGTATTCACTTCAAAAGAATGTAAATGCGATACTTCCGTGCCAGGAAATGGTGTTTGCAGATGTCTACGTATCGTAGCAATAGAGTTCTAATGCTCCTTAAAATGCGATATCGCATCTCATTCTTTGTTTCATGATAAGATATAATATTCATTGCGAAGTGTCATGTATACCTCATATTCGCTTCAGAAGAATATAAATGCGACACTTCCTTGCTAGGAAATAGCGTTTGCAGATGTAACCGTACCGAAGCAATAGAGTTTTAATGCCACCTATATCGCGATATCGCATTTCATTTCTATGTTTCGTGAAAAGGTATAATATAGGTTGTTGAATGTTATGTATACCTCATATTCACGTCAAAAGAATGTAAATGCGACACTTCCTTCCTAGGAATTAGCGTTTGCAGATGTCTACGTATCGTACCAGTAGAGTTCTAATGCTTCTTAAAACGCGACATCGTATCTCATTTCTATGTTTTATGATAAGAAATAACATACATTGCGAAGTGTCATGTATACCTCGTATTCCCTTCAAAAGAATGTAAATGCGACACTTCCTTGCTATTAAATAGCGTTTGCAGATGTCTACGTTTCGTAGCAATAGAGTTCTAATGCTTCTTAAACCGCGATATCGCATCTCATTTCTATGCTTCATGATAAGATATAATATTCATTGCGAAGTGCCACTTATACCTCGCATACACTTCAAATGAATGTAAATGCGACAATTACTTGCTAGGAAATAGCGTTTGCAGATGTCTACGTATCGTAGCAGCTGAGTTCTAATGCTTCTTAAAACATGATATCGCATCTCATTTCTATGTTTCATGATAAGATATAATATTCATTGCGACGTGTCATGTATACCTCGTATTCAAATCAAAAGAATGTAAATGCGACACTTCCATGCTAGGAAATAGCGTTTGCATATGTCTCCGTATAGAAGCAATAGAGCTCTAATGCTCCTTAAATCGCGATATCGCATTTCATTTCTATGTTCCGTTATAAGGTATAATATTCATTGGGAAGTGTTATGTATACCACGTATTCACTTCAAAGGAATGTAAATGCGACACTTCCTTGCAATTAAATAGCGTCTGCAGATGTCTACGTATCGTACCAATTGAGTTCTAATGCTTCTCAAAACGCGATATCGCATCTCATTTCTATGTTTCATGATAAGATATAATATTCATTGCGAAGTTACATGTATACCTCGTATTCACTTCAAAAGAATGTATATGCGACACTTCCCTGCTATTAAATAGCGTTTGCAGATGTCTACGTATCGTAGCAATAGAGTTCTAATCTTCATAAAACGCGATATCGCATCCCATTTCTATGTTTCATGATAAGATATAATATTCTTTGTGGAGTGCTAGGTATACCTCGTATTCACTTCAAAAGAATGTCAATGCGACACTTCCATTCTAGCAAATAGCGTATCCAGATGTCTACGTATCGAAGCAATAGTGTTCTAATGCTACTTTAAACGCGATATCGCATCTCATTTCTATGTCTCATGATAAGATATAATATTCATTGTGCAGTGTTATGTATACCTCGTATTCACTTCAAAAGAATGTAATAGGGACACTTCCTAGCTAAGAAATGGCGTTTCCAGATGTCTACGTATCGCAACAATAGAGTTCTAATACCTCTTAAAACGAGATGTCGCACCTCATTTCTATGTTTCGTGATCAGGTATAATATTCATTGTGGATTGTCATGTATTCCTCGTATTCACTTCAAAAGAATGTAAATGCGACACTTCCTTGCTAGGAAAAAGCTTTTGCAGATGTCCACGTATCGTTGCAATAGAGTTCTGACGCTTCTTAAATCGTCATATCGCATTTCATTTCTATGTTTCATGATAAGATATAATATTCATTGTGGAGTGTCATGTATACCTCGCATACACTTAAAAAGAATGTAAACGCGACACTTCCTTGCTAGGAAATAGCGTTTGCAGATATCTACGTATCGTAGCAATTGAGTTCTCATGCTTCTTAAAACATGATATTGCACCTCATTACTATGTATCATGATAAGATATAATGTGCATTGCGAAGCGTCACTTATACCTCGTATAGACTTCAAATGAATGTAAATGCGGCAGTTCCTTGCTAGGAAGTAGCGTTTGCAAATATCTACGTATCGAAGCAATAGAGTTCTAATGCTTCTTAAATCGCGATATCGCACTTCACTTCTACGTTCCATGATAAGATGTAATATTCACTGTGCAGTGTTATGTATATCTCGTCTACACTTCAAATGAATGTAAATGCGACACTTCCTTGCTAGGAAATAGCGTCTGCAGATGTCTACGTATCGTAGCAATAGAGTTCTAATGCTTCTTAAAACGCGATATCGCATCTCATTACTATGTTTCATGATAGGAGATAATATTCATTGCGAATTGCCACTTATACCTCGCATACACTTCAAATGAATGTAAATGCGGCACTTCATTGCTGGGAAATAGCGTTTGCAGATGTCTACGTATCGAGGCAATAGTGTTCTACTGCTTCTTAAAACGGGATAAAGCATCTCATTTCTATGTCTCATGATAAGATATATTCATTGCGAAGTGTTATGTGTACCTCGCATACACTTAAAAAGAATGTAAACGCGACACTTCCTTGCTAGGAAATAGCGTTTGCAGATATCTACGTATCGTAGCAATTGAGTCCTCATGCTTCTTAAAACATGATATTGCACCTCATTACTATGTATCATGATAAGATATAATGTGCATTGCGAAGCGTCACTTATACCTCGTGTAGACTTCAAATGAATGTAAATGCGGCAGTTCCTTGCTGGGAAATAGCGTTTGCAGATGTCTACGTATCGTAGCAATAGAGTTCTAATGCTCCTTAAAATGCGATATCGCATCTCATTCTTTGTTTCATGATAAGATATAATATTCATTGCGAAGTGTCGTGTATACCTCATATTCGCTTCAGAAGAATATAAATGCGACACTTCCTTGCTAGGAAATAGCGTTTGCAGATGTAACCGTACCGAAGCAATAGAGTTTTAATGCCACCTATATCGCGATATCGCATTTCATTTCTATGTTTCGTGAAAAGGTATAATATAGGTTGTTGAATGTTATGTATACCTCATATTCACTTCAAAAGAATGTAAATGCGACACTTCCTTCCTAGGAATTAGCGTTTGCAGATGTCTACGTATCGTACCAATAGAGTTCTAATGCTTCTTAAAACGCGACATCGTATCTCATTTCTATATTTTATGATAAGAAATAATATACATTGCGAAGTGTCATGTATACCTCGTATACCCTTCAAAAGAATGTAAATGCGACACTTCCTTGCTATTAAATAGCGTTTGCACATGTCTACGTATCGTAGCAATAGGGCTCTAATGCTTCTCAAAACGCGATATCGCATCTCATTTCTATGTTTCATGATAAGATATAATATTCATTGCGGTGTGTCATGTATACCCGGCATTCACTTCAAAGGAATGTAAATGCGACACTTCCTTCCTAGGAAATAGCTTTTGCAGATGTCTACCTATCGTGGCAATAGAGTTCTACCGCTTCATAAAACGCGATATCGCATCCCATTTCTATGTTTCATGATAAGATATAATATTCTTTGTGGAGTGCTTCGTATACCTCGTATTCACTTCAAAAGAATGTCAATGCGACACTTCCATTCTAGCAAATAGCGTATCCAGATGTCTACGTATCGAAGCAATAGTGTTCTAATGCTACTTTAAACGCGATATCGCATCTCATTTCTATGTCTCATGATAAGATATAATATTCATTGTGCAGTGTTATGTATACCTCGTATTCACTTCAAAAGAATGTAATAGGGACACTTCCTAGCTAAGAAATGGCGTTTCCAGATGTCTACGTAACGCAACAATAGAGTTCTAATACCTCTTAAAACGAGATGTCGCACCTCATTTCTATGTTTCGTGATCAGGTATAATATTCATTGTGGATTGTCATGTATTCCTCGTATTTACCTCAAAAGAATGTAGATGCGACACTTCCTTGCTAGGAATTAGTGTTTGCAGATGTCCTCGTATCGAAGCAATAGAGTTTTAATACTCCTTAAATCGCGATATCGCATCTCATTTCTTTGTTTCATGATGAGATATAATATTCATTGCGAAGTGTCATGTATAACTCGTATTCACTTCAAAAGAATGTAAATGCGACACTTCCTTGCTTGGAAATAGCGTTTCCGGATGTCTACGTTTCGTAGCAACAGAGATCTAAATCTTCATAAATTCAAGGTATCGCATCTCATTTCTATGTTTCATGATGAGATATTATATTCATTGCGAAGTGTCATGTACACCTCGTATTAACATCAAAGGAATGTAAATGCTACGCTTCCATGCTAGGAAGTAGCGTTTGCAGATGTCTACGTATCGTAGCAATAGAGTTCTAATGATTCTCAAAACGCGATATCGCATCTCATTTCTATGTTTCATGATAAGATATAATACTCATTGCGAAGTGTCATGTATACTTCGTATTCACCTCAAAAGAATGTCACTGCGACACTTCATTACTAGGAAATAGCGTTTGCAGATGTCTACGTATCGTAGCAATAGAGTTCTAATGCGTCTTAAAACGCGATATCGCATCACATTTCTATGTTTCATGATAGGATATAATATTCATTGCGAAGTGTCATGAATACCTCGTAATCACTTCAAAAGAATGTAAATGCGACACTTCCTTGATTGGAAATAGCGTTTCCGGATGTCTACGTATCGTAGCAACAGAGTTCTAAATCTTCATAAATTCAAGGTATCGCATCTCATTTCTATGTTTCATGATAAGATATGATATTTATTGCGAAGTGTCAGTTATACCTCGCATACACTTCAATTGAATGTAAATGCTATACTTCCTTGCTAGGAAATAGCGTTGGCAGATATCTACGTATCGTAGCATTAGAGTTCTAATGCTTCCCAAAACGCGATATTGCATCTCATTTCTATCTGTCATGATAAGATATAATATCCATTACGAAGTGTTATGTATTCCTCTTCTACACTTCAAATTAATGTTAATGCGACACTTCCTTTCAAGGAAATTACGTTTCCAGATGTCTACGTATCGAAGCAATAGAGTGCTAATGCTTCTTAAATCGCGATATCGCATCTCATTCCTATGTTTCATGATCAGATATAATATTCATTGTGGAGTTTTACTTCAAAAGAATGTAAATGCGGCACTTCCTTGCTAGGAAATAGCGTCTGCAGATGTCTACTAATCGTAGCAAAGGAATTCTAATGCTTCTTAAAACGCGAAATCGATTCTCATTTCTATGTTTCATGATAACATATAATATTCATTGTGGAGTGTTATGAATACCTCGTATTCACTTCAAATGAATGTAAATGCGACACTTCCTTGCTAGGAAATAGCGTTTCCAGATGTCTACGTATAGAAACAATAGGCTACTGATGCTTCTTAGAACGAGAATTCGCTTCTCATTTCTATGTTTCCTGACAAGATATAATATTCATTGCGAAGTGTCATATATACCTTGTATTTACCTCAAAAGAATGTAGATGTGACACTTCCTTGCTAGGAATTAGTGTTTGCAGATGTCCTCGTATCGAAGCAATAGAGTTTTAATACTCCTTAAATCGCGATATCGCATCTCATTTCTTTGTTTCATGATGAGATATAATATTCATTGCGAAGTGTCATGTATAACTCGTATACACTTCAAAAGAATGTAAATGCGACACTTCCTTGCTTGGAAATAGCGTTTCCGGATGTCTACGTATCGTAGCAACAGAGATCTAAATCTTCATAAATTCAAGGTATCGCATCTCATTTCTATGTTTCATGATAAGATATAATACTCATTGCGAAGTGTCATGTATACTTCGTATTCACCTCAAAAGAAAGTAACTGCGACACTTCATTACTAGGAAATAGCGTTTGCAGATGTCTACGTATCGTAGCAATAGAGTTCTAATGCGTCTTAAAACGCGATATCGCATCACATTTCTATGTTTCATGATAGGATATAATATTCATTGCGAAGTGTCATGAATACCTCGTAATCACTTCAATGGAATGTAAATGCTATACTTCCTTGCTAGGAAATAGCGATCGCAGATGTCTACGTATCGAAGCGATAGAGTTCTAATGCTTCTTAAATCGCGATATCGCTTCTTTTTTCTATGTTTCAGGATAAGATATACTATTCATTGTGGAGTGTTATGCATACCTCGTATTCACTTCAAAAGAATGTAAATGCGACACTTCCTTCCTAGGAAATAGCGTTTGCTGATGGCTACGTATCGTAGCAACAGAGTTCTATCGCATCTTAGAACAGGACATCTCATCTCATTTCTATGTTTCATGACAAGATATGATATTTATTGCGAAGTGTCACATATACCTCGCATACACTTCAACTGAATGTAAATGCGAATCTACCATGCTAGGAGATAGCGTTTGCGGATGTCTACGTATCGTAGCATTAGAGTTCTAATGCTTCTGAAAACGGGATATCGCATCTCATTTCTATGTGTCATGATAGTATCTAATATTCATTGCGAAGTGTTATGTATACTTCGCATACACTTCACATGAATATAAATGCGACACTTCCTTGCTAGGAAATAGCGTTTGCAGATGTCTACGTATCGAAGCACTAGAGTTCTAATGCTTCTCAAAACGCGATATCGCATCTCATTTCTATGTTTCATGATAAGATATGATATTCATTGTGGAGTGTTATGTATACCTCGTATTCACTTCAAAAGAATGTAAATGCGACACTCCCTTGCTAGGAAATAGCGTCTCCAGATGTGTACTTATCGAAGTAATGTAATTCTAATGCTTCATGAATCGTGATATCGCATCTCATTTCTATGTTTCATGATAAAATATAATATTCATTGCGAAGTGTTACGTATACCTCGTCTACACTTCATAAGAATGTAACTGCCACACTTCCTTGCTAGAGAGGGCGTTTTCAGATGTCCACGTGTCGAAGCAACATAGTTCTATTCCTTCTTCAAACGCGATATCGCATCTCATTTGTAAGTTTCATGATATGATATAATATTCATTGCGAAGTGTCATGTATACCTCGTATTCACCTCAAAAGAATGTAAATGCGACACTTCCTTGCTAGGAAATAGCGTTTGCAGATGTCTACGTAAGAAGCAATAGAGTTCTAGTGCTTATCAAAACGCGATATCGCAACTCATTCCTATGTTTCATGATAAGATATAATATTCATTGCGAAGTGTCTTGTATACCTCGCATACACTTCAAATGAATGTAAATGCGACACTTCCTTGCTAGGAAATAGCGTTGGCAGATGGCTAGGTATCGAGGCAATCGAGATCTACTGCTTCTTAAATCGCCATATCGCATCTCATTTCTATGCTTCATGATAAGATATAACATTCATTGTGCAGTGTTATGCATACCTCGTATCACATCAAAAGTATGTAAATGCGACACTTCCATTCTAGGAAATAGCGTTTGCAGATATCTACGTATCGTAGTATTAGGGTTCTAATGCTTCTCAAAACGGGATATTGCATCTCATTTCTATGTTTCATGGTAAGATGTTATATTCATTGCGAAATGTCTTGTATACCTCGCATACACTTCAAATGAATGTAAATGCGACACTTGCTTCCTAGGAAATAGCGTTGGCAGATGTCTACGTATCGAAGCAATAGAGTTCTAATGCTTCTTAAATCGCCATAACGCATCTCATTCCTGTGTTTGATGATAACATATAATATTCATTGTGAAGTGTCATGTATACCTCGTATACACTTCAAATGAATGTAAATGCGACACTTCCTTGCTAGGATATAGCGTTTGCAGATGTGTACTTATCGAGGCAATAGAGTTCTAATGCTTCTTAACACATTGAGGACGGGGCGCTGCGCGTTCAACACGCGCTCACGGATCGCAGATTTTCGAACGCTCCAAAAACATGCTTGGCATGTGACAGGAAGTGGATACGCATTTTACTTAATATGCATTTAGTATTTATAAATAATTGTATACATATAGTTCATATATCTGTATATCTGTTTTCATTACATCTATGCGTCATTTCGCTGCTTTTATAGAGGGCTAATTCATAAAATAAATTTTTGTTATCAAGTATCAGTAACAGGTTGATTGAAAATATAGATAGTACTCAAAAAACTGTTACCTTCCAATTTTAAATCACGAGGTTTGAAATTCTAAAATGCAGATCAATGAAACACTTTATAAGATACGATACGTACGACGATCCGCACAGATCAGCCGGCAATGGCTATTGTCACGTCACGGGTCGTGAAAACTTATCGTTTACCGGGAGCGACACGCAGCCTCGAACGGTTCGGCTCGCGGAATTGCGACGAAGACCGGGTTCTTTCTGGCTCGCTAAACACGTATCAAAAAGGCACGAACGCGGATAAGAAAATATGACCTTACCTTTGATGTCTTGACAGCTGCTAATATTTAGTACCCTTGTTGCAGGTATCGTCGTCGGCACGGATCGCCCTCAGGTATAATCCCTGCGTACGGTCGGTGAGGCGTGATTGTCAGCGGCACGAGTACCCAGGTGGGCTGACCTCGGGGATGGATCGGCTCGGTCAAGCGGATCGGCGATGGATGCGGCTGTGCGGGACGGCTGTCCGATCGGCGTGCGGTGGAAGATGAGACGTTGCAGTGGTATATGCACACGGCTGTACCAACGTATCCGCGCACAAATGAACGCAAGAAGTTCTTCCTTCCCGCGCGACGAGTTCGTTTAGTTGTACCGGAATGACGCATTCGAGTCGGTTTCCAAAAGTCCAGATACGGGTCGGTCCGCTCTAGTTTACCGGTCCAGAAATATGGAAAATCGACGAGTGTCCTTGCTCTAGCCTCGCTGTGGGTCGATGCAGCTAAGCGGCGGTCGGCTATAACTGATCGATTACCAAGTTTGACTAAAGTTCGGAGCTTGTGAATGTTCTTGAAGACGCGTGAACTCGTGGAAGACTTCGCAATGAATGAATTTATAATAATAATAAGGCAAGGAATATTTAGAATGATGAGAATTGTAGTACTGGTGAAAATAAAGTATATTCTAAATAAAACTAAGCTTACACTGATACTTCCCTATGCTAAAGTTGACTAAGTACTAGGATACGATAATTAGAGTTTAGAATAAGGACTTGAATTGAATTAGAGTTTAAGTTGAAATAGTAAGATTGGATTATGATAAAGGAGTGCTCGCTTGGAGCGAATGGCTCGAACTAGAGATTGGATTTGAGGGAGGTACGCTCGCTTGGAGCGGATGACTCGTATTGACTATCAGCTCGCGGGCCCGCGACCTCCTCGGATCGCGGGGCGCGCGAGTCGCAGGTCCCCAGAGTGGGGCGGACGCTCGGCCCACGGAGTGGGGTGGACGGTCGTGGTAGGGCGCGCGCGTTCGGCGTGAGCCACGCGCGTCGGGCGCTTCGCTTACTTCTTATTACGATTAATTATGATCTTAAAAATTAGAATAACACATGAAACGCCTTATGCTAGGTTGTGTGTGTTGTGTCGTGTGCGTACATGGAGTGTCGTGTGCTTAAGTTCTAGGATTCGCTTAATTATAATTATAATGGTATGCAAAGTATGGGTACGGGAGCGTAACGGCGGGCGACCCTTCCTGATATGTGGAATGGTCCTCGTGCGGAGGCTGTGGCTCGGTCGTGCTCCAGCTGTCTGGAAGGCACGCGTCGTAGCGCGGTCGTGTGGCCCAACTCCTGGTTGCGGGGGTGGCTGCCTTAGCTCGGCGATCGTATACTCGGTAAGCTCGTCTTTGTGGTGGCGACAGGCGATGCGAGTGACTCTGCCGGGCGGTGAAGGAGGTACCGCGAGGTTCGGCGGACGTTACAAAATAATGACTGTTTTTTCTTAAATTTAAGGAATGATTCAGTTGTTTCGTTTTGGTTTCGGAATGCGAGAGACTTCGACACCATCGTAACGTAACAGAAACATTTGCAGCTCCTTGCTCAGTTGCCGACTGAATAAAAAAAACGTGAAAACGAGATATATCGTGACCCGTTCGCAACGTTTAGTTTTCTAAAAACGAGATAACTCGTCACCCGTCCGCAATGTGTTAAAACGCGATATCGCATCTCATTTCTATGTTTCATGTTAAGATATAATATTCATTGCGTAGTGTCATGTATATCTCGCATACACTTCAAAAGAACGAAAATGAGACACTTCCTTGCTAGGAAGTAGCGTTTCCAGAAATCTACGTATCGAAGCAATAGTGTTCTAATGCTTCTTGGAACGCGATATCGCTATTCATTTCTATGTTTCATGATTAGATATAGTATTCATTGCGAAGTGTTATGTATACATCGTCTACACTTCACAAGAATGTAAATGCCACACTTCCTTGCTAGGAAATGCGTTTCCACATGTCTAAGTATCGAAGCAATAGAGTCCTAGTGCTTCTTAAATCGCAGATATCGCATCTCTCTTCTATGTTTCATGATAAAATACAAATTTCATTGCGAAGTGTTATGTATACCTCGTCTGCACGTCAAAGGAATGTAAATGTTACACTTGCTTGCTAGGAAATAGTGTTTCCAGATGTCTACGTATCGAAGCAATAGAGTTCTCATGCTTCATAAAACGGGATACAGCAACCCATTTCTATGTTTCATTATAAGATATAATATTCGTTGCGAAGTGTTATGTATACCTCGTCTACACTTCAAAAGAATGTAAATGACACCCTTCCTCGCTAGGAAATAGCGCGTTCAGATGTCTACGTATCGAAGCAAGAGAGTTCTAATGCTTCTTAAAACGCGATATCCCATCCCCTTTCTATGTTTTGTGACATGACATAATATTCATTGCGAAGCGTTATGTATACCTCGTCTGCAGTACAAAAGATTGTAAATACCACACTTCCTCGAATACCTCGTCTGCACTTAAAAAGATTGTAAATACCACACTTGCTTGCTAGGAAATAGCGTTTCCAGATGTCTACGTATCGAAGCAATATGGTTCAAATGCTTCTTAATACGCGGTATCGCATCCCATTTCTATGTTTCATGATAATATATAATATTCATTGTGGAGTGTTATGTATACCTCCTATTCACTTCAAAGGAATGTAAATGCGACACTTCCTTACTAGGAAATAGCGTCTGCAGATATCTACGTATCGTAGCAAAAGAGTTCTAATGCTGCTTAAAACGCGATATCGCATCTCATTTCTATGTATCACGATAAGATATAATATTCATTGTGCAGTGTTATGTATACCTCGCTTTCACTTCAAATGATTGTAAATGCGACACTTCCTTGCTAGGATATAGCGATGGCAGATGTCTACGTATCGAAGCAACACAGTTCCAATGCTTCTTAAAACGAGATATCGCATCACATTTCTATGTTTTACGATAAGATATAATATTCATTGCGAAGTGTCACGTATACCTCGTATTCACTTCAAAAGAATGTAAATGCGACACTTCCTTGCTAGGAAATAGCGTCTGCAGATATCTACGTACCGTAGCAATAGAGTTCTTATGCTGCTTAAAACGCGATATCGCATCTCATTTCTATGTATCATGATAAGATATAATATTCATTGTGCAGTGTTATGTATACCTCGCATTCACTTCAAATGCTTGTAAATGCGACACTTGCTTGCTAGGATATAGCGATGGCAGATGTCTACGTATCGAAGCAACAGAGTTCTAATGCTTCTTAAAACGAGATATCGCATCTCATTTCTACGTTTTATGATAAGATATAATATTCACTGCGCAGTGTCATGTATACCTCGTATTTACTTCAAACGAATGTAATGGCGGCACTTCCTTGCTAAGAAATAGCGTCGGCAGATGTCTACGTATCGTAGCAATGGTGTTCTAATGCTTCTTAAAACGCGATATCGCATCTCATTTCTATGTTTCATAATAAGATATAATATTCAATGCGAATTGTCATGTGTACCTCGCATACACTTCAACTGAATGTAAATGCGACACTTCCGTGCTAGGAAATAGCGATGGCAGATGTCTACGTATCGATGCAGTAGAGTTCTAATGCTTCTTAAAACGAGATATCGCATCTCATTTCTATGTTTCATGATAAGATATAATATTTCAATGTTTCATGGTAAGCTATAACATTCATTGTGGAGTATTATGTATACCTCGTATTCACTTCAAAAGAATGTAAATGTGGCACATCCTAGCTAGGAAATAGCGTTTGCAGATGTCTACGTATAGAAGCAGTAGAGTTCTAATGCTTCTTAAAACGAGATATCGCATCTCATTTCTATGTTTCATGATAAGATATAATATTCATTGCGAAGTGTCGTGTATACCTCGGATTCACTTCAAAAGAATGTAAATGCGACACTTCCTTGCTAGGAAATAGCGTTTGCAGATGTCTACGTATCCAAGAAATAGAGTTTTATGCTTCTTAAATCACGATATCGCATCTCATTTCTATGTTTCATGACAAGATATAATATTCATTACAAAGTGTTATGGATTCCTCGTCTACAGTTCAAATGAATGTAAATGCGACACTTCCTTGCTTGGAACTAGCGTTGGCAGATGTCTACGTATCGAAGAAATAGTGTTCTAATGCTTCTTAAATCGCGCTATCGCAGATCATTTCTATGTTCCGTGATAAGATATAATATTCATTGGGAAGTGTTATGTATTCCTCGTCTACACTTCAAATGGATGTAAATGCGACACTTCCTTTCTAGGAAATAGCGTTTCCAGATGTCAACGTATTGAAGCAATAGTGTTCTAATGCTTCTTACATCCCGTTATCGCATCTCATTTCTATGTTTCGTGATAAGATATAATATTCATTGTGCAGAGTCATGTACAGCCCGTATTCACTTCAAAAGATTTTACATGCGACACTTCCTTGCTCGGAAATAGCGTTTGCAAATGTCTACGTATCGTAGCAATAGACTTCTAATGCTTCTTAAAACGCCATAGCGCATCTCATTTATATGTTTCATGATAAAATATAATATACATTGCGAATTGTTTCTTATACCTCGCATGCACTTCAAAAGAATGTAAATGCGAGGCTTCCTTGCTACGAAACAGCGCCTGCAGAAGTCTCCCTATCGATGCAATACATTTCTAATTCTTCTTAAATCGCGATATCGCATCTCATTTATATGCTTCATGATAAGATGTAATATTCATTGCGAGGTGTCATGTATACCTCGTATTCACTTCAAGAGAAAGAAAATGCGACACTTCCTTGCTAGGAAGTAGCGTTTGCAGATGGCTACGTATCGAAGCAATAGAGTCCAAATGCTTCTTAAATCGCGATATCGCATCTCATTTCTATGATTCATGATAAGATATAATATTCATTGCGAAGTGTCATGTATACCTTGTATTCACTTCAAAATAATGTAAATGCGACACATACTTGCTAGGAAATAGCGTTTCCAGTTGTCTAGGTATCGAAACAATAGAGTTCTAATGCTTCTAAAACTAGATGTCGCATCTCATTTCTATGTTTCACGATAAGATATAATATTCATTGCGAAGTGACATGTATACATCGAATTCACTTCAAAAGAATGTAAATGCGACACTCCCTTGCTAGGAAATAGCGTTTGCAGATGTCTATGTATCGTAGCAATAGAGTTCTAATTCTCCTTAAAACGCGATATCGCATCTCATTTCTATGTTTCATGATAAGATATAATATTCATTGCGAAGTGTCTTGTATACCTCGCATACACTTCAAATGGATATAATTGCGACACTTCCTTGCTAGGTAATAGCGTTGGCAGATGTCTACGTATCGATGCAAAAGAGATCTACTGCTTCTTAAATCGCCATATAGCATCTCGTTTCTATGTTTCATCATAAGATATAATAATCATTGCGAAGTGTCTTGTATACCTCGCATACACTTCAAATGATTGTAAATGCGACACTTCCTTGCTAGGATATAGGGATGGCAGATGTCTACGTATCAAAGCAAAAGAGTTCTAATGCTTCTTAAAACGAGTTATCGCATCTCATTTCTATGTTTAGCGATAAGATATAATATTCATTGCGGAGTGTCACGTATACCTCGTATTCACTTCAAATGAATGTAAATGCGACACTTCCTTGCTAAGAAGTAGCGTTTGCAGATGTCTACGTATCGAGCAATAGGATTCTAATGCTTCTGAAATCGCAATATCGCATCTCATTTCTATATCTCATGATAAGATATATTATTCATTGTGGAGTGTTATGTATACCTCGTATTCACTTCAAATGAATGTAAATGCGACACTTCCTTGCCAGGAAATAGCGTTTGCAGATGTCTAAATATCGAAGCAATAGAGTTTTAATGCTTCTTAAAAAGAGATAACGCATCACAATTCTATGTTTCATGATAAGATTTACTATTCAGTGTGGTGTGATATGTATACCTGGTATTCACTTCAAAACAATGCGAATGCGACACTTCCTTGCTAGGAAATAGCGTTTGCAGATGTCTACGTATCGTAGCAACATAGTTCTAATGCTTGTAAAAATTCGATATCGCATCTCATTTCCATGTTTCGTGATAAGATATAATATTCATTGCGTAGTGTCATGTATAATTCGTACTCACTTCAAAAGAATGTACCTGCGGCACTTACTTGCTAGGAAATAGCGATTGCAGATGTCTGCGTATCGAAGCCATAGAGTTCTAAAGCTTCTTAAAACGCGATATCGCATCTCATTTCTATGTGTCATGATAAGATATAATATCCATTACGAAGTGCTATGTATTCCTCTTCTACACTTCAAAAGCATGTAAATGCGACACTTCGTTGCTAGGAAATAGCGTCTGTATATATCTACGTATCGAAGCAATAGAGTTCTAATGCTTCTTAAAACGCCATGTCGCATCTCATTTCTATGATATATGATAAGACATAATATTCATTGCGGAGTGTCATGTGTAACTCGTATTCACTTCAAAGGAACGTAAATGCGACACTTCCTTGCTAGGAAGTAGCGTTTGCAGATGTCTACGTATCGAAGCAATAGAATACTAAAGCTTCTTAAATCGCGATATCGCATCTCAATACTATTTTTCATGATATGATATAATATACATTGTGGAGTGTTATGTATACCTCGTATTCACTTCAAAAGAATGTAAATGCGACACTACCTTGCTAGGAAATAGCGTCTGCAGATATCAACGTATCGAAGCAATAGAGTTCTAATGCTTCTTAAAACGCGATATCGCATCACATTCCTATGTTTCATGATAGGATATAATATTCACTGCGAAAAGCCACTTATACCTCGCATACCCATCAAATGAATGTAAATGCGACACTTCATTGGTAGGAAATAGCGTTGGCAGATATCTACGTGTAGAAGCTACAGAGTTCTAATGCTTCTCAAAACGCGATATCGCATCTCATTTCTATGTTTCATGATAAGATATAATATTCATTGCGAATTGTCATGTATACCTCGTATTCACTTCAAAAGAATGTAAAAGCGACATTTCCTTGCTAGGAAATAGCGTTTGCAGAAGTCTACGTATAATAACAATGGTGTTCTAATGCTTCACAAAACGCGATATCGCATCTCATTTCTATGTTTCATGATCAGATATAATATTCATTGCGAAGTTACATGTATACCTCGTATTCACTTCAAAAGCATGCAAATACGACACTTCCTTGCCAGGAAATTGCGTTTGCAGATGTCTCCGTATCGCCGAAACAGTGTTCTAATGCTTCTTTAAACGCGAGATCGCATCTCATTTCTATGATTCATGATATGATATAATATACATTACGAAGTGTCGTGTATACCTCGTATTCACTTCAAAAGAATGTAAATGCGACACATCCTTGCTAGGAAATAGCGTTTGCAGATGTCTACGTATCGAAGCAATAGGGTTCTAATGCTTCTTAAATCGTCATATCGCTTCTCATTTCTATGTTTCATGATAAGATATAATATTCATTACAAAGTGTCACGTATACCACGTACTGCTTTGAAGAGAATGTAAATGCGACACTTCCTTGCTAGGAAATAGCGTTTGCTGATGTCTACGTATCGTAGCAATAGAGTTCTAATGCTTCTAAAACCGCGATATCGCATCTCAACTCTATGTTTCATGATAAGATATAATATTCATTGTGGAGTGTTATGTATTCCTTGTGTACACTTCAAATGAATGTAAATGCGACACTTCCTTGGTAGGAAATAGCGTTTCCGGGTGTCTACGCATCGAAGCAATAGGTTTCCAATGCTTCTTAAAACACGATATCGCACCTCATTTCTACGTTTCATGATGAGATATAATATTCACTGTGGAGTGTTATGTTTTCCTCGTCTGCACTTCAAATGAATGTAAATGCGTCACTTCCTTCCTAGGAAATAGAGTTTCCAGATGTCTACGCATCGAAACAATAGAGTTCTAACGCATCTTGAATCGCGATATCGCATATCATTTCAATGTTTCATGATAAGATATAACACTCATTGCGAAGTGTTATGCATACCTCGTATCACATCAAAAGTATGTAAATGCGACACTTCCATGCTAGGAAATAGCGTTTGCAGATATCTACGTATCGTAGCATTAGAGTTCTAATGCTTCTCAAAACGGGATATTGCATCTCATTTCTATGTTTCATGGTAAGATGTTATATTCATTGCGAAATGTCTTGTATAGCTCGCATACACTTCAAATGAATGTAAATGCGACACTTCCTTGCTAGGAAATAGCGTTGGCAGATGTCTACGTATCGAAGCAATAAAGTTCTAATGCTTCTTAAATCGCCATAACGCATCTCATTTCTATGTTTCATGATAACATATAATATTCATTGTGAAGTGTTATTCATACCTCGTATTCACTTCAAAAGAGTGTTAATGCGACACTTCCTTGCTAGGAAATAGTGTTTGCAGAAGTCTACGTATCGTAGCAATAGGGTTCTAATGCTTCTTAAATCTCGATATCGCATGTCACTTCTATGTCTCATGACAAGATATAGTATTCATTGCGAAGTGCCATGTATACCTCGGATACACTACAAATGAATGTAAATGCGTCACTTCCTTCCAAGGAAATAGCGTTTGCAGATGTCTACGTATCGAAGCAGAAGTGTTCTAATGCTTTTTGAAACGGGACATCGCATCTCATTTCTATGTTTCATGATAAGATATAACATTAATTGCGAAGTGTTATGTATACCTCGCATTCACTTCAAAAGAATGTAAATGTGACACTTCCTTGCTATGATATTGCGTTTCCAGATGACTACGTATCGAAACAATAGAGCTCTAATGCTTCTAGAACGAGATGTCGCATCTCATTTCTATCTTTCATGATAAGATATATTATTCATTGCGAAGTGTCATCTATACCTCGCATACACTTCAAAAGAATGAAAATGGGACACTTCCTTGCTAGGAAATAGTGTTGCCAGATATCTACGTATCGTAGCAATAGAATTCTAACGTTTCTTAAGACGCGATATTGCATCACATTTCTATGCTTCATGATAAGATATAATATTCGTTGCGGAGTGTTATGTATACCTCGCATTCACATCAAGAGAATGTAAATGCGACACATCCTTGCTAGGAAATAATGTTTCCAGATATCTACGTGTCGTAGCAATAGAGCCCTAATGTTTCTTAAAACGGGATATCGCTTCTCATTTCTATGTTTCAGGATAAGATATAATATTCATTGTGGAGTGCGATGTATACCTCGTAATCACTTCAAAAGAATGTAAATGCGACACTTCCTTGCTAGGAAGTAGCGCTTGCAGATGTATTCGTATCGAAGCAATAGGGTTCTAATGCTTCTTTAATCGCGATATAGCACCTAATTTCTATGTTTCTAGATACGATATAATATTCATTGCGTATTGTCAGGTATTCCTCATACTCACTTCAAAAGAATGTAAATGCGACAATTCCTTGATAGGAAATAGCTTTTCCAGATGTCTACGTATCGAAGCAAGGGCGTACTAATGCTTCTCAAAACACGATATCGCATCTCATTTCTATGTTTCATGATAAAACATAGTATTCAATGCGACGTGTCATGTATACCTCGTACTCACTTCAAAGGAATGTAAATGCGACACTTCCTTGATAGGAAACAGCGTTTGCAGATGTCTACGTATCGAAGCAAGGGAGTTCTAGTTCTTCTTAAATCGCGATATCGCAACTCATTTCTATGTTTCATGATAAGATATAATGTTCATTGCGAAGTGTCTTGAATAACTCGCATACACTTCAAATGAATGTAAATGCGACACATCCTTGCTAGGAAGTAGCGTTTGCAGATGTCTACGTATCGAAGCAATGGTGTTCCAATGCTTCTTAAATCGCGATATCGCACCTCAATTCTACGTTTCATGATAAGATATAATATTCATTGTGTAGTGTTATGTATATCTCGTCTACACTTCAAATGAATGTAAATGCGACACTTCCTTGCTAGGAAATAGCTTTTGCAGATGTCTACGTATCGAAGCAATAGAGTTCTATGCTTCTTAAAACGTGAAATCGCATCTCTTTTCTATGTTTCGTGATAAGATATAATATACATTGTGCAGTGTCATGTATACCTAGTATTCACCTCAAAAGAATGTAAATGCGACACTTCCTTGCTTTTAAATTGCGTTTACAGATGTCTACGTATCGCACCAATAGAGTTCTAACGCTTTTTAAATTGCGATATCGCATCTCATTTCTATGTTTCATGATAAGATACATTATTCATTGTGGAGTGTTATGTATGAATCGTATTTACTTCAAAAGAATGTAAATTCGGCAATTCCTTGCTAGGAAAAAGCGTTTTGCAGATATCTACGTATCGAAGCATTAGAGTTCTAATGCTTCTTAAAACGCGATGTCGAATGCGGCACTTCCTTGCTAGGAAATAGCGTTTGCAGCTGTCTACGAATCGTAGCATAGGAATTCTAATGCTGCTTAAAACGCGAAATCGATCCCCATTTATATGTTTCATGATAACATATAATAATCACTGTGGAGTGTTATGAATACCTCGTATTCACTTCAAAGGAATGTAAATGCGAAACTTCCTTGCTAGGAAATAGCGTCTGCAGATGTCTACGAATCGTAGCAAAGGAATTCTAATGCTTCTTAAAACACGAAATCGATCCTCATTTCTATGTTTCATGATAACATATAATATTCATTGTGGAGTGTTATGAATACCTCGTATTCACTTCAAAGGAATGTAAATGCGTAACTTCCTTGCTAGGAAATATGGTCTGCAGATGTCTACGTATCGTAGCATTATATTACTAATGCTTTTCAAAACGCGATATCGCATCCCATTTTTATGTTTCATGATAAGATATAATATTCATTGTCGAGTGTTATGTATACCTCGTATTCACTTCAAAAGATTGTAAATAACATACTACCTTGCTAGGAGATAGCGATTCCAAATGTCTATTTATCGAAGCCATAGAATTTTAATGCTTCTTAGAACGCGATGTCGCATCTCATTTCTATATTTCATGATAAGATATAATATTCATTCTGGAGTGTCATGTATACCTCGAATTCACTGCAAAAGAATGTAAATGCGACACATCCTTGCTAGGAAATAGTATTTGCAGATGTCTACGTACCGTAGCATTAGAGTTCTAATGCTTCTTAAATCGCTATATCGCATCTCATATCTATGTTTCATGATAAGATATAATATTCATTCCGAAGTGTTATGGATTCATCGTCTACACTTCAAATGTATGTAAATGCCACACTTCCTTTCTAGGAAATTACGTCTCGAGATGTCTACGTATCGAAGCAATAGAATTCTAATGCTTCTTAAAACGCGATATCGCATCTCACTTCTATGTGTCATGATGAGATATAATATTCATTGCGAAGTGTCATGTATACCTCGTATTCACTTAAAAGGAATGTAAATATGACACTTCCTTGACAGGAAATAGCGTTTCCAGATGTCTACGTACAGAAACAATAGGGTACTAATGCTTCTTAGAACGAGACTTCGATTCTCATTTCTATGTTTCATGAAAGGATATAATATTCATTGCGAAGTGTCATGTAAACCTCGTATTCACTTCAAAAGTATGTAAATGCGACACTTCCTTCCTAGGAAATAGCGTTTCCAGATGTCTACGTATAGAAACAATAGGGTACTAGTGCTTCTTAGAACGAGACTTCGCTTCTCATTTCCATGTTTCATGATAAGATAAAGTATTCATTGCGAAGTGTCATGTATACCTCGTATTCACATCAAAAGAATGTAAATAGGACACTTCCATGCTAGGAAATAGCGTTTGCAGATGTCTACGTATCGTAGCAATGGAGTTCTAATGCTTCTTAAATCGCGATATCGCATCTCATTTCTACGTCTCTTGATAAGATATAATATTCATTGCGAAGTGTTATGTATTCCTCGTCTGCAATTCAAATGAATGTAAATGCAACACTGCCTTTCTAGGAAATTACGTTTCCAGATATCTACGTATCGAAGCAATAGTGTTCTAATGCTTCTTAAAACGCGATATCGCATCTCATTTCTATGTTTCATGATGAGATATAATATTCATAGCGAAGTGTCATGTATACCTCGTATTCAGTTCAAACGAATGTAAATGCGGCACTTCCTTGCTAGAAAGTAGCATATGAAGATGTCTACGTATCGATGCAATAGAATTCTAATGCTTTCTAAATCAAGGTATCGCTTCTCATTTCTATGTGTCATGATAAGATATAATACTCATTGTGCAGTGTTATGTATACCGCGTATTCACTTCAAATGAATGTAAATGCGACTCTTCCTTGCTAGAAAATGGCGTTTGCTGATGTCTACGTATCGTAGCAATAGAGCTCTAGTGCTCCTTAAAACGCGATATCGCTCCTTCCCGATATTCCTATGTTTCATGATAAGATATAATATTCATTGTAGAGTGTTATGTATACCTCGTATTCACTTCAAAGGAATGTAAATGCGACACTACCTTGCTAGGAAATAGCATTTGAACATGTCTACGTTTCGTAGCATAAGAGTTCTAATGCTCCTCAAAACACGATGTCACATCTCATTTCTATGTTTCATGATATGATATAATATTCATTGTGGAGTGTTATGTATACCTTGTATTCACCTCAAAAGTATCTAAATATGACACTTCCTTGCTAGGAGATAGCGTTTGCCGATGTCTACGTATCGAAGCAATAGAGTTCTAATGCTTCTTAAATCGTGATAGCGCACCTCATTTCTATGTTTCATGATGAGATATAATATTCATTGCGAATTGTCATGTATACCTTGTATTCACTTCAAATGAATGTAAATGCGACACTCCCTTGCTGGGAAATAGCGTTTGCAGATGACTCCGTATCGAGGCAATAGTGTTCTAATGCTTCTTAAATAGCGATATCGCGTTTCATTTCCATGTTTCGTGATAAGGTATAATATTCATTGTGGAGTGTTATGTATACCTCGTATTCACTTCAAAGGAATGTAAATGCGACACTTCCTTTCTAGGAAATAACGTCTGCAGATGTCTACGTATCGTAGCAATAGAGATCTAATGCATCTTAAAACGCGATATCGCATCTCATTTCTAAGTTTCATTATAAGATATAATATTGATTGCGAAGTGTCATGTATACCTCGCATACACTTCAAATGAATGTAAATGCGACACTTCGTTGGTAGGATATAGCGATGGCAAACGTCTACGTATCGAAGCAACAAAGTACTAATGCTTCTTAAGACGAGATATCGCATCTCATTTCTATGTTTTATGATAAGATATAATATTCATTGTGCAGTGTTATGTATACCTCGTGTTTACTTCAAAAGTATGTAAACGCGACACTTCCTTGCTAGGAAATAGCGTTTGCAGATGTCTACGTATCGTAGCATTGGATTTCTAATGCTTCACAAAACGCGATATCGCATCTCATCTCTATGTTTCATGATAAGATATAATATTCATTGCGAAATGTCCTGTATACCTCGCATACACTTCAAATGAATGTAAATGCGACTCTTCCTTGCTAGGAAGTAGCGTTTGCAGATGTCTACATATTGAAGCAATATATTTCTAATGCTTCTTAAATCGCGATTTAGCAAGTCACTTCTACGTTTCATGATAAGATATAATATTCATTGTGCAGTGCTATGTATATCTCGTCTACTCTTCAAATGAATGTAAATGCGACACTTCCCTCCTAGGAACTAGCGTTTGCAGATGTCTACGTATCGAGGCAATAGTGTGCTAATGCTTCTTAAAGCGCCATATCGCACCACATTTCTATGTTTCATGAGAAGACATAATATTCATTGCCAAGTGTCATGTATACCTCGTATTCCTTTCAAAAAAATGTAAGTGCGACACTTCCATGCTAACAAGTAGCGTTTGCAGATGTCTACGTATCGAGCAATAGGATTCTAATGCTTCTGAAATCGCAATATCGCATCTTATTTCCATGTTTCATGATAAGATATAATATACATCGTGCAGTGTTATGTATACCTCCTATTCACTTCAAAGGAATGTAAATGCGACACTTCCTTGCTAGGAAATAGCGTCTGCAGATATCTACGTTTCGTAGCAATAGAGTTCTAATGCTGCATAATACGCGATATCGTATCTCATTTGTATGTTTCAGGATAAGATACAATATTCATTGCGAAGTGTCATGTATACCTCGTATTCACTTCAAAACAATGTAAATGCGACACTTCCTTGCTAGGAAATAGCGCTTGCAGATGTGTACGTATCGTAGCTATAGAGATCTAGTGCTTCTTAAAACGCGATATCGCGCTTCACGTCTATGTTTCATGATAAGATATAATATTTATTGCGAAGTGACACTTATACCTCGCATAAACTTAAAATGAATATAAATGCGACACTTCGTTGCTAGGAAATAGCGTTTGCAGATAACAACGTATCGTAGCATTAGTGTTCTAATGCATCTCAAAACGCGATATCGCATCCCATTTCTATGTTTCATGATAAGATATAATATTCATTGCGAAGTGTCATGTTTACCTCGTATTCTCTTCAAAGGAATGTAAATGCGACACTTCCTTGATAGGAAGTAGCGTTTGCAAATGTCTCCGTATCGAAGGAATGGGGTTCTAACGCTTCTTAAAACGCAATATCGCATCTCATTTCTATGCTTCATGATAATATATGATATTTATTGCGAAGTCTCATGTATACCTCGTATTCACATAAAAAGAATGTAAATGACCGACACTTCTTTGCTAGGAAATATTCGTCTGCAGATATCTCCGTATCGTAGCAATAGAGATCTAATGCTTCTTAAAACGCGATATCGCATCTCATTCCTATGTTTCATGATAAGATATAATATTCACTGCGAAGTGTCATGTATACCTCGCATACACATCAAATGAATGTAAATGCGACACTTCCTTGCTAGGAAATAGCGCTTGCAGATGTCTACGTATCGTAGCAATAGAGATCTAGTGCTTCTTAAAACGCGATATCGCATCTCATTTATATGTTTCATAATAAGATATAATATTCAATGCGAACTGTCATGTATACCTCGCATACACTTCAACTGAAAGTAAATGCGACTCTTCCGTGCTAGGAAATAGCGATGGCAGATGTCTACGTTTCGAAGCAAGAGAGATCTAATGCTTCTTAAAACGAGATATCGCATCTCATTTCTATCTTTCATGCTAAGATATAATATTTCAATGTTTCATGATAAGCTATAACATTCATTGTGGAGTGTTATGTATACCTCGTATTCATTTCAAAAGGATGTAAATGCGACACTTCCTTGCTAGGAAATAGCGTTCGCAGATGTCTACGTATCGTAGCAATAGAGACCTAGTGCTTCTTAAAACGCGATATCGCGCCTCACGTCTATGTTTCATGATAAGATATAACATTTATTGCGAAGTGACACTTATACCTAGCATAAACTTCAAATGAATGTAAATGCGACACTTCGTTGCTAGGAAATAGCGTTTGCAGATGTCTACGTATCGAAACAATAGAGTACTAATGCTTCTTAAAACGGGACACCGCATGTCATTTCTATGTTTCATGATAAGATATAATATTAATTGCGAAGTGTCATGGATACCTCGTATTCACTTCAAAACAATGTAAATGCGACACTTCCTTGCTAGGAAATAGCGTTTGCAGATGTCTCCGTATCGAAGGAATGGGGTTCTAACGCTCCTTAAAACGCAATATCGCATCTCATTTCTATGCTTCATGATAATATATAATATTTATTGCGAAGTCTCATGTATACCTCGTATTCACATAAAAAGAATGTAAATGACCGACACCTCTTTGCGAGGAAATATCCGTTTGCAGATATCTGCGTATCGTAGCAATAGAGTTATAATGCTTCTTAAATCGCGATATCGCATCTCATTTCTATGATTCAAGATAAGATGTAATATTCATTGCGAATTGTCATGTATACCCCGTATTCACTTCAAAAGAATGTGAATGCGAGGCTTCCTTGCTAGGAAATAGCGTTAGCAGATGTCAAGGTATCGAAGCAATAGCGTTCTAATGCTTCTTAAATCGCGATATCGCATCTCATTTCTATGTTTCATGATAAGATATAAATGCTAAATGAATGTAAATGCGACACTTCCTTGCTAGGAAATAGTGCTTGCAGATGCCTACGTATCGTAGCATTAGAGTTCCAATGCTTCTTAAATCGTCATATCGCATCACATATATATTTTTCATGATAAGATATAATATTCATTGCGAAGTGTCATGTATGCCTCCCATTCCCTTCAAAAGAATGTAAATGCGACACTTCCTTTGCTAGGAGGTAGCGTTTGCAGATGTCTACGTATCGAAGCAATAGATTTCTAATGCTTCTTAAAAAGCGATATCGCATCTCATTCCTATGTTTCATGATAAGATATAATATTCACTGCGAAGTGTCATGTATACCTCGCATACACATCAAATGAATGTAAATGCGACACTTCCTTGCTAGGAAATAGCGTTTGCAGAAGTCTCCGTATAGTAGCAATAGAGTTCTAATGCTTCTCAAAACACGATATGGCATCTCATTTCTGTTTCATGATAAGATATAATATTCATTGCGAAGTTACATGTATACCTCGTATTCTCTTCAAAAGAATGTAAATGCGTCACTTCCTTGCCAGGAATTAGCGTTTGCAGACTTCTCCGTATCGAAGCAATAGATTTCTAATGCTTCTTAAAACGGGATACCGCATCTCATTTCTATGTTTCATGATAAGATACAGTATTCATTGCGAAGTGTCATGTATGCCTCGTATTCACTTCAAAACAATGTAAATGCGACACTTCCTTGCTAGGAAATAGCGCTTGCAGATGTCTACGTATCGAAGCAATAGAGTCCTAATGCTTCTTAAATCGCGATATCGCATCTCATTTCTATGTTTCACGATAAGATATAATATTCATTGCGAAGTGTCTTGTATACCTCGCATACACTTCAAATGAATGTAAATGCGACACTTCCTTGCTAGGAAATAGCGCTCGCATATGTCTACGTATCGTAGCAATAGAGATCTAGTGCTTCTTAAAACGCGATATCGCATCTCATTTATATGTTTCATAATAAGATATAATATTCAATGCGAACTGTCATGTATACCTCGCATACACTTCAACTGAAAGTAAATGCGACTCTTCCGTGCTAGGAAATAGCGATGGCAGATGTCTACGTTTCGAAGCAAGAGAGATCTAATGCTTCTTAAAACGAGATATCGCATCTCATTTCTATCTTTCATGCTAAGATATAATATTTCAATGTTTCATGATAAGCTATAACATTCATTGTGGAGTGTTATGTATACCTCGTATTCATTTCAAAAGGATGTAAATGCGACACTTCCTTGCTAGGAAATAGCGTTCGCAGATGTCTACGTATCGTAGCAATAGAGACCTAGTGCTTCTTAAAACGCGATATCGCGCCTCACGTCTATGTTTCATAATAAGATATAACATTTATTGCGAAGTGACACTTATACCTAGCATAAACTTCAAATGAATGTAAATGCGACACTTCGTTGCTAGGAAATAGCGTTTGCAGATGTCTACGTATCGAAACAATAGAGTACTAATGCTTCTTAAAACGGGACACCGCATGTCATTTCTATGTTTCATGATAAGATATAATATTAATTGCGAAGTGTCATGGATACCTCGTATTCACTTCAAAACAATGTAAATGCGACACTTCCTTGCTAGGAAATAGCGTTTGCAGATGTCTCCGTATCGAAGGAATGGGGTTCTAACGCTCCTTAAAACGCAATATCGCATCTCATTTCTATGCTTCATGATAATATATAATATTTATTGCGAAGTCTCATGTATACCTCGTATTCACATAAAAAGAATGTAAATGACCGACACCTCTTTGCGAGGAAATATCCGTTTGCAGATATCTGCGTATCGTAGCAATAGAGTTATAATGCTTCTTAAATCGCGATATCGCATCTCATTTCTATGATTCAAGATAAGATGTAATATTCATTGCGAATTGTCATGTATACCCCGTATTCACTTCAAAAGAATGTGAATGCGAGGCTTCCTTGCTAGGAAATAGCGTTAGCAGATGTCAAGATATCGAAGCAATAGCGTTCTAATGCTTCTTAAATCGCGATATCGCATCTCATTTCTATGTTTCATGATAAGATATAAATGCTAAATGAATGTAAATGCGACACTTCCTTGCTAGGAAATAGTGCTTGCAGATGCCTACGTATCGTAGCATTAGAGTTCCAATGCTTCTTAAATCGTCATATCGCATCACATATATATTTTTCATGATAAGATATAATATTCATTGCGAAGTGTCATGTATGCCTCCCATTCCCTTCAAAAGAATGTAAATGCGACACTTCCTTTGCTAGGAGGTAGCGTTTGCAGATGTCTACGTATCGAAGCAATAGATTTCTAATGCTTCTTAAAACGCGATATCGCATCTCATTCCTATGTTTCATGATAAGATATAATATTCATTGTGCAGTGTTATGTATACCGCGTATTGACATCAAAGGAATGTCAATGCGACTGTTCCCTCCTAGGGTATAGCGATGGCAGAAGTCTACGTGTCGAAGCAATGGAGTTCTTATGCTTCTTAAAACGAGATATCGCTCCTCATTTCTATGTTTTATGATAAAATATAATATTCATTGCGAAGTGTCGTGCATTACTCAAATTGACATCAAAAGAATGGAAATACGACGCTTCCTTGCTAGGAAGTAGCATTTGCAGAGGTCTACGTATCGATGCAATAGATTTCTATCGCTTCTTAATCGCGATATCGCATCTCATTCCTATGTTTCATGATAAGATATAATATTCATTGTGCAGTGTTATGTATACCGCGTATTGACATCAAAGGAATGTCAATGCGACTGTTCCTTCCTAGGGTATAGCGATGGCAGAAGTCTACGTGTCGAAGCAATGGAGTTCTTATGCTTCTTAAAACGAGATATCGCTCCTCATTTCTATGTTTTATGATAAAATATAATATTCATTGCGAAGTGTCGTGCATTACTCAAATTGACATCAAAAGAATGGAAATACGACACTTCCTTGCTAGGAAGTAGCATTTGCAGAGGTCTACGTATGGATGCAATAGATTTCTATCGCTTCTTAATCGCGATATCGCATCTCATTTCTGTGTTTCATGATAAGATATAACATTCGTTGTGGAGTGTTATGTATACCTCGTATTCACTTCAAAAGATTGTAAATGCGACACTTCCTTGCTAGGGAATAGCGTTTGCAAATGTCTACGTATCGTAGCAACAGATTTCTAACGATTCTTAATTCGCTAATTCGCATCTCATTTCTATGTTTCATGATAAGATATAATATTCATTGCGAAGTGTCATGTATACCACGTATTGACATCAAAAGAATGTAAATGCGACAGTTCCTTCCTAGGGAGTAGCGATGGCAGATGTCTACGTGTCGAAGCAATAGAGTTCTTGTGCTTCTTAAAACGAGATATCGCTCCTCATTTCTATGTTTTATGATAAGATATAATATTCATTGCAAAGTGTCGTGTCTTACTCAAATTGGCATCAAGAGAATGAAAATACGACACTTCCTTGCTAGGAAATAGCGTTTGCACATGTCTACGTATTGAAGCAATAGAGTTCCAATGCTTCTTATATCGCGAAATCGCATCTCATTTCTATGTTTCATGATAAAATATAATATTCATTGTGCAGTGTTATGTATACCTCGTATTGACTTCAAAAGAATGTAAGTGCGACACTTCCTTGCTAGGAGATAGTATTGGCAGGTGTCTTCGTATCGTAGCAATAGAGTTCTAATTCTTCCTAAAACGCGATATCGCATCTCATTTCTATGTTTCATGATAAGATATAATATTCATTGCGAAGTGTCTTGTACACCTCGCATACTCTTCAAATGAATGTAAATGCGACACTTCCTTGCTAGGAAATAGCGTTGGCAGATGTATACATATCGAGCAATATTATTCCAATGCCTCTTAAATCGCCATATCGCATCTCATTTCTATGTTTCATAATAAGATATAATATTCGATGTGGAGTGATATGTATACCTCGTATTCACTTCAAAAGAATATGAATGCGACGTTTCCTTCCTAGGAAACTGCTTTTCCAGATATCTACGTATCGTAGCAATATAGGTCTAATGCTTCTTAAAACGCGATATCGCATCTCATTCCTATGTCTCATGATAAGATATAATATTCATTGCGAAGTGTTTTGAATTCATCGTCTACACTTGAAATGTATGTAAATGCGACACTTCCTTGCTTGGAAGTAGCGTTTTCAGATGTCTACGTATCGAAGCAATAGAATTCTAATCCTTCTTAAATCGCGATATCGCATCTCATTCCTATGTTTTATGATAAGATATAATATTCATTGCGAAGTGTCATGTATACCTCGCATACACTTGAAATGAATGTAAATGCGACACTTCCTTGCTAGGAAATAGCGTTTGCAGATGTCTAGGTATCGTAGCATTAGAGTCCTAATGCTTCTTAAAACGCGATATAGCATCTCATGTCTATGTTTCATTATAGGATATAATATTCATTGCGATGTGTCACTTATACCTCGCATACACCTCAAATGAATGTAAATGCGACACTTCCTTGCTGGGAAATAGCATTTCCAGATGTCTACGTATCGTAGCAATAGAGTTCTAATGCTTCTTAAAACGTGATATCGCATCTCATTCCTATGTTTCATGATAAGGTATAATATTAATTACGAAGTGTTATATATTCCTCGTCTACACTTCAACTGAATGTACATGCGACACTACCTTGATAGGAAATAGCGTTTCCAGATGTCTACGCATCGAAGCAATATGGTTCTAATGCTTCTTGAAACGCGATATCGCATCTCATTTCTATGTTTCATGATAAGATATAATACTCATTTCGAAGTGTTATGCATACCTCGTATACACTTCAAATGAATGAAAGTGCGAGACTTCCTTGCTAGGAAGTAGCGCTTGCAGTTGTCTACGTATCGAAGCAATAGAGTTCGGATGTTTCTTAAAACGCGATATCGCATCTCGTTTCTATGTTTCATGATAAGATATAATATTCATTACGAAGTACTATGTATTCCTCGTCTACACTTCAATTGAATGTAAATGCGACACTTCCATGCTAGGTAATAGCGTTTGCAGATGTCTGCGCATCGAAGAAATAGCGTTCTAATGCTTCTTAAAACGAGATATCGCATTTCATTTCTATGTTTTAAGATAAGTTATAATATTCATTGCGGAGTGTCATGTATACGTCGTATTCACTTCAGAAGAAAGTAAATGCGACATTTGCTTGCTAGGAAATAGCGTTTGCAGATGTCTACGTAACGAAGCACTAGACTTCTAATGCTTCTTAAATCGTCATATCGCATCTCATTTCTATGTTTCATGATAAGATATAATATTCATTGTGGAGTGTTATGTATACCTCGTATTCACTTCAAAAGGCTGTAATTGCGACACTTCCTTGCTAGGAAATAGCGTTTGGAGATGTCTACGTATCATAGCAATAGAATTCTGATGCTTCTTAAAACGCGATGTCGCTCCACATTTCTATGTTACATGATAAGATATAATATTCAATGCGAAGTGACATGCATGCATCGTATTCGCTTCAAAACAATGTAAATACGACACTTCTTCGCTAGGAAATAGCGTCTGCAGATATCTACGTATCGTAGCAATAGTGTTCTAATGCTTCTTAAATCGCGATATCGCATCTCATTTCTATGTTTCATGATAACATATAATATTCATTGCGAAGTTTCTTGTATACCTCTCATATACTTCATATGATTGTAAATGCGACACTCCCTTGCTAGGAAATAGCGTTTGCAGTTATCTACGTATCGTAGCAATAGATTTCAAATGCTTCTTAAAACGCCATAGCGCATCACATTTCTATGTTTCATGATAAGATATAATATTCTTTGCGAAGTGCAATGTATACCTCGTATTCGCTTCAAAAGAATGTAAATGCGACGCTTCCTTGCTAGGAAATAGCGTTTGCAGATGTCTACGTATCGAAGCAATAGAGTTGTAATGCGTCTTAAATCGCAATATCGCATCTCATTCATATGTTTCGATATAAGATATAATATTCATTGTGTAGTGTTATGTATACCTCGCATACAATTCAAAAGATTATAACTGCGACACTTACTTGCTAGGAAGGAGCGTTTGCAGATGTCTACGTATCGAGGCAATAGAGTTGCCATGCATCTTGAATCGCGATATCGCATCTCACGTCTATGTTTCATGATAAGATATAATATTCAATGCGGAGTGTCTGGTATACTTCGTATTCACTTCAAAAGAATGTAAATTCGAAACTTACTTGCTAGGAAATAGCGTTTGCAGATGTCTAGGTATCGTAGCATTAGAGTCCTAATGCTTCTTAAAACGCGATATAGCATCTCATGTCTATGTTTCATTATAGGATATAATATTCATTGCGATGTGTCACTTATACCTCGCATACACCTCAAATGAATGTAAATGCGACACTTCCTTGCTGGGAAATAGCATTTCCAGATGTCTACGTATCGTAGCAATAGAGTTCTAATGCTTCTTAAAACGTGATATCGCATCTCATTCCTATGTTTCATGATAAGGTATAATATTAATTACGAAGTGTTATATATTCCTCGTCTACACTTCAACTGAATGTACATGCGACACTACCTTGATAGGAAATAGCGTTTCCAGATGTCTACGCATCGAAGCAATATGGTTCTAATGCTTCTTGAAACGCGATATCGCATCTCATTTCTATGTTTCATGATAAGATATAATACTCATTTCGAAGTGTTATGCATACCTCGTATACACTTCAAATGAATGAAAGTGCGAGACTTCCTTGCTAGGAAGTAGCGCTTGCAGTTGTCTGCGTATCGAAGCAATAGAGTTCGGATGTTTCTTAAAACGCGATATCGCATCTCGTTTCTATGTTTCATGATAAGATATAATATTCATTACGAAGTACTATGTATTCCTCGTCTACACTTCAATTGAATGTAAATGCGACACTTCCATGCTAGGTAATAGCGTTTGCAGATGTCTGCGCATCGAAGAAATAGCGTTCTAATGCTTCTTAAAACGAGATATCGCATTTCATTTCTATGTTTTAAGATAAGTTATAATATTCATTGCGGAGTGTCATGTATACGTCGTATTCACTTCAGAAGAAAGTAAATGCGACATTTGCTTGCTAGGAAATAGCGTTTGCAGATGTCTACGTAACGAAGCACTAGATTTCTAATGCTTTTTAAATCGTCATATCGCATCTCATTTCTATGTTTCATGATAAGATATAATATTCATTGTGGAGTGTTATGTATACCTCGTATTCACTTCAAAAGGCTGTAATTGCGACACTTCCTTGCTAGGAAATAGCGTTTGGAGATGTCTACGTATCATAGCAATAGAATTCTGATGCTTCTTAAAACGCGATGTCACTCCTCATTTCTATGTTACACGATAAGATATAATATTCAATGCGAAGTGACATGCATGCATCGTATTCGCTTCAAAAGAATGTAAATGCGACGCTTCCTTGCTAGGAAATAGCGTTTGCAGATGTCTACGTATCGAAGCAATAGAGTTGTAATGCGTCTTAAATCGCAATATCGCATCTCATTCATATGTTTCGATATAAGATATAATATTCATTGTGTAGTGTTATGTATACCTCGCATACAATTCAAAAGATTATAACTGCGACACTTACTTGCTAGGAAGGAGCGTTTGCAGATGTCTACGTATCGAGGCAATAGAGTTGCCATGCATCTTGAATCGCGATATCGCATCTCACGTCTATGTTTCATGATAAGATATAATATTCAATGCGGAGTGTCTGGTATACTTCGTATTCACTTCAAAAGAATGTAAATTCGAAACTTACTTGCTAGGAAATAGCGTTTGCAGATGTCTACGTATCGTAGCATTAGAGTCCTAATGCTTCTTAAAACGCGATATAGCATCTCATGTCTATGTTTCATTATAGGATATAATATTCATTGCGATGTGTCACTTATACCTCGCATACACCTCAAATGAATGTAAATGCGACACTTCCTTGCTGGGAAATAGCATTTCCAGATGTCTACGTATCGTAGCAATAGAGTTCTAATGCTTCTTAAAACGTGATATCGCATCTCATTCCTATGTTTCATGATAAGGTATAATATTAATTACGAAGTGTTATATATTCCTCGTCTACACTTCAACTGAATGTACATGCGACACTACCTTGATAGGAAATAGCGTTTCCAGATGTCTACGCATCGAAGCAATATGGTTCTAATGCTTCTTGAAACGCGATATCGCATCTCATTTCTATGTTTCATGATAAGATATAATACTCATTTCGAAGTGTTATGCATACCTCGTATACACTTCAAATGAATGAAAGTGCGAGACTTCCTTGCTAGGAAGTAGCGCTTGCAGTTGTCTACGTATCGAAGCAATAGAGTTCGGATGTTTCTTAAAACGTGATATCGCATCTCGTTTCTATGTTTCATGATAAGATATAATATTCATTACGAAGTACTATGTATTCCTCGTCTACACTTCAATTGAATGTAAATGCGACACTTCCATGCTAGGTAATAGCGTTTGCAGATGTCTGCGCATCGAAGAAATAGCGTTCTAATGCTTCTTAAAACGAGATATCGCATTTCATTTCTATGTTTTAAGATAAGTTATAATATTCATTGCGGAGTGTCATGTATACGTCGTATTCACTTCAGAAGAAAGTAAATGCGACATTTGCTTGCTAGGAAATAGCGTTTGCAGATGTCTACGTAACGAAGCACTAGATTTCTAATGCTTTTTAAATCGTCATATCGCATCTCATTTCTATGTTTCATGATAAGATATAATATTCATTGTGGAGTGTTATGTATACTGTCACGTCCCGAGGTGCGGTTGCGCTCGCAACGGTGGCACAAAGTCGTAACCGTTCCCGAAAATAACGCGAATTGCGTCCGGACCGGGTTCGTTGGCGTTTCGGACTCGATAAAACGGTAATTAACACTAAACTTACCTTGCGAAGGCTTGATTCCGCTGTCTGATTTCTCTTTCTAGGTACCTGGAGCGCCTTGGATCCGCAACCGGGATGGCGGCGGCGTACGGCTGGAACGGAGGTACGGGTCGTGCGGCGAAGGAAACCTCCTTCACAGGAACCAGGACTCGAACGCAGGAAATTGAATATTCTGGTGCATCACCCACGTATTCCCGAGCGAGACGACGAATAAACTCTCTCCTCCCCGCGCGTCGTGTACGCTTTGTCGGAGGTGCAAGGCTCGTCGAGAATACTTGAACTTCGGTCGAGTACGGCGCGGCTAAGCGTTGGTTCGCTCTAGCTTACCGGGATCAACCTGGGCGCAAGATATTCTGTATACGGTAGAAGTGAGGATGGAGCAACTAAGCGCTGGTTCGCTCTAGTCGTCGAGCCTCAAGACTATCGCAGATGAGATATAGAAATAGAATAATCGCGAGCGTACCCGTGGAGTAGAATTAAGGAATTGTATTTGAACTCGAATAAAGATACTTTGAATCTGGTAAAAATAAACTATATTCTATGATTTCACTATACTAGATACACTTGACTAAATTCTAGGTTACTGACTAGCGATTACAATGAGAATTAGAAATAGTATAAAGTATCGAATGGACTCCGCTATGGGAGTAAGGATAGAGACGAATGCATTAGAGCTAATTGCTCGTTGCGAATGAGCCTATTGCTCGGATCGGAAGTGCATCGTTCGGATGCTGGATTAGAACTCCTCGGTTCGGAGATGAGATACGAACTGACTCTCGGATCTCGCGTCCGCGACCTCCTCGGGTCGCGCGGCGCGCGAGTCGCTGGGCCCTCGCGGTGGGGCGGACGGTCGGAGTAGGGCGGCCGCTCGGCCCTCGTGGTGGGGCGGCCGTTCGGAGAGGGGCGCGGCCCGCGTTAAGCGTGAGCCGCGAGCGTCGAGTGTGCGCGCGAGTGCACGGAACATAGCCGTGCATGAATGAAATATATACATATATTCACTTAAATCTAGGTGTGTGTTGGTGTGTATGTACATAGGTGAGTAGTGTCCTTATTCTAATCCCACATGTACGAGAAGTACGTATAGGGCTTCGTGATCGCTGGGGATTCGACCCAGTATGTGTCGGAGAGCTCCTCGCCCTCGTAATACGGGGTGAAGTCCTCCCCCTCGTGTGTGGAGATCGCGCGTGGGCGCGGCATGCTGCATCCTTCTTCCCTCTCGTACCTTTGTCTCCTTCTGTAAGGACGGCGAGTCGGCGGGTGGCCCGTGTGCAGGGGCTCCGGATACGGATGCTGGGGATGATGAGTTGGACGCCGGAGGGTGGCAGGCGGTACGCCTGACGTTACAATACCTCGTATTCACTTCAAAAGGCTGTAATTGCGACACTTCCTTGCTAGGAAATAGCGTTTGGAGATGTCTACGTATCATAGCAATAGAATTCTGATGCTTCTTAAAACGCGATGTCGCTCCTCATTACTATGTTTCATGATAAGATATAATATTCAATGCGAAGTGACATGCATGCATCGTATTCGCTTCAAAAGAATGTAAATGCGACGCTTCCTTGCTAGGAAATAGCGTTTGCAGATGTCTACGTATCGAAGCAATAGAGTTGTAATGCGTCTTAAATCGCAATATCGCATCTCATTCATATGTTTCGATATAAGATATAATATTCATTGTGTAGTGTTATGTATACCTCGCATACAATTCAAAAGATTATAACTGCGATACTTACTTGCTAGGAAGGAGCGTTTGCAGATGCCTACGTATCGAGGCAATAGAGTTGCCATGCATCTTGAATCGCGATATCGCATCTCACGTCTATGTTTCATGATAAGATATAATATTCAATGCGGAGTGTCTGGTATACTTCGTATTCACTTCAAAAGAATGTAAATTCGAAACTTACTTGCTAGGAAATAGCGTTTGCAGATGTCTACGTATCGTAGCATTAGAGTCCTAATGCTTCTTAAAACGCGATATAGCATCTCATGTCTATGTTTCATTATAGGATATAATATTCATTGCGATGTGTCACTTATACCTCGCATACACCTCAAATGAATGTAAATGCGACACTTCCTTGCTGGGAAATAGCATTTCCAGATGTCTACGTATCGTAGCAATAGAGTTCTAATGCTTCTTAAAACGTGATATCGCATCTCATTCCTATGTTTCATGATAAGGTATAATATTAATTACGAAGTGTTATATATTCCTCGTCTACACTTCAACTGAATGTACATGCGACACTACCTTGATAGGAAATAGCGTTTCCAGATGTCTACGCATCGAAGCAATATGGTTCTAATGCTTCTTGAAACGCGATATCGCATCTCATTTCTATGTTTCATGATAAGATATAATACTCATTTCGAAGTGTTATGCATACCTCGTATACACTTCAAATGAATGAAAGTGCGAGACTTCCTTGCTAGGAAGTAGCGCTTGCAGTTGTCTACGTATCGAAGCAATAGAGTTCGGATGTTTCTTAAAACGCGATATCGCATCTCGTTTCTATGTTTCATGATAAGATATAATATTCATTACGAAGTGTTATGTATTCCTCGTCTACACTTCAATTGAATGTAAATGCGACACTTCCATGCTAGGTAATAGCGTTTGCAGATGTCTGCGCATCGAAGAAATAGAGTTCTAATGCTTCTTAAATCGAGATATCGCATCTCCTTTCTATGTTTCATGATAAGATATAATTTTCATTGCGAAGTGTCTCGTACTCACTTCAAAAGAATGTAATTGCGACACTTCCTTGCTAGGACGTTGCGTTTGCAGATGTCTACGTATCGATGCAGTAGAGTTCTAATGCTTCTTAAATCGCGATATCCCATCTCATTTCTATGTTTCATGGTAAGTTATAATATTCATTGCGAAGCGGCATGTATACCTCGCATACACATCAAATGAATGTAAATGCGACACTTCCGTGCTAGGAAGTAGTGTCACGTCCTGGCGAACAAATTATTCGTATCCCAAGAGGCTGTATGACACAAGCTTTTTAGTCGAAAATTCGGTCCGGTATAAAACGCGTATGACCGGGTTCGTCGATTCTGGCAAGACGCGGGCACCGTAAACAATCGCGAACGCGTGTAAGGAGGGATTTTACTTACCTTTCGCTGATTTCCCTCTTCTGCTTTCAGATGTGGCGATCGTCGAGTGTCGTTTTCGGGGGAGGAGTCGGCGTACGGCTGGCTGAAGTCGGCGTTGTGACGGTGGAGCTGCGGTGAATGTCGCCGTCCTTCGATGAACGAAGAATTCTGGCGTTTCATCAACGTATTCCGCACGAGATAATGGATTAAATTCTTCCTCCCGGCGCGATGAGTTCGTTTATAAACACTCAAGTTGTTGCGAACTTGGAAGAATTTGTATTAAGATATAATTGAATTTAGAAATGGAGTTGGAATGAACTAGAACTTGATGTGTTAGGAAAATATAAAGTATATTCTAAATCAAAGAGTACAAGAACAATTATTTCTAAGTATTAAGACTAGGTTAACTATGAATTAGGAATTAGAACAAAGACTTTAGAACTAGGAACCTTATCGAGGCTGCGCGACGACCCTAAGGCGCGACTTGGAAGAGACTTGGAATTGGAAGTGCCCGAAGGCGAGATAGAACTGTACCGTACTGACGGTACTGACTGACTGTGTCTCCCAAGATGCGTCTGCGACCTCCTCGACTCTCGGAGCGCTTAGGTCGTGTGCGAACGTAGGTGAGAGTATGTGGACGCCCGAGTGGGGTTTCGGCGTTGCGTGGTGGGGTTAGCGGCGCGTGCCGCTGAGGCGGTCGCGATCTCGCGCGTCGCGGCTTATTTAATTAGCGCTCTTATGATTATAGAGATACAAGTAGGAAATTAGAATCTCGTAGAGGTTGATTCACCTGGTACGTCCCTGGAGTGAGCGAGAGGGCGAGTTTCCCTGCAGGTAAGAGGGGGACGGTGGATGGCACCTTGAGTGGGAGCGAGACAGCGCACATGGTCCTTGGTGCGAGAGAGATGACGCACGAGGTCCTCGGTGCGAGTGAGACAGAATGTGTTGCCCTTGGAGCGAGGGAGAAGGCGAACACATCTGCGGGTGCGAGTTAGACGGAGGGTAGGTCCCTTGGAGTGAGAGAGACGGCGAGCACCTCTGCGGGTGCGAGAGAGACGGAGGGTATGTCCCCTGGAGTGAGAGAGACGGCGAGTTGCGCCTGGGTGTTGCAGGTGGTGCAGGCGCGTGAGGGTGGTTGCTGTGGTGCGTTGAGAGGGTGGCAGGCGGCACGCCTGACGTCACAGTAGCGTTTGCAGATATCTACGTATCGAAGCAGTAGAGTTCTAATGCTTCTCAAAACGCGATATCGCATCTCATTTCTATGTCTCGTGATAAGATATAATATTCATTGCGAAATGTCATGTATACCTCGTATTCACTTCAAACGAATGTAAATGCCTCACTTCCTTGCTAGGAACCAGCGTTTCCTGATGTCTACGTATCGAAATAATAGTGTTCTAATGCTTCTTAAAACAAGATATCGCAACTCATTACTATGTTTCATGAGAAGATATAATATACATTGCGAAGTGTCATGTATACCTCGTATTCACTTCAAGAGAATGTAAATGCGGCACTTCCTTGCTAGGAAATAGCGTTTCCAGATATCTACGTATCGTAGCAATAGGGCTCTAATGCTTCTCAAAACGCGATATCGCATCTCATTTCTATGTTTCATGATAAGATATAATATTCATTGGGAAGTATCACTTATACCTCGCATACACTTCAAATGAATGTAATTGCGACACTTCATTGCTAGGAAATAGTGTTGGCAGATGTCTACGTGTCGAAGCAATAAAGTTCTAATGCTTCTTAAACCGGGATATCGCATTTCATTGCTATGTTTCGCTTTAAGGTATAATATTCATTGAGGAGTGTCACCTTTACCTCGTATTCACTTCAAAAGAATCTAAATACGACACTTCCTTACTAGGAAGTAGCGTTTGCAGATGTCTACGTATCGTAGCATTAGAGTTCTAATGCTTCTCTAAACGCCATATCGCATCTCATTTCTATGTTTCATGAGAAGATATAATAATCATTGCGAAGTGTCATGTATACCTCGTATTCACTTCAACGGAATGTAATGCGACACTTCCTTGCTAATAACTGGCGTTCGCAGATGTCAACGTATCGTAGCAATAGAATTCTAATGCTTTTTAAATCGCGATATCGCATCTCATTCCTATGTTTCATGATAAGATATAATATTCATTGCGGTGTGTCATGTATACCCGGCATTCACTTCAAAGGAATGTAAATGCGACACTTCCTTCCTAGGAAATAGCTTTTGCAGATGTCTACCTATCGTGGCAATAGAGTTCTACCGCTTCATAAAACGCGATATCGCATACCATTTCTATGTTTCATGATAAGATATAATATTCTTTGTGGAGTGCTTCGTATACCTCGTATTCACTTCAAAAGAATGTCAATGCGACACTTCCATTCTAGCAAATAGCGTATCCAGATGTCTACGTATCGAAGCAATAGTGTTCTAATGCTACTTTAAACGCGATATCGCATCTCATTTCTATGTCTCATGATAAGATATAATATTCATTGTGCAGTGTTATGTATACCTCGTATTCACTTCAAAAGAATGTAATAGGGACACTTCCTAGCTAAGAAATGGCGTTTCCAGATGTCTACGTAACGCAACAATAGAGTTCTAATACCTCTTAAAACGAGATGTCGCACCTCATTTCTATGTTTCGTGATCAGGTATAATATTCATTGTGGATTGTCATGTATTCCTCGTATTTACCTCAAAAGAATGTAGATGCGACACTTCCTTGCTAGGAATTAGTGTTTGCAGATGTCCTCGTATCGAAGCAATAGAGTTTTAATACTCCTTAAATCGCGATATCGCATCTCATTTCTTTGTTTCATGATGAGATATAATATTCATTGCGAAGTGTCATGTATAACTCGTATTCACTTCAAAAGAATGTAAATGCGACACTTCCTTGCTTGGAAATAGCGTTTCCGGATGTCTACGTTTCGTAGCAACAGAGATCTAAATCTTCATAAATTCAAGGTATCGCATCTCATTTCTATGTTTCATGATGAGATATTATATTCATTGCGAAGTGTCATGTACACCTCGTATTAACATCAAAGGAATGTAAATGCTACGCTTCCATGCTAGGAAGTAGCGTTTGCAGATGTCTACGTATCGTAGCAATAGAGTTCTAATGATTCTCAAAACGCGATATCGCATCTCATTTCTATGTTTCATGATAAGATATAATACTCATTGCGAAGTGTCATGTATACTTCGTATTCACCTCAAAAGAATGTCACTGCGACACTTCATTACTAGGAAATAGCGTTTGCAGATGTCTACGTATCGTAGCAATAGAGTTCTAATGCGTCTTAAAACGCGATATCGCATCACATTTCTATGTTTCATGATAGGATATAATATTCATTGCGAAGTGTCATGAATACCTCGTAATCACTTCAAAAGAATGTAAATGCGACACTTCCTTGATTGGAAATAGCGTTTCCGGATGTCTACGTATCGTAGCAACAGAGTTCTAAATCTTCATAAATTCAAGGTATCGCATCTCATTTCTATGTTTCATGATAAGATATGATATTTATTGCGAAGTGTCAGTTATACCTCGCATACACTTCAATTGAATGTAAATGCTATACTTCCTTGCTAGGAAATAGCGTTGGCAGATATCTACGTATCGTAGCATTAGAGTTCTAATGCTTCCCAAAACGCGATATTGCATCTCATTTCTATCTGTCATGATAAGATATAATATCCATTACGAAGTGTTATGTATTCCTCTTCTACACTTCAAATTAATGTTAATGCGACACTTCCTTTCAAGGAAATTACGTTTCCAGATGTCTACGTATCGAAGCAATAGAGTGCTAATGCTTCTTAAATCGCGATATCGCATCTCATTCCTATGTTTCATGATCAGATATAATATTCATTGTGGAGTTTTACTTCAAAAGAATGTAAATGCGGCACTTCCTTGCTAGGAAATAGCGTCTGCAGATGTCTACTAATCGTAGCAAAGGAATTCTAATGCTTCTTAAAACGCGAAATCGATTCTCATTTCTATGTTTCATGATAACATATAATATTCATTGTGGAGTGTTATGAATACCTCGTATTCACTTCAAATGAATGTAAATGCGACACTTCCTTGCTAGGAAATAGCGTTTCCAGATGTCTACGTATAGAAACAATAGGCTACTGATGCTTCTTAGAACGAGAATTCGCTTCTCATTTCTATGTTTCCTGACAAGATATAATATTCATTGCGAAGTGTCATATATACCTTGTATTTACCTCAAAAGAATGTAGATGTGACACTTCCTTGCTAGGAATTAGTGTTTGCAGATGTCCTCGTATCGAAGCAATAGAGTTTTAATACTCCTTAAATCGCGATATCGCATCTCATTTCTTTGTTTCATGATGAGATATAATATTCATTGCGAAGTGTCATGTATAACTCGTATACACTTCAAAAGAATGTAAATGCGACACTTCCTTGCTTGGAAATAGCGTTTCCGGATGTCTACGTATCGTAGCAACAGAGATCTAAATCTTCATAAATTCAAGGTATCGCATCTCATTTCTATGTTTCATGATAAGATATAATACTCATTGCGAAGTGTCATGTATACTTCGTATTCACCTCAAAAGAAAGTAACTGCGACACTTCATTACTAGGAAATAGCGTTTGCAGATGTCTACGTATCGTAGCAATAGAGTTCTAATGCGTCTTAAAACGCGATATCGCATCACATTTCTATGTTTCATGATAGGATATAATATTCATTGCGAAGTGTCATGAATACCTCGTAATCACTTCAATGGAATGTAAATGCTATACTTCCTTGCTAGGAAATAGCGATCGCAGATGTCTACGTATCGAAGCGATAGAGTTCTAATGCTTCTTAAATCGCGATATCGCTTCTTTTTTCTATGTTTCATGATAAAATATAATATTCATTGCGAAGTGTTACGTATACCTCGTCTACACTTCATAAGAATGTAACTGCCACACTTCCTTGCTAGAGAGGGCGTTTTCAGATGTCCACGTGTCGAAGCAACATAGTTCTATTCCTTCTTCAAACGCGATATCGCATCTCATTTGTAAGTTTCATGATATGATATAATATTCATTGCGAAGTGTCATGTATACCTCGTATTCACCTCAAAAGAATGTAAATGCGACACTTCCTTGCTAGGAAATAGCGTTTGCAGATGTCTACGTAAGAAGCAATAGAGTTCTAGTGCTTATCAAAACGCGATATCGCAACTCATTCCTATGTTTCATGATAAGATATAATATTCATTGCGAAGTGTCTTGTATACCTCGCATACACTTCAAATGAATGTAAATGCGACACTTCCTTGCTAGGAAATAGCGTTGGCAGATGGCTAGGTATCGAGGCAATCGAGATCTACTGCTTCTTAAATCGCCATATCGCATCTCATTTCTATGCTTCATGATAAGATATAACATTCATTGTGCAGTGTTATGCATACCTCGTATCACATCAAAAGTATGTAAATGCGACACTTCCATTCTAGGAAATAGCGTTTGCAGATATCTACGTATCGTAGTATTAGGGTTCTAATGCTTCTCAAAACGGGATATTGCATCTCATTTCTATGTTTCATGGTAAGATGTTATATTCATTGCGAAATGTCTTGTATACCTCGCATACACTTCAAATGAATGTAAATGCGACACTTGCTTCCTAGGAAATAGCGTTGGCAGATGTCTACGTATGGAAGCAATAGAGTTCTAATGCTTCTTAAATCGCCATAACGCATCTCATTCCTGTGTTTGATGATAACATATAATATTCATTGTGAAGTGTTATTTATACCTCGTATTCACTTCAAAAGAATGTAAATGCGACCCTTCCTTGCTAGGAAATAGCGTTTGCAGAAGTCTACGTATCGTAGCAGTAGGGTTCTAATGCTTCTTAAATATCGATATCCCATCCCATTTCTATGTCTCATGACAAGATATAATATTCATTGCGAAGTGTCATGTGTACCTCGCATACACTTCAAATGAATGTAAATGCGACTCTCCCCTTGCTAGGAAGTAGCGTTTGCAGATGTCTACGAATCGGAGCAACAGTGTCCTAATGCTTCTTAAAACGCGATATCGCTCCTCATTTCTATAATTCATGGTAGGATGTTATATTCATTGTGAAATGTCTTGTATACCTCGCATACACTGCAAATGAATGTAAATGCAACACTTCCTTGCTAGGAAATAGCGTTGGCAGATATCTACGTATCGTAGCATTAGAGTTCTAATGCTTCCCAAAACGCGATATTGCATCTCATTTCTATCTGTCATGATAAGATATAATATCCATTACGAAGTGTTATGTATTCCTCTTCTACACTTCAAATTAATGTTAATGCGACACTTCCTTTCAAGGAAATTACGTTTCCGGATGTCTACGTATCGAAGCAATAGAGTACTAATGCTTCTTAAATCGCGATATCGCATCTCATTCCTATGTTTCATGATCAGATATAATATTCATTGTGGAGTTTTATGTATGAAGCGTATATACTTCAAAAGAATGTAAATGCGGCACTTCCTTGCTAGGAAATAGCGTTTCCAGATGTCTACGTATAGAAACAATAGGCTACTGATGCTTCTTAGAACGAGAATTCGCTTCTCATTTCTATGTTTCCTGACAAGATATAATATTCATTGCGAAGTGTCATGTATAACTCGTATTCACTTCAAAAGAATGTAAACGCGACACTTCCTTGCTTGGAAATAGCGTTTCCGGATGTCTACGTATCGTAGCAGCAGAGATCTAAATCTTCATAAATTCAAGGTATCGCATCTCATTTCTATGTTTCATGATGAGATATTATATTCATTGCGAAGTGTCATGTACACCTCGTATTAACATCAAAGGAATGTAAATGCGACACTTCCTTGCTAGGAAATAGCGTCTGCAGATGTCTACGTATCGAAGCAATGGTGTTCTAATGCTTCTTAAAACGCGATATCGCATCTCATTTCTATGTTTCATAATAAGATATAATATTCAATGCGAATTGTCATGTATACCTCGCATACACTTCAACTGAATGTAAATGCGACACTTCCGTGCTAGGAAATAGCGATGGCAGATGTCTACGTTTCGAAGCAAGAGAGATCTAATGCTTCTTAAAACGAGATATCGCATCTCATTTCTATGCTACATGATAAGATATAATATTCATTGCGAAGTGCCACTTATACCTCGCATACACTTCAAATGAATGTAAATGCGACAATTCCTTGCTAGGAAATAGCGTTTGCAGGTGTCTACGTATCGTAGCAGCTGAGTTCTAATGCTTCTTAGAACATGATATCGCATCTCATTTCTATGTTTCATGATAAGATATAATATTCATTGCGACGTGTCATGTATACCTCGTATTCAAATCAAAAGAATGTAAATGCGACACTTCCATGCTAGGAAATAGCGTTTGCATATGTCTCCGTATAGAAGCAATAGAGCTCTAATGCTCCTTAAATCGCGATATCGCATTTCATTTCTATGTTCCGTTATAAGATATAATATTCATTGGGAAGTGTTATGTATACCACGTATTCACTTCAAAGGAATGTAAATGCGACACTTCCTTGCAATTAAATAGCGTCTGCAGATGTCTACGTATCGTAGCAATTGAGTTCTAATGCTTCTCAAAACGCGATATCGCATCTCATTTCTATGTTTCATGATAAGATATAATATTCATTGCGAAGTTACATATATACCTCGTATTCACTTCAAAAGAATGTAAATGCGACACTTCCTTGCTAGGATATAGCGTTTGCAGATGTGTACTTATCGAGGCAATAGAGTTCTAATGCTTCTTAACACATTGAGGACGGGGCGCTGCGCGTTCAACACGCGCTCACGGATCGCAGATTTTCGAACGCTCCAAAAACATGCTTGGCATGTGACAGGAAGTGGATACGCATTTTACTTAATATGCATTTAGTATTTATAAATAATTGTATACATATAGTTCATATATCTGTATATCTGTTTTCATTACATCTATGCGTCATTTCGCTGCTTTTATAGAGGGCTAATTCATAAAATAAATTTTTGTTATCAAGTATCAGTAACAGGTTGATTGAAAATATAGATAGTACTCAAAAAACTGTTACCTTCCAATTTTAAATCACGAGGTTTGAAATTCTAAAATGCAGATCAATGAAACACTTTATAAGATACGATACGTACGACGATCCGCACAGATCAGCCGGCAATGGCTATTGTTACGTCACGGGTCGTGAAAACTTATCGTTTACCGGGAGCGACACGCAGCCTCGAACGGTTCGGCTCGCGGAATTGCGACGAAGACCGGGTTCTTTCTGGCTCGCTAAACACGTATCAAAAAGGCACGAACGCGGATAAGAAAATATGACCTTACCTTTGATGTCTTGACAGCTGCAAATATTTAGTACCCTTGTTGCAGGTATCGTCGTCGGCACGGATCGCCCTCAGGTATAATCCCTGCGTACGGTCGGTGAGGCGTGATTGTCAGCGGCACGAGTACCCAGGTGGGCTGACCTCGGGGATGGATCGGCTCGGTCAAGCGGATCGGCGATGGATGCGGCTGTGCGGGACGGCTGTCCGATCGGCGTGCGGTGGAAGATGAGACGTTGCAGTGGTATATGCACACGGCTGTACCAACGTATCCGCGCACAAATGAACGCAAGAAGTTCTTCCTTCCCGCGCGACGAGTTCGTTTAGTTGTACCGGAATGACGCATTCGAGTCGGTTTCCAAAAGTCCAGATACGGGTCGGTCCGCTCTAGTTTACCGGTCCAGAAATATGGAAAATCGACGAGTGTCCTTGCTCTAGCCTCGCTGTGGGTCGATGCAGCTAAGCGGCGGTCGGCTATAACTGATCGATTACCAAGTTTGACTAAAGTTCGGAGCTTGTGAATGTTCTTGAAGACGCGTGAACTCGTGGAAGACTTCGCAATGAATGAATTTATAATAATAATAAGGCAAGGAATATTTAGAATGATGAGAATTGTAGTACTGGTAAAAATAAAGTATATTCTAAATAAAACTAAGCTTACACTGATACTTCCCTATGCTAAAGTTGACTAAGTACTAGGATACGATAATTAGAGTTTAGAATAAGGACTTGAATTGAATTAGAGTTTAAGTTGAAATAGTAAGATTGGATTATGATAAAGGAGTGCTCGCTTGGAGCGAATGGCTCGAACTAGAGATTGGATTTGAGGGAGGTACGCTCGCTTGGAGCGGATGACTCGTATTGACTATCAGCTCGCGGGCCCGCGACCTCCTCGGATCGCGGGGCGCGCGAGTCGCAGGTCCCCAGAGTGGGGCGGACGCTCGGCCCACGGAGTGGGGTGGACGGTCGTGGTAGGGCGCGCGCGTTCGGCGTGAGCCACGCGCGTCGGGCGCTTCGCTTACTTCTTATTACGATTAATTATGATCTTAAAAATTAGAATAACACATGAAACGCCTTATGCTAGGTTGTGTGTGTTGTGTCGTGTGCGTACATGGAGTGTCGTGTGCTTAAGTTCTAGGATTCGCTTAATTATAATTATAATGGTATGCAAAGTATGGGTACGGGAGCGTAACGGCGGGCGACCCTTCCTGATATGTGGAATGGTCCTCGTGCGGAGGCTGTGGCTCGGTCGTGCTCCAGCTGTCTGGAAGGCACGCGTCGTAGCGCGGTCGTGTGGCCCAACTCCTGGTTGCGGGGGTGGCTGCCTTAGCTCGGCGATCGTATACTCGGTAAGCTCGTCTTTGTGGTGGCGACAGGCGATGCGAGTGACTCTGCCGGGCGGTGAAGGAGGTACCGCGAGGTTCGGCGGACGTTACAAAATAATGACTGTTTTTTCTTAAATTTAAGGAATGATTCAGTTGTTTCGTTTTGGTTTCGGAATGCGAGAGACTTCGATACCATCGTAACGTAACAGAAACATTTGCAGCTCCTTGCTCAGTTGCCGACTGAATAAAAAAAACGTGAAAACGAGATATATCGTGACCCGTTCGCAACGTTTAGTTTTCTAAAAACGAGATAACTCGTCACCCGTCCGCAATGTGTTAAAACGCGATATCGCATCTCATTTCTATGTTTCATGTTAAGATATAATATTCATTGCGTAGTGTCATGTATATCTCGCATACACTTCAAAAGAACGAAAATGAGACACTTCCTTGCTAGGAAGTAGCGTTTCCAGAAATCTACGTATCGAAGCAATAGTGTTCTAATGCTTCTTGGAACGCGATATCGCTATTCATTTCTATGTTTCATGATTAGATATAGTATTCATTGCGAAGTGTTATGTATACATCGTCTACACTTCACAAGAATGTAAATGCCACACTTCCTTGCTAGGAAATGCGTTTCCACATGTCTAAGTATCGAAGCAATAGAGTCCTAGTGCTTCTTAAATCGCAGATATCGCATCTCTCTTCTATGTTTCATGATAAAATACAAATTTCATTGCGAAGTGTTATGTATACCTCGTCTGCACGTCAAAGGAATGTAAATGTTACACTTGCTTGCTAGGAAATAGTGTTTCCAGATGTCTACGTATCGAAGCAATAGAGTTCTCATGCTTCATAAAACGGGATACAGCAACCCATTTCTATGTTTCATTATAAGATATAATATTCGTTGCGAAGTGTTATGTATACCTCGTCTACACTTCAAAAGAATGTAAATGACACCCTTCCTCGCTAGGAAATAGCGCGTTCAGATGTCTACGTATCGAAGCAAGAGAGTTCTAATGCTTCTTAAAACGCGATATCCCATCCCCTTTCTATGTTTTGTGACATGACATAATATTCATTGCGAAGCGTTATGTATACCTCGTCTGCAGTACAAAAGATTGTAAATACCACACTTCCTCGAATACCTCGTCTGCACTTAAAAAGATTGTAAATACCACACTTGCTTGCTAGGAAATAGCGTTTCCAGATGTCTACGTATCGAAGCAATATGGTTCAAATGCTTCTTAATACGCGGTATCGCATCCCATTTCTATGTTTCATGATAATATATAATATTCATTGTGGAGTGTTATGTATACCTCCTATTCACTTCAAAGGAATGTAAATGCGACACTTCCTTACTAGGAAATAGCGTCTGCAGATATCTACGTATCGTAGCAAAAGAGTTCTAATGCTGCTTAAAACGCGATATCGCATCTCATTTCTATGTATCACGATAAGATATAATATTCATTGTGCAGTGTTATGTATACCTCGCTTTCACTTCAAATGATTGTAAATGCGACACTTCCTTGCTAGGATATAGCGATGGCAGATGTCTACGTATCGAAGCAACACAGTTCCAATGCTTCTTAAAACGAGATATCGCATCACATTTCTATGTTTTACGATAAGATATAATATTCATTGCGAAGTGTCACGTATACCTCGTATTCACTTCAAAAGAATGTAAATGCGACACTTCCTTGCTAGGAAATAGCGTCTGCAGATATCTACGTACCGTAGCAATAGAGTTCTTATGCTGCTTAAAACGCGATATCGCATCTCATTTCTATGTATCATGATAAGATATAATATTCATTGTGCAGTGTTATGTATACCTCGCATTCACTTCAAATGCTTGTAAATGCGACACTTGCTTGCTAGGATATAGCGATGGCAGATGTCTACGTATCGAAGCAACAGAGTTCTAATGCTTCTTAAAACGAGATATCGCATCTCATTTCTACGTTTTATGATAAGATATAATATTCACTGCGCAGTGTCATGTATACCTCGTATTTACTTCAAACGAATGTAATGGCGGCACTTCCTTGCTAAGAAATAGCGTCGGCAGATGTCTACGTATCGTAGCAATGGTGTTCTAATGCTTCTTAAAACGCGATATCGCATCTCATTTCTATGTTTCATAATAAGATATAATATTCAATGCGAATTGTCATGTGTACCTCGCATACACTTCAACTGAATGTAAATGCGACACTTCCGTGCTAGGAAATAGCGATGGCAGATGTCTACGTATCGAAGCAGTAGAGTTCTAATGCTTCTTAAAACGAGATATCGCATCTCATTTCTATGTTTCATGATAAGATATAATATTCATTGCGAAGTGTCGTGTATACCTCGGATTCACTTCAAAAGAATGTAAATGCGACACTTCCTTGCTAGGAAATAGCGTTTGCAGATGTCTACGTATCCAAGAAATAGAGTTTTATGCTTCTTAAATCACGATATCGCATCTCATTTCTATGTTTCATGACAAGATATAATATTCATTACAAAGTGTTATGGATTCCTCGTCTACAGTTCAAATGAATGTAAATGCGACACTTCCTTGCTTGGAACTAGCGTTGGCAGATGTCTACGTATCGAAGAAATAGTGTTCTAATGCTTCTTAAATCGCGCTATCGCAGATCATTTCTATGTTCCGTGATAAGATATAATATTCATTGGGAAGTGTTATGTATTCCTCGTCTACACTTCAAATGGATGTAAATGCGACACTTCCTTTCTAGGAAATAGCGTTTCCAGATGTCAACGTATTGAAGCAATAGTGTTCTAATGCTTCTTACATCCCGTTATCGCATCTCATTTCTATGTTTCGTGATAAGATATAATATTCATTGTGCAGAGTCATGTACAGCCCGTATTCACTTCAAAAGATTTTACATGCGACACTTCCTTGCTCGGAAATAGCGTTTGCAAATGTCTACGTATCGTAGCAATAGATTTCTAATGCTTCTTAAAACGCCATAGCGCATCTCATTTATATGTTTCATGATAAAATATAATATACATTGCGAATTGTTTCTTATACCTCGCATGCACTTCAAAAGAATGTAAATGCGAGGCTTCCTTGCTACGAAACAGCGCCTGCAGAAGTCTCCCTATCGATGCAATACATTTCTAATTCTTCTTAAATCGCGATATCGCATCTCATTTATATGCTTCATGATAAGATGTAATATTCATTGCGAGGTGTCATGTATACCTCGTATTCACTTCAAGAGAAAGAAAATGCGACACTTCCTTGCTAGGAAGTAGCGTTTGCAGATGGCTACGTATCGAAGCAATAGAGTCCAAATGCTTCTTAAATCGCGATATCGCATCTCATTTCTATGATTCATGATAAGATATAATATTCATTGCGAAGTGTCATGTATACCTTGTATTCACTTCAAAATAATGTAAATGCGACACATACTTGCTAGGAAATAGCGTTTCCAGTTGTCTAGGTATCGAAACAATAGAGTTCTAATGCTTCTAAAACTAGATGTCGCATCTCATTTCTATGTTTCACGATAAGATATAATATTCATTGCGAAGTGACATGTATACATCGAATTCACTTCAAAAGAATGTAAATGCGACACTCCCTTGCTAGGAAATAGCGTTTGCAGATGTCTATATATCGTAGCAATAGAGTTCTAATTCTCCTTAAAACGCGATATCGCATCTCATTTCTATGTTTCATGATAAGATATAATATTCATTGCGAAGTGTCTTGTATACCTCGCATACACTTCAAATGGATATAATTGCGACACTTCCTTGCTAGGTAATAGCGTTGGCAGATGTCTACGTATCGATGCAAAAGAGATCTACTGCTTCTTAAATCGCCATATAGCATCTCGTTTCTATGTTTCATCATAAGATATAATAATCATTGCGAAGTGTCTTGTATACCTCGCATACACTTCAAATGATTGTAAATGCGACACTTCCTTGCTAGGATATAGGGATGGCAGATGTCTACGTATCAAAGCAAAAGAGTTCTAATGCTTCTTAAAACGAGTTATCGCATCTCATTTCTATGTTTAGCGATAAGATATAATATTCATTGCGGAGTGTCACGTATACCTCGTATTCACTTCAAATGAATGTAAATGCGACACTTCCTTGCTAAGAAGTAGCGTTTGCAGATGTCTACGTATCGAGCAATAGAGTTCTAATGCTTCTAAAACCGCGATATCGCATCTCAACTCTATGTTTCATGATAAGATATAATATTCATTGTGGAGTGTTATGTATTCCTTGTGTACACTTCAAATGAATGTAAATGCGACACTTCCTTGGTAGGAAATAGCGTTTCCGGGTGTCTACGCATCGAAGCAATAGGTTTCCAATGCTTCTTAAAACACGATATCGCACCTCATTTCTACGTTTCATGATGAGATATAATATTCACTGTGGAGTGTTATGTTTTCCTCGTCTGCACTTCAAATGAATGTAAATGCGTCACTTCCTTCCTAGGAAATAGAGTTTCCAGATGTCTACGCATCGAAGCAATAGAGTTCTAACGCATCTTGAATCGCGATATCGCATATCATTTCAATGTTTCATGATAAGATATAACACTCATTGCGAAGTGTTATGCATACCTCGTATCACATCAAAAGTATGTAAATGCGACACTTCCATGCTAGGAAATAGCGTTTGCAGATATCTACGTATCGTAGCATTAGAGTTCTAATGCTTCTCAAAACGGGATATTGCATCTCATTTCTATGTTTCATGGTAAGATGTTATATTCATTGCGAAATGTCTTGTATAGCTCGCATACACTTCAAATGAATGTAAATGCGACACTTCCTTGCTAGGAAATAGCGTTGGCAGATGTCTACGTATCGAAGCAATAAAGTTCTAATGCTTCTTAAATCGCCATAACGCATCTCATTTCTATGTTTCATGATAACATATAATATTCATTGTGAAGTGTTATTCATACCTCGTATTCACTTCAAAAGAGTGTTAATGCGACACTTCCTTGCTAGGAAATAGTGTTTGCAGAAGTCTACGTATCGTAGCAATAGGGTTCTAATGCTTCTTAAATCTCGATATCGCATGTCACTTCTATGTCTCATGACAAGATATAGTATTCATTGCGAAGTGCCATGTATACCTCGGATACACTACAAATGAATGTAAATGCGTCACTTCCTTCCAAGGAAATAGCGTTTGCAGATGTCTACGTATCGAAGCAGAAGTGTTCTAATGCTTTTTGAAACGGGACATCGCATCTCATTTCTATGTTTCATGATAAGATATAACATTAATTGCGAAGTGTTATGTATACCTCGCATTCACTTCAAAAGAATGTAAATGTGACACTTCCTTGCTATGATATTGCGTTTCCAGATGACTACGTATCGAAACAATAGAGCTCTAATGCTTCTAGAACGAGATGTCGCATCTCATTTCTATCTTTCGTGATAAGATATATTATTCATTGCGAAGTGTCATCTATACCTCGCATACACTTCAAAAGAATGAAAATGGGACACTTCCTTGCTAGGAAATAGTGTTGCCAGATATCTACGTATCGTAGCAATAGAATTCTAACGTTTCTTAAGACGCGATATTGCATCACATTTCTATGCTTCATGATAAGATATAATATTCGTTGCGGAGTGTTATGTATACCTCGCATTCACATCAAGAGAATGTAAATGCGACACATCCTTGCTAGGAAATAATGTTTCCAGATATCTACGTGTCGTAGCAATAGAGCCCTAATGTTTCTTAAAACGGGATATCGCTTCTCATTTCTATGTTTCAGGATAAGATATAATATTCATTGTGGAGTGCGATGTATACCTCGTAATCACTTCAAAAGAATGTAAATGCGACACTTCCTTGCTAGGAAGTAGCGCTTGCAGATGTATTCGTATCGAAGCAATAGGGTTCTAATGCTTCTTTAATCGCGATATAGCACCTAATTTCTATGTTTCTAGATACGATATAATATTCATTGCGTATTGTCAGGTATTCCTCATACTCACTTCAAAAGAATGTAAATGCGACAATTCCTTGATAGGAAATAGCTTTTCCAGATGTCTACGTATCGAAGCAAGGGCGTACTAATGCTTCTCAAAACACGATATCGCATCTCATTTCTATGTTTCATGATAAAACATAGTATTCAATGCGACGTGTCATGTATACCTCGTACTCACTTCAAAGGAATGTAAATGCGACACTTCCTTGATAGGAAACAGCGTTTGCAGATGTCTACGTATCGAAGCAAGGGAGTTCTAGTGCTTCTTAAATCGCGATATCGCAACTCATTTCTATGTTTCATGATAAGATATAATGTTCATTGCGAAGTGTCTTGAATAACTCGCATACACTTCAAATGAATGTAAATGCGACACATCCTTGCTAGGAAGTAGCGTTTGCAGATGTCTACGTATCGAAGCAATGGTGTTCCAATGCTTCTTCAATCGCGATATCGCACCTCAATTCTACGTTTCATGATAAGATATAATATTCATTGTGTAGTGTTATGTATATCTCGTCTACACTTCAAATGAATGTAAATGCGACACTTCCTTGCTAGGAAATAGCTTTTGCAGATGTCTACGTATCGAAGCAATAGAGTTCTATGCTTCTTAAAACGTGAAATCGCATCTCTTTTCTATGTTTCGTGATAAGATATAATATACATTGTGCAGTGTCATGTATACCTAGTATTCACCTCAAAAGAATGTAAATGCGACACTTCCTTGCTTTTAAATTGCGTTTACAGATGTCTACGTATCGCACCAATAGAGTTCTAACGCTTTTTAAATTACGATATCGCATCTCATTTCTATGTTTCATGATAAGATACATTATTCATTGTGGAGTGTTATGTATGAATCGTATTTACTTCAAAAGAATGTAAATTCGGCAATTCCTTGCTAGGAAAAAGCGTTTTGCAGATATCTACGTATCGAAGCATTAGAGTTCTAATGCTTCTTAAAACGCGATGTCGAATGCGGCACTTCCTTGCTAGGAAATAGCGTTTGCAGCTGTCTACGAATCGTAGCATAGGAATTCTAATGCTGCTTAAAACGCGAAATCGATCCCCATTTATATGTTTCATGATAACATATAATAATCACTGTGGAGTGTTATGAATACCTCGTATTCACTTCAAAGGAATGTAAATGCGAAACTTCCTTGCTATGAAATAGCGTCTGCAGATGTCTACGAATCGTAGCAAAGGAATTCTAATGCTTCTTAAAACACGAAATCGATCCTCATTTCTATGTTTCATGATAACATATAATATTCATTGTGGAGTGTTATGAATACCTCGTATTCACTTCAAAGGAATGTAAATGCGAAACTTCCTTGCTAGGAAATATGATCTGCAGATGTCTACGTATCGTAGCATTATATTACTAATGCTTTTCAAAACGCGATATCGCATCCCATTTTTATGTTTCATGATAAGATATAATATTCATTGTCGAGTGTTATGTATACCTCGTATTCACTTCAAAAGATTGTAAATAACATACTACCTTGCTAGGAGATAGCGATTCCAAATGTCTATTTATCGAAGCCATAGAATTTTAATGCTTCTTAGAACGCGATGTCGCATCTCATTTCTATATTTCATGATAAGATATAATATTCATTCTGGAGTGTCATGTATACCTCGAATTCACTGCAAAAGAATGTAAATGCGACACATCCTTGCTAGGAAATAGTATTTGCAGATGTCTACGTACCGTAGCATTAGAGTTCTAATGCTTCTTAAATCGCTATATCGCATCTCATATCTATGTTTCATGATAAGATATAATATTTATTGTGCAGTGCTATGTATATCTCGTCTACACTTCAAAAGAATGTAAATGCGACACTTCCTTCCTAGGAAATAGCGTCTGCAAATGTCCACGTATCGTAGAAATAGAGTTCTAATTCTTCTTGAAACGCGATATAGCATCTCATTTCTATGTTTCATTATAAGATATAATATTCATTCCGAAGTGTTATGGATTCATCGTCTACACTTCAAATGTATGTAAATGCCACACTTCCTTTCTAGGAAATTACGTCTCGAGATGTCTACGTATCGAAGCAATAGAATTCTAATGCTTCTTAAAACGCGATATCGCATCTCACTTCTATGTGTCATGATGAGATATAATATTCATTGCGAAGTGTCATGTATACCTCGTATTCACTTAAAAGGAATGTAAATATGACACTTCCTTGACAGGAAATAGCGTTTCCAGATGTCTACGTACAGAAACAATAGGGTACTAATGCTTCTTAGAACGAGACTTCGATTCTCATTTCTATGTTTCATGAAAGGATATAATGTTCATTGCGAAGTGTCATGTAAACCTCGTATTCACTTCAAAAGTATGTAAATGCGACACTTCCTTCCTAGGAAATAGCGTTTCCAGATGTCTACGTATAGAAACAATAGGGTACTAGTGCTTCTTAGAACGAGACTTCGCTTCTCATTTCCATGTTTCATGATAAGATAAAGTATTCATTGCGAAGTGTCATGTATACCTCGTATTCACATCAAAAGAATGTAAATAGGACACTTCCATGCTAGGAAATAGCGTTTGCAGATGTCTACGTATCGTAGCAATGGAGTTCTAATGCTTCTTAAATCGCGATATCGCATCTCATTTCTACGTCTCTCGATAAGATATAATATTCATTGCGAAGTGTTATGTATTCCTCGTCTGCAATTCAAATGAATGTAAATGCAACACTGCCTTTCTAGGAAATTACGTTTCCAGATATCTACGTATCGAAGCAATAGTGTTCTAATGCTTCTTAAAACGCGATATCGCATCTCATTTCTATGTTTCATGATGAGATATAATATTCATAGCGAAGTGTCATGTATACCTCGTATTCAGTTCAAACGAATGTAAATGCGGCACTTCCTTGCTAGAAAGTAGCATATGAAGATGTCTACGTATCGATGCAATAGAATTCTGATGCTTTCTAAATCAAGGTATCGCTTCTCATTTCTATGTGTCATGATAAGATATAATACTCATTGTGCAGTGTTATGTATACCGCGTATTCACTTCAAATGAATGTAAATGCGACTCTTCCTTGCTAGAAAATGGCGTTTGCTGATGTCTACGTATCGTAGCAATAGAGCTCTAGTGCTCCTTAGAACGCGATATCGCTCCTTCCCGATATTCCTATGTTTCATGATAAGATATAATATTCATTGTAGAGTGTTATGTATACCTCGTATTCACTTCAAAGGAATGTAAATGCGACACTTCCTTGCTAGGAAATAGCATTTGAACATGTCTACGTTTCGTAGCATAAGAGTTCTAATGCTCCTCAAAACACGATGTCACATCTCATTTCTATGTTTCATGATATGATATAATATTCATTGTGGAGTGTTATGTATACCTTGTATTCACCTCAAAAGTATCTAAATATGACACTTCCTTGCTAGGAGATAGCGTTTGCCGATGTCTACGTATCGAAGCAATAGAGTTCTAATGCTTCTTAAATCGTGATAGCGCACCTCATTTCTATGTTTCATGATGAGATATAATATTCATTGCGAATTGTCATGTATACCTTGTATTCACTTCAAATGAATGTAAATGCGACACTCCCTTGCTGGGAAATAGCGTTTGCAGATGACTCCGTATCGAGGCAATAGTGTTCTAATGCTTCTTAAATAGCGATATCGCGTTTCATTTCCATGTTTCGTGATAAGGTATAATATTCATTGTGGAGTGTTATGTATACCTCGTATTCACTTCAAAGGAATGTAAATGCGACACTTCCTTTCTAGGAAATAACGTCTGCAGATGTCTACGTATCGTAGCAATAGAGATCTAATGCATCTTAAAACGCGATATCGCATCTCATTTCTAAGTTTCATTATAAGATATAATATTGATTGCGAAGTGTCATGTATACCTCGCATACACTTCAAATGAATGTAAATGCGACACTTCGTTGGTAGGATATAGCGATGGCAAACGTCTACGTATCGAAGCAACAAAGTACTAATGCTTCTTAAGACGAGATATCGCATCTCATTTCTATGTTTTATGATAAGATATAATATTCATTGTGCAGTGTTATGTATACCTCGTGTTTACTTCAAAAGTATGTAAACGCGACACTTCCTTGCTGGGAAATAGCGTTTGCAAATGTCTATGTATCGTAGCAATAGACTTCTAATTCTTCTTAAAGCGCGATATCGCATCTCATTTCTATGTTTCATGATAAGATATAATATTCATTGCGAAGTGTCATGTATACCTCGTATTCACTTCAAATGAATGTAAATGGGACACTTCCTTGCTAGGAAATAGCGTTTGCAGATGTCTACGTATCGTAGCATTGGATTTCTAATGCTTCACAAAACGCGATATCGCATCTCATCTCTATGTTTCATGATAAGATATAATATTCATTGCGAAATGTCCTGTATACCTCGCATACACTTCAAATGAATGTAAATGCGACTCTTCCTTGCTAGGAAGTAGCGTTTGCAGATGTCTACGTATTGAAGCAATATATTTCTAATGCTTCTTAAATCGCGATTTAGCAAGTCACTTCTACGTTTCATGATAAGATATAATATTCATTGTGCAGTGCTATGTATATCTCGTCTACTCTTCAAATGAATGTAAATGCGACACTTCCCTCCTAGGAACTAGCGTTTGCAGATGTCTACGTATCGAGGCAATAGTGTGCTAATGCTTTTTAAAGCGCCATATCGCACCACATTTCTATGTTTCATGAGAAGACATAATATTCATTGCCAAGTGTCATGTATACCTCGTATTCCTTTCAAAAAAATGTAAGTGCGACACTTCCATGCTAACAAGTAGCGTTTGCAGATGTCTACGTATCGAGCAATAGGATTCTAATGCTTCTGAAATCGCAATATCGCATCTTATTTCCATGTTTCATGATAAGATATAATATACATCGTGCAGTGTTATGTATACCTCCTATTCACTTCAAAGGAATGTAAATGCGACACTTCCTTGCTAGGAAATAGCGTCTGCAGATATCTACGTATCGTAGCAATAGAGTTCTAATGCTGCATAATACGCGATATCGTATCTCATTTGTATGTTTCAGGATAAGATACAATATTCATTGCGAAGTGTCATGTATACCTCGTATTCACTTCAAAACAATGTAAATGCGACACTTCCTTGCTAGGAAATAGCGCTTGCAGATGTGTACGTATCGTAGCTATAGAGATCTAGTGCTTCTTAAAACGCGATATCGCGCCTCACGTCTATGTTTCATGATAAGATATAATATTTATTGCGAAGTGACACTTATACCTCGCATAAACTTAAAATGAATATAAATGCGACACTTCGTTGCTAGGAAATAGCGTTTGCAGATAACAACGTATCGTAGCATTAGTGTTCTAATGCATCTCAAAACGCGATATCGCATCCCATTTCTATGTTTCATGATAAGATATAATATTCATTGCGAAGTGTCATGTATACCTCGTATTCTCTTCAAAGGAATGTAAATGCGACACTTCCTTGATAGGAAGTAGCGTTTGCAAATGTCTCCGTATCGAAGGAATGGGGTTCTAACGCTTCTTAAAACGCAATATCGCATCTCATTTCTATGCTTCATGATAATATATGATATTTATTGCGAAGTCTCATGTATACCTCGTATTCACATAAAAAGAATGTAAATGACCGACACTTCTTTGCTAGGAAATATTCGTCTGCAGATATCTCCGTATCGTAGCAATAGAGATCTAATGCTTCTTAAAACGCGATATCGCTTCTCATTCCTATGTTTCATGATAAGATATAATATTCACTGCGAAGTGTCATGTATACCTCGCATACACATCAAATGAATGTAAATGCGACACTTCCTTGCTAGGAACTAGCGTTTGCAGAAGTCTCCGTATAGTAGCAATAGAGTTCTAATGCTTCTCAAAACACGATATCGCATCTCATTTCTGTTTCATGATAAGATATAATATTCATTGCGAAGTTACATGTATACCTCGTATTCTCTTCAAAAGAATGTAAATGCGTCACTTCCTTGCCAGGAATTAGCGTCTGCAGACTTCTACGTATCGAAGCAATAGATTTCTAATGCTTCTTAAAACGGGATACCGCATCTCATTTCTATGTTTCATGATAAGATACAGTATTCATTGCGAAGTGTCATGTATGCCTCGTATTCACTTCAAAACAATGTAAATGCGACACTTCCTTGCTAGGAAATAGCGCTTGCAGATGTCTACGTATCGAAGCAATAGAGTCCTAATGCTTCTTAAATCGCGATATCGCATCTCATTTCTATGTTTCACGATAAGATATAATATTCATTGCGAAGTGTCTTGTATACCTCGCATACACTTCAAATGAATGTAAATGCGACACTTCCTTGCTAGGAAATAGCGCTCGCATATGTCTACGTATCGTAGCAATAGAGATCTAGTGCTTCTTAAAACGCGATATCGCATCTCATTTATATGTTTCATAATAAGATATAATATTCAATGCGAACTGTCATGTATACCTCGCATACACTTCAACTGAAAGTAAATGCGACTCTTCCGTGCTAGGAAATAGCGATGGCAGATGTCTACGTTTCGAAGCAAGAGAGATCTAATGCTTCTTAAAACGAGATATCGCATCTCATTTCTATCTTTCATGCTAAGATATAATATTTCAATGTTTCATGATAAGCTATAACATTCATTGTGGAGTGTTATGTATACCTCGTATTCATTTCAAAAGGATGTAAATGCGACACTTCCTTGCTAGGAAATAGCGTTCGCAGATGTCTACGTATCGTAGCAATAGAGACCTAGTGCTTCTTAAAACGCGATATCGCGCCTCACGTCTATGTTTCATGATAAGATATAACATTTATTGCGAAGTGACACTTATACCTAGCATAAACTTCAAATGAATGTAAATGCGACACTTCGTTGCTAGGAAATAGCGTTTGCAGATGTCTACGTATCGAAACAATAGAGTACTAATGCTTCTTAAAACGGGACACCGCATGTCATTTCTATGTTTCATGATAAGATATAATATTAATTGCGAAGTGTCATGGATACCTCGTATTCACTTCAAAACAATGTAAATGCGACACTTCCTTGCTAGGAAATAGCGTTTGCAGATGTCTCCGTATCGAAGGAATGGGGTTCTAACGCTCCTTAAAACGCAATATCGCATCTCATTTCTATGCTTCATGATAATATATAATATTTATTGCGAAGTCTCATGTATACCTCGTATTCACATAAAAAGAATGTAAATGACCGACACCTCTTTGCGAGGAAATATCCGTTTGCAGATATCTGCGTATCGTAGCAATAGAGTTATAATGCTTCTTAAATCGCGATATCGCATCTCATTTCTATGATTCAAGATAAGATGTAATATTCATTGCGAATTGTCATGTATACCCCGTATTCACTTCAAAAGAATGTGAATGCGAGGCTTCCTTGCTAGGAAATAGCGTTAGCAGATGTCAAGGTATCGAAGCAATAGCGTTCTAATGCTTCTTAAATCGCGATATCGCATCTCATTTCTATGTTTCATGATAAGATATAAATGCTAAATGAATGTAAATGCGACACTTCCTTGCTAGGAAATAGTGCTTGCAGATGCCTACGTATCGTAGCATTAGAGTTCCAATGCTTCTTAAATCGTCATATCGCATCACATATATATTTTTCATGATAAGATATAATATTCATTGCGAAGTGTCATGTATGCCTCCCATTCCCTTCAAAAGAATGTAAATGCGACACTTCCTTTGCTAGGAGGTAGCGTTTGCAGATGTCTACGTATCGAAGCAATAGATTTCTAATGCTTCTTAAAACGCGATATCGCATCTCATTCCTATGTTTCATGATAAGATATAATATTCACTGCGAAGTGTCATGTATACCTCGCATACACATCAAATGAATGTAAATGCGACACTTCCTTGCTAGGAAATAGCGTTTGCAGAAGTCTCCGTATAGTAGCAATAGAGTTCTAATGCTTCTCAAAACACGATATCGCATCTCATTTCTGTTTCATGATAAGATATAATATTCATTGCGAAGTTACATGTATACCTCGTATTCTCTTCAAAAGAATGTAAATGCGTCACTTCCTTGCCAGGAATTAGCGTTTGCAGACTTCTCCGTATCGAAGCAATAGATTTCTAATGCTTCTTAAAACGGGATACCGCATCTCATTTCTATGTTTCATGATAAGATACAGTATTCATTGCGAAGTGTCATGTATGCCTCGTATTCACTTCAAAACAATGTAAATGCGACACTTCCTTGCTAGGAAATAGCGCTTGCAGATGTCTACGTATCGAAGCAATAGAGTCCTAATGCTTCTTAAATCGCGATATCGCATCTCATTTCTATGTTTCACGATAAGATATAATATTCATTGCGAAGTGTCTTGTATACCTCGCATACACTTCAAATGAATGTAAATGCGACACTTCCTTGCTAGGAAATAGCGCTCGCATATGTCTACGTATCGTAGCAATAGAGATCTAGTGCTTCTTAAAACGCGATATCGCATCTCATTTATATGTTTCATAATAAGATATAATATTCAATGCGAACTGTCATGTATACCTCGCATACACTTCAACTGAAAGTAAATGCGACTCTTCCGTGCTAGGAAATAGCGATGGCAGATGTCTACGTTTCGAAGCAAGAGAGATCTAATGCTTCTTAAAACGAGATATCGCATCTCATTTCTATCTTTCATGCTAAGATATAATATTTCAATGTTTCATGATAAGCTATAACATTCATTGTGGAGTGTTATGTATACCTCGTATTCATTTCAAAAGGATGTAAATGCGACACTTCCTTGCTAGGAAATAGCGTTCGCAGATGTCTACGTATCGTAGCAATAGAGACCTAGTGCTTCTTAAAACGCGATATCGCGCCTCACGTCTATGTTTCATAATAAGATATAACATTTATTGCGAAGTGACACTTATACCTAGCATAAACTTCAAATGAATGTAAATGCGACACTTCGTTGCTAGGAAATAGCGTTTGCAGATGTCTACGTATCGAAACAATAGAGTACTAATGCTTCTTAAAACGGGACACCGCATGTCATTTCTATGTTTCATGATAAGATATAATATTAATTGCGAAGTGTCATGGATACCTCGTATTCACATCAAAACAATGTAAATGCGACACTTCCTTGCTAGGAAATAGCGTTTGCAGATGTCTCCGTATCGAAGGAATGGGGTTCTAACGCTCCTTAAAACGCAATATCGCATCTCATTTCTATGCTTCATGATAATATATAATATTTATTGCGAAGTCTCATGTATACCTCGTATTCACATAAAAAGAATGTAAATGACCGACACCTCTTTGCGAGGAAATATCCGTTTGCAGATATCTGCGTATCGTAGCAATAGAGTTATAATGCTTCTTAAATCGCGATATCGCATCTCATTTCTATGATTCAAGATAAGATGTAATATTCATTGCGAATTGTCATGTATACCCCGTATTCACTTCAAAAGAATGTGAATGCGAGGCTTCCTTGCTAGGAAATAGCGTTAGCAGATGTCAAGGTATCGAAGCACTAGCGTTCTAATGCTTCTTAAATCGCGATATCGCATCTCATTTCTATGTTTCATGATAAGATATAAATGCTAAATGAATGTAAATGCGACACTTCCTTGCTAGGAAATAGTGCTTGCAGATGCCTACGTATCGTAGCATTAGAGTTCCAATGCTTCTTAAATCGTCATATCGCATCACATATATATTTTTCATGATAAGATATAATATTCATTGCGAAGTGTCATGTATGCCTCCCATTCCCTTCAAAAGAATGTAAATGCGACACTTCCTTTGCTAGGAGGTAGCGTTTGCAGATGTCTACGTATCGAAGCAATAGATTTCTAATGCTTCTTAAAACGCGATATCGCATCTCATTCCTATGTTTCATGATAAGATATAATATTCATTGTGCAGTGTTATGTATACCGCGTATTGACATCAAAGGAATGTCAATGCGACTGTTCCTTCCTAGGGTATAGCGATGGCAGAAGTCTACGTGTCGAAGCAATGGAGTTCTTATGCTTCTTAAAACGAGATATCGCTCCTCATTTCTATGTTTTATGATAAAATATAATATTCATTGCGAAGTGTCGTGCATTACTCAAATTGACATCAAAAGAATGGAAATACGACACTTCCTTGCTAGGAAGTAGCATTTGCAGAGGTCTACGTATCGATGCAATAGATTTCTATCGCTTCTTAATCGCGATATCGCATCTCATTTCTGTGTTTCATGATAAGATATAACATTCGTTGTGGAGTGTTATGTATACCTCGTATTCACTTCAAAAGATTGTAAATGCGACACTTCCTTGCTAGGGAATAGCGTTTGCAAATGTCTACGTATCGTAGCAACAGATTTCTAACGATTCTTAATTCGCTAATTCGCATCTCATTTCTATGTTTCATGATAAGATATAATATTCATTGCGAAGTGTCATGTATACCACGTATTGACATCAAAAGAATGTAAATGCGACAGTTCCTTCCTAGGGAGTAGCGATGGCAGATGTCTACGTGTCGAAGCAATAGAGTTCTTGTGCTTCTTAAAACGAGATATCGCTCCTCATTTCTATGTTTTATGATAAGATATAATATTCATTGCAAAGTGTCGTGTCTTACTCAAATTGGCATCAAGAGAATGAAAATACGACACTTCCTTGCTAGGAAATAGCGTTTGCACATGTCTACGTATTGAAGCAATAGAGTTCCAATGCTTCTTATATCGCGAAATCGCATCTCATTTCTATGTTTCATGATAAAATATAATATTCACTGCGCAGTGTTATGTATACCTCGTATTGACTTCAAAAGAATGTAAATGCGACACTTCCTTGCTAGGAGATAGTATTGGCAGGTGT